>NW_026734286.1:3332500-3932500 GCF_949786415.1 Peromyscus eremicus | reverse complement strand
ATCTTATAAGTTTCCTTTCTCATAGCACTTTCGGGCTTTGATTCCTCTTCCCCCTCATCATGAGTCCATTAAAACTGTCAGTTGGGCATGGGGATGTGTACCTGAAATCCCAGTACTTAGGAGCGGGAGACAGAGGATCATGAGTTGGAGAGTATCTTGGAATACATAGAAAGTTTGAGACCAGCCTGGGCGACATAATAAAACTATGTCTCCAAAAATAAAAATTAAACCCATTAAAATTTTGAGTTTCACATTTTCCTGACTTGAGAAATAGATTCAGGGGTTTGCAGCTCAGCAGGAGGCAGGTGAGGGGAGACCAGGCTGGGGCCAGTGAGGCCAGGAGCCTGATGTGGGATGTGGATCCAGCACAGGTATAGGGGAGCGTGCAATGACTGGACCAGGGCCAAGCCCTGAAAGAGTGCAGACAGGCTGCTGGATTGCTGGTCCAGAAGGTTGTTGCACATTCAGATGGCAGTCAACCTGACCATTCCTGGCCTCATGCTGGCCTCTGCAAGGACAACCTGCCTATCAGCTCCGTCCCTCCCAACCAGGCAGACAGGGAGTGCCTCACCACCCGCTGCCTGTTGGCCTCAGTGCCCGACCCTCAGGTCTCCATCCTCAACCTGTGAAGCAAGGCTGTCGGGCCTATTACCCGCAAGGTAATTCCAGACAGAATACTCAGCATTGTGAGACTTACATGGACACCTCATCCTCTCTGAGTTCCTCACCACACACCTTGGTGCTGGTAAGAGGCTGGGTGCAAGAGTGGGGGGGGTTCGGGGAAAGGGAGGGCTGTCCATCGGCTCTGACTGCTTTGATGGCAAGTTAGACCGAGAGCTGTCCAGCAGTATTGCTGAGACACATGGCAGCACTGTGACATCCAACCAGACAGCCTTCCAGTCTAGATCCTGGTCTACCTCTACCTTGGCTGTGCCGAGGAACCTACCAACCTAGATGGCAATGTCATCAAATATGTCCCCAACGTTGTACCCAACCTACCCAATGCTTTGGAGCACAGTGGCAAATTTACTTGCATCAGATTCATCAGATTTGCTGGGGTCAGAACCTTTCCCTGTTCTTCCTGGAGCCCCACCGACCTCACTGATGAAGTAGCTCTATGAAGTGTGGTGTCTTGATGTCTGTCAGGTACCAGCTGCTCAGTGACTGTCACTGTAGCCTATCTGGCACAAAAGATGAACCTGTCTCTCTTGCTAGCAAGAGGAAAAAGTCCAACATCGCATCCACCTTCAGCTTCATGGGGCAGCTGCTGGACTTTGAGCAGACACTGGAACTCAGCAGCCACGCCACAGCCAAGCACCCAGTGAACAGCTCTACTTCTCCACACTCACCAGCCACAACCTGTTTCTGATCAACACCTTTGAGTTCACATGAAGCCTGATGTACCAAAGGGTTCAGCACCAGGGTCTCCGAGGCCTCCCTCCACAGGGTGTGTGCGGAGGCATGGGGGTGGTCCCTGGCCTGCTACCTGCCCCCAAGAACCCACAGATGTCACCCGTGTCCAGAGACCCAGGCTAAGCATTGTGGCTGGTCTCGGAGTGGCTTTGGATACATGTGCAAATACGTGGGAATGAGCACTGGCCCCAGCTGTCAGACACGTGGCCTATGGGCCAGAGAGGCTTGTCTGAGTTTACTTCTTACTTTTGGCAGGTGAATATAAGCTCTCTGGAGCACTGAGAGTGTTCAAGCTCTTCCTGATTTTTCTTATTTAACAAAAAGTTATTTTTAGGGTTACAGGCAACAGTGGATTGCATACGCCACTATTAACCCCCTTTCTTAACCTAAGAGGTGGTGGGGGAGGTTCCTAGTTTCATTTCTTCTTATTTCAAAAATCAGCCATGGGTATGTTTTCTTCTTTTTAATGGGGAAAAAAATATGCTGTTGACCAAATGTATTTTGAACACTTCTCAATTTCCCAGTGAGCCATTCTTCAGGGGTGATGGTTGCTGCTCTTCAGGCTTCAGGATGCCTGGTCACACTGTCTGCTACATGTGGCCCAACCCAGCTCAGTGCCACATTTGCAAGTTGGGCTTGGTGGGCACTGGTGGTGTTTGCTTTGTCTGTTCACCCCTTATCCCCTGAGAGTCAGCACACCTCTCTGAGTCCTGCTAGGGGTGGTGGTGCAGGAGACTGTCAAGCAGTAGCATTAGCCACTGAGATCAGTCCCTAGGAGGGCTGGGCCTTGGGCCCTTTTATAAGTTTGCCCAGTCCTTCTGTCATCATTTCTGTCTGTAACTGGGAGGGGAGGCCCCACAGTGCCTGAGTGAAGCTTGTAGCAGGAATCTTAGAAGGTCTTATTAATAAAAACAAACCTGGAGCCAGGTATTGGATTAAAGCTGGCAGATCAGAGAAGCAGAACTAGTCACAGCCACCTCACCTCGCCAATTCCTCAGCTGATCTTGTTTCCTCAGACTGGAAGCCTCTGTGTCCTCATATCCGAATTGATCTCAGCTGAACTGCTTCTCAAAAGCCTAAAAGCTTAACCAGCTCTAGTTCCTGGTCCTCACACCTTAAATACCTTTCTGCTTTCTGCCATCACTTCCTGGGATTAAAGGTGTGAGTCACCATGCCTGGCTCTTTCCAGTGTGGCCTTGAACTCACAGAGATCCGGATGATCTCTGCCTCCAGAAGGCTAGGATTAAAGGCGTGTGTGCCACCATTTTCTGGCCTCTGTATCTAGTGGCTGTTCTGTTCTCTGACCCCAGATAAGTTTATTAGGGTGCACAATATTTTGGGGAACATAATATCACCACAGAATCTTGTGTGGTGGGGTACAGCTTTGCATTCCCAGCACTTTCCCTCACCCTCACTGGCTTTGGTTTAGGTGCTACTCCTGCCCCCTTGTCCTGATTTCCACACACCCTGGTCTATGCTGCCCACACCTTTTATCTGCAGGCAACTGACACTCCTTGTACCGCAGGGCTGTGGCAGGTGGGGCAAGGAGAGGCCAGTGGAGGGAGTGTGAGATCTTGCCTGCCACTCTAGCACCCACAGCACAAAGCCCGGGGTTCCATAACGCTCCTCCATTTTATTCCTTCTCCGGTCTCAGTTCTCACCAGGCACCACCAGGCCTGGGATGGGAAAGGGGATGCTTGGGTCCCTAATGGAGCTGTCATTGGCAGTGGGCAGTGAAAGGGGCCATGGAAATTGTGTTCTGGTAGAAGCTCCACCAGACACCCTGACACCCATATACCCAGAGAGTCTGGGATGTTCAGGTGGAAGCTCCACCTCAGCTCCCCTCCCTCATCTTTCTCTCCCCAAACCTGCCCTGTCTCAAGCCCGCCAAACACAGCGCCTCCCCCAGAGATGCTCAAGACCACTCCCACAGGGTATTTAGACTGCACCCCAGAAAACAGACAAGTGGTTCTTCAGTCTCTTTCCCCCGCCTTCTCTCTGGGGGCTGAAAAATCACCCTGGACCGTTTTACCCATTAAACTGGGGCTTTTTCTTAATTCGGTTTGATTTGGTCTGATTTGGATTGCTGCATTGGCGGAGAGGCCTATTGGAGTGCAGAAACTTTTCAAATAGTGCTCACATCTTACCTCACAGGGATGGTTTGGTGTCTAGGGATTGTTTAGAATAGCAGTATAAAACCTTGATATAGTTGAGACAAAACAAAACAAACAAACAAACATATGAAAACCCCAAACAAACAAACAAAAAACCATGCTGTACATTCTCTCTCTCTCTCTCTCTCTCTCTCTCTCTCTCTCTCTCTCTCTCTCTCTCTCATTAAAAACAAACAAACAAACAAAAACCGGAAAGACATACTGAGTATAAATAAGTGTACACCAGAGTGTATGCCAGTTTTGCCTTATGATTTTATGAAGGAAAATTAGCAATTCTATACACACACACACACACACACACACACACACACACACACACACACGTAGGCATCTGGAGCCAGCAATAGGAATTTGTTTATATTGTAAATAAACATTCTTGTTTAAAAAAACAAATGGATTCAGAGGAAGAGTGTAATCCACATTTTAAAAAGATTTGCTTATGGCCGGGAAGTAGTGGTGTACACCTTTAATCCCAGCACTCGGGAGGAAGAGGCAGGCAGATCTCTGTGAGTTTGAGGTCAGCCTGGTCTACAGAGTGAGTTCCAGGAAAGGCTCCAAAGCTACACAGACACAGACACATACAGACACACAGACACAGACACAGACACAGACACACACACACACACACACACACACACACACACACACAAAGATTTGCCTGTTTGGTGCCTATGTGTGTATGTGTCTAGAAGTCAGAGGACAACTTGAAGGACCTCTGTGGGTTCCTGGAATTGAACTCAGGTCATCAGGCTTTGCAGCTTTACTTGCTGAGACATCTCTCCAACCCCTCATGTTCAACTTATCTCTAGATTTTTGTTATCATTTATAGTGCCTTTGTAATTTTGTTTCTTGAAGTTGGAATGCAGGACCTTGAAGAGTCTAGTCAGTGCTTCCCCACTGAGCTAGTCCCTTGGGTGACTCTAATTCTTACTGTCTTTTCATGTCATTTATTCACTGAAAGACTGGAAAATCATTCAGGTTTCATGGTGGCTGTAAAACAGCTAGAATTTAACACAAATGACTTAGCTCATTGTAGTGGTATTTGCTCCATCCATGATCTTGGGCTATACGGCCCAAAGGGAGTGGTGCTTCTTGCCATTGTACCTGACATCTTAAAAGGAAAGGGAGAAAGATCATGAGGTCCCTGCTCCCTGCTTCGTGTTTCCTGGTGTGATCAACCTGTCAAGTGGATTTGCTCCTGGTCAGATCAGAGGACGACTTCAGCTGTCTAATCAGTTCTGTATTCATGAGTATATTTCCTCAATTTATATCCTAATAAACTCCCTAATACTCCTCAAGCAGACTCCCATGGATTTCTCGCATTATCTAGTGCCCAACCACGTGGATCTGAGACCCATGTGCGTTTACTGGGGCTACTCACTTGACCAAATCCTAACCAGGTGGCTGCTGGCGAGTTTCTCTGCACTGCGGAGCCCACACACAGCCCAAATCCCGCAGGAGCTGCCTGACCCCTGCTCAGGTGACTGCCGGCATGCAGCGGCCGTGTGGGGAGCCTGTAGCCCAGGCCGGTCACGCAGCCGCGGTTCCCGTAACCACTGCCAGAAGCATTGCTCATGCAGTGGCGGGTAGAGCACCGTGTCAGAGAGGAAGGTGCCTGCGCTAGGCGCCTTTGTAGTTCTGTGCTTGTAGCGGCTGGGTCGGGTCCCAGCCCCCAGGAGGCTGCCAGCAGACTGTTCCTTTACTTTTAAAGCTGCTCAGTGTAGCTGCTGCAAATTCCATCTTTTGAAACTCCTGCTGCCGCTGCCGCCATTCCGTGCACAGCCGCTGCCATTGTTGGGTGTATTACCTCATTTGTTGTGATCCCGACTGCTCTGCCCAGTACTCTTGGGTAGGGGTTGCCTGGGTTAGTGTTTGATTCCCAGGAGCCCGTCAGCTGAGTCAGCTCGCACCAGACCTGTTTTGGCACTACACCTGCGACACCTACTGGCAAAACATTGATACTTCATCCAAAAATCATCCCACGAACCAGCCATTTGCTCAAGCTGGTCAATTACATCTGGAACAGCTGGACACTTAGGACAATCTCTTGAGGATCTTATTTGAGGTAAATTACTTGATAACTTTACCCCTTAAACTTATATAAATAAATTAATAAATAAATACATAAAAATTTTTGTTTACAAATTTCAAGTCTCTCTCACACAATGGCTGATAATACAATCTTTCAGGAATTTAAAAACTTCTTTGTTTATAATATGGAAGAAATTTTACAAGACATATACGACTTTCCTGGGACATATACAATTGTCGCCATAATGGTGACTAGCATAGTAATTCATACTGTATCATTCTCATATCACAAGAGCTGCCCGGTGTGGGACAGAAGAAAGCCAGTAATCTAGGGACCCCTGTTGTCAAGATTCTATTTCTCTCCATGCTTATTCTTGATTTCTCAGAATCCTTTCTCACATGTCATGTCATCTTAAGATTCAAACTTTCCATTTTGATATTAATAATGCTCAAGTTTTCAGCAGTGAAAAATAAATCTTTCCAATAACAATCTCTGAAGTCTCCAGAAGGAAGATGGAGCCCCACAACAATGACTCTACCCAATTCATAATGATGCCATTGAACCAAGAAACCCTACTCAATGATCAACTTTGGACTGCAAACTCTTCAGGACAGTTCCAAGATGAGATGGCCCATCACATTACATTTCTAGCCAGAACCTCAGATAACCTTACCCATTACTCTGAGACTGGCTACAAACATTGTAACTAGCCCTATTGAGACTTAACCATTTGGCTTTCTTATAGATCCACAGAGATACCATTGCCCCTAAACTGCAGGAAACAATTTTAAAAAAACAATGCCCCCTCTCCCAAAAGTTTTCATTTTCTCAGGGTTATGAATAAGTTGTTATAGTGTGTGTGGGGAGGGAGGACAATAAAACTTAGACTCAGGATTCTTTTTTGGAAAAGAAGAAAGGAGAATGGATAGGTATAGTACATTAAGGTAGGTTATTGTATCTACTAGTAAACTAATTTAGCAAACGTTCTCGAGCTGCTAAGGAACCCCACCCCAGGCAGGCCAGCCCGACAGCCATTCTCCCTCTGCAAGAGGTAGCAGGATGGATGGACTGGTTAACGTACAGGTCCTTTTCTCACTGGCAGAGCTTTCTTAGATAGAGAAAAAAACTGGGTTCTTACATGTCTAATTCTACTTCCTTTATCAAACAATTCCAATATATTACTCGATCCTATCGTTTCACCTTTCATGATATATACATGATCCTTGCTAATAGCCTACTTCCCGAGGAGCTCAGATGGGTTTGGGAACGGGCTAGAATACATGCAGATGAGGTCCACCAGACTAATGCAGCCCATCCTCCCAGAGCAGAGGCAGTTCCTGATCAGGACCCACGGTGGGATTATAATACCCCAGTGGCTCTCTAGATAGGGATTGCTTTACGACCTGCCTCCTAGCAGGTCTTTGTAAGACTGCACTCAAACCAGTAAACTATGAAAAGCTAAAGGACATAATTCAGGATAAGGAAGAGAATCTGTCTCTATTTCTAAAATGACTTACAAAGGCTGTCTTACAATATACTAATCTAGATCCTGAGATCCCAGAGGGCAGACAGCTCCTTATGACCCATTTCATCTCTCAGAGCTTCCCCGACATTAGGGCCAAACTTAAGCGTCTGGAGAGAGGCCCCTGATCCCACATGCAGAAGTCTTAGTGCTGGCTTTTAAGGTGTACCATGGGAGAGATGAGAAATCCTGTAAACAAGACTGCCAAATGCTGGCACAGGCTATCTGACCAGCTGCCTGAAGGCCCCCCAGGTCCCTGTTTTAAATGTGGTTGAGAAGGCCATTGGGCTTATACCTGCTCTGTCCCACGTGGGCCACCTGGGCCTTGTCCAAAGTGCCACCAACAGGGACACTGGTCAGTTGACTGACCTTGTGCACCTCATGGCATGGGGACATCAAATGCAGACCACCCTCCAGCCGATCTTGGCAATGGATGATTGAAATGCCCATGTTCTGACCCAACAACAGTCATCTCCCACGGGGAACCTGGGGTAGCCATTACAGTATCAGTGTGATCCATTTCCTTCCTTTTGGACACTGTGGCCACTTACTCAGTCCTGAGGGAGTTTTGGGGTTCCACCTCTCCTCTTCATCTCCCTATTGTCAGGGTAAGGGAGGGTAGTCCTTACTTACCTTATCAGACCCCACCACTTAATTGTATTTTCAGAGGTATCTCTCTTACCCACATATTTTTGGCCATGCCAACCTGCCCTGTGCCCCTAATGGGAAGAGTTTTTTTTAGCTAAGGTAGGAGCTTCTATTTCATTTGCTTCCCCCATTTGCCTGACCCCAGACTCACCAGAAGCTCCTCTCCTCCTCCTCCTAGTCACCCAGCCCACTAGCTCCAACATGTCATTTCCCTTGCCAGCCTCTCAGGTGGACCCCCAAGTCTGGGACTCTCAAAACCCTTCTGTTGCTAGGCACCATTCCGCCACTGTTATCCAGTTGCAGGACCCTCCCTGGTACATCACCCAAGCTCAGTACCCCTTCTCACTCCAGAGGCATAGGGGACTTAAGCCTAACATCTCTGACCTTCTCAGAACGAAGCAACTTCACCCAGTGTCTTCTCCTTTTAACACCCCTATTCTTGCAGTTAAGAAGTCTAATGGAACCTACCGCCTGGTTCAAGATCTCCGGCTCATTAATTCTGCAGTGGTCCCCCTCCATCTTGTGGTGCCTAACCATCACACACTTCTTCCCACTGCCCCTTCAGGAACATCCCATTTCTCAGTTCTAGACCTCAAGGATGCTTTCTTTTCTATTTCTCTCAGCCCTCAGTCTCAAAATATCTTTCCCTTCATATGGACTGACCCTGACACCCCCTTGTCTATGCAGCTGACCTGGACTGTTTTGCCACAGGGATTCAGGGACAGCTCATACCTATTTGGTCAGGCTCTGGCCTCTGACTTGCTCTCTTTGACCCTCCCTGGCTCTAAAACTCATACAGTGTGTAGATGACATTCTACTCTGCAGTCCATCATTACAAGTTAGCCAAATTAACACCTCTGCTCTCCTAAACTTCTTATCCAGGGGTTATAGGGTCTCACCTTCCAAGGTCCAGCTGTCCACTCCTCAGGTCACCTATTTGGGTCTAACCATTACCCCAACCCACAAGGCTATTACTGTAGATAGAAAGCATCCAATCCAGTCTCTTGCAGGCCCCTCTACTAAACAGGAGATTCTGTCCTTTCTGGGAATAGCTGGCTTCTTACAGTCCTGGGTTCCATCTTTTTCTCTCCTTTCTTGTCCCTTATATGAGGCAGTTCTGGGCTCCCCACATGAACCCCTCCTTTACCCTGTTACTAAACCATTCCAGAAGCTCCAACAGGCTCTCCTCCAGGCCCCAGCACTTCATCTCCCGGACATAATTTGTCCCTTCTCCCTTTATGTAACAGAAAGAGAGGGATGTGCCCTTGGAGTCCTAGGGCACCAGCTGGGACCCTCCTTTGCACCTGTAGCATATCTGTTAAAGAAACCAGACTTCACCACTCAGGGCTGGACACCTTGCATATGTACTTTAGCAGCTGCTGAGCTCCTTATTCATGAATCAAAGAAACTAACCTTTGGGTCACCCACCACTATCTTCTCCCCCCACAGCCTGTCCCATCTCTTAACTTATAAAGGCTTACAAACTTTACCTCCTTCCCGAGTTCTTTCTCTCCAGGTGGCGTTATTAGAGGATGCCACACTTACTTTCCAGACTTGCCCACCCCTTAATATTTCAAGCCTCCTCCCTCAACCTAATGCTGACTATTCTCCATCTCATTCCTGCACTGAAACCCTAGAGGAACTATTGCTCCATCCTTCACACATACAGGAGGGCACATTGCCTGAGGCCACTTATACCTGGTACACAGATGGCAGCTCCTTTTTACATGAGGGGACCCGTAAAGCGGGCTATGCTACAGTGTCAGACACTGGGGTGGTAGAAGCACAGGCACTCCCCACCCACCCTACTAACCAACAGGCTGAGCTGATAGCTCTCACCCATGCCTTCCAATTGGCACAGGGGCAATCCCTAAATGTTTACACAGACTCCAAATATGCTTTCCATATCCTCCTGTCCCATGCTGCTATCTGGAAAGAGCCCAAGCTTCTTACAGCAAAAGGAGGATCCATATCTAACTCAGGCCAAATAATGGCCATGATAAAAGCCTCCCGTCTCCCCAATGCTATTGGAATTATTCACTGCTGGTCTCATCAGACCGACAGCTCCACCATCTGTAAGGGAAATAATCTGGCCAACCAGGTAGCTAGGACAGCAGCCCTCCAGGGCCCAGACTTCCCCCACCCACCACAGGGATTCATACAGTACAACCCACATCCTCACAGTCAGCCCCTGACACTAGGCAAATTCTGTCCTATCTACATCAGCTCTTTCACCGTAATAGTCAGGCCTTGTCTCAGTTCATCAAAGCCCACCTACAGCCCACATCTGAGGACTTACAGTTCTTAAGAACTATTACTGCCTCTTGTAAAATTTGCCAAAAGTCAGATCCCAATTCCAAATATCGAAGCCAACCTTTTCCAGCCCACCAGGCCAGGGGCTCCCTCCTGGGGACTGACTGGCAGCTCAGTTTTACTCATATGCTCACTGTTAGACAAATTAAATATCTTCTCGTGATCATGGACTCTTTTTCAAGCTTGGTGAAGGCATTTCTGGGTTCTAATAAGCAGGCTTAGACAGTCACTGACCTCCTCCTCTGGGAAATCATTTCCCGATTTGGGGTCCCTTACTCTCTTCAGTCTGTTGATGGCCTGGAGTTCATCTCCCAGATTTCCCAGACCCTATCTAAAGTTCTTAATGTTCCTTGGCATTTCCATATCCCTCACCATCCTAAGTCCTCAGGAAAGGTAGAACGTACCAACCGCTCTTTAAAAAAATTCTTATTAAGATGTCACAGGAACTTGACCTTGACTGGGTAAAATTATTGCCTCTGGCTCTTTTCAGGCTCTGGGCCCTTCCCAAGCAACCCCTTTTAATCATGCCATTCAAACTCATGTATGGGAGGCTGGCTCTAACTCCAGTCCTCCTATCCAAACCTTCACCCCTCCCTGACCATCTGCTCACCCCCCTACTCTATCACCTCCATTCTCTCCTATGGAATTTTGCTGACCATTCCTTATTCCATCCATATGACAACCCCTACCCACCCCCAATCTACATTGGGAATCAGGGCCTTCTTTCCCCTCCAGACTAGCACCCCTCATCCCTTTCCCCTAAATGTCAGAGACCCTTCAAGGTAATTCTTGTAACCCCCACAGCTGCTAAGCTCAAGGGCTTTCCCCACTGGATTCATCTGTCTCACCTGAAGCCTTTTACCCCATCCCCAACCCAAGGGAATTCCTCCTCATACACAATGATGAAAACAGGGCCCTGCTCTTTTAAGTTCCAGAGGACACCAGGATCAACTGCCTTGTCTCCAATTCTAGAAGAATGAGGTTTCGTCCCACAACCGTACTCAATCCCACTGGATTGGGACCCCGTGTGTTGTTCCTTCCTGATTCTGCATCCAAGTTCTCCTGTTTCTACTGACCATATTCTGCTTCATCAGTTTCCCTTTGTGTCTCTAATAACATATTCAAATTTCTAATTAACTACACAGCTGTTACAGGACCACCATTAGCTGTAGAGTCAGAGGCACAAGGACCATCAAATATACCCAGGCGGTAAGAAACAGAGGTATTCACACCTCTAGACTCAAAAGGGTCTGGACTCTGCAAAAAAACAGGCTTTAATATAACAATTCATTTCTCTTAAATGCCCTCAGCACTTAATCACCTGTGTCTCCTGGTGCTGAAATAATAAAAGGAAACAGGTGCATTAAGGTTTGTCTCAGATGAAGATAAAAAACGCAACTGATAAAAACATAAAGCATGTTCCAGATTTCTCTCTCTCCTCCCCCCTCTCTCTTTTGCTAATACTAACCAATAGAATTCTTATAGCAGAGTACTAAACACTATAATATCATGGCTACCAGCTCAAGATTTTAAATTCCCTTTGATTGCTTCTTAATATGCTTAAAATTCATCTCCTTTGTAAACTTAAAAATTCTTCCAAGCTTCAGAACCGGCTTGGACCCACCCAGACAGACAGGTCAGATCCACTTCAGATAAGTGTCATTCCAACCTTCCTGGTCCTGGGACCCCCTCCCTCAATCTGGGACTCCTCTGGGACCCCTCATTCTTCATTTCATCTGCGCTCTCCCCACAAGGTAAAATTTTTTTTCTAAACTTCCTCTTCTGCCTCGCCAGCACCTTGTCAGATCCAAACAGTCAGATCCAAGTGGCCATGGACGATTCCACAGACCTAAAAGCAGCAGCGAAGACAATACAGTTACCTCAAAATGCCTGGCTACCTCAAGAAAAGCCCCTTTTCCTACCCCCAAAAATTAACAGATGCCCACCAAGTCAGCTGGAAGCAGTTCCGGGAGACACGGCGCCCCCATTCCTGTTCACCTGCCACTCCTAACCCCCTTATTTTTATAATAACAAAAAGAGTGGAATGTTATAATTTGTAGCCACTTCCTAGTTACATGACTGTGTATGTGCTGTTCCAGCAGTCAGGCAAAATGCTCAGTCACCCCAGGGCTTTACGTCCTATGTAATCCGTGTACCTTGTGATCATATAATTGAGCAGAGCGTGATCATGTAATCTATGTGCATGTGTGGCATGTAAGCCCATGTGCGCATGCATGGGGAGACCTATAAAAGCAGATTCCACCCATTCCCCACTCTCTCTTCCACAATATTCATTTCCAGTATGCCCATTGCATGTTCCTTCTTTCCCTCCCCTAATAAAACTCTTGTAGCGGATTTTGTTGTACTTGGTGTTCTCTCTTGCCTGGTAAATAGTACCACAAATAAATAACACACACTGTCCTTTCTGGATGAGCAGGACACAAGGAAAAGCGACTGCTGAACCTTGCCAAGACAAGATAAGGTGGTCTTTCAAAATTCCTGTTTCTGAAAATGATCTGTCAGATATTCTAGGCCTGTAGCCAAAAATGGATGCCCCAAGGATGGTGAGAAACATTAGTTGACTGTCCAGGCTGCCATCTGTCTCTGTCAATTTTTACAGTTTTCAGAAGTTGCTTGCTTATACTTCCTGTTTACTTGGGTAATATTATTTTACTTCTCAGGTCTTTGATGGGGTTGAAGACTAGATAGTTACAGTTATAATCCTCTCATATCTTAGCTAAGAACATTTTAGATACTAAAGTTAGAATTTTTAGGATAGGACAGCTATTGGAGTAATCTTGATAATTTGCTATTTACCTATGATCTGGACATTTCTGGACATTTAGCATGTGTTTCTTATTTGATGTTTTTCTTGTTGCTTGTAGTTCCATTTTTGTTTATGTTATTCTCCTTTGTTTTTCCTGGACAATACTTGATAATCATTTTTATTGTATATTGCTGTGGGATGGTCTGTATGTCAAATGTGTTGCTGATTGGTCAATAAATAAAACACTGATTGGCCAGTAGCCAGACAGGAAGTATAGGCGGGACTAACAGAGAGGAGAATTGAGAGAACAGGAAGGCAGAGAGAGACACTGCCAGCTGCCACCGCCATGACAAGCAGCATGTGAAGATGCCGGTAAGCCACGAGCCATGTGGCAAGGTACAGATTTATAGAAATGGATTAATTTAAGATATAAGAACAGTTAGCAGGAAGCCTGCCATGGCCATACAGTTTGTAAGCAATATAAGTCTCTGTGTTTACTTGGTTGGGTCTGAGCGGCTGTGGGACTGGCGGGTGAGAGAGATTTGTCCTGACTGTGGGCCAGGCAGGAAAACTCTAGCTACAGTATATGGTTTACATTATGTTTAGAACTTATTTAGACAAAAAGAGGAAATGTAGTGGTATGACCTTGACCTTGGGCTATATGGCCCGGAGTAGGCAGTGCTTCTTGCCATTGTACGTGTCCTCTTAAAAGGAAAGGGAGAGAGGTTATGAGGTCCCTGCTCCCTGCTTCCTGCTTCCTGGTGTGATCGACCTGCCAGGAGGATTCATTCCCAGTCAGATCAGAGGATGACTTCAGCTTTCTATTCATGAGTGTATTTCCTCAATTTATATCCTAATACTCCTTAAGCAGACTCGGTGGATTTCTCGCATTAGCTCACCCCTGTCTGAAGCATCAGGTCTCATGTATAATTTTAAATAAAAACTTTAAGGATTATTTTTACTTTATATGTATGGTTGTTTTACCTGCATGTATGTCTGTGCATCACATGTGTACCTGTGGAGGTCGAAAGAGGGTATCAGACGCCATGGAACTGGACCTACAGATGCTTTGTCACCATGTAGATGCTGGGAACAGAACCCAGGTCCTCTGCAAGAGCAGCAAGTGTTTTTAGCCATGAGCATCTCTCTAGCTTCTTGTTGTGGGGCATACATGGGCTACAAAGAGGGTGCTGAGAGAAAGTTTGACAAATAGAGCTTAAGCTGTTTAAGCAGAGAGTAGATACAAAGGATGGCTGAGAGGAAGTTAGCTTGGGTTGTTTGTATGGAAATTAGAGATAAATGGTGAGGAAGGAAGTTAGCTCAAGTTGTTTGTGCTGAGATAAGATATTAAGATCAGGAGGTGATGTCAGTGCATAAACCATTTGTAAATAGGGTGACCTTTAAAATGATTGGTCGGTTCTTTCACCCCCTCCTAGGGTTCTGAGGTTTTCTGGTATAAAAGAGGCTTACTGTCTACCAATAAACGAGTTCTTGCTTGACTTGACTCCCTGCTGCATCTGATTGTCTCTGGGTAAGAGGGAGGCTGGGGAATGGGCAAACAGTTCACATTTACCTTTCCTCGGTTCCAGGCCACCTCTTCACAGGTGACCTAAGTTCCTGGTAGGGCAGGTCCCCACAGCTGGCGCTCTAATGTGGGGCTTGAAGTACTTCAGCCCAGGCCAAGCGGTCTTCCAGGGTAACTGAAACCTTCAGTATGGGTAATGCAACCTCCTCAAGTGATAAGCCAGCCCTTAAGGTCCTGCGTTATAAAGTCTAGAGGGCTTGAAATTTCTAAAAGTAATGCTATCACCATCTGGGAAACTATAATTCTCCTTGCCTTTTGGGCCAACCTTATCTCCTATAGCACCTGTGCCCAAATGGAAAAAGTGGCAAGAGAAAGGGAGAAACATTTTGGCATACTGCTGCCCCTGGGCTTCTACCCCACCATCACAGCCCTTAAGGTGGCATTTCACTGGGATTCTCTGTTCTCCCCGAGGGTTAGAAAAGAAAGAAAGGAAAATGCTGCAGGTCACAGGAAGATATCATAAGAACTGCTGGTTATGGCAAAGTCACTACCTGGAGGAATCAGGGAATTCCTCCAGAGGAAGCCAAATCCCAAGGAGTTTTTGGTGTTACTTGGCTTGTTATATATCAGCTGTATTCTGTTATGAAAATCATGTATGCCTTCATAGTTTTCCCAACTGATCACTATCTGGACATACACATTCCAGATATTTGGAGAACAGCCTTGGGAAAGGCTTTCTCTGGAATCAGATATCTCCCTTAGCCACTTTCAAGGACTACAGGAAGCACTGCCCAGGTGGGCACCCAACTTCCGAGGATAACAATGATAACAGCCCACGTCCAAGTCTCCTGACTTAAATTCCACAAGGAGACACCACCTAGGAGAGGTGGACGTTAAGTAATAGCTTTACACAATTTAGCTTGGACCCTCCCTTTATAAGCTGGGACTTCCAGGGCACATGACGGAGAAGAGAAAAGAGAATGGAAGAACTAGATGGGTAAGAACTTGAAAGGAACAAACTGAGATGGGGAAGAACTAGATTGAAGGGCTAGAAGAGAGGACTAGAGGAATGAGATGAAAGATGAGGAAGAGCCAGATAGGGAAGAACAAGATGAGGAAGAGCTAGATGAGAGAGAAGGAGATGGGAGAGGAGCTGATAGGGGAAAGAACTAGATAGATGAGAACCTAGAAGGAACAGAACTAGATGAAGGAATTAAGATAGAACCTAGAGGGGACAGTAGATAAATATAGAGAGAAATCAGGCAAGAAAAGAACTAGACATGAGAGCAGAATAGAAGCTGTGTAGAGAAAGAACTATCACAAAATAATAAAGTGTATGAACTAAGGAGTTTTGTGTACATAGATTCATTTCTTTTCATCAAAGATTAATTATCGCCGGGCGGTGGTGGTGCACGCCTTTAATCCCAGCACTCGGGAGGCAGAGCCAGGCGGATCTCTGTGAGTTCGAGGCCAGCCTGGTCTCCAAAGCGAGTTCCAGGAAAGGCGCAAAGCTACACAGAGAAACCCTGTCTCGAAAAACCAAAAAAAAAAGATTAATTATCAGCTGGTTGTAGATTCTTCCTGGACCCTGGGAGGGGACTATCGAGGGGCTGGACCCCATAGTCCCCGATAGCAAAACAGCCCCCCCAGGGGCCAAAAAGAATGGGGAAGGACATGCGAGATGTGCAGAGAAATATACAGTAGAGGTTAAAGCAAAAGTAAAAGTCACTGCGTCTGAGACCTGGGCACCAAGAGATTCTGGCCCTCCACCTTGCAACTCCGGGGTTGAGGTTGCTCAAACACCATACACAGCATTAAGGAGAGATCGCTGCGATATGGACCCCTACAACCAGCCCCTCACCAAGAGGCATGGGTCAGGGGAAAACTTGGCCCCATGAGCCTCTAGAGTGGTGCCCCTGGGAGGCTAAAGATTTCAAAAAACTCTGCAAAGCAGTAGCGGAAGATAGGCCAGGCTCTTCATGGGCTCATACCTTACTACAGGACATTGCCTGTAATCCCTGTGTCCCTAAGGACTGGTTAGATCTGGCTAAGGCTGTCCTTTCCAGCACCCAATGTGTCTTCTATAAGGAGGAATGCCGGACCAGGGTAGAGGCCAATCGGGTGGCCAACCCCCCATCCCTATCACCTATGGCATGCTAGCAGGTACACCTGAAGGGTACTTTATGGGGGTCCAACAGGCGGTTTTGCAAGGTCTATACTGAGATCAGGTTGGACAAACAGGGCTTGTAGCCTGGAACAAATTAGATAAAGGGCCTGCCAAATCTCCCATAGCAGGGGTAAGACAAAAACCCAACAAACCCCCACTGGAGTTCATAGATAGAGTCCAACAGAGTATGTAGTTAATTTCCCCATTCATGGTTGCCCTCAAGGGATTACTGGAGGGACGGGAATGCCCCATACAACATAGGGGGGGCATTCTGGGCTTCCAGGGTTTCTGTCCGAGGGAAACTGTTGAGCTGATGAGCTGGCATTGGGATTTAGGATGTATTGATCTTAAAAGATAGTCCATACCTACAAGGCATGCCAACCCTTCCTAAAGATACTCCCTTTACAAATGCAGGGAGTTAACCCCAGAGCAAAATATCTTCTGACAAACAGATGTTAAACTTAAACATGTTTTCGTTTTGATAGAACAAAAGGGGGAATTAACCCCCATGTTCAGTTATTCTGCACCCTGCAGCCATCATGCTCTGGCCTCAGGGCTACAAAGACATGCGCATCAGGTCCCAATCAGGGTCTTCTGCTTGTTAGCCACCTTTTTGTGCCCCTTGTGGGGCAGGAGTTCCTGGAGTGACAGTCCCTATAGATGTGATGACAGAATACAGGCTTGTGGTGGTGGGTGCTGGAGGTGTGGGAAAGAGTGCCCTGACCATCCAGCTGATCCAGAACTATATTGTAGACGAATATGACCCCATCATAGAGGATTTCTATTGGAAACAGGTGGTCATTGATGGGGAGACATGTCTGCTGGACATCTTAGACACAGCAGGTTGAGAGGAATGTAGTGCCGTGCGGGACCAGTGCATGCATACAGGGGAGGGTTTCCTCTGTGTGTTTGCCATCAACAACACCAAGTCTTTTGAAGACATCCATCCCTGCAGGGAGCACATCAAATGGGTGAAGGACTCGGATGATGTGCCAATGGTGCTGGTGGGGAACAAGTGTGACCTGGCCGCTCATACTGTTGGGTCTAGACAGGTCCAGGACCTTGCCCGCAGTTACGGCATCCCCTACATCAAAACATCAGCCAGGACCCAGCAGGGTGTGGAGGATGCCTTCTACACACTTGTACATGAGATTCGGCAACACAAACTGTGGGAGCTGAACCCTCCCAATGGGAGTGGCCCTGGCTACATGAGCTGCAAGTGTGTGCTATCCTGACTCCAGCTGATGGTCATCCTGCTCTTCCTGGCTCTGGCTGCAGCCCAGAGGGACCCACCAACCTCAGCGGGTCACCTGGGCAGTGATCAGTGCTGGTAATGGACCTAGGCATAGGATCCTGGGACACTGAGGATTAGACTACCCTTTCATAAAGGACTTCAGTTCTCCCAAGTCCCCTAAGCCTGGCACCCATAGTGGGGACACAGTGGACTCCATGGATGGCCTTCTCTCCCCAGAGGTCTCATTCCCATACCCACCGCTGCCCCCATATTCTTTGGCCTCCCCCTCTTCCCTGCAGCAGCCTCTGACACCCACTCCAGGAGAACCCTACCACCTGCTTCCAGTATGGGCTACCACTTCCCAGGGCCCCACTACTGGCTCCTCAACGTCCTCGGAGCCTGGGGACAATGGCGACTATACCGAGATGGCCTTTGGTGTGGCCGCACCCCACCACGAGACCCACCTGGTCTTCTCCACAGCCCTCGCACCCGGCCAATGGCGAAAGTAATGTCCAGTGCCCCGGAGCTGAGGCTAAAGGTGTTTTTGCTGCTGCCACTGCTGGATGAAGCCCCGATGGGCCTCTACTTCTCAAGGGATGCTTACTGAGAGAGGCTGTCTGTGGACCAGCCAGCTGGCACACTTCTGCTCTATATCCATGCTCTACAAGATGCCCCTGAACTGTATTCTTAATTTTTAGTATCTTTGGCTCTTTTACGCTGTTCGTGTTTTCATAGAGGTTTCTATGTGGCTGTTTCTATGATGAGTTCTGGGATTTTGACTGAGATTTCTTTAAGCTGACAGGTGATTTGAGGAGAATCCAACATTATTGAGACATCGGGACATAAACATTGTATACCTCTTCATTTATTTGATCCTCTCAGATTTTTTATCAGTGTCTTGAAGTTTTCAGCATAGGTGTGCGGTATAAGTTGGTGCAGCAAGGGACCACCCAACTCTGCAACTCCCTGGAGAGAGGAAGCAGTTTAATAATACAAAATTGCCAGGCTGCTTTGGAGAGCGGAGGGCAGCACCCAGCTGCAAAAGCTTGCTGAGTTTTATCTGGGCATCTAGCAGGGGGAGGCTGCTCAGACGTCGGAACCATGAGGTCGTTAGTTTGGGGACTGTTTCAGACAGAGGGCGCTGACGGTTGTGGTCGGGCACATTCGGGCAGCCATTAAGGGCTCCCGAGAAATGCTTTAGGTTTCTGTTACTAACAAACCCCCGGCTCAGGTGGGCGTCAGGTCAGGACCATCAGCATTGCCACTGTGGGGCCTGCTGCGGGGACCTAAAATGTTCCCGAGTGGACTTTATGTGGTGTATATCATTTAAAAATGATTATTGAAGGCCAGGCAGTGGTGGCGCACACCTTTAATTCCAGCACTGGGGAGGCAGAGGAAGGCGGATCTCTGTGAGTTCGAGGCCAGCCTGGTCTATAGAGCAAGTTCCAGAACAGCCAGGACTATTACATAGAGAAACCCTGTCTCAAAACAAACAAACAAACAAACAAACAAAGATTATCGGAAGCGTTTTTTTCTAGTTGTTTATTGCTTGAACTGAAATATTGTTTTATTTGAAGGGCTGTCCAGTGGATATTTTAGACCTTGCATGCTGCACTCTGGCATTTCATCCTCATCTCACGGTACCTGCTCGTCACTGTCCTCTGTTTCAAACCTGTTTTAAATTTAAAAACCACTTTTAACCTATGGGCCATAAAAAATAAGGTCAATGTACGTTTGGTTCAATGTTCAGTTTGCTGAACGCTAGAGATACAAATGGGTTTGGTGTTTGTGTGCTGAGCAGGTATCATTACCATCAGAGTACAAACAATGGCACGTCTTTAATCACAAAACCCTGTCCTTTGGACTCACTCTCTCATCTGTTCTTGCTTCATGACGGAGCAAATGTCTTCATAAAGTCGTCGTTACCTGGGGTACTAAATGTCTCATTTCCTTCTCTGAACAGGCTTTGTTTTTGCCCAGGATCGTGGTGATGTATGGATGCAGAGGCTGGGAAGGTGTGGGTCTTTGCACTCCACAGACTGCTACAGGTGCCTGTGAAATTCTTAAAAACACAGCTTGGCCTGCTCCAGGCTGGCTGCAGTGGGGTCCTGACCGTGTAGAGTGCTCCCTCTGCAGGACAAATTGGGAACAGCAGGCTTTGAAAAGACCAGTCTTCCTGGGTTCTGTGTAGGCAAGCTAGTGATTGTTGTGGGAATTCTGGGAAGGACACATACCCCTTTCCTGAAGACTCTAAGGCCTGACTCCTGATGTTCTTGATGACAGGACAGAGGCGGCACTGAGGCTAAGTAGATGGAAGCTGGGAATGTGAGGGATGGTCCCTAACATCCTGCCACCGTCAGGGTCACTGACTTGCCCCACCCCTTTCTCATGAAGTTCGGCAGAGCCTGACGCCCTATGATTTCCTCAAATTTGAAACATTCCGTCCAGGAGGGCGGGGAAGGCTCATGAGACTCAGTAGACAGACAGACATCTTCTGTAGCTAGCCAGACTCTTGAAGCCCCCACTCCAGTTTTGCAGAAGGAACAACTGTTGGGGAGAGACTCAGGGTTGCAGATTTCCTGAGTTGTTGCCCTGGTGGACTGTTCTGGTGATGCAGTGGCTCTTGAGTCATCCCTGCTCCTGTGCCTAACCTTTCACCCATCCCCATGTCAGCAACCTCAATAAAAACTCATTGATTTGCCCAGCTGGACTTTGGTGTAATTGCTACTTGGGTCTGTAGTCAATGCTGTGTGACACTATCTAGAAAGATGTGAACAAGACAAACAGGAAAACCATGGCAGACCAAAGCAATGATGCTACCCAAGTCTAACTTGGTGAACCAATGAATTTTATTAGTTACTTACAGGAGTATGGCGGAGGGGTTATTTACAGGACCAGAAATGACTCAAAGACAATTGCCTCACCAAAGCCCACCCCGTCGTGGGTGAGAACTCACAAAGCTGGGACCCTGGAGCACACTGCACAGCCTGCAGGGTGGAGGATGTCCTTTCCAGGTAGTTGAGCTGCTCTGAGCCTCTTTCTGACAGCTCAGCCTATCTCTGCTCCTTCCAGGCATCTCAGCGGGCCTAAGAGTATCTCCCAGCAGGCCTTACTGCTTTAGATACGCTTGAGGA
The DNA here is from genome assembly GCF_949786415.1 of Peromyscus eremicus. NCBI lineage: Eukaryota > Metazoa > Chordata > Mammalia > Rodentia > Cricetidae > Peromyscus > Peromyscus eremicus. The sequence goes on along the minus strand of NW_026734286.1, from coordinate 3,911,571 downwards.
AGGAGGGGGTCTAGTGAATCTGGTCAGTTTCAGTGACTTGCCAAAGCTACTAAATTGTTTGTTCCCTGCAGGATGGAATGTTTCACTTCCCCTTAGATCAGTGGTTCTCAACCTTCCTAACGCTGTGACCCTTTGATACATACAGTTCCTCATGTTGTGGTTCCCTCAACCATAAAATTATTTTTGCTGCTACTTCATAACTGTAATTTTGCAACTGTTATGATCATAATGAAAATATCTGTTTTTGCCAGGTGGTGGTGGCACACGTCTTTAATCCTAGCACTTGGAAGACAGAGACAGGCCATCTGTGAGTTCGAGACCAACCTTGTCTACAGAGCAAGTTCCAGAACAGCTAGAGCTGTTACACAGAGAAACCCTGTCTCGAAAGAAATAAAAAAATTCGTGTTTTTGGATGGTTTTAGTGCATTTTAAACATTGGTGCTGGGAACTGAACTCAGTTTCTCACAATTATGCTGCAGTTCCTTCACTGACTGAGACATCTTCCCAGCCCCAATTTTACTATTTATTAAAGATGAAAGTTCATCAACATGTTTTAAAAAAAAAAGAATGCCAGGCAATCAATAAGAATCTGTCATGGCCAGCCATTACTAAGAACTCATTAGGTGAGAAACGCAAAATTTAAAAAACAAAACAACCCAAATCATCATTGTTTAGTTAAAATGAAAGGAGTCTGTAAAATGGCATGGCGGTGACTAACAAGAAGGAGCGTGTTGGCCTGGAAAGACTGCTCAGTGAGTAAAGGCCTTTGCTGGCAAGCCTGGTGACCCCGTTTGCTCCCCAGGACTGTGGTGTGGCATTTTGGGAGTTGTCAGCTGTGTTGGAGAGAGCTTTCTGGTCAGGTAGTTGCTTTTGAGCCATACCCGTTCCTTGTAAGTGACCCTTCATTCATTTGTAACCCCAATAAAAAAACTCAGCCTTTCACCAAATTGGACGTTGGTGCAATTGTTACTCTGGTCTGTCATAGGCTCCTTTCTGGGATGAGTAGATGTAGGGGTATGTGTGTGCCTGCATCTCCCCAGGAAGAGCCTGTCACACAACACTTGGTGCTGGGTCACGGGACACGACAGGACCAGAAATGCATCGCAGAGGAGTGGTGGCATGATCCTGGCTATGGGTAACAAAACATAACTGAGGCCAGACAGCCTTAGGGCGGAGCATCAGCAGGAGAGGGATGCCAAAATGGCTACATTTCCAGAAATGACATGAGATAATGTGCCTTCTTGTTATGTCAGTAGTCACATGACTCCTACAATAGGTACTGAGACATACAGCCAAGGCTGGGTGACTGCTAGAAGCAGGTATGTCTGAGTTCTTGGGGTCTTCCAGGAGCATCAAAGACAATAAGCACCATGTGGTAAATAAGATATAGAGCAACACAGACTAAAGGGATAAGCTAGGCAGAGGGGTGGGTAGGTAGCTCCCCTAAATAAATTATTCATATTTCTCTCCTGAGTGCACGAACTGTTCACCCAATAAAGGAGGTGGGTGCAGGCATAACTTAGGAGGGGGGAGACTATCTCCCTATTAATCCTCGGCTAGACTGAACAGCTAGACCCAGCTCCATCAAGTTCTTTGGGGGTGAGGGAAATTTGTGGAGACCCTATAAAATGCCACAGAATGAGAAAGCCAGATAAGTGAGCAAAATAATTTTATGGTATATTTGTCCTTGTTAACTGTTTATTTTAGTATCTTCTTAGTTGTGAAGTTGTGGGGTTACCTGACACTTGCTCAGAACAGAAGACAATAGACCAGTTCTAGAGTGCTTCACTGGGTTATCAACCCCACTAGTAACAACCCCACTATTCACTACGGGATGGTGGTGTGGGCCTTGGAATTGCTTTGCCCACCTGCAGAAAAAAGTTTCATTACATGTAGATAACACAGTGCTAACTTTTTTTTTTTTTAATATGGAACGCTTCATGAATTTGCGCGTCATCCTTGCGCAGGGACCTTGCTAATCTCCGTGTCGTTCCAGTTTTAGTATACGTGCTGTAGAAGCGCAGTTTTAGTATACGTGCTGTAGAAGCGAGCACCACAGTGCTAACTTTTAAGTGTTCTACAGGTCTGGAGACTGCAGTGCGAGCCCATATATAATAAATAATAAATAAGTAGATATATATGTTTATTTATTAAGGGGTGCAGTGGGGAAACAGACTCACTAATACAGAACAAGGAAGACACCCCGCTGCCGATCCTGCAGTCCGGCTGCTGCTGTCCTGTCTGTCCTTCTGCCCCGGGAGGGAAGTGGACCCACCTCAAGCTGCTTCTCACTTCTCACCATTCAACTCAAGACCACTCAAGAGAGCATGAGCTCACCCCCTCCTCAGTTTTAACCGTCACTACCCAGAAAGGGCCCGAAGGTCATTGGTTGAACGGAACAAATTCCCACAACAGGAGACCCTTTCAGCAACTCACAAGAGAGGATGAACAATCCATTCTTAAAGAGTAAATGAGAGTATTTTGCTAAGGGAGAAACAGATGCTCCGCAAAGCCATATATATGGTTGTTGATTGAAATTCCCAGGATCAGGCGTTGGTTGGCTGACCCTTGGAGCTGTTGGCCAAAGAAGCCTTAGAGGTCCCCCAAATATAAAGACTACTGCCATGGTTGTTGGCTGTATTCCTGAACTGAATGACGAGACCCTATGGCTGAAGAAGTCTCATACTTTGGTTGCAGGACTTGGAGATATAAAGCTAGGTCTGGGCTAGCTCCTTTAGTGCCAGACATTGCTACTAAGGATGCTGGTTAGGATTAAGCCCCAAAGTCCTACTCGGCTGTCGATCCTGTACGCTTCATGATGGCAGTGCCAGGCAAGCTGTACCAGCTAGTTGCAATAGCAGCACAGATGGTTATGGAAGAATCAACTCTTTGACTGGACACAAGGCCGGCTCCACAGGGGAACATTTGTAACTGGTACTAGGAACATAGAAAACAGCCTGTGGTTGGGGAGCCACAGGTTCTAATGGGGAAGACACTGCTGGTGTTTATTAAGTGGATGTGAAATGCCTGTCAAACTACATTCTAAATATTTGTGCTTGTGTCCATAAATCAGTGTTGTTGTCAGCCTCAACTCACAACCACTAGTGAAGAACCTGAGAACAAGGGCCAGGTACTCATGAAGTTAGTTCTTTCTTTCTTTCTTTCGTTTTCATTTTCTTTTTTCTTTCTTTTTTTTCTTCCAGACAGGGTCTCTCTGTGAAGCCCTGGCTGTCCTGGAACTCACAATGTAGACCAGGTGGGCCTTGAATTCACAAGAGATCCGTCTGGCTCTGCTTCCTGAAAGCTAGGATTAAAGGCGTGTGCCACCACTGCCAGACTTCAGTGGCCTGACTCTTAGGCAGAAATGGACATTTATCTTCACCTTCAAGACTCAGAAAACTCTGAGGAAGGGAAAGAGGTTGGAAAGAATGTAGGATGCCTGAGGAGAGAGTAGAGTGTTGTATGACATTTTCCTCTGAATTACAATATTCTCCCCAAAATGAAACATTTGCTCCAGGGAGATAAACAAATACCCATGTGGAGGAAAACTGGAACTTGGAAGACTCGTGGGGAGTGCCATCCAGCAGTCAAAGGCAGAGTAAAGAATTGCTTGGGGACAGAGTAAGCAGTTGCTAGGGAGACTGACAAGCTGAACACAGAAAGGAAGATTCTTGGAGTGTGCCACTTCCTGCAAGCTGTGTGGTGAGCTTCAGGCTCGCAGTTTTGGGAGCTGTTACCCATGCTGGAGAGGGCTTTCTGGTGATGCATTTGAGCCATGCCTTCTCTTGTATGAAGCCCCTCACCCACACTCCTGTTTGTAACCCCATTAAAAACCCATTAGCTTACTAAATTGGACATTGCTGCAACTGTTACTCTGGACTTCCGTGGCCTCTCTTTCTGGGGTGAGTAAATGTGTGTTATGTTGTGTCTGCTCAGGAAAAGTCTGTCCTATAAGGACTCACATGATAGAGAGAACTGACTCCTGAAAGTTATCATCCGACCTTCACACACACACACACACACACACACACACACACACACACACCCCAAATAATAAATATAAAATGTAATTTAAAACAGAATGAACATCTGCAGAAGCAGAGTTTATGTGGACACTGCACACAGTAGGCACGTCTTTGAAGAGGACCCGGCATATAGTAGAGCTACCTTCCCACACTCTGGAACCTAGTAGAGTACTTGTTCACAGCAACTCAGTAATAATCGCCAGTCTCTTCCCTCACTCTGCTTTCGTTTTTCTTCTCTTCAGTCCTCCTCTAACACCCTCAACAAGAAGTGCCTTTCCTAGGTGGGAGGCCAATCCCACAGTCAGAGAAAGATGGGGTGGAAACAGGACTCACTCGGTGTTCCCTGGCTCTCCCTCCCTTGCCTGGACCTGGTATCCTCAGAGCTCCTCTTAGCTTCACTCCTCACGTGCTCAGCCCTGCCTCAGCCACGTTCTGGCAGCTGGGCCCTTTATCCCTGCAGTCTGACCTGGTTAATCCCCAGCAGGGCTGGGGTCTTTATTCCTGATTGTTTCTACGCAGACCTTGGCCTTCTTGGAGGCAGAACATGGATTCCCCCAGGCTGTGCTGCTGTGCTTAGGGCACAGGGGCACCATGGAGCCTCTTAGCTCTGCACCCAGAATTGGTGTGTGCTATCCTCTAACTTGAGAGATGCTCTGAGGCCAGGCTTGGCTTGGTCCTGTTCTCCTGGCCCTCAAGCCCCTAAATACTTTTATCTACTGTACCCCATCCTTAGAAGGTGCTGCAATAAGGCAAATCACCTTTGTACACACGCCCAATCTTGCCCTACATTCCACGAAGGAGTGTCCAATCTTAAGGACAATGTGCCCATGGTTTATGACCATAAATTGCCTTCTCTTAACACAGTTGGCCTAACCCTACTTTCTAGGCTGGGAGAAGGTAGCTGGGCCTAAGAGGTATTAGCTGGTTCAGCCCAACTTGGCCCCTCATGGCATTCTCCAGGGGCAAAAGGGCTCCAGAGGAGGAGTGGGGAGGCTGTGGGCAGACACTGCTCTTGAGAGAAGATGACACGTGGCTGGTGGGGGGCTCTGTGGAGGGTCCTGACTAGGGATGGAGTAGATACTGTTAAAAGGCTGACACAGTTCCAGAAGCTAACTGGACCAGGGGATGGGGATTTCTGGGTAACTGGGGCAATGGTCATTTCCATCTGATTTTGGCAAGCAGGTTGGGACTCTAGTGTGAGACCAAAATGAGCCATCTTAGAAATAAGACCAAAATGCTTTCACCCTAAAATTAAGGCCTAAGATTTTTCCTTTTGGGAATAGGCCATTAGTTACTGAAACCAGTCAGTTCAGATTCCAGAAACCAGGAAGTGTAAAAGTACAGAGTCACAAGATAGTCACGAGGTAATGCCTGCCAGACTATGGAATGTCCTCTCCCTGGTTTCCAGGGTAACTGACCATAAAAATGCCCCCACCTGAGGGCAGCCAATGAGAAATGGTGGTGGGCAACCACTCCCTTAGAAGTAATTTCTAGAAGCCCCTAGAAGCGAGCCAATCAGAATTGTACCTGTACTAGCACCCCTAAACGATGTAACCTTGTGACTTTTCCCTTTAAAAGCTGAGCTTGCAGATAGGTGGGCACTTCCTCCAGCCTCCACTGTGTTGGATGTATTGGACGAAGTCCCTGCCTAGGCTTGTATTTGGATATCCCAGAATTAAACCATGCTTTTGCATTCCGGCATGCTCGTCTTTGGTGGTCTCTCTGGGGGTCACGATCTGGGCACAACATTTAGGGGCTCTCCGGGATCCCCAGAGACCCCCCCGCCATGACCCCTAAGAGCTCCAGAGGTCCATCTACACCGATCGGTAAGAGCGCTCCATTTTCTTGTCTTTGCTTTCCTTTTACTTTCATTTTCTTATCCAAAGCCGGCGGTTGAATCTGACAGGCTCTCACCTTGGTGGACGCGCCTGTAAGGTGACCCTGGAGGAGTTGGGAGACGTTCCAACCCCTCATCAGGATGTGGGGTCCCCATAGGTCCCCCGTCACAGGACGCCCGTGAGGGGTCCGTCTGGGGATCGGGAGACTCTGTTGAGTTGTCCTTGTCCCATCCCTACGGTCTTTGGCATAATCAAGGCTCCCTCTCCGGACTCTCCTCTGCCTGGACCATCTGTAGGGCCCTTGTTCTTCCTTTTTGTCTGCCTATCTTGTCCGTCAGTGTGATTTGTTATACCTATATAAATGTATAAATGTGTGAGAACTGTGGCCACATGTGTGAGTGTTTTATGCCTGAGCTTGTGTATGCGTTGGGACTTGTGGGCCGGCTTGCCGGCTGAAGGGATGGAGACCCCTTCGGTGGTTGAACTGGCACAGACTAACCTAACATTGCTTCCTTGCTCTCTCTGACCAGAGCACAGGCAGCAGAACTTCAGGGACCCAGGGTGCCGCTGAGAGAGCTAGGCAGCCTGTGAGCATCATGGGGGCCTAGACGCAGTGGGTTTGGGGCCCCAGCTCATTCAGAGAGCTTTGGAGTAGAGACTTTACAGCACGATGAGGTGGCAGCCAGATTGGCCCAGAGGTCGCGTGGGAACTAGGCATGGCTGTGTGCTAGGGCAGGCTATGAGCACTGTGGGGCCCAGATATGGCCGGCAGGTTCTGGCTGGGCTCCTGTGTGGACATGGGGCAGAGCTGGCAGGAGCCAGCAGGAGCCTCAAGGAGCTCAGTGTGGGGGCTGGTGGAGAACTAACTGCCCCTCCAGGGTCACAGCTGTGGAGTGGCCTACAAATCTGTGGGCCCAGCCAGGGCATGGAGTCACTTCCAGTCTGCCATTCTCGTGTTCTTGAAAATCTGAGGTTAACAGCAATCTTTTTGTCCCCATGGTGCTTGCTTTCCCTGTCCTCTTCCTCTTCAATGCTGTTGGGTGAGGCTCCCAAGACCTGCCCTGGGGCTAAAACCTGATCAAGATCTGGCTCCAAGAATGGAATGTCACTACCTATGTGAGACTAACCAACTGTTTCTTGTCTGTGGTACAGTGCTGATGCAAATTAAGAGTTATTCTTGTTATGGTATGTGCATGTATTTCTGTTCTTGTTTAAAATATTGTAACTTTACAATATATTCTAGACTACTGAGGGGAATTACAAGAAAGACTTTGGTAAGAGTTTCTGTTTTAAAAGAAAAGAAAAAGTGGAATTTGTCTAGAGTAAATGTCTGAGGGATCAAAGAAACGGACTGAGGGTACATGGAAGGTTGTAGAAAGTCAGAGGGGATGCGATGTAAACTGTTTGTTTTGGTTTCTTATACCTGCAAATACTGAATTTAAAAGTTAATTCTTGTTGGTTTTCATCTTAAGAATGGCTAATGATTCTGCAAACTGCTTATGTGTGTGACTTGAAAATGTAAGCAAGCTTTAACTGTACGTATGTATGTGTATAACTTGGATCCAACTGTGTGTATGTGTGTGTGTGTGCAAGTAACTATTGTTTAGAAAAACGAGCTCTAAACAGCAACCACATGGCTTCCTCCATCTTGGCTGGTAACCTCATGGGCAGCCATGTGGCTGACAGTCATCTTTTACTAAGGTTATAAAGATTTACTCGGGTTAACACCTAAGTACTTATGTCTTTACCAAGTGTTCAACAGCAAGTTTCTAGAGAATTTAAATAGATGACAACGTATGTTTAATAAATAAGATACTTAATAAATATTAAAGCTGCACATCAATGCTTTTATACTCAGGAATATACCTTGCTCTGGCAGCTAAACTTTGTAACATAAAGGAATCATAGGAAACAGCTGAGGTTTGCAAATGTATGGCAGGACTAGAGTTCCAAAAAGAGTCTAGTTGCCATGGTGGACCTTAGCAGTTTTAAAATATGCTAGTGCCAGGTGATGATCACCAGAAGCACCAGCCATAATAAAATGGAGCAGGCAGGCTATGTATGTGCTGCCAAAGGTAGGGTCAAAGAAATCATCCAAGCCTCTAAGTAAAAGAACCAAAAGGATTATAAATAAATCCCAGATATTGAACTTTGGGATTGTTTGCACTTTGGAGTTTGGTTTTACTTTATACAGATTATGATGGTGCCATGTTTTCTCCCCCTTAAAGTAAAAAAGAAGATACTTTATTGTTGATATTACAGAAGACATTTGAGAGATCTTAATCTTTTAAGAACAGTTTTTATAGTTAAAAACCAATGGCTTAAAAAAAATGTTTCTCCTTAACCAAGGTACGTTCAGGCTTAAGAATGTTGTATATTGATATTTTGTTTTAGTTTCTTTACTGAACCTGTATTTGATGCTAGATGAGCTTCAACTTAAAAGCATTGTTTTTAGGCTACTTATTGTAGGCTGTTAGAGAACATAAATAGTCAGTCATAAGTAATAAAGTTTTTTTAATTGTAGTCAGGGTAAGTAAGTACTGATGTAATATTACAGGGATAAGTTTACTCATTTACTCAGTCCCTTGCATATGTTTTCAGGGTTGAGCTTGAAACAAGTAATTAGAAACAAAGTTTGTCTATTCAGATATACCTGGATAGCCCTCATACTTCAGAAATCTGCAGAATATGGCATTTAAATGTTGATCTAAAAGCTTATTATATCAGACAGGCTTCCAGATCCTAGCAGTGACCCAAGGTCTCTGAAGAAGATTCTGTACTAGGCACCACAACGTCTCTGCCTGAAATATGACAACGCTGACCACAGGGCAAGATGCCCCAATGCAACGCCTGCCGCCAGGACCCAGCCCAGACTGTGGACAAGCAGTAGGACACTGGAATTAATTGCACCTTTTTGCCTGGTCAAGGTCAGTCTTCTGTGTCCCTATTCCACAGGAAAAATACTCTGCCTTATGGGCCTTATGGCGGAAGAAGATTGATGCTGTTCTGACTGGTGCCTCCAATGTTATGGAGAGCTGGGTAGGGATTGGTCCCTGTAATTTATAGGATTGGAAGCTTCTTGGTCTGCACTCAGATATAGTTTATCCTTCTCAGATTTCTGATAGTACTGATGGCTAGGCTAGCTCTAACTTTGTCAGCGTGGCAGCATCAGACATCAGATCCTTCTGCAAGGCTATAGCTAGCTTGTTAGCTCACTTTTAGGAAAATGTTCTAAGATATAAAAGTTTAAGTCATAAAGGTTCAGATGTGAGTCTAAAATGAGGTATGTTTCAGATTACTCTCCTGTTCTATGATTCAGAGCTTAACATTTAGGAGCCCTGATGAGCTGGTAGAACAATGACTACTTACTGTTCAGTCACAAGCTCAACATTTTGGATTTGTTTTAGATGTCATCTAAATATGTCTAAATGTAAACCTAAATGTGCTTCTCATCAGGCCAAAAATCTCTGTCCGATTTATACCTGGCTTTCTGGACAGAAGAAAAATGCACAAGCTTTTAACCCAAATCTGTAGTTCTTGTTGGGACTCAAAGGTATGAGTCCACTTCTGCTGTTTTACAGACCCATTATCTGCTCTGTCTACAATATGGATTTCAGTACAGATTGGTAATACTAATGTATCTAACTTTCATGCCATTTTGTAAGTAGGCCTCAAAAGATCAAAAGAGTCATAAAAACCTAGACCTACTTTGCAGAGGTCAAAAGGATCCCAGATAAGTATTCCTAAAGATGGTATTTTTCCTCTCTCCTGGTCTTGGGACTACTGCTTTTCCCATTACTAAGGGTATGGACCTAAGGGTTCCAAATAAGTTCATAAATTTTAACTTCTGTTCCTAGTTTAAATTTGTCTCAACAGATTTCCACTTGGCTGGCAGACACCTCCAAGTTTTAGTCGCTGACTCCACTGCTCCAGACGACTATGAGCTCTGGACTTGCTAAAAGCTGATGTGGACCAGCCCAGCTAACATGGTTCTTCCCTGTCCCTATGGGGTCAGGCAGCTACATGCTTCTGACAAATACCCCTTTTCCCAGTCTTTGACTAGCTTTTCAGCCTTTTGGGGGCCCCTGACAACGACGCCCTAATGCCAGCTCAAAGCAGTTTCAGAAGAGAATACGTCACCCATGTTCCCTGTTCAGAAAAGGCTGAAATGCTGGGTCAAAATGAAACTCCCTGGCATAGAGACAAGATGGCTAACTATTCATGGCCATTATTAGAGAGGGATATTTACGAGCTAACTGTCCAAAACCCATGATTGGTTTCCATTAGGCACATGAGAAGGGGGAAATGTGAGACCAAAATGAGCCATCTTAGAAATAAGACCAAAATGCTTTCACCCTAAAATTAAGGCCTAAGATTTTTCCTTTTGGGAATAGGCCATTAGTTACTGAAACCAGTCAGTTCAGATTCCAGAAACCAGGAAGTGTAAAAGTACAGAGTCACAAGATAGTCACGAGGTAATGCCTGCCAGACTATGGAATGTCCTCTCCCTGGTTTCCAGGGTAACTGACCATAAAAATGCCGAGGGCAGCCAATGAGAAATGGTGGTGGGCAACCACTCCCTTAGAAGTAATTTCTAGAAGCCCCTAGAAGCGAGCCAATCAGAATTGTACCTGTACTAGCACCCCTAAACGATGTAGCCTTGTGACTTTTCCCTTTAAAAGCTGAGCTTGCAGATAGGTGGGCACTTCCTCCAGCCTCCACTGTGTTGGATATATTGGACGAAGTCCCTGCCTAGGCTTGTATTGCTTTTGGATATCCAGATTAAACCATGCTTTTGCATTCTGGCATGCTCGTCTTTGGTGGTCTCTCTGGGGGTCACAATCTGGGCACAACACTAGTCGGCCACTTTTCTCCTCCCTGTCTTCCTAGTTGAGTCCTCTCCTTTGCTTTCCCCTTTCTCCTCCTTTTCCTCCTCCCTCCTCCTCTTTTTCTTTCTTTTCTTGTTCCTCTTTCACACTGTCTCTTGCCCGACATTGTCCTGGGTCCCATACCCTCCCTGACTGCCAGAAGCCTTCCTAGCCCCTGCCCCTGCCCACAGTCCTTGGTGTCTTTGTCTCTTTCCGGAGCCTTTGTAAAAATATCAGTTATGGCTATATAGACTGTTTAACACGCCATTCAGGTTCCATTTAAGAAAAAAGACTCTTCCTTGCCCTGCCTGGACCCTCACTGCTCAGCGTGCCTCCCAGTCCCCCCTCACCACATGCCTCCCCTCCTCCCGGCACTTCCCAGATTGAACCCAAGCCAGCTTCGGCTCTCTTCTTCCAGCTGGGCTCTGGATCCCTGGTTTGGGACCTGGAAACCCTAATTGGGGTTCATTCTTTGTTTCCTGTCTCTGCTGAGACCTTGGGCTGCTGGAAGACAGGCTAGCAGCTGATGGTCAGACTCTTCAGTCCCATAGCCTTCTCATATTGTACAGACAAATGGTGCCCGCCATCCTCACGGTCCATTGGACAGGAGTTTAGGAGATGATCAGGGACCATGCTGGCCAAATTCTGATCTTCCGCTTGTGGATTCCCAAGCTCACCCTTTTACTTAGTGTACTATGTCCTTGGAGGAGGAGGGGTGCTGGAAAACACAGAACTCGGAGTCACTCAGGCTCCACAAGGGAGGGTCCAAGTCCCAAGGTCCAGGAATCCACCCTATAAAGGCTTTCCTTGTTTCCTCTGCATTCCAGGCTAGCTCTGGAGCCTGCCAAATCCGGCCTTCTACAGCATCCTGCAGGTCAGGAGTCAGGCTCCCAGTAGGTTCCAGTCTAGGGTTGGGGAGGGTAGTGCCTAGGGCTGGGGCAGGGAGGAAGCCAGCTGTCCGGGCAATGTCTGAGATGACTGTTTCTGACTAACCGAACTCCCAGTTACTTTTGTGTAATTTTGGGAGGTCTGGATTCTGATCAGTCATCCCCTTTTCCTCCCTCCCTCTCTCCTCTCTGTGTTTCCCTCATCCCAGCCCTCTCCTCCCTCCCCTTCCTCCTCCTCCTCCTCTCTCTTTTTGCTGTCTCTACCCCTGTGCTTCATCCCCACCCCACCCTGGTCTGCTCCCTGGCTTTACAGTCTCCTCCTCTGTTCAGTCTCTGGAGGCCCTTATCACTTTCTTTGGCTCAGGGACTCATGCTCTGTGCATCTTCCCAGCAGGATGTCACAGCTGAGCCTGGGACTGTGGCCTGAGGTGGCCTCCCCATGGCAGCTCCTGCTGCTGGTTGGGGCCCTCTGGCTCCTGGCCCGAATTCTGACCCAGATCTATGCTGCCTATGGGAACTACCGTCGCCTCCGTGGTTTCCCTCAGCCCCCCAAAAGGAACTGGCTTATGGGCCATGTGGGCATGGTAAGTGTGGCATCAGGATGGGTGGGGGTGTCAGAGTGGATGGTCTTTTGGGGGCCAGGAACGGGGCTCAGACTGATGGGGTGGGTTAGCTGCTGGTTTTGGGTATGCCTTCCCTTCTCACCTCCCTGTGCTCCCACCCCAGTCTGCTCTGGCATTTCCAACTCTCTTCCCCACACTGAAGGATACTGAGTTCTCAGGGTGGGAGACACAGAGTGAAGACCCCGACATTTCCTCAACGTCTGCTTGTTGGACTTGAGGCCTCCCGGGGACCGTGGCAGTTTCTTTGTGTGAGCCCATCTCTGTCCTACTGCTCTCTAGTATTGATCTTTGATCTCTGTCCCTAACTGCACACAGGCAGGGCACAGCTGGCTACAGCCAAGCTGCAGGCTGACTCCCCACCTCCCTTCCTGGGCCACTTCCTCCTTATCGTGCTCTTCTTCCTAAGATAGACCAGTGGGCCCTGTTGTGCTACCTGGATAAAAACTGTCCACCCACCCTCCCGTGGACCTTCCTTGACCCCACCCTTTACCCCACACTTTGGACTTTGACTCCCATCTGATCTCCCATTTAGGTGGCTTACTCCAGCTGCTTCACTTGCAAATGGCTCAGTGTGGGCTGTGTACAGAGGTTCCCGATGCTCTGAGGCTGGTGGGCATCTGGTGTTGGTGGGTGGGAGCTGCTATCCTAATGGAGACATAGAAGTCACTCCTGCCCTGCCCCGAACCCCAGGGACCTGTCTGCCAAGGCTAAAAGGTCCCTAGTGTGTGGCCCTTTGCCCTGGGGAGGAACTGGAGGTTGTATGGACCTGCCAGAACATTGATGGTCCTAGGTAGACAGCATGACTTGCCTACTGGGCCTGGAATGGACACTTGGGATTTGGACAAGAATAGAGAAGGTGGTGATTCCCTCTACCCCTGCAAAATCCAGACACTGATTCACTTCAGAGGCTGTCATTTCCAGAGCTGTTAGGAGGGACCTGCTGGTGCTCCTTGGACATTGTTTTAGGGTTTTCCAGAGGAAAGGGACCAATAACACATACATTTACCCCTCCCCCACCACCCCACACTCATACACTTTCTCAAATGCTCATGTATACACACACACACATACACATGCACACACATGCACTCACACACACACTCACACAGAGTCATATACCAATAGTGATAAGGACACATTCTAAGAAATTTATCCAGAATGATCAGACACACAAACCTACATGGGAAAGCTTAATGCACACTTAGGCTATGTGTTGCCAAATTGTTGTTCCTACTACATCAATGTATGTTCTGATGTAATATTATTTATATATATAAATGTATTTAAACAAAGAAAGAGCATAGTAAAATAATAGGTAGCAGTTCTCTGACTCCGTTACAACCTAAATGATCAAGGTCACCTGTGTAGTCTGTTTTTGACAAAAGCACATAGCTATGTATATATAGTCATGTATACATACACACATATATCTATACACATATATAGAATGGAGGAGAGGAGAGAGGGAGGGGTACATTATATTGTGTCATGGGAACTGGCTTATGTACTTAAAGAGACTGAAGGGGCCTTCGGTATACATTCTGCAAGGACTCTTGGTTGTGAGCAACTCTCAGAACAAAGGTGTGAGAATCCAGGGGTGTCTGAGGGCTCACATGTAAATGCTGCATTCCAGTGCCTAAAGGACCTGGACTTCTGATATCTGATGGTTGTCTCAGCTCTGGAAGTCAGAGCAAATTTTCACTTCCTCTATCTAGATCATCAGTGGGTTGAAGGGTGGGTGGGGCATCCTGACTCAGTCTACTGATGCAAATACTTGTTGTGGAATATTCCTTTATTGAATCGTTCATCTAATTATTCTTCATCAATTAAAAACTCGGGAGTCAGATATCAGGGTATCTGAATGATCAGATAAGCAGCAGAGAAGTGGCCAGTGACTGACTCTCTCTCTCTCTCTCTCTCTCTCTCTCTCTCTCTCTCTCTCTCTCCCTCTCTCCTTCCTCGGTCCAAAAAGGGCTGAGACTCTCTAGCAGCCCCATCCTACTACTTCCTGTGTATATCTGTCCTCACTTCTCCAAAACCTCTATCGTTAATTTTGATCAGCTAGTAGCTAGCTCAGTCCTCTAATTCAAAACAAACTTTATTGACAATCTCAGGAGCATCAGAATGCAATCAAAATATCACACATTTCTCCCCTTTTGTCTAAATAAAAGGGAAGGTTTTTAACTCTGACACAGAAAAAATTATATACAATAAGAACAATTATCAGGTAGGAATTATATTCACAATGTTCAGTCTATTTGCATTTGGTAAATTCAAAGAAAATACTCCATTATCTTTGAGTTCAAAGTCTTGTACCTAATTTATATTACCAACCCAAAACTATTTATTTATTTATTTGAAACCGCAAACATTTTCTTAGATAAACAATTTAAACTTTCATGTTTCTCAACCTTATATACTTTACACCTCTTTTGTTAGTTTCTTTTCTGAATTTCATAACAAGGAGAACTGTAAGACTATAACTAATTTAGTCTTCAACCCCATCAGAGTCTGAAAAAGGATATAATATTACCTGAGTAAACAGGAAGTGCAGAGCAAACAACTTCCAAAACTATAGGAATGACAGAAACATCTGGCTGCCTGGACAGTCACCCATGGTTCCTCTTCGATGTTGGGGCATCCATCTTCAGCCTACAGGCCTAGAGACTTTCCCGTGAAGCAGGAATTTTGAAGGACTGTCCTACCCTGTCTTGGCAAAGTTTGGCAGTCACCTTTTTTAGTGTCTTGCTTATCCAATTTGGACAGCATACTGTCAGCAGTTGAGGCAAGGGCAATTTCTTGCCTAGTGGCTAAATTTTGCCACAAAGAAAGCAAACTCCAAATGGAGGTTTTTTGATGCCCATCATCTTCTCTAAAGTAGTTGATGCTGTCAGGAGCATATGTGTCTCATTGTTACAAAAAGCCTTATGTTATTAAAACATCTTAAATGCCATATTATGTAAATCTCTGAAGTGTTTGAAGACCATCTGTCTATCTAAAATATATCTCTATTTGACCTTGAAAACATACCTAACATGACTACAAGTTAGATTGTTATAGATGACTAATTATTACCCTGCATTTCTTTATTATCCTAAATAGTTTGTAATAATAACTTTCAAGGACTAGACATTTACATTACATTGTTAAGTGAACTGCATAGATACAATACCTTAAACAAGAGTAGAAATGCATGCACAGTATGTTATAACAAAAATAACCTTAAATTTGTATCAATATACAAAAAACTTAAACAAAAGTGTAAACATATATATAGCATAACAAAATAACCTTAAATTTATATCAATATACAAAAATCCATATAAATGTAAAATATTTAAGACTAGTAGTTGCTTTTTTAGTTTAAAAGTAGATTCAGTAATCTACCCTTTTATCCTATTATTTCTATATCCCCCTTTTTTCTTTTCAGATGGAGATCCCTGAATCTAATCTCCTTTGTTCAGCTTTTTTCCTGACCATTACCAATAACAACTTCTAACCAACCACCCAAAATGATGACTAATATCCATAACCCACTGAATGACCAAAACCCACCCACCCACCTCTTGGGAATGTGGGTGTCATGTTCTCTAGATTGCTTCCTGCTATCTAGGGGGTGATGGTATTGCTAGTGTCCCAGAGAAAATTGAGAAAATGATCAAGTCCTGGGAGAGCTAGCTGCATCATTTGTTGCCTGTCTTTGTGTAGTGGGAAAGTCCTGGCTGGAGTAGTGCATGAGGTTGGATCATCTCAGCTAGCCACCTTGAAATTGTCCTGAGCAGTTTGTAGTCCAAAGTCGATATTTGGGTGGTGTTTGTCAGCTTAATGGTGTTACCACAATCCAAGTGGAATCATTGTGGTGGGGCCGCATCATCCTTTTGGAGGCTTCAAAGGTCATTGTTAGGAATGGTCATGGTTCACTGCAGAAAACTTAAACATATGCAGCAGATTTTGGAAAGCTTAAAGGACCACAATTTGTTAAGTACATCCAAGGTACACAACTTAATTCCTAGTTACCTGGTTCAGACTCAAGCCTGAAATCATGTACACAAAGATACATGAAGCCTTCTTTCTAGAATTAGTTAGTACTCTATATGACTATTAATATCACAACAGGAAATATATATATATATATATATTATATAAATTTTGAGATAATACTTTTACCTTAAGAAAAAGTTTTAAAGAGTCAAAATAAAAAATGAAAGGATTATGAAATTAGTGGCAATGAAATAGTCCCTTAATTTTAGTTTTCTTCTGTCCCATACCAAGTGGCTTTTCTGACATGAGACAGAAATTTTGGATTTTCCTTTAACAAGCATGCTTGGGTTTAGAGAAGGAGGGAGCCATGCTCCAACTTCAAAGCTAGCCTTAATTTTTAGTTGAACTGGGACTACAAAAAGACCATTTGCCTTATATATCTGTGGAAAACAGCAGAAACAAACATTTGGGAAGATTTATGAAATTTTTGTCCTGTTGGAAAGGTGCTATACCACTAGGCCAATTTATTCTTTTCCTTGGGACATTTTTCTCTGGATGATTCATGTTTTTTCTTCAGATGTCTCACTTGTCCAGTGGTCTTCAGATTCCTCAGTTGGATGCCTTCGTTCTTCTGGAAAGATAAAAACAAAATGCTGCCCTAGCCCTAACTTTGGGGAGTTTCCTTTTTGGCAGGTTATATCTGATCAAATGAAAAGCATTGGTTAGTCTTATAAGTTAGTTTAGATTGAATGGCCATCCTGTTTGATGAACTATCACCTCTTCTAATCAAGAGCTCTCTCCTATTCAAATCTAACCTTTATCAGTTTTGATGGTACCCATAGCTTTTCTTCTGTTGTGGAAACAAAAATAAAACCTCTTCTTCAATGTAACACATATCCCGGTTTCCAACCTGAGGTCAACATGTCTTTAAAGTATACAGGCTAATTTAATTCAGCAGTTTTTCTATTATTCAATTTCTCTCCACAGCTGTCATTCCATTCTCATTAACATTTAAAAAATTTAAAGTTAATAAAGCATTGTGCAATCTATCTCTGGAGGTTTTTATTGCCCCTTTCTGTTTATTAAGCATATCTTTTAAAGTGCAATTAGATCTTTCTATAACTGCTTGCCCTGTAGGACTGTGTGGTATACCTGTAATATGCTTTATATTGTAATGTGCAAAAAAACTGTTTCATTTTGCTAGAGACATATGCTGGAGCATTGTCAGTCTTAATTTGTACAGATATCCCCATGATGGCCATAACTTCTGATAATGTGTAATTACAGAATCAGCCTTCACAGAACTTAAAGCAGTTGCCCATTGAAATCCTGAATATGTATCTATGGTATGATATACATATTTTAATTTTCCAAACTCTGCAAAATGAAACATATCTATTTCCAAATTTTATTTTTTTGAGTACCCTTTGAGTTGCTTTCTGCGGGTAGTGGAGTTTGGTTATACAAAGAACAAATAGGATATTTCCTTGGCTTGTTGCCAAGTGGTGGAAAACAAATCCTTGCTATTAACATGGTGTTTCTTATGAAATTCTGAGGCTTCTGACACATTTCCTACCAATAGTTGATCAATTTTTTTTCATTACTCTGTGCTAGAGGGCCTGGCAGACCCATATAAGACCTGATATGTGTTATACACAAGGGATGATTTCTATTTCTGATTATTTCTTATAATCAAATAAATAACAAAGTTAATTCCAAATCATCTGGAATAAGCTCAGCAGTTTCAATATGTAAAACAACTCTTTCTGCATATTGAGAGTCAGTAACTATATTAAGAGGTTCTTGAATATCTAATAAGACCATGAGAATAGCATATAATTCTGACTTTTGAACAGAATCACGAGGGCTTTGAGCCACTTTATTTAAATTTCCTGACTTATAACCTGCTTTTCCTGATTTATTTGCATCAGTATAGAATGTAGGTGAGATTGGTGTTTCCCATACAATGTGAAGAAGAACAATTAGTTATCTTTATAAATAGAAGTCTCTTGCTTTTGGGATATTTACTGCTAACCTCTCCCAAAAAATTACTGCAAGCTCTTTGCCAATGTTCATTTTCTGTCCACAATGAGAAAATTTCAGCATTAGTAAAAGGAACCACAATCTCTGCTGGTTCCATTCCTGAATATTGATGAATTCTTAATTTTCTTTTCAGAGTCAATTCAGAAACCTTTTCTACATAGATCTTTAATTTTTTACTCTGTTTGTGTGATAGAAATATCCATTCTAAAATATTATCTTCTCTCTGCATAAGAATTCCTGTAGGAGCATGTGTAAAAGGGAAAATAATCAGAATACAATCAAACCTTGGATCCAAATGATCCACATGTGCATTCTGTAACATCTTTTCTATCAAAGCCAATTCTTTCCCAGCCTCAGCTGATAATTTTCTTGTACTACTTAAGCCCTTATCACCTTGTAAGATTTGAAATAAATTACTTAGTTCTTGAGATGTTAATCCAATTGTGGGCTGTAGCCAGTTAATATCTTCCCAGAAAATTTTGAAAATCACTAAGAGTTCATATTTGATTTCTTCTGATTTGTACTTTCTGTGGTTGAATTTTTGTAAACCCATCTTATATCCTAAGTAATTAATAGAATGCCCTCTTTGTATTTTTTTTTCAGGAGCAATTTATAATCTCCAACAAGTAAAATTTTTCTTTACTTCTTCAAACATTTTCTCTAAGGCATCTGAATCAGCTAGTAAGATATCATCCGTATAGTGGTAAATTATAGCATGAGGAAACTGTATGAATTATTTCCAAAGGCTATTGTACAAAATATTGACATAAGGCAGGGTTATTTAACATCTCTTGTGGAACACTTTTCTACTGATATATTTTAACAGGTTGGGAATTATTGTAAGTAGGTACTGTGAAGACAAATTTTTCTCTACCTTGTTCTTGGAAAGGTACAGTAAAAAAGCAGTCTTTTAAATCAATATAGACCATCCTTTAGTAAAAGAGAAAGTAAAAGAATTCCAGGCTGTAAAGAGCCCATTGACTGAATCACCTTATTACAAGCTCTTAGATCTGTTAACATTCTCCATTTTCTAGTTTTTTTTTTTTTTTAAATGACAAATATAGGAGAATTCCAAGGGCTGGTTGATTCTTCAATATGTTAAGTGTTTAGCTGCTCCTGTACCAATTGTTCTAATGCCTGTAGTTTTTCAGATGTCAAAGGCCATTGTTGCACCCAGACAGGTTTGTCAGTTAACCATTTTAAAGGTAGAGCTGTTGGTACCTTTGAAAGATCAGCAGCTGTTGTACCCTGTTTATGTGTAACGGGGATGGTCAGTGACTGTTCTTGATAATGCCTTTTAATATTTTTTTTTTCAGAAACATGTATTAGTTTATGGTTTGTTTCTGAGATTTGAGGAATGTTAATTTGGGTATTTCATTGCTGCAGCAAATCATGTCTCCTTAAATTCATTGCTATGTTAGCAACATATGGTTTTAATTTTCCTCTCTGTCCTTCTGACCCTATACATTCAACCCCCCTTCCCCTTTGTTTTACCTAAGGTAAAGTTCCAATCTCTAGAAGCTGAACATTTACCTCCAGAAGAGGCCAATTTGGATGCCAAGATTTTGATGCAATTATTGTTACACCTGTGTCTACCAAACCCTCAATTTCAATATCATTTATTTGTATTTTTAACTTTTGTCTTTGATCATTTACAGAAGTTTGTCAAAATACTTGTTTTATCATCTTTCTGAAAAGTTTGTTTCATCAAATAAAGCTATTCTGTCATCCAGAGCAGTATGGGTTTTCAGAACAGGCAGTAAGTCTTTTAATTGCTTTGTGGAGGAGTTTCCCTAATGTTAACAGAGAGTGATTGGACAAAATTTGACACAGGGGCCTGTGAGAGGCCCCCTAAAGCGTTTCCTGATGGCAAAGGGTTATCCTGTCTGTCCCTTGTTGATCTGCATTCATTAGTTCAATGTCGGCCTTTGCCAGACCTTCTGCATACTGCAGAAGGGAGGGCCTTCTGTTTGGACTATCTCCAGAAAAAAACATTGTTCCTAGGAAAGCTTTGCCTACAATCCCTTTTCAGATAACCTGGTTTACCACAATTAAAACATCTAACTTTTTGATTTTTCTTAAAATTTTTAGAAATCACTTCTCCTATCTAAGTATCATCATAAGCATGAGGTTCAATATCAGCTATATTTCTAATGAGTTCATCTATTGGTGCTGATCTTGCCTTTAAAGGCCTAATCACTCTTTTACATTCCGAGTTAGCATTTTCAAAAGCCAAAGATTCAATTAATATTCATCTAACTTCTGGATCTGATATCATTCTATTTACAGCTGAAATTAATCTTTGCAAAAAATCAGTGAAGACTTCTTTTGGGCCTTGTATAATTTTAATAAATGACTCAGTCCTCTTTCCTGATTCTTAAACCCTGTCTCAAGCATTCAAAGCTGGTATATGGCATAGAGCCAAGGTGTGACAATCAAGTGCAATCTGTCTTTGCTAATCAACATAGTGGCCTCACCAAGAAGCTGTTCTTGGGAAATTTCAACACCTCTAGCCCTATTTCATTGTTGTATAACCCTAGCTTCATCTCTCCATCATATTTTCCACTGTAACTGAGGTCCACCTTCCAATATGGCTGTAATGAAATCTTTCCAGTCTTATGAAATAATTCTATTCCGAGTGGTCCATGAATTTAATATCTGCTTCACAAAGGTGAATGCATACCATATGAAACTATTGCTTCCTTAAATCTCTTCAAATCTAACATTTCTATAGGATCTCAGTTAACTTTTGAATAGCCTTGGGGATGCCTATCATCTGGTGGTCATTTTTGAGTGGTAACTAGATAAATTAAGGTTGGTTTTTCTATAACCTTGGGCTGCTCCTCTTCAGTTTTATAGTGAAATGGTGCAGTAGGTTCTGCCCTAAACTCTTCTTGTTTGTGTGTGAATAGTTTTCTTAGTTTCATTAGCAGATTTTTCTAAGAATTGTATCTTATCAGTCAGTTTTTCATATTTGGCACCGATATCAAACAGCTTTTTTAGGGATAAAACATTAATTGACAAACTGATATTTATTATAATTGACATTATGTCAATCCCAGCTAAGGTGATTATCCCTTCATTTAATTGTTCCTTTTCCAAACCATTCATTGTGGAAACCATACAGAGACCTAACTCTCTGCATTGTTATACTGTTTCCCATTTTTAATGTGGAGAAAAAATTTTTAAAAATAATTCCCCACCTTAAGACTTCCCAGGTGTGTCACCAGATCTGCTGATGATGACAGTGAAGTGTGAGGCTGGAGGCTGGCTGTCACTGCATAGCGTGGCTGGACAGGGAACACAGGTGGTGCACAGCCTGGTGGAGGGCAGCTGCAGCTGCCCATGCATAACTGAGGGATGAGAGTGTGTGGTGGTCACAGCAGCAATGAAAGCCAGAGCTGGTGTCCGAGGCAGCTGATCTGGTGTGGAAGCAGCCCAAGGAGAGGGTTCAGGGGATGCCCACAAACCATGGGAAGAGGGAGCCAGCCACTCAAACAGTAGATACAGGGGAACACGTGGAAGAAGCATGTGTGGTGGGAAGTGAGGGCTCTGGGGCCACCCGAAGGCAGAGCCGGCCAGGGGTGTGAGGCTAACCATGGTGGTGCTTGGAGCCCAGGCACATATGGAGTTTGGGCAGGCAGCAGCTGGAGGGTGTTGTAAAGAAGCTGCAACAGGAAAATCCCAGATTCACTCCGAGTGCTTGGGGCAAGGGAGGAAATGTCAGCCCTGGTGGTGGCTCCAGCTGCTGCAAAGCCAGGGGTGAGCAGCTACCTCATGATTTCACTCCCCAGACACCAGATGAAGCAGCTATCTAATTATTCTTTATCAATAAAAACTCAGGAGTCAGATATCAGGGTAAGAACCTGAATGACCAGAGAAGTGGTGGAGAAGAGACCAGTGACCTCCTCTCTCTCTCTCATTCCTCGATCCAAAAATGGCCAAGACCCTCTCTGAGCCCTGTCCTGCTACTTCCTGTGTCTATCTGTCCTCAGTCCTCCAAAACCTCTGTAGTTAATTTTGGTCAGCTAGTAGCTAGCTCCACCCTCTGTTTCAAAACAATCTTTATCAACAGTCTCTGGAGCATCAGAATGCAATCAAAATATCACACAACACTTTACACTGTATGAAGATGCTTCCCTGTGATTGGTTTAATAAAAAGCTAAATGACCAATAGCTAGGCAGAAGGTACAGCAGGGACTTCTGGACAGAGAGAGCTCTGGGAAGGAGAAAGGCAAAGTCTCTAGTGGAGGCAGAGGGAACAGACATGCAGGAGGAGAGGTAAAAGCCACGAGTCATGTGGCAACATGTAGATGAATACAAATGGGTTAATTTAAATTATAAGAGTTAGTGGGACAAGCCAAGCTATAGGCTGATCTCTCTGTCTTTTTTTTTTTTTTTTTTTTTTTTTGTGAGCCCAAAGAAAAACCAGCCTACAAATACTTCTTCTGGAAACTTCTGGATCATAGATGTAGCCAGAAGTCACGTTGTATCAGCTTCCTGAGCGTCCCTTAGCTCAGCCAAGTTGATCCATCAAGTGAACTGGAGGTAACTGTTCTTCCTTGTTTTTCAGGTCCCTCAAACGGAGGAGGGCATGAAGAAAGTGGCTAAACTGGTAGAAACTTATCCCCAGGGCTTTTTGGCGTGGATGACCCCATTGGTCCCCATTATCAATCTGTGCCACCCCGACGTTGCCAAATCTGTCCTCAATGCCTCAGGTATCTATGCAAGCTGGTGGTGGTGTGGCTGTGGGGTGGGGGACCCCAAGGATTCTGGTCCCCATCCCCATGCTCCTGTGTGGCCCCTGCAGTAGCCCAGTCTCTCTTTTTGCTCTTCTCTCTCAGTGTATTCCCCTTCTCTCCATGGCATCACCAACTCCAATGCTACTCTCTCCCCCCAGTATCACATTGTTCCCACCTGGATCTTCAGGTTTGGGACATCCCTGGAGGTCCTTATCCCTGTCCTTAGCCTTGGAAACCCACACTCTGTCTAGTTTCCCTCGGAGCTGACTGGAGAAGTGCGGTCTCTACTAGAATGTGTTTAGAGGGCTCCTGAAGAAGAAGTTGTTCAAGCCTTTTGCAGGAATGTTGAAGGCGGGGTAGGTGGCTCAGTGGGCATTAGAAGCAGCTGGGGCCCAGACCTGGCATCAGCAGAGCCACCCCTAGGCCTGGAATAACGAGACTTATGGCTGGTGGAAGATCTAGGGTGCTGTTTCAGTGTCACTCAGTTCTGCTGGATTGATCTTTCTACCCCTTCTATTGGTTGGTCATTTTATATCCATTGCTGTCTTGCTCACAAATCTCTTCCAAGACCTCGCAGTGTATCATGATCTCCTTCTTCAGCCCTTTCCTTTCCCATTTTGGGAAGTTGCAGAGTCCCACAAAAAAACATGGCTCTGACACCTGCAAAGCAAGTTCCTGGCTGTCTCCGACTGCCAAATTCTTTTTCAGTTGTGAAACTCAATTTCATGTGGTCCAGAGACAGAGAGGAATCAGTTGACTGTAGAGACCATGGAGACTGATCTACAGGCACAGATGGATTCATCTCTCAAACCACATTGCCAGGAATCTGTTTTCTTTCAGAATTACCTTCCTCTGCACCACTGTTCGTTCAAGGCATATCTTTCTTCATAGTGAAATGAGTTCCAGAAGTTCAACACTATGGGAGAACTTGCCTTTCCCCCAGCATTCCCATGATTGACTTAATTATTCTGGCCTGATTCATAAGGCAAATTATTCATTTAGTTACTGCAACTCTGCCCAATCTGGACAGGAACAATCTTTCCAGTGCTATTGCTTGTGGAATACAAAGCAGTTGAATGGAGAACTCAGGCCGTTGATTTTTTCAGTCCCATGTATGCTATTGACTTATGAGAGATGATGGACAAATGTCTGTATCCTTCAGATTCAGGCTCTTTCTATGGAAGATGGGATAGAGGAGAACCCAGGCTAATATGGTGTTTTGGATTCAAGTTGAGAATGACTTTTTTTGTTGTGGTAACTGAGACTAGGATTGGTGTATAGCCAAGTTGTTGGGTGGAAACTCTGTCAGGGCTCAGCATGGAGCATGAAGAGGTGCTGGATAGAATTCCCAGAATTTCCTGCGGGTAGGTGGGGCTATGGCATGTGTTCATTTCAATCTTCCGCCCCATCTTTACTAAACTCTGCTCCAGTTCGACCCTGTTTGCCCACCTCTGAAACTCTTGTGCTCCTTCCGGCTGCTCATGTACCCTAAGAGCAGGAAGCCTGGGCCATGACAATTATGCCCCTGCCTCAGTCACACGTGGATGTCACCCAGTTTCCCTCTGGTCTTGTAGCTTGTCTGGAGCACAACTCTGTGATGTCTTCTGTGTAGCCACATCTGCTATAAGGTCCCATTTACTTGTACATGTGAGTCCTGTCTATATCTGGTATATGTTGTGCTGGGGACCCTATGATGGTCATGCCTTGGCTGAGCTGGTGACCTTGATATTTGAGGCATGTCAGGTGCTGCTTGAGGAGGCATTTGGATTGTTTATTTTCTCTTGTTTGTTACATCTGGCTTCTGCTTGGGATTTGCCTAAATTGTGGGACCCAGTGTCCCACTGAGAAGTGACAGGTCTTTTCTGAGTATTGTTTAGGGAAGGAATTTAAATAAGTCCAGGTGACACCAGTGGCCCAGTCTGGTCATATTTGGGCCACGTATGGCATGTTGATGGACTTTTTCGGAGACAGGATCCTGCTACCTTAGCCCAGACTGTTCTTAAACTCCTGATTCTCCTGCTGCAGCTTCTCTTTTACAGATTACAGCTGTTCACCTCTACAACAAACCAGTGAGATACCTTTCAAATCCTGTCAGAGGCCTGTCTCTGGGGTACACTGAGACCTGTCAGACTGTAGTGAAAGATTCAACAGATCCACCGAGTCTGGCATGAATTCTGGAGTGATGGCACCCATGCTGTGAAGTAGCCTTTTGTAAATAGTCAGTGATTGCTACTTGAGTTGCTCTTCCTGAAGGATTCCCAGCCTTTGCATGACTTAGCCTGAGACAAAACTGGCAAACCAGGAAGCCTTGTGTGGCTGAGAATTGCTTAGGTAATGGTTCCTTCAAACAACTCCTAGATCAGATAAGAGGTTTTGGTATGCAGAAATTGACTTGCTAAAGGTCCGTTTTGTGTAACAATAAAAAGGCTTTTGTGAAGTGAAAAGGCACTTGTCCCTCAGAGGCTGATTCCCCTGCTGCTGCTAACTCTCTTTCTTCAACTGATCCACTAACACAGAACACCAACAGTTAGACCATCTCTGGTCCATGTCATAGCATGTGGTGTCATGGCAGGGCAGAAATGTGTATTAAGGCTGGATCAGATCATGTTAGCTCTTGTGTGTTCCTGACAAGTTGTCCATGCCCATTTTAGGAGACGTAAGAGATTATTAGGGTGGTCAGAGGGGCAGTAGGTCTTTGTAAAAGTCTATAGAGTGTTGCTATTGACTCACGTATAGCAGACATGTTGGTCTGTGTAGAAGCCATGTGAAGGCATGCTGGGGCATGATGTACCATGTCAGGCTGTGTCTTCGCCCACTTGTTGTCTTGTCTGCTCCCCCCGCCCAGTTTGCTCCCTTTTACTGCTTACTCTGTTCTTAACTCCTTTCCAGCCATTCTGAGTTTGGAGGGGAACAGCAGACCCGTGGCTAGTAGACCCTATTCACTCCCACAATCTGCCCTCACCCACTCTATGTCCCCTGACTGTCCGTGTTCATGTCAGCTGCAGTTGCTCTCAAGGACGTGATATTCTACAGCTTTCTGAAACCCTGGCTGGGTGAGTATCTGCAGGTGAGGGGCAAGGGGCGCTGATGGAGGTCAGGACACTGTCCTCTCTCACTTCTTTGGTTGGTTGCCTTACCAGGAGATGGGCTCTTGGTGAGTGCTGGTGAAAAATGGAGCCACCACCGGCGCATGCTGACACCCGCCTTCCATTTCAACATCCTGAAGCCCTATGTGAAGATTTTCAATGACAGCACCAACATCATGCACGTGAGTCCCTGGAACCCAGGGCTACAATGTCTGCTCTCATCTAAAGTAACCATTTGTGTAGTTGCAACCAAGGATGGATAAGGAGGCTGGTTCTGTGGGGGTAGAGGTGGTTTGGGGTGGGAGAGCCAAGGACTAAAACCAAACATTGACCATGTCCCTCTCTCTGGCTAGGCAAAATGGCAGCGCTTGATCTCTGAGGGTAACACCCGCCTGAATATGTTTGAGCATGTCAGCCTGATGACCTTGGACAGTCTGCAGAAATGCGTCTTCAGCTTTGATAGCAACTGTCAGGAGTAAGTCCCTAACCTGGGCCATGGAAGCAAAGGAGAAAGAGCAAGGCAGAGTGGCTAGAGAGCCTTCTTGCAGGAAGTGGATCAGAACTGTCAGTGAAGCACCTGGGGGGAGCAGAGGGAGAGAGTGCTTGTTCCCTGAAGTAGGATTGTTTGCATAAGAATGTAGATCAGCAGAGCATATGGGGAGGCATTCTGGAAGTGAGGGAGTGAAGGCAGGGAGATTGACAGTGGCTTGTGTTTGGGTGGGAGCTCCACCTCAACCCCTGGCACCCTGGCATCCCTATACCCAAAGAGTCTGGAATGTTCTGGTAGGAGATCTACCTCAACTCCCCTCCTCCATCTCTTTCCCCAAACTCGCCCCTTCAAAACCCGCCAAACACAGTTCCTCCCCCAGAGAGGCTGAAGTCCACTCCCTGTGGGAGCCCGTTCTCGGGTTCCTCGTGGCTTTACCCAGCAGGTCCGCATAGAGGATGATTAGACCACGGGCCTAAGTGCAGGTGTCTGGGATGGTCTGCACTTGGCTGTGCTGGGGGAGGAGGTCTTTTGCTCCACCCCTTGGCGTCTCTATAAAAACCCTGGGGCAGAGACAGGTTCCAGGCCCTCTCGAGGCTATCCTTTATTTTCTATCTGTTTATCTCTGCGATATTCTCCGCAATAAATCCTTCTAATATTTCCTGCTGCTCGCACTCAAGAAAACTCTGGGGAACTGTGGGGGTGGTTGGGTAAACGCCCCACAACTCCCACAGGGTATTTAAGCTGCATCCCAGAAAACAGACACGTGGTTTTCCGGTCTCTCCTCCCTGTCTCCTCTCTGGGGGGCTGAAGAACCGCCTGGGAATGCTTTACCCATTAAACCGGGCCTTTTCTAATTCAGTCTGATTTGGTTTGATTTGGATTGCTGCGTTGGCGGAAAGGCTTATCGGGGTGCAAAAAAACGTATCAGTTTGACCATAAGGACAGTGAAAGGCAAAGCGATGACTCCTGAGGTTCCCAGGACAACTATGACGGTGCCTGAGGTCTTATTAGCCATATTTCTAGCAATGTGCCAAAGTACTTGAGACGAGAAAAGGCTTATTTTGGCTACTGGTGTACTGTCGTGCTGTGACAAACACTTTGACCAAAAACACCTTGGGGAGAAAATGGTTATCACATCTTACACTTCCGGGTCATGCTCCATCATTGAGGGAAGTCAGAGAAGGAACTCAAGCAGAAACCATGGAGGCATGCTGCTTCCCGGAAACTCGCAGATCTGTGCTTATCTAGCTTCCTTATACAGGCCAGGACTATCTTTCTAGAGATGGTGCTGCCCAGTGGGGTAGGCTCTCCTGCATCAATTAAAAATCAAGACAATCCCCCACAGACATGGCCTAGTGTTGTATATCACGTGTGGGTTCAAGTGGGTCTGAGAAAAGACAGAGGCACTCTGAGGATGAAGTTATAGCCTTTTCCGGTTGCAGAGGGATCAGCCTCGGGCAGATGGACTCACTTTGCTGAGCAAATGGCTTTTTTATTGTTATCCAATTTACACCTTTAACAAGTTAATTTCTGTATACCAAAACCTCTTATCTAAGTTCTCCAGGAGAACGATGCCAAATGCAAATTCTCAATTAAAAGACCCCTGGGTTTGCCAAGTTCTCCCCCAACCAAGTTTTGCACAGGCTTTGAACCTTTAGGAAACTGTGAGACAAGATTCACATGTTTCAAATGGAAGGTACCAGAGACAAAAGGCAGATTAAAGCTGAGTGCTAGCATTCTGGAATCAAACCAGCTGCAGAAATCTGCAGGAGCTCTGCCTACAGTCCAGGCAATTCTTCAGTCAAGGTCGTCCTGTCAGATGACTATGGGCTGTGTTGACAGTTAAGGCAAATAGGGCCACTGGGTCTAACGCTTTTGGGCCTGTGGAAAGGCAGTATGTCTCAGCTAGGAGCATATGAGAGAGGAAGCTGAAAACCTCATGGTATACAAAAAGTAAAGGGAGAAAATGGGGTGGGGGGGCAGACAGACAGAGAGGAGACCAGGGTGCCAATATCTCATTCATGACCATCCCCAACAGATTATCCCCCTGCCGAGACATCACGTTTTAAAGACTCTTAGCTCCAAATGCTCTCACAGTCAGGGTACCAGGATTATTTAATCCGTGGCCTTTGGGAGACAGTTCCAAATTGTAGTAGAGCTGATGTTGGAAATGATCAGAACTAGGCTGTCACTACCGGTTGTCCTACAGACTCTACGGATCAGTTGACACTCGATTCAGGGACATCACAGAGGGAGCTGAGTGTGAACCTGCTGAAAGAGAATGAAGTCTTTGGGAGTTGAACTGGGTCTTTGGGAGTTGAGCTGGGTGGGAGTTTCAAGAAAGAAGTGAGACAGTCTGGATCATGGGTGGTAGAGGAAGGAGAGGAGTCTGCTGTCTACACTACTTACTGTAGCATCTACAGAGGTGGAGTCAGCTCAGAGATGCAATGGAGTGGAGACTATGGAGAGAAGTCTCGGCCCCCACCATACTGCATCTATGTGGCCTTCTAGTTCATCTGTTCCAGATGGATTTAACCTCCTGGATGCTAGCTAGAGCTGGTCCTTGGGACTCACATATGTTAAATCCTTTCCTCCTCTATACCCAAATCCTGCAGGAAGCCTAGTGAATATATTGCCACCATCTTGGAGCTCAGTGCACTGGTATCTAGAAGGAACCAACAGCCCCTGCTACACATGGACATGCTGTACCATCTCACCCCAGATGGGATGCACTTCCGAAAGGCTTGCAGCATTGTGCATGAATTCACTGACGCTGTCATCCAGGAGCGGCGCCACACTCTCCCCAGTCAGGGTTTGGATGACTTCCTCAAAGACAAGGCCAAGTCCAAGACTTTGGACTTCATTGATGTGCTACTGCTGACCAAGGTGGGCTTCTCAAGAGATGGAATGGGTATTGATGCCACACGTCAGGTCTGATAACGTGGTGCTGTGGAGCCAGGGTATGTCCTTGTGGTTGGGGAGGACACATTAGGCATAGAGGGATTTAAGTGCAGAAGACAACTGTAGCTGGAGTTTTCTCCAGTCCTCCCTGGCCCAAGGTCAGGACAAATCTCTCTTATCCACCAGTCCTGAAGCTGCTTAGACCCAACCAAGTAAACACATAGAGACTTATATTGCTTACAAACTGTATGGCCACAGCAGGCTTCTTGTTATCTAGTTCTTATATCTTAAATTAACCCATATCTTTTAGTCTATAAGTTGCCATGCGGCTCGTGGCTTACCGGTACCTTACATGTTGGTACTCATGCCAGTGGCTGGCAGCGTCTTTCTCACTCAGCCTTCCACTTCCCAGAATTCTCCTCTCTGCTAGTCACACCTATACTTCCTGCCTGGCTACTGGCCAATCAGTGTTTTATTTATTAACCAATCAGAGCAACACATTTAACATACAGAACATCCCACAGCAGACAACCAAGTTTGAAACTTTGAAGAACCTGAAGCTTTTTCAAATTAATATATTATTGAGTGGCAGTTATATCTGTCCATATCTATGCTGACCAAATCCATGATCAGAACAGTCTCCTTAGTCATGGCAGTAGGCACAGGCAAAATGGGACTGTAGCAGTGATTTCCTGTTGTCTGCATCCCATTTTCCAGGCGATGTGTTTACCTGTACATGCAGCAGGGCTTATATAATCACAGGAAGAAGGACAGCAGGTTATAGCATCTTGTGGTTCACATAGAATAACAGGTACACCCGAGTCAAGTTGCCCTCAAGGAGGTAGAGAGGCCAAAGAGGCAGGAAAGGAGCAAGAGATACAGGGATGAGAGGAAGAGACTGATGGAGGGAGGGTAGGAGAGAGAGGAGACTATGTTCTGAGGTTAAACATGTTCTCTCCATGGCAAAGGAGAAGTCTGTACAGTGGCAAACCAATGACTCCACAGGACGTAAGAGTTCCTGGACCCAGCACATTAGACTGGGAGCAGAAGTCTTTGCAATAAGCCTTCACCTCTAACTTCTGAGGCAAATTGTCATGAATTCATCTTGTATGTCAGATCACTAGCCACTTTATAAAAAAAAAAAAAGTTTCCTCATCACACAGAAACATGGAAATATTTATTCAGGAGCAAATCAAGAGGTAGAGAGGCCACCATGAAGCCTGTGGGATGGGGACTTTATTGACGACGACTAAAAAATGTGGTGTAAGAATACTGTGAGATTTGGTGCATCCCTCTGAGCTGATGCAGTCTGAGCTCTTGCCTTGTCTCCAGGATGAAGATGGAAAGGAGCTGTCAGATGAGGACATCAGAGCAGAGGCTGACACCTTCATGTTTGAGGGTGAGGATCCCACCGTGGGACTAGAGCAGACACTCCATCCGGGGAGCATGTTGAGGGGGAGGGGTTCTACTCCTTCCTTCCACCACCCTTGTGGTTTATAACCATGTGTGTGCTATCCACCTGGCGATGCCGAAACAATACATAGACCCAGTCCTTCCTGTCTGTCCCTCAGGCCATGACACCACGGCCAGTGGGCTCTCCTGGACCCTGTACAACCTGGCGAGGCACCCGGAATACCAGGAGCGCTGCCGGCAGGAGGTGCGGGAGCTGCTGAGGGACCGAGAGCTTGAGGAGATTGACTGGTGAGCTCTGGTTTGTGGTCTCTTCTGTAGACCTTCTTCTCAGCTCTGCTTCCCATATGAGGAAGAGATGCTCTTTTTGTCAGTTATTCTAATTCTTCCATTATTGTTCAGTACACACAGGAGCTGAGTTCAGAGGGGGATACTCAGCCTGGCCAGCAAGGGAAGGGTTTTCGGCTTATGAGACAGAGAGATTTGTGTTGCTGAGGCAACAGTAACCACACATGCACGTGTCAGAGGAAGCACTCCTCCTACCCTTCTTCCCAGCAGCCTCTTTTGCTTCCCTGAGTGCTTGCTCTTTTCATGCACCTCAGCTCCTACTGCACCGCCAGGTCCAGGGATTCACAGGGGCACCTTGGTGGTGATCTATGTGCTGTCCAGTTCCCCTGGGTCATCCATTCGTCATTGTCCATTCGTTCAGTGAACCTTGTCAACTGTCTGCCCACCTCAGTTTTGCGTCCACCCCCATCTGGGCTCCAGAGGCCTGAGATGGGCTTAGGCCAGGAAGCTGACTGCCCGGAGCTCTCAAACGGGTGGGAGAGTGCTCATTCAGGACACTTTCCCAACTCTTCACTTTGTTAGATTTATATGTTTTATTTTATACATAATAGTGTATTTTCCTGCATGTATTTTATCGTGTTCACGTCTACATGTGTCTACAGAGGTAAGACGACAAGGTCAGATCCCTTGGAACTGCAGTTATGGATGGTTGTGAGCCACCATGTAGGTGCTGGGAACCAAACCTAGGTCCTCCAGAAGAGCAGCAGGTGCTCTTAACTGTTGAGCCATCCCTACAGCCTCCTCCCTCATGCCTCTGCTTTTCTAATTCTTACATATTTGATACTTTTGGGCACTGTATAAAATGGTTAAAAAGGACCAGAGTCAGCAGAGGATACACCAAGACCAAGTTCTTAGCGCAAAGGAGATTTATTTGCCCCAGAGGGACAAAGTCAGGGGATAGGAGACAAGGGAGAGAGGAGAAAAGGGGAACGGGAGAGGGGGAAGTGATATTTACCCTGGAGGGACAAAAGGCTGCCTCTGGATAGAGAGGAGACAGATGTGGTCTATAGGTGAATGGCAGTTTATAAAGGGAAAAGAGGAAGTCTGTGCTGGGATGAAGTGGTCTGTTTTGACTGGGTATGCTAATTAGGTGAGCCAAAGTTGGCTTTTGATTGCTGGACTTCAATACTTTGATAGCTGGACCTTGGTGGTCAGCCTCGGGCCAAATAAGGGAATAGACATTGGTGGCTATCTTTAGGGATGTAATCTATGGTTTAAGAAGAGGTGAGGGAAGGGAGCTGGGGGAGGGGGGAAAAGGCAAACCTATCAGCACCTTGTTTGCCTTGCTCTGGCCTGCTAGAGCCCTTCAGTGGTTGAGAAACCAGGTTTGCTGATCCACAGGGGCTGGCAGCTTCTGTTTTGCTGTTGGATAATTGTGTGGTGGTTCCTTAGGGATGACCTGGCCCAGCTGCCCTTCCTGACCATGTGCATCAAGGAGAGTCTGCGGCTGCATCCCCCAGTTACTGCCATCTCCCGCTGCTGCACCCAGGACATTTCCCTCCCAGATGGCAGGGTCATCCCTAAAGGTGCACATAGGACAGGGAAGGAGGGTCCTGGGTAGGCAGGCGGATCACCATGCAATAGAGTCTTGTCGGTACAATCCCTTCTTCTCCTTCAGGTGTTACCTGCATCATCAGCATCTTTGGGATTCATCACAACCCGTCTGTGTGGCCAGACCCCGAGGTGCTGCCTGTCTTAGTACTTATTCTCCTATATTATGGGTTGGTGGTCCTAGGGGAGGGAGCAGGGCTTTGACCCGGGAAATCAGATGTCACCTTCCCCCAGCACGTGCAGGACTCTCTTGGCTGTCCTGGGAGAATTCACTTATGCACCATGGTTTCGTGTCTTCTGTCAGGTCTATGATCCCTTCCGCTTTGACCTAGAGAACATCAAAGACAGATCTCCTCTGGCTTTTATTCCGTTCTCCGCGGGGCCCAGGTGAGGCCAGAGGGCGGAGTCTGGAGCTGAGGGTGAGAATGGGGGGCGAGGAGAGTTGGGATGGTCTGTTTTAAGTCTCTTTCCCATCCTCTGCTCAGGAGTAAAAAGGTCTGTAGAACCTGGGGTTGGAAGGTGAAGGGCGGGTAGCCCTGTGCTCAGAGCACTGTCCTAGCCCAAGTTGGGAGGGGAGGCTGAGCCAGGCAGGTTCCGTGGATGTGGATGCCCAAGAGGGGTCCTAGGTCCTACACCATCCCTCCTGTCTCTCATGCTGACCTGGCACAGAGGGAACCCGGTCAGGTTGTGTCGGACACTGTCTGTCTGGGTCCTGGCACAGTCAAGAATCTCTATCCTGTCCTCCCGCAGGAACTGCATAGGACAGACTTTCGCCATGAGCGAGATGAAGGTGGTGCTGGCGCTCACCCTGCTGCGCTTCCGCATCCTGCCCGACGACAAGGAGCCACGTCGGAAGCCGGAGCTGATCCTGCGCGCAGAGGGTGGGCTGTGGCTGCGGGTGGAGCCGCTGAGTGTGGGCACAAAGTGACCCCCTACACCTGACCTGGGACCACCCTACCCACCCACCCACTTCTGCGGATCCTAGAATAAACAGAGCTGTCGCCTGTTCGACTCACTGAAAGCCTACAGGAAACTCTAGGGATTCCAGACTTGGGAGAAGGAGGTCAACTGATGCCCAAGACCTCTGACTTCTTTGGCCAGGCCACAGACCCCTATGATGATGATGAATTCTCCTCCATCCAAGCTGTATTGTTCTCTGGGCAATAGGGAACCATGGGTTGGTGTGAGAGCAGGAGAGGGACCAGGATGAAGGGCAAGATTAAGGCTCTGATTCTCGGAGGCAAACCCTTAGCCACACTATATTTCCACCTTTGAACATCCATTTTAATCTCATATGCCTGTCTTCTCTTACCTTGGGATTCATCACTGTTTCAATGGTTTACTAATTTCTTGCTTATTAAGGCTAACAAGCCAGGCCTTTTTTGTTGCTACCTTTGAGAGGGTTCTCACTTTGTTTCACTGGGCAGTCTCAGACTACGGTGTTAAAGAAACCTTGCCTCTGCCTTCCCAACAGTTGTGGGACTACAACCCATTGGGCACTATACTGGGTAATCCTGGCTCTTCTGTAGTATGTCTGATACTGCAGCATCCTACAGGTTTCATTTAGTGGGAGGAGAGTGAGGAATTCTGGGATGATGGTATGATTTGGAAAGTACTACAAACAGTGGCCGTATCTGGACTTCTGCTCTGCAGGGGTCTCCTTCAGGACAGAGCCCAGTGACTGACTTCTTCCAGGGAACTTGGGACTAATAACATCTATAAAACAGGAAGGAACATGGTGGGGTAGAAATGTAGCCTACTGATGGAGCTCTGAGCATGTGGGAAATACTTTGTATTTTCCTCCCAACACACCAACAAACAACATAGGATGAGAAAAACAAAGACCTGGGGCTGGAGAGATGGCTCAGAGGTGAAGAGCACTGGCTGCTCTTCCAGAGGTCCTGAGTTCAATTCCCAGCAACCACATGGTGGCCCACATATCTGCTGCCCTCTTCTGGCGTGCAGAGCAGAAGTCCACACATAGCCACTGTTGAAGGCTAAGGAGTACCTACAGCTCAGAAGGGAAAGGAATCTGATAGGTTTTCTGTACCTGAATAATAGGTTTTTCCTCTAACCTAGTAAGCCAGATCAAGCTGGATTAAAAAGTAAAAAACTAGGTTTATTTGGTCAAAGCACTCCTGGGTGACCCTCCAGCCCCCAGAGATCGAGGTGGGGAAAGGGGGCAGGAGAAAAATCACACGGTCAATTTAAAGCAGGTGTTTATGTACCCTGTATTTGAGAGATGATGTTTGTGTCGGTGTGTGGTACACTTTTGGGTGGGGTCTTGAGCAGCTAGCAGCTTGGGGAGGGGGAGCTTGGTGGTTTTTCTGAGAGGACAGGGTTTGGAGAGGCAGGAATGGATCCCAGCTGGAGATCTCAGCTGGAATTCCAGATTCCTGGCAGTCAGAAGCCAAGTAATACCTATAGCTCTGAAGGGAAAGGTATCTGGGCACACCTGTGTGGCTTTTGTAGTCAAAGCAAACAAAGCCTTGAGCTCCATGGTGACACTTACCCAGCCAGAGGGGAAAGACAAGTGGTTAGAGCAGGTCAAGGAGAACACAGCTGGAGGAGTGCAAGTGTCTTAGTGGGTAGAACTGCACAGGTGGTGGGATCTTGAAGAGCGTTGCAGGGCGTACGTCCATGCATGGGCAGCCCAAAGGGAGCAGAAGAGTCTTTCTTAGAAGATCAGAGATAAGAGGCTTAAGTCCCCTGAGGCTATGGAGAGAGAGTGGGTATTGAGCCTGGATGATATATTTAGTGGGATCTGACAAGGAGGGAAAGCTGTTACCCTACCTTGACAATAGGGGAACAAGAGGATGTGGGTCCCTAGGGCTTACAGCTCGGATGGAAAGGTATCCTGGCAACTGGGAGCCAAGAAATACCACCACACAACAAACCTCACACAAGAGATTTATTGGGAGGGAAAAACCTAGGATGGTGGCTGCTTCCGCTCAGGTGAGAAACAGCCGAGAATCGAATGGGATACAGGGCTTATAGAGAGTTTCTTAGGAAGGAGGTGGAGCTTTTCAAGGTGGAACTTGCCAGGGTGGAGATTGGTGAGATTTCATGTCCAGAGATTGGGCTTTTTATTGTGTAGGGTGGGGGCAGGGTCCAGCAGTTAGGGCAGTTAGAGTATTCTGTGGGTGGGATCTGGCAGCTAGAGGTCCTGGGGGAGGGGTCTGGCAACTAGTGTGGCTCAAGGGACTTACAGTTTACCCTGGATACAGTGGTTCTACTAATTTCTCCTCTACATGTATCCATAAAGGATATATGGGCTGCAGAATAAGAAATAAGGAGCTAGAGAGGTGGCTTAGCTGTTAAGAGCATTGTAGTGCTGTTGTTGTAGGGGACTGGGGTTCAGGTCCCAGCACCAGCTCACAATTGCCCAGACCTCCAGCTCCTTCTGGAGGATTCGGCTCCTTCTGGCTCCACTGGCACCTGCAAGCATACACAGAAGCACCCCTCTCCATATAATTTAAAAAATACAAATAACATCTTTTAAAAGAAAGTCAATATCATCTATAACTCCAACATGCTAGAAAATAACTGTTAGCGCGGTCACCCATGCATTCATGGCTTATTTCTGGTGATAGTTTTACATATGAGTATTTGTATTTCCCTCTAATAGAATCATATCACAAACACTGTCCCATTTAAAGATACTGTTTCGTTGGCTATGAAGGACCGAAAAGAATGCTCACTAGAGAACTGTAAACGACAACCATGGTAACATGCACTTGACACCCACTAGGACAGATTAGAATCTGAAAAGTAACAAGCGTTGATGAGGACGGATGTAGAGTTATTGGGGCCTTCCTACATTCCCAGTGGGAATACAGAATGGTGCAGCCGCACGGAAAGAGGCTCAGAACTGCATATGGGAAGCGAAGGCACATTTTTACACGATCTTGCAGGCTCATTAGGCATGCGTTCAACACAGTGAAAGTAGGTGCTTGGACATAAATGTGCACAGGAGTGTTCACTGGAGCCCTGTGTTGATTAGGCTTCACACTGTTGCTACCAAACACCTGGCAGAAGCAACCCAAGGGAAGATTTACGTGATTTCAGTCCATCACTGCGGGCAGGGCATGGGAATGGGAGCGTGTTAGCATAGTCTGCATGGAAGCTGAGACCTGGTCTGGAACCAAAATCAGGCCTAATCTCCGAAGGCTGGTAATTCATGATTTACTGTTGCCAGCCAGGTTCCATGTGTAACACAAATCATAATTGGTCTTAATATTAAAAACCCAGAGCCAGATATCAGGGTAAGTGCTGAAAGATCAGGGAGAAAAAGGAGCAAGCCACAGCCACCTCTTACCTCGCCAACTCCTCAGTCTGAAAAGGGGCCGGAGCTCCTGTAAGGGTATATACGGTGGCTCTGGTGGCTGGCCGCGGCTACCGCGTGGAAAGGTCACAGTCACGACAGAACCCAGTGATACCTTTTAGAGCTTTATTAGGAAAAGGAGAGAGAGACAGAGACAGAGACAGAGACAGAGAGACAGAGCACGCAGAGAGAGAGACGCAGAGAGAGAGAGCGTGGGAGTGCACGTCCGGCCTTTTAGGCTGGGACGCAGTTGCCTGATGATGATGTAATGTGGTGCCGAGCTGCCCATATACAGAATCCTTACACCTGTCTCTACCCATCTTATATTCCTCTCTCCGCCCAGCCATATCACTTTCTACTTCCTCCTCCCTAGTGCTGGGATTAAAGGCATGAGATCCCAAGTGCTGAGATCAAAGGCGTGAGATCCCAAGTGCTGGGATTAAAGATGTGTGCCATCACTGCCTGGCCTCTGTGGTTAACTAGTGGCTAGCTCTGCACTCTGATCTCCAGGTAATCTTTATTTGTTAGAGCACAGACAAAATATCACCACATCCATGTCCTAAAAGATCCCTTGTCTTCAAGGTAGTACCACAAGTTGAAGACCAAGTGTTCAAACCATGAGCCTCCTGGGGCATTTCAGATTCATACGTTAGCAAAGGCACTCTTGGCCCCTGTGCGGCAGCAAGCTCTTCTTGCACTACAGGGGACCTTGGACCAGCTCTGAGTAGATCAAAGATGTATGCCACTCTGTCTAACCAAACGCTGCTGTCACACCTCGAGACTTTGCGATGTGCATGCTCGTGTATCACATGAATCAGCACAGGTTGTCTCTGGAACTGAACTGGATGTAGCGTCTGAATCAGGCCAGTCTAATGTGAAGGAAACAGCAAACGCTGGGTCAAGTGCTCCCTCTATGCATAAGCGCCAGAAATTTAGCTCAAAAGGTGAGCATGCTTGATAACTATAGGCCCCAAGGCTAAGAAAAAGAAAAAACAAAACAAAACA
Organism: Peromyscus eremicus; assembly: GCF_949786415.1. Taxonomy (NCBI): domain Eukaryota; kingdom Metazoa; phylum Chordata; class Mammalia; order Rodentia; family Cricetidae; genus Peromyscus; species Peromyscus eremicus. The sequence goes on along the minus strand of NW_026734286.1, from coordinate 3,873,449 downwards.
AAACAGGAAACAGTCTTGCAGGCTGGTCAGTGTCCATGTTTGTGTATGTGCTAGTTGGTTAGCACCTCAGTGAGGACACGGTGCCTGACCAGATCTCTCCTGCGTCTCCCATCTTCCTCTCTACCTTCTCATTCTAGTCATGATTGCCTGGTAGTTTGATGCAGCCAGTCAGAATGCATGTAGCCATATATGGGAGACAAAAAGCCAAAAGTACACAAAAGTCTCAACTTTGCTACATTTGAGGCTCTAGCTGTTTGGGTAATAGCCCATGAGAAACCTGCTGACCTAATAAACTGCTCCCTGGTAAAAGAAACCTAGGGGTACTGTCTCTTGGGTTGGAAATCCTGCTTTGTAACGACTTCCAGGGTATGATCCAGAGCCACAGCATAAACTGTAGCAGGAGCCAGATACAGAATGAGAGTCAGATCCAGATGCATACTTGGAGCAAGAGTCGGCCCCAGACACTGGTCCAGAATATCCCTCAGGAGCAAAGAGGACAGGGAAGAGACTCCTCTCTGGAGAGCAGCTCTAAGCCTTATAGAAGCTGGGAAGAGCATGAGCCGTGCCAAGGGGAATCTGGCTGTCAGGGGCCTGCTGTTTCAGTGAGTAGTACACATGTGGGTGGACTGGGAATAGAGATTTGTGCCCTTATCCCCAGTCTCAAAGGACCACAGCGGTCAGCAAGGCAGTGGTGGGGCACAACTTTAATCCTAGCAATGGGAAGCAGAGCCAGGAGGATCTCTATGAGTTCCAGGCCAGCCTGGTCTACAGAGTGAGTTCCAGAACAGCCAGGGCTACAGAGAAACCCTGTCTTGAAAAGTGGAGGGAAAAAAAAGGACCACAGCTATCAACCTAGACTAATATACCCAGTAAAAATACCTGCTGTGACTGAGGGAGAAAGAAAAATCCTATGAGATAAAGTCAGGGTGAGGGATTTATTTATTGATTTTTTTTTTTTTAAACTGGGAGTGGTGGCACACTTTTAAAGCCCTGAACTTGAGAGGCAGGTGAATCTCTGAGTTCAACACCAGCCTAGTTTATATAGCAATTTCCAGGCCAACTAGGGTTAAATTTTAAAAACAACATATTTATTTATAATTGTGTGTGTGTGTGTGTGTGTGTGTATGTGTGTGTGTATACATGAACAGAAAAGAAAAGAAATAAGAGATGAAATTGGGAAGGGGATGTGCTGGTGGAGTAAAGGCAGGTACTTGGAGGGATTTGGAGGAGGTAGATATGATCGCATCTCATTATACATGTGTGAATGTCTCAAGAATAAAGAAAAACTTTTTTTTTTTTTTTTTTTTGGTTTTTTGAGACAGAGTTTCTCTGTGTAGCTTTGCGCCTTTCCTGGATCTTACTCTGTAGACCAGGCTGGCCTCGAACTCACAAAGATCCTCCTGCTTCTGCCTCCCGAGTGCTAGGATTAAAGGCATGCGCCACCACCACCTGGCTAAGAAAAACTTTTAAAAAAGAAATTACATATAAAAGGTTGGTTTGTGTCTTAGGTTTTCTATTGCTGTAAAGAGACACCATGACCATGGCAACTCTTATAAAGGAAAACATTTAATTGGGTGGCTTACAGTTCAGAGGTTTAGTCCATTATCATCATGGTAGGACACAACAGCGTGTGGGCAGGAGCTGAGAGTTCTGAATCTTGTTCTTCAGGCAGCAGGAAGTGGACTGTGACACTGAGCATAGCTTGAGCGTAGGAGACCTCAAAGCCCACCCTCACAGTGACGCACTTCCTTCAACAAGGCCACACCTCCAAATAGTGCCACTCTCTTTGGGGGCCATTTTTTTTCAAAACTCCACAGTTTGTTTGTTTTTGAAGATGAGGAGTTGGAGAGAGAACATTGTGGTGGGAAGAATCTGGAAGGAGTTAGGTGAGGGTGGACATAATCAAAATACATTGTATACACACATGAAATTCTTAAAGAATAAATAAAATATATTTAAAAATTAGAGGCTGGGGCCAGAGAGATGATTCAGTGGTTAAGAAAGCTTGCTGCTCTCCCAGGGGACCTAAGTTTGGTTCTGAGCACCCACATAGTACGGTTCACAAGTGCCTGTAACTCCAGCTCCAGGGAATATGATGCCCTCTTCCGGCCTCTGCAGGTACATCCACACATAAGGGGTGTGTGTGTGTGTGTGTGTGTGTGTGTGTGTGTGTGTGTGCACCAACCCCCCCCCCAACATACATGGGGTGGGGGAGATAAAAATAAATTAGATACTGTGAGTTGTAAGCATGAAGGTGATGGGGGAATAGCTGAGCCTGTGAACTCTCCTCTTTCCTGGAGTTCATACTGTTGTTCAGTTTGTGTTGGATAAGTGTCCAATGTCATTTTTGGTGACTGTTTTCCCCATTTCTGTACCTGACGCCTCTGGTGTCTAGACTTCACTTTGCATTCTGGGGCTGAGCAGATTCTCTGGCCTCCTTACTCCCCAGACCCCCCTCAGGTGGCTGTTGTAGCTGCAGGGTGTCTCCCAGCTGTGTTGGGAGTGTGAAAAGCAACTGCGGTGTCTGAGAAGATGCAGGCAGAGATTCTTTCTGCCTTTCTGTTTTCAAGGCTTCCTGTGTATTAATCACGGGGCTGGATGAACGCTGACGTAGGCATCATGTGCATCTCTGGAACCTCAGTGTTTCTACAGCAGAGTTAGCTGGAACTCTAACGACAGAATTAGATAGGCCCTCTGGTCTCTGGCTGGAAGCTATGAAACTCCAGGGCGATTCTCATTTGACAAGATTTGTTCGGCTATCAATCTAAGGGTGAGCCTCTCCTTAAGCTTTTTATCAGCCTGAGTCAACTTCCTGATACCTGCTCCTTTCTGGGCAGGAGCAAGGAGAGAGCGAGGCATTATAGTTAACTATGAAAGAAGCCAATTGATAAAAAACAAAACAAAGCAAAACAAAAACAAACAAGCAAGACCTTGAAACTCCCCAAACTGAGACAAGGACATGATTTCCGAGAAGGAATGCTTATATAAATGATCTGTAACCACCTCCTGGCCGAAGGCCACTAGCATTTCTAACCTTTCAGCTCTCTGGCCCACTTCCACATTCAGTAATGCTCTCTTTCTTAATAAATTGTCTGTATTTCTACCACGCGTCCAAATGCCCCAGGTCCAACTCTTTGTTCTGGGACATCAGAATCTGGAGATCTGACCAGGTGCTTTCTGGACTCTGATCTGCATCTGTAATCCTCCAGTTCCTCCGGGTGTGTTATTGGGTGAGGTCCCTGGCACAGCTTCTAATACACAATTTCTAGAGCTGATTTCTATATGCTTATCAGGAAATAGTTCCCTTTGGAACAGAATGTCTACCAGTCACACACAGAATAGAACCTTCCCTTGGTCTCACTTTAAAAAAAAATAAAGACAATTTCTTTTTATTGTTTGAGAATTTCATATATACATTTATATTTTCAAAGAGTCACCCTCGTTTCCTTCCCTCCAATTCCTCCCCAATACCCTCCCAGCCTTCCCTCCCACTTTTATGTTATCTTTTTAAACCCAATGAGTCTACTTAATGCTGGTAGTACCTACATAGTACCTACATAGGTGTAGTGCCATCTACTACTGGAGATGGGTAGACTTTTAGGACCATGTTCCTGAAGAAAATTGACTCTCTTTTCCAGTAGTCTTCACCTATCAATAGCGTCTCAGCTGGAAGTGGGACTTTAGAGCCCTTCCCCATCCATGCCAGGATTTCCTTTGACTTGATTTTGTGCAGAGCTTGTGCATGAGGTCATAGCTGTGGTGAAGTCATGTGGGCAATGTTATGCCCCGATGGCAGGGACCCCCAAAAGACTACCATGGAGGCTGAATTCCATATGTAAAAGCAAAGAACCTTTATTCTAAGCTCAGATCTTGGACTCTCTGACGCAGCGATGAGAACAGAGAGCCCTGAGCCCAGGCAGGGTGGGGATTTTATTATAGCAGAGGCTGGGGTGAGGGGATTTCCAGGGTTCAGGACTCTGATTGGCTGACATTTGTCTAGGGGTATAGGGAATGTTTAGAATGTCAGGTTTTCCCCTTAGGTGCAGGCCCTCCCTGAGTGTGGTCAACTCATGGCTTCTCCTGGATCCAGGTGTTGCCTGCCTGAAGCTGTGTCTGGGCCTCTAAGCCTGTCAATGACAGCTGTGTGGTCAAGCTGTTTTGTCCACACTCCCCCCACCTCACCCCGCCTCCAGGCAACAGCATTATCACATCTGGAAAGCGCTATTTCACTACAGTCATCCATGATTTCTGGCACTTATGATCCTTCTTCCTTGATGATTCCTGAGCCTTATAAGGACATGGTGTGACAATGTGTAAGGCCGAAAGTTATGTTTTAAGTTTAAATTATTGTGCAGAGGAGACCTGTAAAACAAAAAAGCCTCTAACCTGATGTAAGCCCTACTTGCCTAAGGACAGATAACTTCCTAGAAGGCTGGACACTGTTGTTCATGGACGATAACAAGTCACATGTTTTCACTTCTGTAAACAACTTCACAGGATGTGCTTGATTATACATAGGCAGGAAGTACGTCGGGATGTATGCTTGGCCCTGGTTGGACGAAGGCAGGAAGTATGTAGCCTTGTGGGTTTTTTCTTTATAAACACCCAACTAACATAATTTGCAACCATTCTCTGGGATCTGGGGTATAGATCTGACCAGTGTCCATAGTCCTGGTCAGTATTTAATAAAGTTTGCTTTGCTTGGTGGTGGCGGCACACACCTTTAACTGTGAAGGCAATACAGACCCCATCTTAGAGGAGGGCCACCATCTTAGACTACCTGCTGTCCTCAGTTCCAGGAAGGACCTCAGGAATGTGCCATGACAACTCCAACAGATACCGGGCAGTATGCTTCTATAGACATCTTGTCTATGGTTTATGGCCCTTGAAGATATCTAGATAATCCTGCTGAGCAGCCCAGATAATACTGCTCAGCAAGTTGTGGTTCCCTGCCAAAAAGTCTAACCCAATAGTTTCAAATACGGTTTCACACCAAAAGTCTAGACTAATAGTTTCAAAATATCACCTTGCCCATATCCCTTCTACCCAATCCCAAGTTGCCAAAGCATGTAGCTCCCGGCTTGCGGTTTTTCCCTATACAAACTCTCTACCCCTGGGTCCACTGTTGCCACATTTCCCTCCATCTGCTATGCGGTGGCTCAGGTTCGAACCTGACAATAAGAGGACCTGTATGTGCTTGCATCGGAAACTGGCTCATTGGTGGTCTCTGGGGTTTTTCAAAATGGGTACAACATAATCTCAGTACTCAGAAGGCAGAGGCAGGAGGATCTCTGTGAGTTCAAGGCCCGCCTGGTCTATAGAGCGAGTGCCAGAACAGCAGGGCCACGCAGAGAAACCCTGTCTCAAAAAACCAATATATATTAATGCTTGCTTTAAATTTGGCTGAAAATTTGTGGTGCTGGTCTTATTCTCCGGTGGGATTAACAGTGGATGTCTCATTTAGGCTGACCACAGCTTGGTCTTATTTTTTTCAGTCTTTGCAAGCTGCTTCATAGAGTGATGGATATTTGGGGTACTAAATGTCCGTTTTCCTGCTCTGAACAGGCTTTGAGAGTCTGCTTAGGATTGGGCTGGTGAATGAATACAGAGTGGAGAAATGTGGGTCTGTGCTACAGCTGCCTGTGTAATTTTCAAAACAAGCCCAGGCTTGCTTGCCCCTGACTGCTGAGGGACATGATGGTCTTCTGAGGGTGGAGAAACTTCACTTTTTGCTGGACAGGATTGGGAATAACAATAACACTGCTATAAGGAAGAATGCAATTCCATAATTGTATTAATATAATGAAACAATATTTCCTTAAGAAGCCTTATTAGTAGTTCAAAGTGATGGACTACATGTATGTGTTTGTATGTATGAGTATGTGTTAAGTGTGTACATTTGTGCAGGTGTATGTGTTGGTTTTAATGTGGCGGTGCAATGTTATTCGTTAAGCGGCGCTGTTACCATGCGAGAAAAGCCATGAGGTACAACAAAAACCTACTATAAGGGTTTTACTAGGAAAAGGGAGGGACAGAAAAGAACGTGACCAGGCCGGTGGAAGACATGTGCGGAGAGAGAAGTTGGGGGAGGAGTCTGTGATCTGCTTCTTATGGATTCCCCTGCACATGTGCATATGGGCTTACGGGCCTGTGCCATGCATGCACATAAATTGCATGATCATGCTGCACACAAATTATGCAATCACATAGTACATGGATTACGTAGGATGTAAGCCCCTTACTTGGCTACTGAACTGCGCATGTGCGGTCATGTAGCTGGGGGAGTGGCCAGGAATTCCAACAGTATGTATATATGTTTCACATGTGCATGGAGGGAGGTAATTGTGTATAGCCTGGAGATTTCATATGTGCCTGTTTGTGTATGTGTGTTTATACAGTGCATTAGTATCTGAGGATGTGTGTGTATATGTATGCACTGGAGTCACTGAGGGACTAAACTGTCCACACAGGGCTGAGCATACTGCTGGAGCAGCTGTTGGAGTCCTCTGGCCTTGCTCCCAGGCCAGGCCTTTGTAGTGAAGCTCCACACTCCATACCAACACTATCCTTGGAGGCAGCCCTGAGGCCTCAGGGGAGGGTATGGCTGGATAAATGCCCATATTCCTTTGGACTGAGTGGGGTGATTAAGAAGCATGCTCAGTTCTATATCTCCCAGAGCCCCACCTCCCACCGAGCTGAGCCCCAATGACCGTAGTGCTCACCGCACTCCGCAAGCGGCTTTTAACCCGTGCTTCCTCTTCCCATCCCACTTTTCCACGCTGCTGGTGCTCTTTCCTGGGTTCACCTCAAAGAGATGCTGAAGAGGCCTAACTTGACATTAGTGCAGCCATGACAGGCTTCAGACTAACATCACTGGCACTAGGCCTCACCATTCCAATAACCAGGAAAAGCCACAAACTGTACCTTGTGGGAGCGAAATGAATGATCAGCGGCGCTGGTGGCGGCACTGGTGGTGGCACTGATTACTGCATGGAAAGTTCACGAGCCACGGCCATGACTACTAGTTACAAAGAGCTTTATTAGGAGGAAGCGGGGGTGGGATAAAAGGACCAGGCCTGGGGAGGAAAGAGAGAGAAAGATGGTGGGGTGGGGGGAGAGGGAGCAGAGCAGAGCAGAGAGAGAGCAGAGAGAACAGAGAGAGGGTGGGGTCTGCGTCTGGCATTTTTAAGGGGCAGATTATGTCACCACGCTGCACTCCTGTAAGATGCAAGACCCTGAACTGCGCATGTGTAGCTGGAGTGAGGGCAGGATCCTAACATTTTAGACTTTATGTTTATTATAAAAAAGTGAGTGAATAGGAATAGGGGTGTCATTTCTCCCAGAAAACTGCTTCCAGTTGACCTGGTGGGTGTTGGCTGGCTCTTGGGTGGGGGTGAGGGATAGAGAAGGGAGCTTCTGACGTCCTGGGATGCTGGGCCATCTGTCGTCTGCTGCCCTGGAGCTGTCCGTTCTTTCTGGCTCAGAACTCTTTGGCTGACAGGATACTGGTGAGACAGAAAGGCTTAGGAAAAAAGAACCATTATTATTTTTATTTTCTTTGTAGTGTTCCCAGACCAGGGGAGTTGGCACTTACTAAGCTGGTTTCTGGAGCTTGGGAAAATTTTTGAACATGTTAAGAAGCAGCCATGAGAAAAATAGTGACTATTGTGGTGTTTAGTACTCTGCTTAATTTTTACCTGAGATAAGCTTTATTAGGTAGCTTATTTAAGGCATCTGTTTCCTTTATTAGTTTAGCATCCAGGAGACACAGGTGACCAATTGTTGAGAGCATTTAACAGTAATAGACGGTTATATTAAAGTCTGTTTTTGTACAGCCCAGACATTTTTGGGTCTGGGGGTGTAAATATCTTTTAGCTGTTACAGTTTCTTACTTGATGATCCCTGGACTCCAGTTCTGTGGTGGTCCTGTACCATTAGCTGAGCAGTGAGTTAGGAGAGGGAACTGGGAAGAGAAAAGCTTGTGGTGCATGAGAACTTATTTCTTTGGAATTAGGGACAAGGCAGAGAGCAGGGCCCTGTCTGTGTGCATGAAGAGAAGCACTGCTGACAGGTCTGGAGTGAGGCACATGGAGGGAGCAATGAAATGAAAGCTCCTGCCTTAGCTAGAAAATCTTTTCCCATTCGTAGCCCTGAAAGTACAATTAAGTCTGGTGAGGTGGGTAAGGCTGTCCTCCCTACCCCGACAATAGGGAAACAAGGAGAGGTGACATCCCCAAACTCCCAGGACTGGGTTAGTGGCTCTGGTGTCCAGAAGGAAGGAAATGGATCACTTCCATGCTGCATTCTGGGTTTCCTGCAAGGCTGTGGCTAAGCCTAGGTCTGTTGGAGGTCTTAGCTTGATGTTCCCATGCCATCTTGGTACCTGGGGGCAGTCAGCTGACCAGTTGTCTCTCTAGGTGACACTTTGAACAAGGATCAACTGATGGCCTGGCAGGGCACTCACTAGCCCCCGTGGCCTTTTTCCCACCCTCACTTTAAACAACGACCCAGCAGCTTTTGGGAGCCAGTTGGACAGCGTGTGCCAGCATCTGGCAATTCTGTTCTCAGGCTTTTTCACCTCTCCCATGGTCCACCTTAAATGCCACAGCTGAAACTTCCACCTGTGGGGTCAGGAGCCTTGCTCTCCAGATGCTTAAGTTTTAGCCCTTATGTTGGAAAGGTCTGGGAGACAAGAGACAGACCTTATTCCGTGTCTTGAATTTCTTTTTCCTTGATGTCTGCTGGCTTGAGGACAGCTTTAGGAAGACCTGCCAGGAGGCAGGGTGTGAACTGATCTCTGGCTGAAGAGCCATCCTGACTGTTGTGATCCACATGTGGCTCCTGATCGTAAACTTATTTGCATGCATCCTAGCCTGCTACAGACCCGTCTGTGCTTCTCAGGGCAGTGTGAGAGTGAGTGGGAGGAGTTAAGGTGAGAGCCCAATACTAGAGAGCGGTCTGGAGAAGGATCTATGAATCAGCACAGGTTACTCCCTGCTTAGTCAAGAGAGGAGTAAAGGCTGGGAGCATACGCAGCATGAGGACCTCCCAGGGGTCTGACAGCATTGATCTCTTCATCAAGAGAGAGAATGAGTCCATGCCTGCACAGCCTGAGGACCCCCTGGTGGTCTGGCACGAGGGATATATCTCAGGCTACAGTCGCAGGAAATAGCAGGGGTTGGAAAGGGGAAAACTCACCAATCTGGTTGGCGAGTGTAAGGGTCCGGCAGCTGGGTAAATGAAAAAGTGGAGCAGGCAGTTGAAGGTCCTTGGTGTAGGGTTCTGACAATGCTCAGCCCTGGGCACAGAGCAGGCGGAATGTCCTATCTGAGTCACGGCACCAATGAAATGAATGATAAACAGCACTGGTAGCAGCACTGGTTACTGTGTGGAAATGTCACAAGCCATGGCCACGACTACCTAGTTACAGAGAGCTTTATTAGGAGGAAGAGAGGGGTGGGATAAAAGGACCAGACCTGGGGAGGAAAGAGAGAGAAAGATGGTGGGGTTAGGGGAGAGGGAGCAGAGCAGAGCAGAGAGAGAGCAGAGAGAGCAGAAAGAGGGTGGGGGGTCTGTGTTTGGCTTTTTAAAGGGGCAGATTATGTCACCACGCTGCACTCCTGTAAGATGCAAGACCCTGAACTGTGCATGTGTAGCTGAAGTAAGGGCAGAATTTTAACAGGGAGGCCAATCAGAATTGAGACAAACAAGTACTGGATGCTTCAGAACATTAAAGATAGCCTACATCACTTGTATATAAGTTTCCAATTTCCTTGCAGCAACGCCAGTACCAATCCCTGTTTGACAAGGCTTCTGTGCCTCACTTCTGCCCAGTCAGAGGTTTAACCACCAGCTGAATCCAGAATCTGCCCCTGTGGCTGCATTCCTGCTGAGCTACACCTGACCTGGCTCCAGAGAGTAGCACCTAGCCCTAATCCATCCTTTGTTTAACTGATACCTTTTGTTTCTCTAGCCACCCTATGTGAATCTTGTCTGAGAGTCTCCTAAGGATACAAAGGCCTATGCAAACCTTGGTTCAGGAAACCCAGAAAACCATGGTATCTGAGAAATCCAGGAATTTGAACTTGGCATTGTATCTTTGGGAGCTCCTTTCAGGTTGTTTTGAGCATATGGAAATTAACTGGCTGAACTGTAAACAGAGAGAAAATAATGCCAAAGTCAAAGGGAAAGTGCTCCAGTCCTTCGAGGCTGGATGCCCCCTGCAGCCATGAATGGCTAAATTCATTCTTAAGATGTCTCTGAGTCTTCTTTCTATGGATCCGCATGAACCCACACACCCATGCTGGGACATATATCCACAACTGGTGCCCAACACCACATTGGCCTGAAGAAAGACAAAGGATCTGCTGGAGAAGGACAGAGGAGCTGGCTGTCTTAAGAACAGGAGAGAAGTGCTCTCAGGGTAAGAGGACTCCAGGATTGGCAGGGTCATGGGACATTTAAACTCCCCATCTCAAGAGCAACAAAATGTACAGTTGTTAAAATGCTTGTCAAAAGAAAAAGTGGAAACTGCGCAATTTTAAAAGATAGAAATAGAATGGCTCCTGAGACAGGAAATAAATCAAGGAAGAAGACCTTTCTCAATAGAGAAAAGGGAAAGAAAGAAAATAAAAAAAGGGAATCTTCCCAATAGAGAGGAAGGAAGGAAAGGAACTAAAAATAAATTTCCCAATAGAAAAGGAAGAAATTTTTAATCAAGAAAAAGTGATTTTCCCATTAAAAAGTGGGAAAATATTGAAACTATGCCTAAAGATTATAAAGCCTTGTAAAAGAAAAATAAAGGAAAGAAAAAAGCCTCTTCCCAGTAGAAATAGAGGAAGAATAAATAGGCTCTTTCTGATATAAAAATTTCAGGACAGCTAATATTCTGAACTCTTTCTGCCTGCCAGCACAGAGCTGTGGCATCTGAATTACACAGAATCAACAGGTGGGCTTCACTGCTGCAGCCTGAACAGCAAGCCCAGAGATTAGAATTTTGTCGTCTGTTTGCTTAACTTTGGTTTAAATGTTTTTTATTTTTCCCTCAGAGCGGGAATAACTCAATATTAAAGATTCCTTCATGGGAAATGTTTTCTGTTTTCCCCTAATGGTGGGAATAACTCATAATTAGTAGTCCCTTCATGGGAGAAAGAGGAAGTTTAAACTGACCCAACTTCCGGTAAAGAACGGTTGAAGTCAGGACATGGAATGCTAAGTCAATGCTGTTTGAATTTCCAGGGATATTATTCATTCAATATATAGAGGATGTTCTCTTCTTTTGATTGTCTAATAAACGTTTGGATGAATGCTTGATTTCCATGGTAGATTAACTAAAGGAACAAGACTCATAATTTTCAACTATATATTAGGTATGCTCTTGTCTGTTGATCATTACTGAGAATTTGGCTCTGCTCTTTAAGTTGCTTTATAGAAATTCTTGGTTAAATCTATAGAAATGTAACACCTGAAACAGATTGGGTTGTTAGCTTATTAAATAATGTGATTGCTAGGATAAAAGCCCATAGAAAATAATCTGTTGCTGATAAAGAGGGTACAAAAATTTTTTTCCAGTAAATAAAATACAGGTAAATTGTTTCGTCCACATTGTTAATAATTGGTGATTTGCATTAATGTGTTACTTGGGATCTATAAAATAGGATCCTCTTTTTAAGATTTTATAAAAATACTCCAGAGTATTAGCTAAAGTTACCTCTTAAAATCCTATAGATATTATATTTAATGTTTTTATAGATGGCATATGTAAAAAGGACCATGGAAATAGAAGCTGGTGATAGAATTGCTCGATTATTATTGCTTCCATATCTTAAAGGCAAAGTGGTGCCTGTCAGGGACAAGGACAGAATCTCTAGTTAGTGGAAAAATACAGAACCCCATAAGACAGGAAACTAAATCATCTTACAGTCAGGCTGCCTAGCAACAGGACATTGAGTCAGAGCTCTTGACCCTTTCACCCTGTAAACATCCTATACAAACATCCAGTTAGCTTGCCCCACCTTATGCAGATGACAGCTTCTTGCTCCCCCACCCTGCAAGAACTATATAAACACTCTTGGAGAAAAATAAAGTTGCACCTTGATCAGAATCTAGACTTGGTGTATTTCCTTTGTATCTCCTGTCCCTATCATTCCGTCCTTAGGGTGGTCGAGAACCCGTTGCAGCCCTGCAGGCGGGGCAGGTGCCTATATGTAGAACTCCAGATAGGAAGTTTTTTTTGTAAGTACAGAAAAATAGATGTTTTGGCAAACAGTTATCAATGATGAACAACCTAAATTAAAAATAAAATTTAATGGGATTGAGATTGAAGGATTATTGGACTCTGGTGCTGGATGTATCTATAATTTCTCAAGAATCCGAGGATCCCATATGGCCTCCACAAGAAGTCTCCACTCAATTTGTTGGCATTGGAACCTTATCTCAAGTAAAACAGAGTATAGAGTGTATTAAATGCATAGGGCCTGAAGGACAGGTAGGAATGTTAAAGCCTTATGTGGCTGATATAGCCATGAATTTATAAGGAAGAGATTTGTTACAACAGTGGGGAGCTCAAATTAATATTCCTACAATGTCAGAAACAGCTTGTAAATTGATGCTTAAATTGGGATATGTTCCTGGAAGAGGCCTCGGGAAAAAATTATAAGGGAAGGTCACAGGCTTAGCAGGTTGTACAAAGGCAAGGTAGAACAGGAATTGGCTATCCAAATTTAGAGTAGGGACCTCTGTGGATAGCTCAACTGCTCTGCCTTTAAAATGGCTAACTAAGAAGCCTGTATGGGTAGAGCAGTGACCCTTAACTGAAGAAAAATTACAGGCACTTGAAGAACTTGTAAAAGAACAGTTAGAGCCGGGCGGTGGTGGCGCACGCCTTTAATCCCAGCACTCGGGAGGCAGAGCCAGGCGGATCTCTGTGAGTTCGAGGCCAGCCTGGACTACCAAGTGAGTTCCAGGAAAAGGCGCAAAGCTACACAGAGAAACCCTGTCTCGAAAAACCAAAAAAAAAAAAAAAAAAAAAAAAAAAAAAAAAAAAAAAGAACAGTTAGATGCTAAGCACGTGGAGGAAACTACTAGTCCTTGGAATTCTCCTGTGTTTGTAATAAAAAAAGAGGTCTGTAAAGTGGAGATTGTTAACTGACCTAAGAGCTCTTAATAAGATAATTCAACCTATGGGATCCTTACAGTCTGGGATTCCGTTACCTTCTTTATTACCTAAAAATTGGCCTTTTATAGTTATTGATTTACAAGATTGCTTCTTCACCATTCCTTTACAAGAACAAGATAGAGAAAATTTTGCTTTTTACAATTCCTACTTATAATAATGCTCATCCAGTAAGGAGATATCATTGGAATGTCCTCCCACAAGGAATGCTAAATAGTCCAGTCTTGTGTCAATATTTTGTAAATCAGCCACTGGAAGTGGTATGTAAATAATTTCCTCAATCTATTATTTATCATTATATGGATGTTATTTTTTGGCTGCTTCTGATACAGATATCTTAGAAAAAATGTTTAATGTAGTACATTAAAAATTTACCCTGTTGGGGATTACAAATTTCTCCTGAAAAAAAATACAAAGAGGAGATTCTCTTAGCTATTTAGGCTATAAATTAAGTAAACTGAGAATTCAGCTGCAGAAGATACAGACTAAGAGAGCTCGACTGCATACTCTTAATGATTTTCAAAAATTATTGGGTGATATTAACTGGTTGCAGCCTACAGTTGGATCGTCTACTCAAGAATTAACACAATTCGTTTCAAATTCTGCAAGATGACTCAGATTGAAACAGTTCAAGACAGTTAACAGCTGAGGCTGAAAAGGAATTAGCCCTGGTAGAGGGAATGGAAGGAAGGGAGAAGGAGAGATAGATAGGAAGAAAGAGAGAGAGGGAGAGAGAAAAAGAGGGAGGTAAGCGCTACCTCTGGCGAGAGGGGAGAGAAAGAGGAGGAGGGATTTTTCCCTCTTAAGGGGGTTTTAACGTAAAATGACATCAGGATGCTGGGTGGGTCTCCAAGGGGCGGGTCACTAACAATGTGAGCACTGGGAATCGAACTCACGGAGCCATTGCTCCAGCCCTAGTATATATTATTTTAAATGCTATCTATGCTTCACACAAGAACAAGAAGGGCCCTGGACTCTTCCATCTGGAAGATAGCCCCTCTTAGCCTCACTCTCACACGCCTCCCCTCCTCCTTCCACACCCCAGCTCCAGCCCAGCCCAGCCTTAGCTGGGTTCTTCTAGCTGGGCTGTTGATCCCTGGAATCTGATCTGGGAAACCAATGGTTGACAGCTTCTAAAAGAGCTGTGGGTGCCAAGACCCTGCCTTGCTTGGGGGCAGGACTTGACTGCTGCCTGCTGTGCTGCTGGTGGACAGAGGTGTTCTGGAGCCTCCCAGTTCTGCACCAAGAAATCCTGCAGGCCTTCCTCCCACACCAACATGCATAGGAGCTCTGGAGAAGTTCAGGGACACGCCTGGCCCTGGTCTCCTGGCACCTGAAATCCCAAGTTAATGATTTTTAAAAAACACAATATACCTTGTCCTTGGAAGGGCAGGGGGGGCTGAAAAGGTGGGGCTCTATGTCACCTTTGCTCACACAAGTCTTTTCTCCCACCACATGTGGGATGGGTCAAGTCCTGAGGATCTGGTCCCCGTGCTCAGTGTGACCCTGACTCAATTCCACTGTGCGGTTGGGTGACCCAGCCCACTTTTCTTGGCCTCCTGCCCAGGCTAGGAGGAAACAGTCAGGTCTGGGAAGGATTGGCTGGCACAGATGAGCCCAGCCTCCCATCATTTCCTTTAGGCAATGAGCCAAAGACAAAGAGGTTCTAAAGAGAGAGAGGAGCTGTGGGAGAGACACGGCTCCTGAGAGAAGGTGCCAGGCTAGGGGAGGTGGACCTGAAGGGTGCTGTCCTGGGTTAGAAAGAGATCTGACCATGTCTAGGGTGGTGTTGGGGAGCCAGATGGCTAAAGCGGGGTGGTTCCAGTGATCCAGCTGACCCAGAAAATACGGTGGCTTCTGGGTAACAGCTCCTACAAATCTTAGTGTCATTCCTGCAGTGTGGGACACTATTCAGACTCCCCTCTCCGTCTTCCCTTGTCATCTTCCTCTTGTTCTACTCATCATGTCCTGTTTCACTGCCTCTTTCCTGCAGTGGGTCTCCACCACCACCTGATCTGACACCAGGTTCACACTCTCTATCCTGTCCACCGTTACAGGATGCTCCTGTTGATTCCCTGAGACTCAGGAACTCACATTCTATCATCTATCTTGTAGGATGCGACATCTGGACCTATCCTGGCTGGGACTGGGGCCCATGTCAGCCTCACCATGGCTTTTCTTTGTCTTGGTTGGGGCTTCCTGGCTCTTGGCCCACTGCCTCATCCAGATCTTCACTTTGTATGGAAAGTGTCGTCGTCTCCGTGGTTTCTCTCAGCCACCCAAGAGGAATTGGTTTTGGGGTCACTTGGGCATGGTGAGTGTGGCAACAGGATGGGTTAGGGGTGTATGAGGGTGCAGGGACCTCCCAGTGGTCAAGGAGTTAGTAGTAGGGTGGCATGGGATCTGAGTATGAGGGTGCATGGACAGAGCCAGGGATTGGCGTGGGCTAGGAGCTGGGGTTTGAGGGTGCAGAGATTCCCCGTGGATCAGGGAATTGGGGGTAAAATGGGTTAGGGTCTTTGTGTGTTCCGTCTCAAGCCTTTCTCACATCTGTGTTAGCCAGAGACCTGCTTGGCACTCAGGTCTCAAAGAGAATGTGTGGAGTCAGTGGGGTGTGGGGAGACATGATCCGAGGTTGAATCAGGATGGTTGCCAACAGTGTTTAATTGAGAGAAGAATACGCCTTCTATAATCTATAGTTGCACATAGGATTAAATGGGCGAGAAGAGGGCATGCGAACTGGGGTGTGGCTTGAGATCAGTGGTTGAGAAATCTACCTTGACAATAGACACCAGTCATGTTAACGAAAGGGCCACAAGCTCCACTTGCCAGAGATAAGGAGAATGAGTGCTTTAGCAAGCAGGAGACTTTCTCAAGCCCCCGAGGGAATGGAGACCCTTATCCAAATGCCTGACCTTGGGAAAAGGACTTTTGGGGACCAGTCACTATACTACAATTTCTTAGTCTTTCTGTATGGGGCTGCTGCCCTCATATGCTCCCAAAGGGAAGGTCCTGATGTCCTACTCTTTCCCCATTATACTATATCATTCTGATTACTCTTTATTTATTAACTGAACTCTTGCCCTTATGGCCTCAGGCTTGGATCTGGATTGTAGGTATTTCATCCTTGGGATCAGGTGTGTCTAGTAAATCTCTAACTTTGCTGTTCTTGATGTAATTAGAAGGGCACAATGGAATTCCTGGTTCTGTGGTGGTGGGGATTTTTTTTTCCAAAGAAATATTTTGTTTAGAGAGTCTACCATTGTACACATTTTTATCATTTACGAAAGCCTGCACAAAATTTCCCAAAGGGAAAGGCATTAATATTGAGAATCATTAAAAATGAAGGTAAAAAGGTGCTGGAGAAGTGTGGTCCGCAATGATGAAATGCTGGAACTTTGTCAAGCAGCAATGGTTGCCACACAGTCCGTGCCAACTGTTCTCCATCCCTAGTCTACTCTGGATTTATTTCTAGCCTGTTTTCCTGTCTAGTACACACTGAAGGGCTCCCAGCATGGGC
Source organism: Peromyscus eremicus (assembly GCF_949786415.1). NCBI lineage: Eukaryota > Metazoa > Chordata > Mammalia > Rodentia > Cricetidae > Peromyscus > Peromyscus eremicus. The sequence goes on along the minus strand of NW_026734286.1, from coordinate 3,856,755 downwards.
TGCAACAGAGCCAGGACCCTTCACATTCATACACTGTCTGCTGCTCAGGCCTCCTGAAGGGCCCTGATTCAGAGTCAGCTTCCTGTCTGGTCAATTTCCTTCTGTTAGTCCATCTTTGGGTTTCTACTTCATTCCAGAAGGGACTTTTATGCCTCCCCCAATATACTCAGGGCACAGCTGGGTCATAGGAGAGTTCTGTTCTGATCCCTCACCTCCAGGATCGTACCTTCCTTACACTGCTCTTTTCAGCTAAGATGGATCACTGAGGCCTGTTGCAAAACCTGGATTAGAGTATCCACTCATCCTTCCATGAGCCTTCCCTGACTCTAACCTTTATTCAACATTTGAACTTTGACATAGGTCCATTCTTTCCACTGGTTGACTTGGTCTCAGTTGCTTCATTTACAACTAGCAGAGCTCACAGCATGCACACAAGTCCTTGCAACCATGCATTAGCATCCTCTACCCTTTGGGAGTGGTTTCTGATTGGGTGAGCTGCCACTCTCATGGAGACGTAGAGGTCCTCTCTGCTGTCCTGAGATCTGCTGGGGCTGTGCCACCGCTGGAGGCGCCAGTGTTTGAACCCTTCTGCATAGTTGGAACTGAAGACTTAGGCAGGCAGAAGAGCATGTGAGAGAAACCTTGGGGACAAACCCTGAGGCCACAGTGTAGCCCACACACGTCCCTTTCAGGAGCTTAAGGCTTCTGCTGGGGCTGGAATTGATTCCACCTGCGAAGTTAATCTTCTCAAGACAAAGGGGGCTTCTCTGAGGCAGACAGTGTGACAATATAACTTCTTTATTGAACGTAAGATGCAGGCTTGATATTGAGACATGACTGATAGGTACAGAGCAAGAAGAAGCAGGGATTCCCTCCTCCATCCTGTAACATCCAGCTGCACGTTCATTGCAGAGGCTGTGTTACCTCCAAAGGCTTCAGGAGGAACCTGCTGAAGGTGCTGAGGAAGTGCATCAGTGCCCCCAGAGAAGCAGAAGCAAGGCGTGCACACACACACAGTAACACCCACAAACACACCCCCACACAAGTGCACACACACTCATACACAGATATACGTGTGCACACACAAACATCACCCTGTACCAGTTAGCAACAAGGACAAACTTTAAAAATTCATCACTGGGTGATTTTGTCATTTTACTAACACTATAGAGTACACTTAGTCAAACCATCATGGAGGAGCCTGCTGCAAATCTAGGTTATGAGAGACCACTTATTGTTCACGGAATACAAACCTGTATATCACGGTACTGTTGAGAACACTGCAGACAAGCTTCAGATCATGGTATTTACTCAGCTAAATGTATCTAAACATAAGGATAGTAGCAAAAGTTGTAAGCCACAGATAATCTTCAGGTCTGTTATAATTTTATATGACCAAGGCAGTATTTACAGTACGTTGTTGGTTAAAAAAAAAAAAAATCATTATGTGGGCTGGGGAGACGGCTCAGTGGTTAAAAGCAGTGGCTACTCTTCCACAGGATCTGGGTTCAGTTCCAAAGCACCCACATGACAGCTTACAACTGTCTGTGACTCCAGTTCTAGGGGATCCGACACCCTCACACAGACCTCCATGCAGGCAAAACACCAATGCACATAAAATAAATAAATAAGTCATTAAAAATCATTATGTAGCACAATTCCGTACATAGTTATGTAAATAAACAAATCACACAATACACTTATAGCAAATGAGGAGGTAAGGAGAGATAGATAAATAGATAGATGACAGATTGATAGGTGATGGATAGATAGACAGACAGACAGATAGACAGTTACATAGAGTTTGGACTTATGTAATAATGGAGATTGAGAAATCCCACAACGCCACATGCAAATTGGAGGACCAGGAAGCTGGTGGTGTAACAATGCAGTCTTAGAAAAAAGGCCAAGTGTAGAATGGAGTGTCAGATACAAATGTTGGAGTCCAAAGGTCAAGGACCTCAATTTTGATATCTAAGGGCAAGAGAAGCTGGATGGTCTCAATTTTGGAAGCAAGAGTGAATTTTCCCTTCCTCTGTCTCTTGTTTCATTTGCATCCTCAGTGGGTTGGATGATGCTCCTAATACTGTGGATGGTGGGTCATTCTGACCCAGTCTACTAAAGTGAATACTAATATGTTCTGAAAATACCATCACAGATACAGCCAGAAGTCAGTCTACTAGCGTGAATGCTAATGTGTTCTGAAAATACCATCATGGATACAGCCAGAAGTTAGGTTTCATCCTCTTTTGTGGGCATCCCTTAGCCCAGCCATTCTGATTCCTAAAAAGAGCAATCTCAGAAGGGATTGCCCATGTCTTTTTTTTTTCCAGTCCTCTCCCACGGAACAAGGCATGAAGGAGATGACTGAGCTGGTGGCCACCTACCCCCAGGGCTTCATGACCTGGTTAGGTCCAGTGGTTCCCCTCATCCATTTGTGCCACCCTGACATCATCCGGTCTGTCCTCAGCGCCTCAGGTACCCACAGGAGTTGGTGGTGGTGTGGCTGTGGGAATCTGAGAACTTCTAGCCCTGACTTCCATGCTTCTGTGTGGCCCCTGCAGTAACCTCATCTTTCCTCCCGCGGTCTCTCTCCGCCTTTCTGCTCTTTCATGTGCTCACCATCCCATGTCAGTCTCTTCTTACCCCACTGCCGTCATTTCCCCCTCCCCGTCCTAGCATTCCTGGTACCCTTGGGATGCCAGGAGACCACGAGCAAGGCTCTGTCCTAGAGGAACCCAATTTGGAGGAGATAACAAGGACACACCAACCACCTGTGATCAGGAATGACCCTGAGGAAGATGGGTGATGGCAGAATGGAGAAGTGAGGTCTGCTAGGGCAACTAGGGAGGCTTCCTGGAGGAGGAGACATGACCAGAGGCCAGAGTAGTGATGGTCCAGGAGAGAGAGCTAGGCATCTGGAATGAAGACAAATCTACCCTGATGCTAGGAATGTTTAAGTAGGGGCAGGCTGTGCAGGGCCTATGTATGACTGCAGCCCATCCCATCCCCAGGCACAGCAGTGAGACTGCTTATGCTAACGTGGGAATCCAGTTGCTATTTCTCCATTCTTCCTCTTCCTGTGCTTTGCCCATCGCATGTTCCTTGCTCACCAACTAGGCCCAGACTCCCTCTTAAGAAATTCCCTCCAGCCTGGCCCACTTACCCTGCCCTTTGACATTACCGTACTGGCACAGGAAAAGTTCCGTAGTGCCCATGGCTCAAACATCTGCCAGGCAGGCCCCTGGCTCTCTCTGCAAGCCTAGGTCTCTGTCAGGTGTGAGTGTAAAAACTCACCTGGTTTGATGGAAGGAAATAAAGGGAATCTCTAGACTATAAAGACCTGGGAGGATTGTCTTCCAGCGTGGCTGGATCCAGCTTTCAAGCAATGACATAAGAATCTGTGTCCTTAGGTCTGTTTTACCTTCCTGTAGTCCATTTTCTGTTTTATGAAAGCTTTTCATCAAGGTCCAAGTGATGAGCCTCAGACATTCATTTCCATGGGGCAGCTTGCCTGTCTCCTGGATTTCCCAGGAGCTCTGGGCTTGTAATTAATTGTAATTTCCTGGTCTGAGCCACAGGACAAACTCCTGTTTAAGTCTCTCTGCTTCTCTTTGGTCTTGGAAAGTCTGGGGATCCTGGCGCTAGTGTCTGGGGATGCACGGGTAAGGATTCAGGCTATTGGTGCACCGTCCCAGGCTCAGGTCTCAGATACTCCACTTACTGTGTGGGAGACTGTGGGCAGGGGACTTGAGGGCCTCGAGAATGGGTGAAAGAGAACCCGGGTTAATGCTGTGTTGGGGATCCTGAATGTGTCTTTCTGTCCCTCTAACTGAGGGTTGAGGATTACTGTGTATAAAAGATGTCTGGAGGAAGCGGGGCAGAGCTCAGCACAGAGAATGAGAAAGGGTTGGATAGAGTTCTCAGGGCTCCATCTGCCTCATGCACAGAGAATCCACCTCTCTGGCAGCCTCTTTCCTCTAATGCAGAGACAGGAAGACGGTGTCCTGTACAACCGCCCTAGTGTGCACTGTTGGGGAGGCGTGCTGGAGGGGCCCTGGCTGGTGGCCATTTGTGTAGTCCTGACGTGGGGGTCGGGGTTCGAGACAGGGTTTCTCTGTGGAGCCCTGGCTGTCCTGGAACTCTCTCTGTAGACCAGGCTGTCCTGGAACTTATAGATATCCACCTGCCTCTGCCTCCCGAGTGCTGAGATTAAAGACGTGCGCTGCCACACCAGCATCTTCCTACCTTTGTGAAGCCCCTCCTCTCTGCTCCAGGTGGGCACTGCACTGGCCCCAGCTTGCCCACTGTTGAGGTATCTGCGCTGTCTCCACTTGGTCAGGTGACCTGAGGCAGGCTGGTGGGGCTGTGGCGGCCTTGCCAGGTAACTGTGACATAAACCATTTAAGTGAGGAATCGCTTTTTTGCTAGTGGTTTCAGAGTTGTTTGTGGTGATGTATAACAGTTCATAACATGTTGTCCAGATTGGGAAAGGGAAAGAAGAAAGGGAGAGAGAGAGGGAAGAAGAGGGAGGGAAAAAGAGAAGATACAATCCCCAGGTAATTGTTCGAGTTCCTCCAGTTAGGTTCCCCATCCTACAGTCTCCAGAATCTTCCAAAACAGAGCCACTGTCTGGGAACCAACCTTACAACACAGGGGGAAATTTCACATTCAAACCATAACACCTGGTATATGTTGTCCCTAAACATGGTTCATACCTGGGATCATGTGAAGATGGCCCTATATGGGACTCCTAAGGGGCCACTGACATGTGGACATGTTGGGTTCTGTGTGGTTGTCCGAGAAGTTATTTGGGATTGTATTTTTTCTCCTTCTCGATAACATTTTGACTGTGTTTAGGGTTGTCTGATATCTGTCATCCAGAGTTCCACTGAGACATGGCTGAGATGTTATTTGAGATTTGTGTGAGGCAGGTCTTAGTGTAGATCCATGTCTGGCACCCAGCTGGATCACACCTGGTTCACATCTGAGAGGTTAATGTGACTATTAGTGTTTAAATCTATGTACAGATATATGTGTGTGTTTGAGAGTGTACTTGCATTTGTGTGTCCGTGTGTGTCCGTGTCCGTGTCCGTGTGTGTGTGTGTGTGTGTGTGTGTGTGTGTGTGAGTGTAGATAAGAGGCCAACATTGGGCATCATTCTTCATGAACCACACACCTTGTTTTGGGGAACAGAGTCTCACTAGGCCTTGGGGCTCACTGATTAGGCTAGGCTGAATAGCCAGAGATCCATTTGGATTTTTCCTCCCTAAAACTGGGATTGAGGGGTTGCGGATTTAGCTCAGTGGTAGAGTGCTTGCCTAGCAAGCACAAGGCCCTGGGTTCGGTCCTCAGCTCTGGAAAAAAAAACAACAACAAAAAACTGGGATTTAAAGTGCATGCTGCCACACTCCACTTTTTATGTGGATAGTACTCAGGTCATCATACTTGCATGGCAAACACTTTGCCAAGTCTGCGGTCTCTCTACACCCTAATGTGACCATTTTAAGATAATTTCTGGGACACACTGAGATTCATCATACTTTATGTTACATTAGGTATGGTCATGTCAGAGAAGATTATGTGTGTTTTAGCCATGTTAGCACATGTTAGGTCATGTGTATCTGTATCACATGTATATTTCAGGAGATGACAGAAAGTGCCAGATGGATGGATGTGCTAGGTCTGTGTAAATGCCTCCAGGGTGTTGTGCTGTGTTGGCATGTTAGACTGTGTAGGAGCCATATAAATGCATACTTGGGTGTATTGTGCAATGTCAGGCCATACTTCTGTTCTACCTCCTTCTAAAGCTTGGTCTGGTTCCCCCTTACCTCTCCCCTACTCTCTGCTACCCCTGTCCTTCCCCTGAATCTTGTTGTGCTGGTTTGAGGAAGACATGCACATCCCTGATGAGGGCACCACATTTTCCCCAAGTTCATTACTGCATTCTCCTGGTCCCTGATAATCCTTGTTCGTGTCAGCTGCTGTTGCCCCAAAGGATGCCATCTTCTACAGCTTCCTGAAACCCTGGCTGGGTGAGTCCCTGCAGGTGAGGTGATTGGGGGCAGCCCTGGGGCTCAGAGAAAGGTGCCACCCTTGCCCACTGCCAATGGTTACCCTCTCAGGGGATGGGCTCTTGGTGAGTGCTGGTGACAAGTGGAGCCGCCACCGTCGCATGCTGACACCTGCCTTCCATTTCAACATCCTGAAGCCGTATGTGAAGATTTTCAATGACAGCACCAACATCATGCATGTGAGTCCCTGGAACTGAGGTTCCCAGCTGGAGTGTGGGGGTGGGGGTGGTATGGGACTGCAGACAGATCCAGTCCACAGTACTGGCTCTGAAGGGCCATGCTGGCCTGTTGCAGTTTCCCCCTAAGGTTTGATTTCTCATATGTGATTTAGGATTAAAATCTTTGCTTTTTGTCTGTGATGATACCATAGAGTCGTGGCCCTGCATGTGGTAGGTGCTCAGGTGTTAATTTTCGGTGCCCTGAAAACTGAACATAGACTCAGTCTGGCACTTCCAAACACACTGGCTATTTCTTCTGGACAGGATCTAGGTCCCTGGTGTTTTATGGTCAGCTGTGGATCAGCTGGGCAGCTCAGCTAACCTGGCTCAGCTCTGCCATGTTCAGAACATACAGGCTTTAAGATAGCTTAGGATGGACTCCGCAGGGGGAACAGGTGTTCCCCATGATTCTCTTCCCCTACTAGGCACCCGAGAGAAGCTGGATAGGGTCAGAAGTTTAGATTTACCTGAAACTGTGGCCTTAGCATCTTACCACTTTCTGTTGGTCAAGTCATAAGTCAAACACAAAATCAAAAAAGAGTCAAATAGGCTCCACCGTCTACTGGACATTGCTGGAAAATCACACTGTGCTGAATGTGGTACCTGACCAAGATAAGAACTGGGGTAATGGTCACAGAGTGATTCCTGCCTTGCAAACTGTTAGCTTGTTTACTTGTTATGGATTTTTGCTAGAACATGCTAGATTCTGAGGTTAGATAGAAAAGCCAGACTTTAACTCACCGCACTGCAAATAGCATGTATATCATTCCAGCTTTTATCCTTTCTTCAATGGGGCCACATTCCATGAGAGCAAATCTAGTGGGCTGTAATCGGAGTGCCTTACATCCTAATACAATATAATGATATTAGAATAATATGACTGAGTCTTATGGAATTTTAATAATAAGCTATAATAAATATTACTATATATAATAAATGTTACTGACTCTCAGGGAATCTGTTTTATAACAAGCAGAATTTAGTCTTATTTTTATCCATGGGGAATCATTGCTGTATCTATAGGTTTTCTGCAATGACATCTGAAAATAGCCCAAGTTAAGAATATCATGACGGTTCACTCTTGGCATGTCTAACAAAATTTCTCAAGGAACAATGGAAGTCTAGCATTCTCAACAAAGGGATAGTTTTGAAATCTGTTTATGGCAGTGACGGTGAGAGGGGTACCATGTATTGAGTGTTTATCATAGGCTAGAACTGATGCTAAGATCCAACCAATCCAATAATCTATGCTGGCCAACTTAATTCCACAAGCCTGTGAGGTGCGTGGGTTACCTTTTCCTCCTTAACGATAAACCTGAGGGACATATGTATCAGAGACCTTGTTCAAGGCATTCTGCAGGAATTGAGCACATGGTGGCGTATGATTTCCTCTCAGTTTAGCAGACACCAAATCAGATCAACTAAAGATGTGACCGACAAGAACCAGGAGAGGGAAATGAACTGACTGAGGGAGCACAGAGCACAGGAATCAGAGCTTGGACTTGAACTCAGGACTTCTGAGCCAGTCTTGGGTCTTCATCTGCTGTAGTCACAACTTCCACAATTATTCAGATGGAATTGGCTGGTTTGAGGGTGTCCGTTACAGTAGTGGCGGTTGAGCAGAGTCTCAGGGAGCCAAGATCCAACAGCGTCATTGTCTCTCTCTTTTTTTTTTTTTTTTTTTTAATAAGGCCAAGTGGCTGCACCTGGCCTCAGGGGGCAGCGCCCGTCTGGACATGTTTGAGAACATCAGCCTGATGACCTTGGACACTTTGCAGAAATGTGTCTTCAGCTTCGACAGCAACTGTCAGGAGTGAGTTCCAACTCTGGGCCTTGGAACCCAGTCTGTAGAATCAAGGCAAGAGGTGGAGGAGGCAACACTGTCCAGAGAGGTGGAAGAGACTCCATGGAGGAAGTGGGTCAGAGCTGACAGTGAGCCCCTGGGTGGAGGTGGGGGTGGAGTAGTCCCATCCATGAGGTGAAATTGTTCAGAAAAGGGAACAGAGATTCAGATGACACAGGTTGTGGGCATCCGGCATGAGGCATTTTGGGATGAGGCTGAAAGAGTAGACAGTAACTAAACATACAGACATTAAAGCCAAGGAAAGTGTGGAACTTCATGCTGTGGTTCCTAGGAAACCATGAAAGCTCTTCATTGCTCTGTCTCTGTAACAAAATATCTAAGATTACCAAATTGAGGAGGTTTTTTTTTTTCTCCTCATGGTTTCATTATGATTTGATTTCATTGCTTTTGGATATGTACCCAAAACTATACATGGAGGAAGCATGTCTTGGAGGAAACACAGGCAGCTAAGAAGTAAAGAGAGAGAGAAAAATGCCAGGGTTTTAACATCTCTTTAAAGGCACCCCCATAATTGAAATGACTAAGGTAATACCATCCAATGTTCTGACTCCATTTTATGTTTGCTTAGATATTTCTCAGCCCTCTAACCCTCTCCCCTCAATGGTCACATCTACCTAGGCAACACATTTGAGGGTTCCATGACCTTGACTAGGGTATAGATGTATCAACCAAAAGACCTGTCAAGCTGTGTCTAGAACAACCGCTCTGCCAGGAATGGACATAGTAGACCAACGATGAGTGTGACTAGACCAGAGCTCTGCAGATGGTGACTGCCCTTTAAAAGAAAATGGAGTTGATGTACACAGGCCAACTGCAAGAATTGGTTTGTTCTGATCTGGGTGGACGATGTTAGGGAACAGGCAGAGCAGGACTGAACCCTGTGTCGGAGAGGAAAGAGAGGAGTCTGGTGTCCACCTTATGTGGTGGATGCCTAGAGAAATGCCTAGGCTCATGGAATGGAATAAAGGGAGAGAAGAGATTGAGAGTTTAGAGCCCATGCTTATCATGTGTTGTCATCTTTTCCAGATCAGCTGGGCTACTCAGTATCCTGTGGGGAATTAGTTCCCACCCTCTGCAGAGAAATGCACCTCAGGCTTTAGGTCTGCTGCATTCTTGCTTCCCTTCATGTTCTTCTTGTACAGGAAGCCCAGCAAGTATATCGCTGCCATCTTGGAGCTCAGTGCCCTAGTTGTAAAAAGAAATGAGCAGCTACTTCTGCACATGGACCTGCTCTACCGCCTCACACCTGATGGCATGCGCTTCTATAAGGCCTGCCGCCTGGTGCATGACTTCACTGATGCCGTCATCCAGGAGAGACGTCGCACTCTGCCCAGTCATAGTGGTGATGATGTCATCAAGGCCAAGGCCAAGTCCAAGACTTTGGATTTCATTGATGTGCTGCTGCTAAGCAAGGTGGGTCCTTTAAACATTAATTAGTTGAGGTTTTTGTTTTGTTTTGTTTTGTTTTTGGATAGAGTCTCATTACATAGGCAAGACTGCCCTCTCATGTGCCTCTTGCCTCAGCTTCCTTAGTGCTGGGATTACAGATTCATGTCAGCCCTTTTGGCTTTAGTAGCTTTTTTGAGATGCATCTTACTATGTTGCCAGGCTTGTCTTCAGGGCTGGATGAATGGATCTGGCTGACCCAGCTTCTGATACTATGTGCTTGCACTACCCCTCATGCCTTAAAAAAAAAGATCATTTTTGTTTTATGTGTATGAATGTCTGCTTGCATGTATGTATGTGTACCACATGTGTGCTTGGTACCTGCAGAGGCCAGAAGAGGGCATTGAATCCCCTAGAACTGAAGTTATGAATGATTATAAGCCACCATGTGGGTAAAGATGCTTTTAATCATTGAATCCCCTAGAACTGACGTTGTGGATGATTAAAGCCACTGTGTGGGTGAGGATTTTTTTTTTGTTGTTTTGGTTTTTCGAGACAGGGTTTCTCTGTGTAGCTTTGCGCCTCTCCTGGAACTCACTTGGTAGCCCAGGCTGGCCTCGAACTCACAGAGATTCGCCTGGCTTTGCTTCCAGAGTGCTGGGATTAAAGGCGTGTGCCACCACCGCCCAGCGAGGATGTTTTTAATCATTGAGCCATCTCCCCTGCTCCCAAAAGTTTATGATTTTAAAAGAACAACGGACGCTGGTATTGAATGTGAGATGATTCAACGTTTTATATTTTCAGTAATGACTTGGGCTCGATGGAGAGGACATCTAGAAGCCATAGAAGGCATCCGAGGAAAGGAGAGGGACAAGTCAGGGAGAAACACACTGTAGAGAGAACACTGGGGACAGCCTTTCTAGGTCTGGAACTGAAGGGCCTTCCTTGGTGTCTTAGGGTTTCTGTTGCTGAGACCAAATACCATGACCAAAAAGTAAGTTGGGGAGGAAAGGGTTTATTCAGCTTATACTTCCAGATCATAGTCCATCATTGTAGGAAGTCAGGGCAGGAACTCAAGCAGGGTTAGAACCTGGAGGCAGGAACTGATGCAGAGGCCATGGAAGGGTGCTGCTTACTGGCTTGCTTCCCCTGGTTTGCTCAGCCTGCTTTTTTATAGAACCCAGGACTGCCAGCCTAGGGATGGCATCTTCTATGATGGACTGGGCCCTGTCTCATTGATATTAACTGAGAAAATGCCTTAGAGCTGAATCTTACCGAGGCATTTCCTCAACTGAGGCTCCTTTCTCTCTGGTGGCTCTAGCTTGTGTCAAGTTGACACACGAAACCAGCCAGTACACTTGTTAAGTTAGTATCTGCATTTGGGTCTATATCTTTGTTGAGAGCTGCACATAACTTCATGATCAGTGCAGCTCACATATTATAGCAGTCATGCTATGAAGGTAGTAATCACTCCCTATTCCCAGATCTTCCTTTCCTAGGTGATCTGATTATTTTACCTGAATGTGAAGCATTATCTTAGTTACTGTTCTATTGCTATGAAGAGACACCATAACCAAAGCAACTCTTGTAAAAGAAAGCATTTAACTGGGGGCTTGCTTACAGTTTCTGAGTGTTGGTCCATGATTATCATAGTGGGAAGAAGACAGGTTGGAGCAGTAGCTGAGAGCTTTACATCCTGATCCACAGGCAGCAGGCAGAGAGAAACTCCAAAGCCCACCTGTGACACACTTCTTTCAACAGACCACACCTCCTCTAACAAGGCCACACCGCCTAATCCTTCCCAAACAGCTGCTCATTAACTGGGGACTAAGTATGCAAATATGAGCCTGTAGTGCCATTTAAACCACAACAGGAGAAAGACCCACATATTATGAATCATGGAGGGTTATAGGGCAGCTAGCACATCTGTGTTTTCTTTGTTTAAGAGAGGGCAATAGGATGAACAATGAGAGAGAGAGGAAAGAGGGGAATAGGAGAGGGAAAGTAAACGAAAGGTAAAGAGATGATAGGAAAGGGGCAGGAGAGCAAGCAAGGAGTATTAAGATTAATTCTTAGCTATAAAATAACCCATTTCATTGTGACTTTTTTTTTTTTTTTTTTTTTTTTGAGACAGGGTTTCTCTGTGTAGTTCTGGCTGTCTTGGAACTTGCTTTGTAGACCAGGCTGGCATCGAACTCACAGAGATCTGCCTACCTCTGCCTCCCAAGTGCTGGGATTAAAGGTGTGCGCCACCACCGCCCAGCTGTGACATTTTAATTCACATAAATCACCCCACATTTCTCTCGATCTTTCTCAAATAAAGAGGGGACTTTATTGTTGAATATGAACAACTTTAATCAAGTACTATGGTAAATTTTATAGGTTTGTAAACCTGATAGCTTCCAACATTTGAAAAAGACTAATTGAGAAGGGGAAGCTTACTTATTGACTGCACACAGTGTGGCATCGTCATCTTGCCCTGTTTCTCCGTCAGTCTAAACCTTTCAGTCCCGAAGATACAACCTTTGGCGACAAAGCAGATGGCAGTAGAGAACTGGTAAAAAGGAAATCCACTCTCCCCACCTAGTGAGCAAAGTGAATGACTTAGAGCAGCGGTTCTCAACCTTCCTAACGCTGTGGCCGTCCGATGCAGCTCCTCATGTTGTGGTGACCCCCCAACCATGAAATTATTTTTGTTGCTGCTTCATAACTGTAATTTTGCTACTGTTATGAATCATAATGTAAACATTTTTGGAGACAGTGGTTTGCCATGGGTTGAGAACCACTGACTTAGAGCAATGCTTAGTCTCTAACTGCCTAGACAAGTTGCCATGCAAGGTGGCTAGTCACTCTTTCCCACAGAAATCACTCATCATACAGAAGTGGAAAATATCCATGGCTCTTTGATTCCTTCAACTAGGAAAAAACAGGAGGCAGGGGAACCAAGAACAATGCCTGTGTGTTGGGGACTCTGGTGATGGTGACTGAAAGGAAAAGTATTGGCCTAGGACCACCAAGACCAAGTTCTCAGCACAAAGGAGATTTATTTTCCCCAGAGGGATAGAGGTCATGGAGTAAGAGACAAACACAGGAGGTAGGGGATGAAGGAACAGGAGAAGGGAACAAGGGGCAGGGGGCAGGGGTATAGTCCCAGAGTAGGGAAGAACACTGCCTCCAGATAGAGTGTAGACAGACACGGCACATTGGAAAATGGCAGTTTATAAAGGTAAAAGGGGGAAACTCCGTGTTAGAATAAGGTGTTTAATTTTAATTGGGCATGTTAATTAGGTGAGCCAAAGGGGGCTTTTGATTGCTGGACTTCAATACTTTGATTGCTGAAACTTGGTTGTCGGCTTCAGGAGGACAAAGTGGCCAAATAAGGAAATAGACATTGGTGGCTAGCTTTAGGAATATTATCTAATGGTTTTTAGCAAGACAGAGGGAATGGGGGAGAAGGGCAAGGCCTGCCCGAGCCATGCTTGCCAAGCTCAAGCTAGCCAGAGTCCCTCCAGTGATCAAGAGGAATGCAGGAGTTCAGAGGTCTTGTGCGCCTGGTTGGAAAAGGATCTCCAGGTATTATTTTATGTTAAACACGAGGGCCTTCAGAAGTGGTGTGATGTAAGACCTTGCCTTGTTTCCAGGATGAAGATGGAAAGGAGCTGTCAGATGAGGACATCCGAGCTGAGGCTGACACCTTCATGTTTGAGGGTGAGAATCTCACTGTGAGACCAGAGAAGGGGTAGGAGTCTCTACATCTCAGGAATCTGGGCCCCTCCGTTCCCTATATTCTGTCTTTTCCTCATCCCTCCTGAGGACTTCACCACTTGAGTGCTGTCTGCATAGTGGTGCTGAAACAGCCCAGAGACCCAAGTCTAACTGTCCACTCTTCAGGCCACGACACCACGGCCAGTGGGCTCTCCTGGATCCTGTACAACCTAGCAAAGCACCCGGAATACCAGGAGCGCTGCCGGCAGGAGGTGCGGGAGCTGCTGAGGGACCGAGCATCTACAGAGATTGAATGGTGAGCACAGGTCCTGGTGGCCTGTTCCTGAGTGCCCCCTCCTGGTTTTCTTTCCCAGGTGGGGCAGGGAACTCTTTCAATGATTGTCCTGTTATTGGCTGGTGGGTGAGGCATCTACTTCATCACGGGAACAGAAAGATGTGGACTTCAAAGAGAATTATTGACAAAAATAACATGATGTGAGGGCAGATAGTGCTACTTTGCACGTGTTGAGTAAATGAACTTCCCTTCCACTCCCCCCCCCCCCACTCTGTCTTAATAACATTTTCCCATGTCTTCCCTTCCCGATAGGTTGTTCATCTGCTCCCTAATTACTTCCTAACCTTCTTCCCAGGGATTAGCAGGGGACATCTGGGGATAAAATCATGTCTATATTGTCTTGAACCTGTGACTCATCCATGCATCCAATCTTCCTTCATCAAACCCCCCACACTGCCTTTGCTTTCTGATTTGTGCCCAGCTTAAGTCTGTGTTAAGGACTCAGCCCAGAGACCAGTCTTTCAGGAGCTCTCAGCTTGGTGGGAGAACAGTCTTTGGGCAAGACAGCCCTCGGACACACAGCAGGCATGGGATAGAGAGTAAGAGAAGCAAGTGTAGGAGGAGAGGATATGTTTCCTCAGGAAAGTCACTGAATATCTGTGTGAGACTGGGCAATAGGGCGGTAGGCCCAAGGATGAGATGGGCTGGTGGAGGAGGAAGACAGTAATGGGGGTGGGTGACTGGGAACAGGAGGGGTATGGGAAAGAGAAAAAATATAAAGAGGAATGGAGAAGGGGAGATGGAAGAAGGGGTATGGTGATAGGGAGGTGGCAGGACAGGAGAAAGAACTCTTGAGGGAAAACAAGGAGAGAGGAGAGAAATCTACAGGAAGGGAAGGTAGACAAGATGAGTGAGGGAACCTGGGCGGTGGTGGTGCACGCCTTTAATCCCAGCGCTTGGGAGGCAGAGGCAGGCTGATCTCAGTGCGTTTGAGGCCAGCCTGGTCTACAATGGAGTTCCAGATAGCCAGGACTGTTGCAGAGAAATCCTGCCTCGAAAAACAACAACAACAACAACAACAACAACAAGATGTGTGAGGGGAAGAGAGGTTTTATGTAAATGGGGAGAAAGTCAGAAGAGCAAACACAGTAGATCAGTTTATTCTTTTTCTTTCTTCTTTGCTTTTTGATTTTGGTGTTTGTTTTTTTTTTTACCATAAGAAATAGTCATTTTAATATAAATGTGTTGAGTTTTTAAAATAGCAGGTGTGAACATTGTTTTCCTCAGGGGGGAAAAAAAACTTCTCTAAAGATGCCTGACTAAATTTCCTCCAGCACTTCCCTAATCCTTTGATCTTCTTGGGATTATTTTACCACTGTGAGAAAAGGTTAAGAGGGCAACACAGGGGCTAGCAGCCTCTGTTTTACTCCTGGTTAATCATATGATGGGTTCCTCAGGGACGACCTGGCCCAGCTGCCCTTCCTGACCATGTGCATCAAGGAGAGTCTGCGGCTACATCCCCCGGTCACAATGGTTTCCCGCTGCTGCACCCAGGACATTTCCCTCCCAGATGGCAGAGTCATCCCTAAAGGTGCCCACAGGACAGGGAAGAAGCATCCTGGGCACACAGCAAGATTTATCAGGCCACAAACTTACTCTGCCTGTCCCTTTTCCCACAGGCGTCATCTGCATCATCAATATCTTTGGAACCCATCACAACCCAACCGTGTGGCAGGACCCTGAGGTGCGCTGTGCCCCTAGTCTTGTTCATCTCCCAGTGGCCTCAGGATATCAGACCTCACTTGTCCCAGCACACTCAAGACTCTGTCTCTGGCTGTGCTGGTAGATGCCACTCATTCACCATGGCTGGTCTCTTCTTCAGGTCTATGACCCCTTCCGCTTTGATCCAGAGAACATCCAGGACAGGTCACCTCTGGCATTTATTCCCTTCTCGGCGGGACCCAGGTGAGGCCAAAGAGCTCAGGATTACGGAGCGGGATCTGGGTCTGGTGGTGAAGAAGGGCGGAGTTCAGATGGTCGAGGTTTCTGGTCCCCTCCCCCCATCTCCTGATCAGAGTAAAAACCAAGGTTTGGAGAGCCCGTTTGGGACGTTCCAAGTGCGGCCAAGAAAGCTGAGAGTGCCGCCCTCTCGCTGATTTGTTTTACAGTCTGAGCTCTGGGCAAGTTAAGCTTTAAGTGGAGTCCCGGGTATACTAGCATCCCTCGCTCTCCTCAGGCTGCCCTGTTGCTGCGGCAGACCTGGTCAGGTTGGTTCTGACAGTGCCTGGCTGGGTCCCCGCGCAGTCAGAGTTCCCACCTCGCCCTCCCGCAGGAACTGCATAGGACAGACTTTCGCCATGAGCGAGATGAAGGTGGCGCTGGCGCTCACCCTGCTGCGCTTCCGCGTCCTGCCCGACGACAAGGAGCCGCGCCGGAAGCCGGAGCTGATCCTGCGCGCAGAGGGCGGGCTGTGGCTGCGGGTGGAGCCGCTGAGCACCGGTGCACAGTGACCCATCCACTTTGCCCCGGACTTCCTAGTAGGTAGATAGGCGTGAGTCTGCCTTTGTGGATTGCAAAGCACAAACTGTGCTGTCACCCTGCAAGCAGGGGCTTTAAGTAATCCACCCAGTGGCCACGGTGGTTGATTTGAGCCAAAGATCCCTGACTTCCTCGGCATGATCACAGACTCCTATGGTGAAGGTTCATTCTCTAGCCAAGCTGCGCTACTCTGGGTAATAGGGAGCCAAGGGGAGGTGACCGAGCAGGTGAGGGAACAGGATGAAAGGCCAAACAGACTCAGATTCTCAGAGGGCAAACCTTTCATTAACACCACCTTGATCCCTATTCTAATCTCATATGCCCATCTTCTCTCACCTCGGAATTCTGATTCTGTGGGTTCTAAGTTTCTATGCATATTAAATCTAACAAGCTATCATTTTGCTTGGTTTTTGAGGTGATGCTGCACTGTGTTGCCCTGGGTCGTTTTCAAACTGCCTGTCTTAAAGGAAACTCGGCCTCAGCCTTCCAGCCATCTGAAACTGCAGTCTTTGGGACACCATATCGGGCTAGTTTTGGTTCTTCCGTAGTGTGTCTGATCATTGTGCTGTTGTGCCCGTTTTCACTCGTGAGAGGAACCCAAGGAGGTGAAGGTGATGATGTTAGGTGTCTTTCAGCACTGTGGACAGCAACGGCTCGGGCCTTCCTACTCTGGCATGAAGCAAGGCCTGAGTGCCTTTCAGGCATACCCCACGCTAGTTCAGTGGCTTAGTGGAGCAGCCCTTGCTCAGCACATACGAAGCCTTGCTGTCCCACATAAAAAAAACAAAACAAAACAAAAACAGCCCTCCCCCAAAACGGGGGAAAACAGTAAAACAGGACTCCAAAAAGATTTTTTAAATGTTTGGTGTCCTCCTTTGGAAGCCACATTTGTTTTCTTGGCCTTTGGTCTTACTCCAAATGTTTTTTCTTATCCCAGTCCACAGAATTCCATTCACGGAAGTAAACAAAATAGGAAAAGAATATCCTTTATTAGTAGCACCGTCTCACAGGAACTGGTAACAATGAGATCAGCTCTCCCCACCTAGAGAACAAAGCCAGTGCCTTGGAGCAGCGCTTAACCTCTGTTTGCCTAACTAAGTTGTGATGAAACAATCCTATTTGCAGGGTGACTGGTCAACTCCAAAAGAGGCAACGCAGTCCTGGAGCTGGGCTTTCCATTTGTTATCCTTGGATGTCTATAGAGGCATGGCTGCCCCTTCACAGGACAACTCCATTTTAACACCTGTTATATACGTGTATGCATGTATTTTAGGAAGCTTCGACAGTAGTAGGTTTCTGTATGATTTTTTTGAAAAGTCTTTAATGTTAATTATCCCTCCCCATATTCCTCATCTACCCCATGAAACTCTTCTATCATTATTCCCCGTCAGTGCTTTATCCCACTTTGCTCTGTCCTCTCCCCTGGGAATTCTGCCTCCATGGCTTCTTACTCATTTCCTGACCTCTGCGGCCATTCCACTTGTCTCTCAGCCCCTTTTTTTTTTTTTGTCTTTTGAGAACTCTGTGTTCAGTTCCATGCCTTATTTTTCAACTGGGTTGTTAGTTTTCTTGATGTTTCACAGGAACTTTTGAAAGTTGGATTAAATGCATTTTGTATTATGAAATGGCCATGAGCCAGTAAGGACAAGAATCAGTTTTAAAGAGGTGTGTTTTATTGTCAAATTGACAAGGAATGGAATTGTGGCGGTTATATTGATAGTCAACCGGGCAGAGTCTAAATTTATGTCAGAGACAAATTTCTATTTATGTCTCTGAGGGATTATGCAGATTATGTTAATTGATGTGGGAAGACCACCCTATCTGCCAGGAGAAAATAAAGGATAAGGTGAGTGGAGCTGAGCACTGACAGTCTTCTGCCTGCTGCCTGGCTGTGGATATGTGACTGGCCGCCCCAATCTGCTGCCACCGCCTGTCACGATGGATGGTGTCCTCAAACTGTGATCTAAAAACAAATCTTCCTCCCTTATTGCCTTTGTCAGTTATTTTTCCACAGCAGGGGAGACGAGTAATGAACATATTCTCCATCTCCTCCTCTTCTTGTGCCTTAACTATAACTTTTAGTAATCTTTAAACTCTGACAGTTCCGACTTCTCCTTTCCAGACATTTTCCCCCACCTTCATTTTTTTCAGATTTAGTAGTGATCCACATACGAAGCTGACATCCTTTCCACGCCTAGCCTTAGAAATTAGTGTCTTCATACACTAAGTACCACCACTGTTATCACCACCACTACTTATCTCCAAATAGTTATTGAAGTTGAGTGAATTGCTATTTTTTTTTATTTTATTTTTTTTGTGAATTGCTATTTTTAACTCATCATTATATTTACATGGTGGAAATATCTTGGAATTGTGGTTGCTTCTATGGTAGATATGCTGTTCTTGGAATGATATAGACAATCATATTTGAGAATGTGAACTGATGGGTTTAGCTATTAACTGTGAACCTCATCCTTCTCTAGCCTAGCCTTATTTTATCATTGCTCATTCAGCAGCTGAAAGAATATAGCTAATTAAAGGAAATCCACTCAATGAAATAACACTTTCAGTTTTGGCATAAAGATAAAAAATCAAGGCAGTAGGACCATTCTAAAACATGGAAATCTAAAACAACAGATTCCGTGTAAGTAAATTAGAAAAAATCCCAGCAAAATATTCAAAAAGATGATTGTAAGAATTATTAATGAAATCAAAGAGAATACTAACACTTGAATGGTATCTGAGTATGTGCATTATGTGTGGCATGTGTGTGTATGTGTGTGTGTGTGTGTGTGTGTGTGTGTTTGTGTGGTGTGTGTGTGTGTGTATGGGTGTCAGGGAGGGATGTATGTATGGGCTGTGTGTGTGTGTGTGTGTGTGTGTGTGTGTGTGTTATGTGTGTGGGTGTGGGGGAGAGATGTATGTGTGGGATGTATGTGTGTGTGGGTGTGTGAGTATGGGGTAGGGATGTATGTGTGGGATGTGTGTGCGTTTGTGTTGGAACCAATGAGTGACTAAAACTGTGCACACAGGCCTGTGCTCATGACTGAAGCTGCTGTCAGAGTCTCCTGCCCCTGTCCCTAGGCCTGACTCTTGTAATAAAGACCATACACTTGAAAGAAACTCTGACCTTTGAAGCTCTCAGGGATGGTAAGAGTGGGTAAATGCCACAGCTCCCTCACTCTGAGTAGGATGGTTCTGAGGTGCTTGTGTATGCTCTCTGTCTTCCAGAGCTCCCCACCATGTCTGAGTCTTGACTGTCTCTGTACCGACCTCCCTCCTCAGCTGCCTTTCTTTCCTGCCTCCTCGGCCCATCTGACCTCCCCACTGCCTTACTGGTTTCCAAGAGTTCTCTTCCAAAGAGACACCTGGCAATTGAAACTTGTCTTTGAATAACACCCAAATAAATTTGAACTTGACCTCTCACATCAGGGTCTGCTTCTGTAGGACACATAATCAGTGGCCACCCAGCAACCCTCACAGGCATACCCTCTCTATGAGGTTCAGAGAGGCCAGCTTGTGTATCCAAGATCACACAGCTGGAGAATGGAAAACCCCAGGTTTTTGCAGCTTCTAACCCAGAGCCACAGGCTCACACCTTTTGTAAAAGATTATCAAGGACCAGGAAATGTACAACAGATGTTTACAAACAAGTAGTTCCCTGATGAATGTGGCAAAGGGACCCAGACTGTGTCTTTATTCTGTCACAAACAATGACAAACAAGAGCTGCATGCTGGCCATGTAACAGGGAGTGTTGGTTTAGCCCGTGCTTGGTTTAACTTAATAGTCACGAAACCTTGATATGCCCTTCAATCTGTATGTGAGAAAACATCAAGATGAATGGAAGTGTCCAAGGCCATAAGTCATGCCAATAAGAACATGCGTGTTTGTCTGTTCAGAAGTCACATGTGTGAGTCCTACCATATGCTAGGCATGACTTGAAACAGTGCTCTCCTCAAAATTTAAATGAAAATAATAAAGAAGAGTGAATATTATATAAGTGACCTCCATCCTTCATATAAAAGAAAGATTTTACTAGGAACAACGAACTGAGGGGAATATGGTTATTTGACACACTTACTTTGAGTATAGTAAGAATTCTCCAAAGTATGGGAATGATTAAAACATAATAATATGGTGAAATGAGATGATAATAATGATAATAAAATAAAACCAAGAGTTCTGTAAAGAAATGGATTGTTATGTCCCATTTCAATGTGAGGTGTGCTGAGAGGTGTGTGTTAGGTCTCCTTCCCCCAGTTGGCATCTGGTGCCCCCTTGCCTCAGAACTCTAGTTAGAAAAATTCTGTGTGATGGAGCCTAGGATGGGGAAAGAGGTTCATTGGAGGAGGTTTTGTGTCTTAGGGCTATGAGATGGGAAGTTTGAGAGGGGTACAAGTTCCAGACTATAGAAAAAAAAGAACAGGAATTTCTTATGATCAGAAGGTTTTAAAAACCTGCAGGCTTGGCTGAAGAGATGGCTCAGAGGTTGAGAGCATTTGCTGCTCTTGCAGAGATTCTATTCCAAGCATCCACATGGTGGCTCACAGCCATCTGTAACTCCAATTCTGGGAGATAGGAAGCCCTCTTCTGGCTTTCCTGGGCACTGCAGGCATGTGGCGCACAGACATACAGTCAGGAAAGACACCCATACACACAAAAAGAAACAAACAAAAACACTGACTTGCGCCAAATAAGTGCGCAAGTCATCTTTTTTTGTCTTTTCTATAGGGTTATGTATTAAACAAAATACTTCATTTTCACTCATTCCTTTAACTTGCTACCTTATTTCCAACAGCTCCAGTCTCCCCTTCTTGACCTCATCTGTGCAGGTCACCTCTCAGATTCATCCCCACGTGCCTTCTCTCCTCCTCCCCATCTCCAGTCTACTGTTAGACCAGCCTCAGCTGTGTCCTTCTACCTGGGCTGTTGATCTCAGGAATCTGACCCAGGAAATCAATAGTTGAACAGATTCAGAGAAAAAGCTGCCCACGAAGACCCTGGGCGGCTTGTAGGTGGGATTTGACTTCTGCCAGGTGTACAATTGGTGGACAGGCATTCTGGAACCTTCAAGTTCTGCACCAAGAAACCCTGCAAGCCTTCCTTCACGCCAATGATCATACGAAGAAGTTCATGGTCTCCTGGCACCTGAAGTCCCAAGTTAATGATTATACTAGATATATTCTGTCCTTGAAAGGGCAGGGGCAACTGTAAATGTGGGGCTTAGAATCACCTTTGCCCTTCCCTAGTCTTTCCACAAACATGGGAGGGGCCGAATGCTCAGGGTCTGGTTCCTATGCTGTGTGACCCTGACTTAGTTCCTCTTTGACCCAAACCCTCTCTCCTTGGCCTCCTGCCAAGGGTGGGGGAAGCAGCTAGGCCTGGGAGGGATTGGTTGGCACAGCTGAAGTGATGGTCCCATCACTTCCTTCAGATCAGGGTCCAGGAACAACAACAGAGGAAAGAGAGGAGCTGTGGGAGAGACTCCGTTCCTGAAAAAGGGTGCCAGGCTAGGGGGAGGTGGCACTATCCTGGATGGAAGGTACTGTCCTGGCTTAGAAAGAGCTCAGCAAATGTCTGGGGTGCTGTTAGGGTCCCAGGTGGTTAAAGCAGAGCAGCCACAGTGCTCCAGCTGACTCTGGTGATTTCTGGGCAACAGCCCCTGAGAGCCCCAGCGTCACTCAGACAATTTGGGACAGTAGCCAGACTTTCTCTTTTGTCTTCTACTTCCTTTCACCCTCTTTGTAGGGAAAAGAGGCTGGCTAAAGAAACCCACCCTGGAATGCAAGCTTGTACAACCACTTTGGAAATCAATATGGCGATTTCTTAGAAAATTGGGAATCCATCTCCCCCAAGATCCAGCTATACCACTCTTGGGCATATACCCAAGGAATGCTCAACCACACCACAAGAGCACTTGTTCAGCTATGTTCATATCAGCGTTGTTTGTAATAGCCAGAACATGGAAACAACCTAGATGCCCTTCAACTGAAGAATGGATAAACAAACAGACTGCTGGCAATGGTCGAGAGACAGTCCGAATTGACCTACTCTGGTGATGGGATGGCCAAACACCCTAATTGTCGTGCTAGAAACCTCATCCAACTACTGAGGGATCTGGATGCAGAGATCCATGACTAGGCCCCAGGTGGATCTCTGGGAGTCCAATTAGCGAGAATGAGGAGGGTTTATATGAGAGAGAATTGTTGAGACCAAGGTCGGATAAAGCACAGAGACAAATAGCCAAACGAACGGAAACACATGAAATATGAACCAATGGCTGAGGGGTCACCAACTGGATCAGGCCCTCTGAGTGGGTGAGACAGTTGATTGGCCTGATCTGTTTGGGAGGCATCCAGGCAGTGGCACCGGGTCCTGTGCTCATTGCATGAGTCGGCTGTTTGAAACCTGGGGCCTATGCAGGGTCCCTTGGCTTGGCCTGGGAGGAGGGGACTGGACCTACCTGGACTGAGTCCACCAGGTTGATCTCAGTCTGTGGGGAAGGCTTTGCCCTGTAGGAGATGGGAATGGGGGGCGGGCTGGGGGGAAGGTGAGGGGGGCGGGAGGGGGGAGAACAAGGGAATCTGTGCCTGTATGTAGAACTTAATTGTATTGCAAAATAAAAATTAAAAAAAAAAAGAAACCCACCCTGACCCTGGAGCCTAGAACCAGGGAAAGAAACACACCCTGGACCTGGGACTTGAGCCAGAGAAAGAAACGCTTTATCCCTGAACCCAGAACCAAAAAACATACCCTGACTCTGAAACCAGTGCCAAAGAAACACACTTTGTCCCTAGAATCAGAGCCAGTGAAAGAAATATGCCCTGGCCTTAGAATTAGAGCCAAAAAGCTAAGAAAGGCCAGTGAAAGAAACAGTTTGGGTCTGAGATCAGGACCATCTCTGCCCCTAACCCACAAAACTAACCAATCCCTGAGCAGAAAAAACTAACCAATTCCTGGACAGAAAATCTTCTCCCTGGAGAAACTCTGCCCCCAAGAGATCCTATATAAACCACCCTGCCTGTTCAGTTATGGGCTGTTCTTTCCCACCCTGGTAGAGGCAGCCACTCTCCTGGACTCCATCCCAATTAAATCTCTTTCTCAAAAGAGTTTTGGGTGTGAAGATCTTCATTCACTGGCACAGAGAAGAAGAACCTTGCTAAGACGTCCCTTAGTGGACTAAGCGGAAAAAACCTTGCAGAGATGTCCCTTAAGGGGCTGAGCAAGGCAGGGCTGGACAGAAGAACCTTGCTGAGACGTCTCTTAGGGGGCTGAGCAAGGCAGGGCTGGACAGAAGAACCTTGCTGAGACATCTCTTAGGGGGCTGAGCAAGGTGGAGCAGAAAAAGTAACAACTTTTTGAAGCCCGAGGAGATTGCTACATTTCTGCAGGGGTTTCCCCTTTAGCAGATTGAAGCAAAAGAAGCAACATCTCTGGCCAGAGAAGAAGCAGAGCTCTGCAGGGAAGCCCCCTTAAGTGGGGACTGAGCAAAGCTCAGCTGTAGAGGGTCTCCAGGAGAGGAGCAGGACTGCTATATCCTGCAGGGAGACCCTCCCCGACTGCACCAGGTATAGCCTGACTCCTGAACAGTCAGAGTACCTTTCCCTCCAGAGCTGAGCTGTCCCATTGCAGCTTCAGCTGTCAGAGCTGTCCTGGGAGCTTGAGGTATCTGGGATACCTTTCCTTCTAGGGCTGAGCTGTTCCATCCAGCTCCAGTTGCCAGAGCTGTCCTAGAACCTCAAGGTGTTGCCTGACTCCCAAACAGTGAGGATACCTTTCCCCCAGAGTTGCAACACACTTGTTTACACTCTTCTTCCCTGTTTCCTCACCTCATCCCTGCATTGCCTTGGATCCTCACAGCTGCCTGCTCTGAGGCCAGCATCCCAAGAATTGCTATGTGGCCTGTCTCTGGATACCCCTTTCCATTTGAGCCTCAGAAATCACACTTTCTCATCTCCCCTGTAGAATTCCTCAGCTAGGACTGTCTTGGCTAGGACTTGGCTAGGGCAGTTAGCCTCACCATGACTGCTCTTACTCTTGGTTGGGGCTTTCTGGCTTTTGGCCCATAGCCTTACCCAGAGCTATACTTTATGTGAAAAGTATTATCATCTTCATGGTTTCCCTTGGCCATCCAAGGGGATTTGTTTTTTTTTCTTGGGGGGGGGGATTGTCACCTGAGCATGATGAATGTGACAGCAGGATGTGTCTGGGTATGAGAGTCTAGGGACCTCCCAAGGGTCATGGAGTTGGGGGTGAGATGAGCTTGTGTGGGGTATAAGGGTACATGGACCTCACTGGGTTGAGAGAGTTGAAAGTAAGATGGACTGGTGTCTGGGTATGAGGGTGTAGGTATCTCCCAGGGGTCAGAGAGTTGGGGATAGAATGGACTGAGTCCTGGATATGAGTGTTCAGGGACCTCACAGGGGTCATGGAGTTGGTAAATTGGCCTGGGGGTCTTGGTATGAGGATGCATGGGCCTCTCTGGGGTCATAGAATCGGAGAGCAGATGGCCTGGGGTATTGTTATGAGGTACAGCTACTTCCTAAGGGTCAGGGAGTTGGGGATAAGATGGACTGGGGTCTTTGGGTGTTCTACCTCAAGCTGTCACATCCCTGTCCTCCTCCCCCAGTCTACTCTGGATTCATTTCTAGCCTGTTTTCTTGACTAAGGGGCTCCAGGCATGAGCTTCGCAGAGTCAGGACCCAGGGCATTCCTGCATATCTGCTGTTTAGGCCTTCTAAGGAGCTCTGTCCGAGGCCAGCTGCCTAGCTGCTCCATTCCTTTCTGCCAGTTTATTCCAGGAAAGATTTTTGATGTCCCTTCCCCACTATATACACACCCCCAGGGTACAGCAAGGCTATAGGAGAGTCCCAAGCCTACTCTCCACCTTTCTTTCCCGGGCCATAACCTCTGTAGCAGCTACTTTTCTGTTGCTGTGATAAAAATACCATGACAGGGTTAACTTATAGACGAAAAAGTTTATTTTGGGCTCAGTGTTCCAGAGGGATAAGAGTCCATCATGGCAGGGAGGCATGGCAGCAGGAGCAGGAATCTGAGGGCTCACACTGTGAACCACAATCACCAAGCAGAGAGCAAAGTGGAAGTAGGTGGGGCTTTTCAATCTCAAGTCTCCCCCCAAGTGATGTATTTCCTCCAACAAGAGCTCATCACCTAAACCACCCCAAACAGTGCTATCCACTAAGGACCAAGTGTTCAAATACTGAAACTTAAGGGGGACACTTTCTTTCAAACTACTGCATTCTCCTTATATGGCACTTCTCTAAGATGGATCAGTGAGGCCTGTTGCACAAGCTGGATTAGAGTATCTACCCATTCTATCATGAGCCTTTCTTGACCCCATCCTTTATCCCACATGTGGATTTTGATTCAGGTCGGTTCTCTCCTTTGGTCAACTTGGTCTCATAGCTTCATTTGCAAACAGTATTGCTCACAGCATGCACACACGTCCTTTCACCATGCACAGGATCCTCTGTGTTGTGAGCAGCAGTTGCTTGTGGGTAGGAACTGCCAACCTCACTGGAGCTTAGAGGTGCCCTCTGCTGTCCCTCTGCTGTGCCCTCAGTATCTGCAGATGTTGAGGCCAGGTGGCCTCTAATGCTTGGACCATTTTGTATCATTGGAACTGTATGACAAACCTCAGGGATAAGCCTTAGTCCACACATTGCTCCCAGTTGGGACCTTGCTTTGTGGCTTTCCCTGGGGCTAGAATTTACTGATAAATTCATCTTTTCAAGCCAAGGTGGGCACCTCTGAGGCAGACAGCACAGCTTTTCCATTGGATTTTTGATACGCCCACGTGACTCCAACATGACTCTGAGAGGGACAGATAAGGAAGAGGCAGGGGTTGATTCCATCTTTGCAAATTCTAGGTGTGGCCTTACAGAGCCGTGTCACCTCCAGAGGCTGCAGGAAGGACCCGAAAGCATGCTGGGGAAGTGTATTAGTGTTCTCAGAAGAAAAGAACTCAAGGTATGGACACACACACAAACATGTGCACACACACACATACACACACACACACACACACACACACACAAACACACATCAGTTGTCATGTATCAACAGCAGTGAGAGGCTTTCATAAATTTACCTATTTATTCTTTGACGGTCTCAAATATGTGTAAACTGAATTCTAGTTGCTTTTAATGCCCCATTACTTTGTCTCATTTCTCTCCCTATCTTGATTAAACCCTTCTTCCCAGTGAGGCCCCTTCTACTCTTACGTACTGCGGGATGTTCTCTATGCTGTAAACGTATTGCTATGATTGGTTGATAAATAAAACGCTGATTGGCCAGTAGCCAGGCAGAAAGTATAGGTGGGACTAGCAGAGAGGAGAATTGGGGGAACAGGAAGGCAGAGTCGAGGAGACGCTGCCAGCCGCCACAATGAGGAGCAGGATGTAAAGTACCAGTAAGCCACGAGCCACGTGGCAAGGTATAGATGAATAGAAATGAGTTAATTTAAGATAGAAGAACTAGATAACAAGAAGCCTGCCACGGCCATACAGTTTATAAGCAATATAAGTCTCTGTGTGTTTACTCAGTTGGGTCTGAGCGGCTGCGGGACTGACAGGTGAGAGAGATTTGTCCTCACCATGGGCCAGGCAGGACTGAAGAAAACTCCAGCTACTCTTACGCCATTTGCTGTTTTTGCTTAACTTTAGTTGCGTACATGAGTATATGTGGGGGTTCACTTACTGGAGCATGGGCCAACGTATCAGTGGACACGGCACTGGTGGAAGTGACTCTGTCTCCCCCAGTAACCACTAACTGACTGTCCCTCTGTTCCTCAAGGAAGGGTGGTGCCTCATGTGCATCTCTTCATCCATGGTGAAATGTTGAGTAATTTAAACTTCTGTCAGTTTTGTGGAGACAACCACAGCTACAGTAAGTTCTTGAGTCTAATACCCATGTCATGTCCATAAGGCATCTTTTTGCAGTACACTACCTCATCTTTTGACATTTACATTCTTTCCACCCCCTCTTCTGCAATGTCCCCCAATTCTTGGAATGGGCCGTGTATATACATATATACCCCGTTTGGGGTCAAACACTCCACCATTACTTCTGCTTGGCACTTGGACCATTTGCTAGTCCCTATATTAACCGTTATATCTCCTGTAGTGAGAAGTTACTCTGATGAGCTCTGAGCATTTAGAGTGCAGTCTGGCAAATGACAATTAAGCAAAGTAATAGGAGCGAGTTTCCTCCTGGGACCAATGACTGCCCTTATCATGAGCTCTTGCCTAGGCCTACAGTCCAGACGTGGTGGGTTTTTTACTCTGAAGAATGCTTCACTCTAATCACAAAGCAGTTGGTTACACCCACTATTATGCTGATGTTGCGTAAGAGGTTCATCCTGCCTGCAAGGTCCTTATTGTTGCTTGCAGTGAGTGTTCTCAGTTGCATACGACTTTATATGTTTTCTTTTCCCAGCACTTTCTTGCACAATGAAAGCTAGCCAGTGGTGAGGAAGCTTCTAGTTCAGTTCCCGCTTGATATCGCTATGCCAGTGACCAAGGTGTGTGTTGTCTTCAGTAATAGAGTCTTACTATCAAGTTACTGTGGGTAACCAAGAGCAGTAGAACTATTCTTTTGGAGGTCATTTTAGGGGTCTCTAGCATCTCCATGACCAACAAAATGTTAGGAGGAAGCCTATACCTGACCATTTTCATTAAATAACCTCTGGTGTCTGAGAGAAAGATACTATGGTGCTTTGAAAGAAAATGGTCCCCAAAATGAGTGGCACTATTAGGAGGTGTGGCTTTTTTGGAGTATGTGTGACCTTGTTAGAGGAAGTGTGTCACTGTGGGGGTGGGCTTTGAAGTCCTCTATGCTCAAACTATTCCCATTGAGACAGACCACTTCCTGTTGCCTGCAAGTCAAGATGTAGGAATCCCAGCTCCCTCTCTAGCACCATGTCTGCCTGTACTCTACCATGTCACACCAAGATGATAATGGACTAAAACCTCTGAAAATGTAAGCCATCCCAATTAAATGTTTTTCCTTATAAAAGTTGCCAAGGTCATGGTGTTTCTTCACAGCAATAGAAACCCTAACTAAGACAGATACCCATGGAAGGTATCTCCCCATTCAAATTCTTTTTTCCAAATTATATTTTAATAGGCTTACAAAATGGTGTTTCCTGATGGTTTTCACATGTCCTTAGTTGTGGTTACATCTACCCAAAGCTGACAGTCCCTCATGCACTGTGACTTCCCAGATGACTTTAGGTTGTGTCAAATTTACAATTAGAGTTAACCATCATACATCCATGCACATATATGATTCTATACAGCACATACGGGTATATAAATGAGAAATAAGGAGGGGGAAGAGAAACACACACACACAAATGCAGGGGAAGGGGAGTCCTAAGCATTAGCTTTTACAATGGTGATGACTGAGAACCCCACAAGGACAAGCCAGAGGACTAGAATCAATTTAGTTAAGTCTCAGAACAAAGGCTTGAGACCCCCAGGGTAGGGTGAAGTATCAGTTATAAATGAAATGCTGGAGTACAAATGTCAGTGGCTCAAACTTTATTGTCTGAGGGCAGGAGAAGCTGAGGGTCCCAGTTCCGGAAGTAAGATCGAATTTTCCCTGCCTCTGCCTACTGCTCTACCTGGCTCCTCAGTGAACTGGCGAGTATTGCCCACACGGTCAAGGGCAGACTCTCCTGACTCAGTCTACTAATGCAAATACCAACGTCTTCTGAAAACACCATCATGTGACATCTGCTACATGGGCACCCCTTAGCACAGCCAACTCGATCCCCAAAAAGAGCCATCTCAGGAGGTGATTGTCCTGTCTTTTTCTTCCAGGTCCCTCTCCTGGAGCAGGGCATGGAGGAGGTGACTAAGCTGGTGGGCACCTATCCCAGGGCTTCACGACCTGTATGAGCTTGATAGTTCCCATCATCGCTCCATGTCACGCCAGCACCATCCAACTGGTCCTCAGTGCCTAGGGTGCACACGGGAGCTGGCAGTGGTGTGGCTGTGGGAATCTGAGGGCATCTAGTCCCCGCCCCCATGCTTCTGTGTGCCTCCCCCCCCCAATAGCCCAGTCCTTCCTCCCCTTGCCTGCTTCAGCAGTCCTGCTCTGTCTTTCACAGGGTCACCACCCTTGTTGTAGT
Organism: Peromyscus eremicus; assembly: GCF_949786415.1. Taxonomy (NCBI): domain Eukaryota; kingdom Metazoa; phylum Chordata; class Mammalia; order Rodentia; family Cricetidae; genus Peromyscus; species Peromyscus eremicus. The sequence continues at coordinate 3,827,518 of NW_026734286.1, read as the reverse complement.
TACCTTTCCATTCCTGTAATAAAACACACAGACCAAAAGCAATTTGGGGATGAGAAGGATTTATTTGGCTTACACTTCCAGGCCACAGTCTGTTATTGAGGGAATCCAGGCAGGCTTGCATGCTTTTTCACACAGCATTACCCCAAGCCAGGGAACTCACTCAGAGCCAAAGAAGTACGTAAGGAATTGTAGAGGAGGAGGCTACTTGCTGTCTGACTTGCAGCTGGGCTTATATTCATATAGTTTTCTTAAACAGTTCAGGAGCACCAGTCTAAGTGTGGTTCTGCTCACAGATGGGCTGGACCCTCCTGCATCCAATGACAATCAAGACAGCCCCCTCCACAGACAAGCCCACAGGCTAATCTGAGCTATGCAATTCCTCAGTTGAAACTCTCCTCACAGATGACTCTAGACTAGCGTTTCTCAACCTGTGGGTCGTGACCCCTTTGAGGGTCAGATGACCCTTTCACTGGGGTCGCCTGTTATCATCTGAAAACAAAGATATTTGCATTCTGATTCATAGCAGTAGCAAAATCACAGTTATGAAGTAGCAATGAAAATAACCTTATGGTTGGGGGTGACCACAACATGAGGAACTGTTTTAAAGGGTCACGGCATTAGGAAGGCTGAGAACCACTGCTCTAGACTATCTCAAGTTGAGAGTTAAAGCTAACCAGGACAGTGTCATGTCATTTCCCTCTTCACCCACTTCTGTCAGTCTCCCATCCATCTCAGTGTTATTGGAGCCCCTGGCATGACAGGAGGCCATAGTACAAGTCCGTGGGGAAATAAACAGCTAAAGGTTGAGAAGGGAGATCTGTATAAATGGACCAGAGGACTTGGGCTGCGATGCTTGAATGGGGTGAGCTCTCTGCTAGGTTCGGCAGGGAGAGTTCCTGGAGGAGGAGACATGACCAGACCAGACATAACCAGAGGCCAGAACAGTGAGAAGGAGGTCCAGGAGAGACAGAGCCAGGAGAGACAGAGCCAGGCCTCTGGAATGACGGCAGCTCTGTAGCCTTCGGTAGGAATGTTCACAGCAGGAGTGGACTACACGGCGGCAACAACGAGAGGGCTGTGGTAGGCGTGTGATAGGGCCTGCTATTTCCACATCACCCAACTCCGTATGACGCCCACTCTATGTGCTTCGCTCATCTGAGACTGTGGCTCTAAGACAAAAACCGCTGATGTCAGATGTATTTGCCAGGCAATTCTGTATCTCTGTCATTTGTGAGTGGTGGCAACTCGTGCCATTTGGTTGAAGAAAAGAAAGGGAGTTTGTTACTGACTGTAGAGACCAAAGAAGATGGTCTTCAGGCACAGTTGGATCCAGCTTTTGATAGACCCTAGACTCAGGGCACTATCCTCTCTGGTGGGCGCCCCAGAAACCGGACTCCAGACCAGTTGATGCAATCACAAGAGGCTTTATTTTAATCGTTTGCGCAAACGGACCCCCCTACACAATTCAGTGAGAGGAGCCCCGAACAATAATTGCAGGCATCTTTTAAAGGTGAAAACCATAATATTAGCATAGCATTCGGGGCAATACATAATTGGCCAGTTTAAAGATCAGTACCGGGGAGGGGTGTATAGCCATGGGGACTTTCCATGGGGGCTGTTTTTCTTCCTAGAATAGCCACAGGATATTCTGCTGGACCCAGACAATATCATAAGGTCATTCTGCTGATGCCATAAGAAATATCACAAGAATATTTCTGCTGAGGCTAACAGTTTTGGAGGGTCTGGGACTGGTGCTTGTTCCTCTTTTCTAATGCTCTGCTGAGGCTGTGGGGTTAGGGGTCTGAGACTGAGGCTCGTTCCTCTTTTCTAATGTTTAACTCTTTCACTTTCAGGCAATGACATCAGAATCTGTGTCCTCTCCACACCCACCTACCTTCCTCTGGGGACTCAGGAATAAACAGAGTTGTCACCTGTGCCCAAGCATCGCTGAACACCAGCAGGGGGAGCTGAGAATCAAGTGGTCTTGGTCAAGGAGGCCTGGGGGTGTCTGAACCAAAGATCCCTGACTTCTTTAGCTGGCCACAAGGCCTATGGTGAGGGAGATTCTTCTCTTGCCTAGCTGGACCATTTTCTGAGCAATAGGGAGTCAAGAGGAGGTGACTGAGCAGGATGAAGGTCAAGGCTGAGACTTAGGTTCTCAGAGGCAAATCATTAGCTGTGCTGCACATCACCACATTGACCTCCATTGTAATCTCCTCATATGTCTATCTTCTCTCACCTTTGGATTCTTCACCACTTTTGTGGAAACTAGATTACTATGCTTAGTAAACATAACAGGCATGGCATTTTGTTGTCGTATTTGAGTTGGGATCTCACTATAGTTCCCTGCATGGTGTCATGTGCCCAGCTTTAAAAGCTCCTCCAGCCTCAGTCTTCCATAGCTGGGACTAGAGCCTAGGCAACACAGTACTGGGCTGTTCTGTAATGTGTCTGGTCACGTGGTATCAGTTTTCTCTACTGAAAAGATGGTAAGGATGGAAAGCACTCCATTCAGCACTATGGTCAGTGGGTGTATCTGAATTTCCCACTCCGTGGCTGTAGGGGGGCATCTCAAGAGTCTCAAGACAGGATCCATGACTAAGAATGTCTTTCTGGCAATTATAGACCAGTGGAGAGCCGGGGTTATTAGTGGTGTTCAAATAAGAAAGGGACACTGGAGCCGGGCAGTGGTCGCACACGCCTTTAATCCCAGCACTCGGGAGGCAGAGCCAGGCAGATCTCTGTGAGTTCGAGGCCAGCCTGGGCTACAGAGTGAGTTCCAGGAAAGGTGCAAAGCTACACAGAGAAACCCTGTCTCGAAAAACCAAAAAAAAAAAAAGAAAAAAGAAAAAAAAAAAAAAGAAAAGAAAGGGACACTGGATGGCTGGGCACGTAATTTAATACTAGAGCCGTTGCTGAGCATTTGTTGGCAGCAGTAAGTTTGCTGCCTTAGTTTTAAATGCCCTTTTTTGTCCTGTCCCAGTTAAGTTGTTTGTGTGAAAAATGTGCAGTTGCGTTCCGGAGGGTGCTGGGGATCAGTTCCCCTGTGGTTTTTCCTGTTTGGAAAACAGTGTCCGGCTTGCCTACGGATACAGAGTAACCATTCCTTGACTCCTGCTGTTAGAGGGGTATATAAACCCATGTTGGTACGAATAAAGAGAGCTGTTTCCGTGAGCTGAAACTGGGTGTCTAGAGTGCTGTTTAACCTTGGCATCCCTTGCCAGATTTCATGCTCCAGCTGCGCGGTAAGCATTGGTGAAGAAGTCCTGTGTTCAGAACCCATGCACTGTATTAAAAACAGACCAACACATGTGAAGGGGTGTGTGTGTGTGTGTGTGTGTGTGTGTGTGTGTGTGTGTGTGTGAATGTTCAGTGAAACTCTGCATTCTTTAGCCTTTGTGTCTGTCACTGGGACCTGATACTTGATAGGAACAACTCATCAGAGAAAGAGTTTATTTTAGCTCAAGGCTTACGTCTACCACTGAGTGTAAGGCATGGTGGCAATAGTGTGAGGTGATGGCTGTTCACATGGCCTGGGCAGTTCCTGGACTAGAAGAGCGAGCAGGCACGATCTTCAAATACCAGCCCCATTCACTTACTTCTACCAGCTAGGCTGTATTAGTCAGGGTTCTCTAGAGAATGAGAACTGAGAGAATGGGTGTGTGTGTGTGTGTGTGTGTGTGTGTGTGTGTGTGTGTGTATGCATGTGTGCATGATTTATTGCTGTGGTCTGACTATTCCAACAATGGCTATCTCCAAAAATCCAATAGTTGTTCAGTCCACAAGGTTGAATGTCTCAGATGGCCTTCAGTATACACAGGAATCCTGAAGAAGTAGGCTGTAAGGGACGAGAGAGGGAGGACAAGCAGGCAAAGAGCAAGGGCTTCCTTCTTCCATGTCTTTTATATAGGCTACCACCAGGAGGTGTAGCCCAGGTATAAGGTGAGTCTTCAGACCTCAAATGGTACAGATTTAGGGTAGGTTTTCCCACCTCCAATGATCTAATCAAGAAAAGTCCCTCACTGGTGTATCCAGCAGCCTGGGTTTTAGTTAACTCTAGATGTAGTCAAGTTGACAACAAAGAATTGCCATCACACAGGCCCTACCTTCTCAATGATCTACAGCCTTTAAGACAGTGGGTTCCGGCCGGGCGGTGGTGGCGCACGCCTTTAATCCCAGCACTCGGGAGGCAGAGGCAGGCGGATCTCTGTGAGTTTGAGGCCAGCCTGGTCTCCAAAGCGAGTTCCAGGAAAGGCGCAAAGCTACACAGAGAAACCCTGCCTGTCTCGAAAAAACCAAAAAAAAAAAAAAAAAAAAAAAAAAAAAAAAAAGACAGTGGGTTCCACAAGCTGAGGATGCTAGATAATGGGGCCTGCCCTTTATTTGTTGGAGGTGGTCACTCTAAGAAGCCAGGACTCACATCCTGAAGAAACTAGGCCCTACCCTGTCTAGCCTTCAACTTCCTTTCTTTAGGACAGAGCTAAGAAAGCATGCCACACTGTGGACCGACAGCCCCTAATTCATAGCACCCGTTCCCTTCATGCTGTCCGTCACCAAAGCTATCCTAGGCCGACACATGTGATGTAGCACTTCCCACCTCTTCCTGAACATATGTAAAGGTCAGAAATTTTCCTTTGTTCAGGTTTTTCTTAAGGCCCATCCCTGTGCTCCCCTGTTCATGGCGGCCATCTTTCTTACTTTCACTTTACCCTACACCGCATAATGAAGTTCCTCTCCCTGTCTTACAGAGAAGCCTTTTTCCTTCAAGGTCCGCGTCATGTTGTCTCTAATATGCGGTACTGTTTTTAATGCTCTCCCACCTCAAGGCCTGATCATGCCTCCCATAGACACAGTGCCCCTTTCCCCTAATAAAGTTCATTTTTGAAGGGTAATTCTGCTTCAGCTCCTTTCCTGAACTGACTTTTCTATCAGGTACCAAATGTTCAACATATGAGCCTGTGTGGGTGATTCACACTCAAGCTGTATCACACCCTACTCACAGTTTCCAAATGGTGGAAGCAACACAAACACCACCTTCAGCTGAATGATCGGACACAGGCATTGTAGTCACACAATGGGACATTCCTCAGCCATAACAGGAACAATCCTGACAGGTGCTGTAACATGGCTGAGTCTTCACATTACGTGGTGTCACAAAAGCCAGACTCAAAGACACATATTATGACTCCTTTTATATTTAGAGTAGATAAATCCATAGCAACAGAAAGTATGTGGGTGGTTGATAGGGCTGTGGGGAAGAGGAAGGAGGAGTGACTGCTTATTGGAATAGGATTCCCTCATGGGCTGATGAAATGTCTTGGAAATAGATGGTGGAGAAGGTTGCATGTCATTGGGAAATACTAAATGCCATTGAATTGTACACTTTATGTTCTTGTTATATGGCCTCTACTTCAAAAAATCATATTATACATGGTTTTTGTTGATTTGAGTTATGCACACAAACTGTTGTGAATATCTTGTCATAACACCAAGTGGTTTTATGAGTCATCTTTAAGATCTTTTGGGGAAGCGTTGAGGCCATGTTATTATATTATTAGTTATTTTTAACTTACCTGATTTTTGTTTGGGGATGTTCTTGTTATTGGTGTATTTATTTTAAAGATTTCTTTTTTAAACGTGTGTGTGTGTGTGTGTGTGTGTGTGTGTGTGTGTTAGTTACTTTTCTTTTGCTGTTATAAGACATGATCAAGATAACTTATAAAAGAAAGCATCTAATTTGAGGCTTGTGGTTTTGGAGTATAGATATATTGTTCCATGATATCAGAGCAAAGGCATGATGGCAGAAACAGCTGAGAGCTTATGTCTTGATCCACAAGTTGGAGACAGAGAGACACACACACTGGGAATGCTGTGAGTCTTTTGAAACCTCAAAGCCATCCTCAGTAACACACCACTTCCAACAAGGCCATACCTCCTAATCCCTCTTAAAGTTACACCTACTTGGAGACCAAATATTCAAATATATGAGCCTATGGGGCATTTCGTTCAAACTACCACATTCCACTCTCTGGCATCCATAGGCATATGGCCATATAATAATGCAAAATGCATTTAGTCCAACTTTAAAGTCTCCACAGTCTTTAACAGTCTTAAATCCAAATCCAGAGTCCCTTCTGAGACTCAAGGCAATCTCTTAATTAGCAACCCCTTGGAAAATCAAAAGGCAAACCATATACTTCCAATACGGAAGGGCACAGAATATACACCATCATTCTAAAAGAGAAGAATAGTGGCAGAGTGAGGAACACTGGATCAAAGGAAGATGAAAACCCAGCAGAATAAACCCCAAGTCCTGTAGCTCTGTGTCCAGTCAAAGGACTTAGATAGCTGTTCAGGTCTTCCACTCCTTGCAGCTCTGTTGACTGCAGCACACTTCTCTCTCTTGGGCTGGTTCACTCAATGTCTGCAGCCTTCATTGGCAGGCAACGCATGGCTGTGGCATCTCCAACATCCTTGGGTTTCCAACACAATCCAGGTTTCATTTTCAGAGCTTCACACATTGGCCTCTCAGGGCTTCCATGAAGAGATTCCTTTGCCATATGCCTGGCCTCAGTGGTAACCATGGAGGAAGATTTCACAAGCCCTTTAGTCTTGCATTTTTCTGGACTCTGCCTGCTTGGGTTGGAAACTGCCCCCCACATTGAATTACATTTGCATAAACTTTGACTTCTAGTTATTTTTTAGGTGGAGGAAATCCCTTGGGCCTTTCTTTTTCACATAGTAGGATTAGCTGTGTGGAGTCTTGCCCCAGGACACTACTTCCTTTACTCCATTTAGCACCAGGCCTTTCTTTTAACTTCTCATCTCTTTGAGCATAAGACTTGGTTCCGACATTATATTTTCTGGAGCTCTTTCCCTCTTCCAATTGTACATTCTGTATTTCTTTTGCCCTGTTTGCTCTTTTTCATTATAGACTACATAAGAATGATCACTAATAACCAAGAGACTTAGCCAACATTAGGCTATCTTGAAACTTCCTCTGCCAATGAAATTAGTTCAAAACTTTTCAATTCAGCATCAGGCAGATTCTTAGACAAGGGCAAAAAGCAGCCACATTCTTTGCCAAGGTCTCATAAGAATGGTCTCTAAGCCAGTTGTTAATATTGCTCTCCTCTTAGGCTGGGCGGTGGTGGCACATGCCTTTAATCCCAGTACTCGGGAGGCAGAGGCAGGCGGATCTCTATGAGTTTGAGGTCAGCCTGGTCTACGAAGTGAGTTCCAGGAAAGGCGTAAAACTACACAGGGAAACCATGTCTCAGAAAAAAAATTGCTCTCCTCTTAAACCCTTTAAGGCAGGCTTTATAGTCCACATTGTTCTCAGAGATACTGTCTTCCATGCTTCTACTAGAATGACCTATTAAGCCCTGCTTAAAGCATTTAACCACTTTTCTATTCCAAAGTCCCAAAGTATTTCATATTTCTCAAAAAACAAACAAACAAACAAAAAACAAAAAAACAACAGGCCTGTCATAGCAATACACCATTCCTGGCACTAACTTTTGTCTTAGTTACTTTTCAGTTGTGAAGAGACACCATGACCAAGACAACCTATAGAAGAGAGCGTTTATTAGGGTTTATAGGTTCAAAGGTTAAGTCCATGACCATCATGGGGGAGAATATGGCAGTAGGCAGTCATGGCACCAGAGCAGTAGCTAAGAGCTTATGTCTGATCCACAAGCAAGAGGAGGCAGATAGAGGGAGAGCTAAGTGAGAATGGTACGGATTTTTGAAACTCAAAGCTCTCCCCTAGTAACACACCTATTTCAACAAGGCCACACCTCCAAATCCTTCCCAAACAGTTCCACCAATTGGAGACCAAGTATTTAAATACATGAGCCTATGGGGGCTGTTCTCATTCAAACCAACACAGTGGGGGAGGGACGATCATTTTCTCTGTTGGTCTCAACTTTGGATTCCCAACCCACACTTCTGCTACTCTCTCCAGCATCTTCTCTACTTTTGCCTACTCACCATGTGGGCCTCGTCCATTGTGTCCTAAAGTTTCTTCGGCCTGGACCTTCTGTCTCTGGATCTGAAACACTCAGAGCACTTTTGTGGGGCCTGCACTTGGTCCACACTGTTGGGAGCAGTGTGAAGCACCATGTGCCAGCAGCTTGCCTCCTCCTTTGCAGAGGAACTCCTGTATCAGCTTTGCAACATGTCCTTCAGCTCTTACTTGAGTAGGCCTATCGTGTTTTTAATCTGTTTTTTTTTTTTTCCATCTGCCTTCACAGCAACAGCTTCTAATCCCTTTGAATCAGTATACCCTTTCGAGTAGTCTTGTAGGACATGGTCATCTGAGCAAACAGCTCCTACAGTCATTAGATCCGCTGTGCATTCTAGCAAGTGGTCATCACAATGGAGCTATGACTGTAGACATTCTATCCTACGATGGATGGCGGGGTGGGAGAGTTACTGGACCCTCGCTGAGACTCCACCCACTCCTAGCATTTGTAAGCTATTCTGCCCTAACTGGAGGAGGTGCTGGAGTATACAGACTGGGGGAGGTTAACTGAAGGAGTTCACCTGTGCAGCTATGGAGTATTCATCAGGATTCTCTAAAGGAACAGAACTGATAGAAAATGTATATTAGTATATATTTGTATACATATGTTTAAAAGGGGATTTATTGGAGTAGCTTACAGGTCATCTGGATAGTCCAACATGGCTGTCTACAGTAGTTGCTCAGCAGTCCTAATCTGGTGCTGGCGTCCTGGAGGATTCCTAGGGAACTTCTGGTCTCCAGTCTGCACTGGACTCCTGAAGAAGAAGGTTCTCAAACCAGCGGAAAAATACCTCAGCAGCAGGATAGAGGAACCTGCCAGCGAGAGTGAGGGCAAGCAGGCAAACAGCAAAAGCTTCCTTCTTCCATGTCCTTTTCTGTGGGCTGCCACCACAAGGTGTGGCTCAGATTTAGGGTGGGTTCTGTCCTCAAATGATCCAGTCAAGAAAAATCCCCCACAGGCTGCCCAGCTGCTTGGATTTTAGTTGATTCCAGATGTCAAGTCCAGATGACAACTGGCATTAGCGATCACATGGAGAAGCAGCTGTGGAGTCACCCACACCTCTGTGGGCAGCCCAATAAACTCCCTGTTCCTGGGGGTGAACTTTGGTGGAATTGTGCTCTGGGTTCTTTATAAGGTGGGGGTAGATGTTTACACATCCTCGGACAACAAATAGAATATCCCCCAATTTAAAAAAAAAAAAAAATAGGGAAGGAAATCCTTCCCTTAATTTTGCTTTCTCACCATTGAATCTATTCTTTGCAAACTGCTTCATTCCATATTGATATTTGGGGTCTTAAATGTCTCATTTCCTGCTCGGAACAAACAAACAAGCTTTGAAATTTTGCCTAGGATGGGGATGAGAAATGAGGGTGAGTCTGTGAGTCTGAGCATGGAGGATGCTCCCCCTACTGGCCAGTCTGAGGACAGCAGGCTCCTAGGTCAGTTCAACCTGTCTGTGAGAGACTTCATGGGTGTGTTTGGTGGTTAGTCTGAGTGTGACTGTGTGCGCTTGTGCAAGTGTATTTTTTAATGTTTGCTGTGTGTGTACATGTGGAGGCAAACGTGTAAAGTATGGAGGACGTTTTTATGTGTGCCTGTTTGTGTGTGTGTGTTTACATATTGTGCTGGTTTTTAAGTGTGGTGTGTGTGTGTGTGTGTGTGTGTGTGTGTGTGTGTGTGTGTGTTGTAGTTGCTGGAATTTCTGTCACAGCCCCTTGGCCATATTCCTAGACCCCACCTTTCCAGTGCAGGCTACACACTCCAGACAAACATAGCCCTCGGGGCCAACCTGAGCTATGTTTCAGTCCTAAAGGATGGCCACGGGCCAGTATATATCCCAGCTGCAGGAATGACTAAGATGTGTACTTGATGCTGGCTGTCTCCCAGAGTCCCTCACTAGATCTGAGCCTGGATGAGCACTGTGCAGACTTCAACAACTTTAACTCCTGCCTCCCCTTCCCATCCCACTTCCCCACGGCATCGCTGTTTCCAGGGATTATCTTTTAACAGCTGGCAATTAAAGCCTTGTCTAAGGGTCCCCTCCAAAACCAGGATTTGAACTGCACTTTTTTTCACAATGGTCTGCCTATGTGGATGCTAAAGTAGGACATGGTAACTGGCTCAGGCATACTCCTGAGGCATGTGATCATACCCTTAGGAACGTGAGGCTCTGAGAAGGCAGCTTACTTGCTCAATGTCACACAGCTGGTGAGTGGCAGAAGCCAGCTTTTTATAGGTTTACCTGATCTCAAGCCAGGTGTTCACAGCCTTTTAAAAGGCTGCTAAGGTCAGAGGATGCTCAATGGGTGTTTATAGCTACCAAGTTCCCTGATGGGTATGCGAAAGGGATCCAGAAACCTAGCTGGTAGCTATGTCCTCATCCCATCACAAAGTAATGATGGCGAATCCAGACTTGGTGGTGCCTGTACACTGGGGGTGAGTGTTGCTTTAATTCTTTGCTCAATATTATGTATTTAATATTCACACCAACCCTCTATTTCCTCTGATGAATGTGAAAAAACTGCAGCACAGTGAGTTATAGAGAAGTGACCTAAGTCACAGCTGGTACTGACAGGTGCCATGAGGTCTGTTCTCATAGACAATGATGTCTGATTCTCATAGGTCACATATTGGAATCCTATTGTGTGTCAAGCACGGCATGCAACAGTTTCCTTTTTAAATATAAATGATAGTTGTACAGAATAGTAAATGTTGTTTAAAGTGCTATCTACCCTTCATATAAGAAACGGGGCTGAGGAATGGCTCAGTGGGTGAGTGAAATCTACTTCTAGGTGGAGACATGCCCTTGTCTCCTCTTTTAAGGGTTAATCCAGTTGGGCAGGGCAGGAATCTGGCTAGAGGCTCACCCACAGGAAAGTGGGCCCATCTTAAGATAATGCACTTTTCCTTCCCAGAATGTCCAGGTGCTAGTGCAATGCCCAGGAGCCTCCACGGGGTTCATTGGCTCTGCTCACCTTTCTGAGTCAGTAACTTTTTTGTTTGGATACTGGTAAGAGTCCGACTATGCCTCTTTAACTCCCTAATGCTCTGGACTTCTTTACTTCTTTTCTCAAGTTCCTTCTCATCGTGTGACTGCCTGCCTCCACGTGGCTCACTTTCACGCCAGGTTGGCTTTTCCATTCTCCTCCTCGACAGAGCTTTGAGATTGACAGCTAGTGGGCCCTGGAGATTTCCTTTGAGACTCTAACAAATTATTCTTAATCTTCTGCTTGAGTCTGTAATTTGTCCTTGAGTTCGTGTTTATTAGTCACTTTCCGGTTACTGTAATAAAGGCAACTAACTCATAAAAGAGAGTTTATTTGGGTTATGGTTCCAGAGGGACAGAATCCATAGTGGCAGATGGAGGTGGCAGGTGGACACGGCAGCTGGAGTAGAAAACTGAGTGCTCACGTCTTGAACTACAAGCACCAGAGAAAGTAAACTGAAGGAGCGTGAGGCCTCAAATTCTCAAAGCCCATCCCCAGTGATGTACTTCCTCCAGCAAGGCCACACCTCCTAACCCTCCCCAAACAGTGCCATCAAGGACAAAGTACTCAAATGCTTGAGGCTATGGGAGACATTTCTCACTCAAATAACCACACTTTTATTACTGTGACTAAAAACCCCATGGCGGGGATACAATTTTTCTGTTATCATATAATGACTCTTTAGGAACTCCCTAAGATCTCCAATAATGTTTCTTCCCTGCCTTTTAAATCTTTAATTAGCAAACAAACCAACAAAACTAAACAAACAAACAAAAAAGCCAAAAGCAAACAAACAAAAAACTGTTCTTGCAACCCTAGAGGGTATTACATTTGCTTGCAAACATAAGGACCTGGGTTCAAATGCCCAGAACCCATACAAGGTCAGGCACAATGGCACAAATCTATAATGTTAGTACTCTTGTAGAAAGGGAGGTGGAGATGGGAGAATCCCTGGGAACTTGTGAGTCATTGAGTCATTTAGCTTGGAGCACACAGCTGCAAAATCAACAAGAGACCCTGAAAAAAGGTGGAAGGTGAGGACTGACACCCAAGGTTGTCCTCTGACCCATGCCTGGTACTCCTCTGTGTGGATCTATCTGCTCATGGTTCCTCTCGGCTTCACCGTCACCTGCCTGCACATTGCCCCCAAGCTCATATCCAGATCAACCTAAGCGTTGTTCTTCCAACTGGGCTGCTGATTCCTGGAATCCGACCCGGGGAATCAATCACCGGGCTGCATTCTTTGCTCCTGCTCCAAAGAATCGCGTCTCTATCCAGACTCTGCTTCAGAGTAGGACTTGAATTTTGCCATACTGTGTCGTTGGTAGGCAGAGGCAATCCTGGAGCCTCCCAGTTTTGTGCCATGAAGGACCTTACCAGAGAAGTTTCTTTGTGCTGTGGACAGCACTTCACGTCGAGACTCACAGCTGGTCAAGTGAGGAGAATAAACGGGACAACTGTGTCGTAACCACGCCCCACAAGATTCAAGGATCCTTGAGGAAGCTGGGCAAAATGACCATAAAAGCCAGAAGTCTGGGAGAATGGGACCTAACAGTGCCTTCTGGATATGACCGGACTTCCGCAGGCATGGATACACAGCAGCTGTAGCTGTCTGCCCAAGACCTGCTCAAGATCAAGGCAGTCAGCATTCCAGCCCTGGGGGCGGGATCACGGAGCCCCCTGGCTGAGGAGCTGTTGGCAGCTGATGAGGGAGGGTCAGTTTTCTTTAGGGGATCTGGCCCCTGGTAGGCCTTCTGCCTCTGGTAGGCCTTGCATCTATTTGAATCAGGAAGCAACTTAAAAAAAAAAAAAAGAGGTGGGGGTGAGGGGGTAGAAAGCTGATCTGCAAGGAATTAAGTGGCAGAGTAGAGGTGAATCTGCTCAAAATACATTTTATGCATGTATAAAATTCTCAACAAATTAATACAGAATATTATGTATGCATGTTTAAAAAAGGATTGGTACAAGCTGTCAGTGCAGTCCCATGCAGAAGACTTCAGGAGATGGTCTGTGACGGGCCTGGCCTGGCTCCATTCCCCTGGCACCTGAACTCCTGATAATGATTTTACTAGATACACCTTATTCTTGAACGAGTAGGGGCAGCTATCAATGTGGGGCTCAGCCTTACCTCCGCTCACCTTAGAATCTTGCTCACCCCCCAATCTCACCCTCCTCCCACCGTGTGAGAAGGGCCAAGTCCTAAGGATCTGGCATCCATGCTGCTTGTCCCTGAGCTAACTCCACTCTGTAGCCTGCTGACCAACCCCCCTCCCGTTGGCCATCAGCCCAGGAGGGGAGGCGGCAGATGAGCCAGTGAAGGATTGGCTGACACAGCCGAGCCTGGCCGCCCATCACCTCCTCCAGGGCAGAAGCCTGGAACAAAGGAGCCAGCTCCAGAGGAGGCAGAACTGTGGGAAACACACTGTTCCTGAGAGGAGGTGCCAGGCTAAGGGAGGTAGAGTGGTCGGGTCCTGTACCGGGTTAGAGAGAGCTCTGAGCTCTCTAGGTACTCCTTAGGTAGCCAGCTGTCTGAAGCCCAAAAGCCACAGTGACCCTGTTCGCTTCCAGGTAACAGCCCCTGGCAGCCTCACTCTGATTTGGGGACTCCTGTCTGTCCTCTTCTTCTTACTGCCCCTGTCCTCCCCCTGGACCAATCCTCCTGCCGACAGCCTTCACTCTCCCTACCCCTGTCTACTACCCCCGAGGACCCCATCCCTCTTCCCAGTCTCTGAATCTCACTCTCTGTCCATCTGCCCCACAGAATGCCACAGTTGGATCTGTCCTGGTTGGGATTGAGCTTGGAGGCATCCTCACCGTGGCTGCTTGTGTTGCTCATCGGAGCTTCCTGGCTCTTGGCCCGTGTCCTGACTCAGACTTATACCTTCTATGGCACATATCAACATCTTTGTGGTTTCCCTCAGCCCCCCAAACGGAACTGGTTCCTGGGTCACCTGGGCATGGTGAGTGTGGCAGCAGATTGTGGATCTCCTATTGAGGAGTGAATGCACCAGGAATGGGGTTCAGGGGGACAGTGGCCTGAGTCCTCCAGTATCCTTCTCTAGCTTTTCTCTCTTCCTGTCTGCCACCCTTCGTTAGCTGTGGATTCATTTCTGCTCTGTTTTTCTTAAACACTGGTGGACACTGAGGGGCTTCCAGGGTGGATCATACAGAGTGAGGACCCCTGGTGTTCCCACATTGTCTGCTGGTGGACTTGGGGCCTCCTGAGAAGCCCTGTCCAAGGTCAGTGCCATTTTTTCCGTCAGTCCATCTCTGGGTTTCTGTGTTTTGCTGAGGGTGATCTTTGGTATCCCTCTCCCACCACACACAGAGCAAGAGAACTATGGACTGTCTTCCTAACTCCTGTTCCTGAAGCATTTTTTTTTATGCTTCAGATGAACCAGTGAGTCCTGTTGCCCAAGCAAGATAAAAGCTGTCCACTCCCCCTCCCACAAGCTTTCCTTTGACTCCACCCCTTGGACGTTGACCAAGCCTATACTCTCTTTTGCATGACTTGGTCTTGGTTGCTTCATTTGCAAATAGCAAAGCTCACAACATACATACATACATGTTAATGACATCACTCACAGGATGATGCCAAAATACTACGCATAGGAATTCTTCAGGTCCATGATGATCTTATAGGACCAGGGTCACACACATATGCAGTGTGTCAGTGATATGAACATCATTATGCAGCATGATTTTATTCATACAGTTATGCAAATATATTTATGTGAATATATAAATATATACATAATTGATATACAAGCTCTATACAACACAGTATGTATATATCATTACGCCTTATATCACTATACACATATATATGCATATATACTATATATATGCATATATATATATATCCACATGAGAGTGAGGGTAGAGAGAGGGGGTACATTGTGTTACCATCACTGGTTTATATAATTATGGATTCTGAGCATGCTACAATATGTCATCTGCAAAGTGGGGGACTGGGAAGCCAGGCTGTAATTAATTCAATCTGAGAGATCAAAGGCTTGGCATCCTATGCATGGGGGATCCTTGAGGGAGGAGCCATCCTGTGGGATGGGGTAGAGTCCAAAGGTCAAGGACCTGTTCTGTGATGTCTGTGGGCAAAAGAAGAAGGGTGCACCAGTCTGGAAACGAGAGTGAATTTTCCCTTCCTCTATCTATTGTTCTACACCAGCAGTTCTCAACCTGTGGTTTGAGATCCCCTTGGGGGAGTCACATATCAGATATCCTGCATATCAGATATTTACATTACAAATCATAACACTAGCAAAATTACAGTTATGAAGTAACAACAAAGATAATTTTATGGTTAAGGGTCACCACAACATGAAGGACTGTATGGAAGGATCACAGCATTGGAAAGGTTGAGAACCATTGATCTATATGGTTCTTTAGTCAGATGGATGGTGCCACCCACCCTGTGGAGGGTGAGTCATCCTGACCAAGACTACTGATGCACACACCAATGCCTTCTGGAAACACCATCACAGAGATATCTTGAAGTCATGTTGTATCAGTTGCCTGAGCACCTCATAAGCATAATGCACTTGACTCCTGACAAATCATCCCAGGAAGTGACTGCTCCTGTCTTGCTTATAGATCACTCCCACCGAGCAGGGTCTGAAGGAGGTGACTAAGCTGGTGGCCACCTACCCCCAGGGCTTCAGGACATGGATGGGTCCCATCCTCCCCATCATCACTCTGTGTCACCCTGACATCATTCGATCTGTCCTCAATGCCTCAGGTACTCAGGGGAAGCTGGTAGTGGTGTGGCTATGGGAAACGGGGGCCTTCTAGTCTTCACATTCATGCTTCTGTGTGATTCCTGAAGTAGCCCTGTCATGCTTTCTCTACTTTTCACTGAAGTTGTCAGGATGAAGCCCAGGCAAGGCTCAGCATGGAGGGTGAGAGAGTGCCGGATAGAATTCTCAGGGCTCATTCTGGCTCCTGGTCTTGGTAATTTTTTACTTGGAAAGCCTAGAGGACGTAGGACCCCTTCCTTCTCATCTCCATTCAGAGCTAAGAGGAAGGTGTCCTGTGCGCCCATGGCTTGGTGTGCACCACTGGGGGTGTGTGCTACTGGTGGATGGAGACCTGGCAGGTGGTTATTTACACTTCCACCAAACCTCAAAGAGGCTCCTGTTTTCCGACCCAGATGGACATTGGACTAGACTGTTTGCCCACTGCTAAGATCTCCTCCGTGCTGCCTCCAGCGGGTGCACATGACCAGAGTGCAGGCAGATGGGGCTCTGGTGATTCCCCTGCCTCTGCCTCACCTGTATTTCAGTATGAAACTTGACTGATGTGGCCATCTCCAGATTACACCTCGTGGAGCAGCTCTTTTTGTTTCTATTTTTAGCACAACTTAAATGAGGGAAAGATTGATTTTGATTTGTGGGTCAGAGTCCATCATGATAAAAGAGAGACAGATACATAACCATGGAGAGAAGGAGGGAGGAAACGGGGTGGGGGGACTCAATTCAATAGATTTCAAAGGGATTACTCCAATGACCTTTCTCCAGTTAAGGTCCACTTCCTAAGATTTCTAGAATCTCCCAAAATAGAGGCAGCATCTGAGGACTAAATCTTTCAAAATACAAGCTGGTTGGGGTGTTTCATACTGTCCCAGGTATGAACCAAGTGTAATCACAAATATGACCCTATCTGGGGCTCACACAGAGCTGTGGACACTTGGAGCACATCTGTTTCTTGCCTGAGCAGTTGTTTGAAATTACCTTTTTTCCCTGTTGAAAACACCAAGGTGTTTGGGAGGTTATTTGGCGTTCGTCACCTAGAGTCCCACTGAAATAGAAATATGGCTGGGATTTCTTGTTTGAGGCAGGTCTGATGTCTGATTTACCACACCCATACCATATCTATGAAACTGTTGTGATTATTTTAAAATCTTGTCTGGGACCTGCCTATGGAGCATGCTGAGATGTATCAGACCGTCTCTGTCCATTTCACAGCAGATGGGTTCATTTAGGGGACGTCATGTGTATTTCAGCCATGTTAGCCCATATTACCCCATATATGTCCACGACTATGTCAGGAGATGTTACAGCATGCTGGGGTGGACAGCTATGCTAGGTCTGTAGAATGTTGTGCTACTCTTGAAGGGCAGACTTGGTAGACTATGTTGAAGCCAAGTGAAGGGAAGGTGAGTTGAGTTGATGCTGTCTTATCTTGTATTCTGTTTCCTCCATCTCTTCTCTGCTTCCTATGTCCATTTCTCTAACCCTGTCACTCTGGGCTTGGGGCAGACTTGCATACACCTCGCTGAGGCCCCCACACTCTGCAAGTTCATTTCCTAGTCTCTCCATGGCTCCTGATCATCCTTGTTCATGTCAGTTGCGGTTGCCCTAAAGGAAGTAATCTTCTACACTTTCCTGAAACCCTGGCTGGGTGAGTAGCTACAGATGAAGGGCCTAGGAATATCCTTGGAGGGTGGGGGGATATGCTACCATTGCTTACTGCCATGTTACTCTACCAGGGGATGGGCTCTTGCTGAGTGCTGGTGACAAGTGGAGCCGTCACCGTCGCATGCTGACACCCGCCTTCCATTTCAACATCCTGAAGCCCTATATGAAGATTTTCAATGACAGCACCAACATCATGCATGTAAGTCCCTGGAACCTAGCTTCTCAGGAAAAAGGCCTCAGATAGATCTGGTCTGTACTCTAAAGGGTGATGCTGGGACCGTGTTTTATTTTATTTTCCTCTCCATTTTGTGTCCAAGATGATCCTATAGAGCCATATCTTCCCACATGGTGAGTGCTTATAAAGAGTTAGTTTCTATTTTTAGAGATGGTTGCCTTGGAAACTAGGTGCTAACTTGATGAGGACTATAGACACTGCCGATAAGAAGCAGGGCCCTGCCACACACACCAGTTTGGAAACAATGAGGTCTGATGTTGCTAATAAGGGTGTAGGTCAGGGGGCTGGTTCTTCTGGACAGGGTTTGAGTCACTCGTGGCATATGATAAACCATGGGTCAGTTTTCCTGATACCAGCATAATTCTTTGATGTTTGGGACTTGACCAACTTCAAGCTAATTTAGTGTGGTCTCAGAAGGACAGTCTGGACTCTTGTCTCTAAGGTTCTCTCTCTTCAGAAGGCATCCTGGGTTTCTTCCTATGACACACATTTCCATAGAAGAGAATCTGGAAGTCAGCTGAAGCTTGGGTTTCATTGAAGTTACAGCTCCTTCCATTTTCCTAGCCTATATTAGTCAAAGTCATAAATCTAACACAAAGCAAAGGGTGGTAGAATAAGCTCAACTTTCTAATAGACATTGCTGAAAACTCACATTACACTGGGCTGAGGAACAAGACAGGCACGGGGGGGGGGGGTGCGGTCAGGTGAAGGGCCAACAGCTTTCTTTTCTACTTGTTAGCTGACTGCTTAGCTTGTTTACTTGTGGAGTCTGCCAGACCACACAGATTCTGCGTTCAAACACAAAAGGCAGTCAGTTACTCACTGTGCATCATCTCAGCTTCTGTTCTTTCTTGAGAGTATCTAAATTCCATGGGGCATCACAGGTGGGCTTCAACAGATGCAACCCATGACCTACGTTGTGTTGCTTAGTTTTAGGGAATTTGCTTTTATAACAAGGTGGAATGAGTCCGATATTTGCCCAAGGAGAGTCATCACTGGATCTCTCAGGGGTTTCTGCAAGTATCTATGAAATAGTCCAGGTTAAGAACATTGGAATGAGCTGGGGAATGGTGGTGCACACCTTTAATCTCAGCACTCAGGAGGCAGAGGCAGGCAGATCTCTGAGTTCAAGGTCAGCCTGGTCAACAAAGAGAGTTCCAGGACAGCTAGGGCTTTTACACAGAGAAACCCTGTCTTGAAAAACCAAAAAGAAAAAAGAGTATTGATATGATTTATGTTTGGAATACTTAGTAAGGGTACTTAGAAAACATGGAGGTCAGTCATGCTTGACATAGAGGTAGCTTTAAGTCCAACTTATGATACTCAAAGAATAATACCATTTATTGCATTCACAACATGTTCTGGAACTGAGGGTTATGACCCAATTCCATAATTTATGCTGCAAATTTAATTTTCAACAAACCTGTGAGATAGAGGTTACTTTTTCCTTGTTAGGGATGAACCTGAAGTTTGGAAGCATAAAGGAATTGTTCCACTCTGTCCAGGTAGTAATTTATCTAAAAATAGTGGCACATGGGCTCCATCGTGGTTTATCAGACACAGTCAAGACATGGCACGTGAGTCAGAGGGCAATGAGCTGACTGAGGGTTCACAGAGCATGGGAGTCAGAAATGAGGCTTAAACTCAGGGCTCCTGATCTTCAGCCTTGGCTCTATATAACAGTATTGCTCCCACTCAAGTCTGGTTATTCTCGAGGTCAAGTGTCTGGAGCAGAGACTTGGGAGGCTTATTTAGGGTATCCATTCCTGTGGCTGTGATTGGGCAGAGTCTCAAGGATCTGTGACCCGGTTATGATACTGTTTCTTTTCTGTAAAGGCCAAATGGCAGCGCCTGGTCTCAGGGGGCAGCGCCCGTCTGGACATGTTTGAGAACATCAGCCTGATGACCTTGGACAGTCTGCAGAAATGTGTCTTCAGCTTCAACAGCAACTGCCAGGAGTGAGTTCCTCCCACTAGCCTGAGAACCTGGATTATGGACCTAAGGGAGGAGGTGCAAGAGTGATGGCTGGCCAGTAGGAAAAGAGGGGACTCCCTGGAGGAGGTGATTTAGAGCAAGATCCAGGGATGCAGATGTAAATCATGTAAATCTGGCCTGGAGGAGGCACCTTAGACCTGAGATCACCAGGTTGACGCTTCTGAATTAGGTTCTTTTTTTTCATTGCTGAACAAAATAACTGGTAAAAATCATTTAAGGAAGGGTTTATTTCAGCTCACAGTTTGAGAGAAAGTCCATCGTGGTGAGGAAGGCCAGGCAGCAGACTGGCTACACTGTGTCTGTAGTCAGGAAGCAAGAGTAATGAACGCTTATGCTCAACTAGTTTTCTCTTTTTGTGTGTCGTCTGAAACCCCCTTCTCATTGTAGATATGAAAAAGGGCAGAGAGCAGTAGTCATCCCATATCCTGAATGCTATGCTGTCTTGAAATTTTCTTCACTCTAAAGGTCTACCACCTTTTAATTCTGTCCCATGCAAGTTCTTAGGACATCGGGAGAAAGAAGCCAAATTTGTTGCCAGAAAAGTATCAGGAATGGGCTAGTTCCTGACAGAGCTCACACACACACACACACACACACACACACACACACACACACACACCAAAAAAACCCCACATGATCTAGGTCTCCATTAACTGCATTTCTTTTTGATATTCTGGTCTACCAAACTCCCATCAGAATTTTCCTTTAAGCTCTTCTTACAGAGTTTAAGGGCTTTTCTGGCTCATCATTTCATATTCTTCTATGTTTCTTCTACAAGCAAGTTTCAAAGGCCCAAGAACCACATATTCAGGATTATTACAGTTAAGATCCCACTTCTGGTACCAATTTACATATTACTTGTGTTTCTTGTTGACACAACAAAAAATAAAGAAGGAAGGATTTGTTTTGGGTTAAAGTTGAGGGGAAGTCACAGGTATATGAGTGTGAGACTGATGGTCACATTGCATCCACAGTCAGGAAGCAGAGAGCAACGAGCGGTTATGCTCAAGGAACTTTTTCCTTTTTCGTGTCATCCGAAAGCCCCAGGCACGGCATAATGTTCCCTTAATAAGGTGGGTATTACCACCTCAATTAACCCAGTCTAGAGAATCCAGATGTGCTCAGAAATTTGTCTACAAGGTGATTCTAGATCCTGTCAAGTTGACAATCTGTATACAACAACATAGTGGCTAAACCATAAGGACACGAAAGCCAGACAAAGGTTGGAATTTTCTCCTATAGTCTCTACCAAGGGTATTTGTACTTGTAGTCACTTCTGTTTCTGTGACAACATTTCTGAGGGTATTGACCTAATCAGAAGATGCATTTATTGTGCCTCATAGTTTCAGAGACTTTTGTTGATGGTTCTTTGACTTTGTTGTTTTGGTGGGAGCATGTGTTAGGGAAAATGTTTACTTCACAGCAGTTGGGAAATAAAGAGAGACAGGAAAGGGTCAGGGTACTAACATCCTCTCCAAGGCACACTTAAAATGGCCTAGTGATCCTCTATTAAGCCCCATCTCTTAATGGTTCTATCACTTTCTTTTTTTTTCTTTTTTTTTTTTTTTTTTTGAGACAGGGTTTCTTTGTGTAGCTTTGCGCCTTTCCTGGGACTCACTTGGTAGCCCAGGCTGGCCTCAAACTCACAGAGATCCACCTGGCTCTGCCTCCCGAGTGCTGGGATTAAAGGTGTGTACCACCACCGCCCGGCTCTGTCACTTTCTAATAGCCCCAAAGATGGACATTTGGGAGACAGCCCCAAACCACAGTAAATGGACATGATCATATCAGAGCTCTGTAGACACTGACACTGACTGACTTGTCAAAACAAGGTTGAATTGTCACTGAATGCAGGGACCCTGTGGAAGAGACTGGGTAACTGGAAGAAAATGAGATCTTAACTAGTGGAAAGTGTTGGGAATCAGATGGGTCAGAACTAGGTTCAGGTCAAGAGAGAACAGGGATGTGTGATGTCTGTGCTGCACTCCGGATACCTTGACACACTGAGGCTCATGAGGATGGGATAGAAATAAGAGTCCTGAGTCAAATTTTACAACTAATGGCAGCCATGTATTTGTGTGGCTGTTTCTGACTACTGTGTATCCTTTTGGCAAGGTTCCTATTTGTTGCTGAGAGGTGCTTCCTGGGCTTAAGTTGCATTGAGTTGCTTTGCTTCTCTTCATGCTCTCTCTACTCATGCAGGAAGCCCAGTGAGTATATTTCTGCCATCTTGGAACTCAGTGCTTTAGTGTCCAAACGGTACCAGCAGCTGCTTCTGCACATAGACTCACTTTATCAGCTCACCCCTAACGGGATGCGCTTCCATAAGGCCTGCCGCCTGGTGCATGACTTCACAGACGCCGTCATCCAGGATCGACGACGTACTCTCCCCAGTAAGGATATTGATGATGTCCTCAAGGCCAAGGCCAAGTCCAAGACTTTGGACTTCATTGATGTGCTGCTGCTGACCAAGGTGGGTTCTCAAGAGGTAGAATTGAGTTGTTTAAACTTGATTCACTGAGTGTGATGGTGCACACCTTTAATTCCAGTACTCCAGAAGCAGTGGCAAGAAGATCATTGTGAGCTTGAGGCCAGCCTAGTATGTATATTGAATTCCAGGCCAGTCAGGGCTACATGGTGAAACCCTATGTCAAAATAATTATTAACTTATTGAATAGCTATTTTTGTATTTGCGAGGGTAATTTTTAGATAGAGTCTCACTAAACAGCCCTGGATGACTTTAATCTCATGTTCTTTCTGCACTCACCTTGCACATTCTGGAATTACAGATGTATGCTACATCACTTAGGTGTAGTTAGCATTTTAGAGATCAGTCTCATTGTGTTTCTAGTGAATGGGTTCTCCTGTCCCAAATTTCCAAGTCATGGGACTACATGCTTGTACCACATTCTTAGCTTTAAGTGGTAGGATGAATAATGGTGTCAAATATGGGATCAAAAGACAGTTCAGATTTGGGGCTTGATGTAGAGATACCTACGGGCCACAGAAGGCATGTGAGGAAAAGAAAGACAAGCCAGAAAGAAATGTTAGAGAGAGAACACCAGAGTCCAGTCAGCACATCCCTGCTAGATCTGAAACTGAAGGATCTAAGGCTTCACTCCATTTATAACTTAATATGTTGTTGAGAAATATACAGATACTTATATCTGTATGTGTGCCTAGAACTGTGCACTTGCATGAGCAGGGTAGCCCATCCATCATCCTCGACAATACCAGCAGCAAGACCAGGGTTGTAAGAATGGCTTCCTGTCCCCAGCTCCTCCCTTCTCAGGTGATGTCATGATGTTATCTGTGTGTCCAGATAAACCAGATAGGTTTTCCATCACAGGAGACCCACACATTATGAGTCTTGCAAGTTTCACAGCAGAGTTGGCACATCCATGTCTTCTTTGTTTCAGGGAGTATGAATAGATGGAAAAGGAGAGAGAGCTAGACAGCAGGAAGTGAAGGAGGACAAGGATGTGGAGATAAGAAGAGGAGAGGGGAGTGTAGGGAAGAAGTAATGTTGGGAGAGTTAGAGAATAAGAGACAAATGAGCAGGAGAGGACATTTTTAATTAATTCTTGAGTGTGCAAACTAACTTATTTCATTATGGCATTTTCATGAACATAAAACTTTGCACCTTGAGAGAGGACTTTATTCTGGAATGTAAGCAGGTTTTCTCCAATCACAGGTAAATTCTACAGGTATGCAAGCCTAAGAGCCTCCAGAGGAGATAAGACACATTTTCTGTGTGTAGCACCCAAGAATGGAACAAACGAGGACAGTAGGAATTGGGGTGCAGGATAAAACAGTCAGTGGGGAAACATATGAAAAATATTTGAAAGTGAAGAGAGAAAGAGGAGAAGTCTAGTCACCGGTCATGTGTAAGGAGACATCATCTGCATTCACATGTCGTCATATTGTTACTGTTTCTCCCGTAGTCCAACCTTTCCTGTCCCAAAGTGTGCAGCGTTGTCCTTGCTGACAAGGCTGACACTATTCCTATCAAACAGTCGTGGAAGAACTGACAGAAAGTGTTCCACTCCCCTCCTAGGAGAAGATCCATACAGTGTCTTGAGGGTAATGTTTATTCTCCAGTTTCAAAGGAATGCTGCTGCTGTGCCATCATCCTATACGCAGGATTCCTTGTCCCTTTGTTTCCTAGAAATCACTTATCATAGAGAAACTGGGAAACAGCCAGTGGTCACCATTTCCTCCAACCGGGAGAAACAAACACACACACACACACCCCACACACCACACACACCACACACACACACACACACACACCACACACACACACACACACACACACCACACACCACACACACACACACACACACACACCACACACACACACACACACACACCACACACCACACACACACACACACACCACACACACACACACACACAGACACACACACAGACACACACACACACACACACACCACACACACACACACACACACACACACCACACACACACACACACACACACCACACACACACACACACACATACCACACACACACACACACACCACACACCACACACACACACACACACACACACACACATACACACACACCACCCACACACACACACACACACACACACACAGAGGAGGCAGGACCAGTGATGATGATCAAGAGAGATGCAGAGTCGCGGTGGGCTTGCTGTTTGGATCTGAGAGAGCTGTCAGGTTAGGCATAGACTCAGAACTGCTGTGATCTGGTCTCTTGCCTTGTCTCCAGGATGAAGATGGAAAGGAGTTGTCAGATGAGGACATCCGAGCAGAGGCTGACACCTTCATGTTTGAGGGTGAGGGTCCCACTGTGGGACTACAGAGGGAGCAGAAGTCTCCATTCCGGGGAGGTGTTGTATGGACCCTGAAATCCCCCTATCATCCATTTTCCCCTTTCCTCATTCTTCCTGGGGTCCTTCCTGTCTGGCTGCTGCCCACTTTGTGGTGCTGAAGTAGCTCTGAGACCCAAGCCCACCTGTCTGCCCCTCAGGCCATGACACCACGGCCAGTGGACTCTCCTGGATCCTGTACAACCTGGCGAGGCACCCAGAGTACCAGGAGCGCTGCAGGCAGGAGGTACAGGAGCTGCTGAGGGACCGAAAGTCTCCAGAGATTGAGTGGTGAGCGCAGGTCCTGGTATGTTACTAGGCCCTTCCCCTGACTCTGCTCCTCAGGTGATGGAGGGGCTCTTTTTGCTGATTCTTCCATTATTGCTTGGTGAGTATAGTATCTACCTCATTAACAAGAGGAAGTTTTGTGCTTTGGGACAGAAAGATTTGAACTTCCGAGAGAGTTCCTGACAATATAACAGTGTGTAAGGGCAGATGATGCCACTTTGCAGATATTCATTGTATATAAACTTTCCTTCCTCTTTCTTCCTTGTCTCATGTAACATTTGTTTTCAATGTCTCCCTTCCCTGACCGTTTGCTCTTCCGTTCCCTATTTCCTGCCAGAATAGGAATTCATAAGTGACCCATGGGGGCAAAAGTCATTGTCCGTGTGCTGCGTAATCTGTTGCATCATCCATGTCCCCATCCAGCAAGTCCTCCCATAATGCCTTCCCATGAGAATTTTACGGGCAGCTCTCCTGTGCTAAGGATGCAGCTGAGGGAAGTGATGTCAGGAGCTCCAAGCCTGATGGGAGACCAGTCCTGCATCAGGACACTCCCAGGACACACTGGCAGGGGTGAGGTTTAGAGTAAGAGAAGCAAGGCTGGGGTAAAGGACGAGTTTCAGTCTAGAACCCTGAATGAGGATAAGGAGATACTGGTTGGGACTGAGGTCAGGGCTGTAGATCCAAGATCCACCAAGAAGAGTTGGTGGAAAAGAACAGAGACAAGAGGAGTGGTGGTGTCTGACTTTTCTTGGAGAGATGTGAACAAATGTCTATATGCCCTCCTGGACAACAGACCAAAGAAATGAATCCATGAAAGGCCAATTTAGTGAAACAGTGAGTTTATTAGAATTTCTTACATCAGTATGGAGAGGGGTTATTTACAGCTGTATCCCTGAAATGCCATGCTAATGTGGGTGAGGATTCAAAAAAGCTACATCCCTGGAGCCCCTAGAGAGTCTCTGTCCAGCAGTTATTACCTTTTATTTAACCTTGAGGATCTTTTAGGTTTCAGGAATTTCCTAAGACTTGTGAATTGTTCACACTTTGAGCCTTATAAGTTTTGTGTACCTCCTGAGTCTTTTGGAGCTCCCCCTGAGACGGAATATTTTAGTTTGGACAAATTTGTTACACAATGAGGAGAAATATCAACGAAAAGTTGTGTGAGAAAAGGAGAGGGAGAGTGTAGGAGAAAGAAGGAAGAGTGATGAGGATAAGGAAGAGGAGAAAAAAGAAGTAGGAGAATGAAAGGAAGGAGGAGGGAAAAGGGAAGCTATGAAAAGAGAGAGGACAGAAAGTTTGCATGTGAGGGAGCAGGGTGGGAACAGAGATAAAAAAGAAGGCAGTGTGGAGGGAAGGGACAGAGGATAGGAGGATGCGAGGGAGGGAAGGAGAGACTCAAACAGAGGCAGCAGAAACAGAGAAGGGTGGTAAAGAATGTCAAACACCATGTCTTTGTTGTCTCTTAGTGTGTTTTGATTTTGCCCTTACCAAAAGATTCACTTTTTAAACAATTTTGAGTTCCTCTTTATGGTTGACATTTATATGTGTTTACTTCAGAAAAAGCTTCTGAAGATACCTGGCTAAAGTCTCTCCAGTACTTTCCTACTTCTCTTCTTTCCATGGGAATGTTTTAACACCATGGGGAAAGGTTATGTGGGCAACACAGGGGCTGGCAGCCTCTGTTTTGCTCCTGGATAATTGTGTCACGTGTTCTTCAGGGACGACCTGGCCCAGCTGCCCTTCCTGACCATGTGCATCAAGGAGAGTCTGCGGCTGCATCCCCCGGTCACAGTGATCGCCCGCTGCTGCACCCAGGACATTTCCCTCCCAGATGGCAGGGTCATCCCTAAAGGTGTCCACAGGACAGGGAAGGAGGGTCCTGGGCACACAGCCAGGTTTATTCAGCAGCAGGCTCACACTCCTGGCCCCACTTCACCACAGGTGTCGTGTGCATCATCAATATTTTCGCGACCCATCACAACCCAACTGTGTGGCCTGACCCTGAGGTGCTGTAACTGCTCTCCCCCATTCTTTTTCGTCATCACAATGATCCTAGCGGAAGGAGCAGGTTTTGGCTGGGGAAATCAGACCTTCCTTTCCCTACCGCACACGGGGCTCTGTCTCTGGCTGTGCTGGGAGATGTCACTCACTGTCTCTTTCAGGTCTATGACCCCTTCCGCTTTGACCCAGAGAACATCAAGGACAGATCACCTCTAGCTTTTATTCCCTTCTCTGCTGGGCCCAGGTGAGGCCAGGGGGCTTGAAGTGATGGGGCAAAAGTTTAGGAAAGATGGAGAAGGTGGGAAGTTGGGACAGTCAGGATCTGGGTCTCCTTCCTGCATCTTCTCAGGTTAAGCAAAGATGTGCAGTACCAGGGTTGGGAAAGTCTAAGAACTGCAACCTTGTGCTCATGCGCCTCCCAGCTGATGGTTTCGGTTGGGCTCTGAGGTCTGACTGAGGTTCATGGGATACAGAATGTGGATGTATATGAGGGATCCCGAATAAATTAGTTCCCCTTGGGTGCCCCTCCAGCTGGCTGACCAGGTGGGGAAGGTACCTAGGCAAGGTTTCAGTGATAGGTGGGTCTTGAATGGGATATAGGACACAGTCAGAGTCCCCACCTCGCCCTCCCGCAGGAACTGCATAGGACAGACTTTTGCCATGAACGAGATGAAGGTGGCGCTGGCGCTCACCCTGCTGCGCTTCCGCATCCTGCCCGACGACACCGAGCCGCGCCGGAAGCCGGAGCTGATCCTGCGCGCAGAGGGCGGGCTGTGGCTGCGGGTGGAGCCGCTGAGCACCGGTGCACAGTGACCCCTGCACTTGGGCGGACCATCGCACCCATCCACCTACCTCTGCAGATCCCAGAATAAACAGAGCTGTGCGGGAGGCTCGCCGAATACCAGCTGGGGGCGCTGGAGGACAATGGGGTGGGGGGATCAGCAGTTGGGGTTTGGGAGCGAATCGGGGCTGAAGGCCTTGGGCAAAGATCATTGACTTCCTCGGACTGTTCACAGGCCCCTGCATTGTCCCCCAGCCTAGCAGGACTAATCTCCTGGATAATAGAGAGCTAAGGGGAAGTGTCTGGACGGGATGGAGGCCAGGCTGGAGCTCAGGAGACATTTTAAATTGAGGTACATTTCCATTGCCTTGATCTCCGTTCTAATCTCAAAACTTTACTCATTTTGGGATTCTTCAGTGTTTCTGTGAAAACTAAATTTCTAGGTTTATTAAACCTAAGAAGCCTGGCATTTGTTATTGGGTTTTATTTTTTGTTTGTTTGTGTTTTGAATAGGAGTCTCACTACACTGTCCTGGGTGCTCTTAGATTCCTACTCCTTTTTTTTGTTTGTTTTTGACTGTTAATGCCTCATTTTATTTTATTTTTTCTATCATTTCCTTTGGGTTTTTAATTTTTCTTTTATCTTTTATTGACAATAGATTTTTTTTTCACACAATATATTCTGGTTATGGTTTCCCTTCCCCCTACTCCTCCCCATCTTCCCTCCCATCCAGTTCCACACCCTTTCTATCTCTGAATGCAAACGGGCATATAATAATAAAATAAAATAAAGTAAATAAGATGAAACAAAATCACATCGGAATAGGACAGCCAACCAAATAAGAAAAAGAGTAAAAGAAATAGCACAAGAAACACACACACACACACACACACAGAGGAATCCCATGAAAACATAAATCCAGAAGCCATTATATTTATGCAAAGGACCTGTAAGGTGAAAAAATGCCCTGAGTTAACATTGTGGAACAAAGAACCTCCAATATTCTGTGGCGTTCCTTTGGTATTGGCCATCTACTGCTGAACCTAGGGCTTGCTTTTAAGAGGAGTTTGTTTCCCCAGTGAATCTAAACTCCTAGTCTTCAAGGGACCTCTGTCCTAGCCTTCTGAACAGTTGGAACTATAACTTACAGGACACTGTATTGGGCTAGCCCTAACTGCTATGCATCATTGAGGACAAAGGGCTTGGGGATATGGGTGGTTGTTTTGAGACTTTTCTGGGGGAGATTCACCCCAGGTAGAGCACCAAAGACAGACCAATAAACCTGCACAAGCCTAGCATAGTGAGCTCGTGAGTTTGTTGACACTACTTACACAGTGTAGACAAAGGGTTCCTTACAGAAGCATAGATGACTCAAAGGTAGCTACATCACAGAAAAACCCTCCTAACTTCAGACAACTTATAGAAGCTGCATCCTGGCACTCCCTGAATGACTTACAAAGTCTGAAGTCTCTCTCTGGCACTCCTTACTACTTGTGTAACCTTGTGAACCTTGTAAGTTTCAGGGATTTCCTGAGATTTGTAAGGTGTTTACTTTCTAAACCTTGTAAGTTTTGTTTTCTTCTAAAGTCTTAAGCCTTTCTCTAGACTCTAATGTTTTGGTTTGAAGGAAATTGCTATACAACAGTAGTACGTGCCATGGGAAACACTCTTCAGTGCTATGTTTATACCTGGGCTGCCCCCTCTGTGGCTGTAGGGGTCTTAAGACCTTCAGGTCACAGAGTATCGAAAATTATTATGGTCCAGCCTTAATAATCTTCTTCCTGGAGGCCCAGAAGAGAATCTACGAACAGTGTGAATGATTTTTGGAAAAAAGAATCTGAGTACACCCAGCTCTTAACCCATAGATTTATTCTTCTCCATCTCCTCTAAGTCTCTTAGGTTTTCATTTATAAACCCAAACAATAGTAATCCTCCCATCAAGCCAGGTCACCAGGCTTGAATTCTTACAGAGTCATAAAGGCAAATAAAAGTTTTCCTCAGGAAGTGACTTTCTTTTACAGGCTTTCTTTTATAACCCCAAAAGGGAGTGGCTAAGGAGGAGGTCAACAGAGAGCTAAGATCAGTTAATATATCAAAAAGGGAATTTATGTGCTCAATCTACATTCCTAGGTAAAATGTTAGGAGTCTCTAATATTGCATAAATACCACCAAGGCTGTATAAGAAAGGAGGGTAATTTGTACAAGAAATAAAAATATGCACCTAGCTGTCCCCTAGGTGGGGTCTCCGGAACGGTGTTTACCTTAAGTCAGGAGACTGTTTGCCATTATGGCCTAGGATACTTGAGAAGTATATCAGTTAAATACACTGTTAGGGGTTCTTGGAAGTATACATTGCAAACAAGAAAATCATTGCAGGAACTGGCTAATATATCTACAAAAGCTAAAATATCACCAAGACTCTTTAAGCCATGGCTTGACCTTTGGAAAAGTCCTTGACCTTTCCAAGTAGTAGCTTTTGGGATAGGAGCTGGATTCCATTACATTTTCCTGCGGCTTGCAGCAACACAGTTCAAATCTTCCAGGTGATAACATATTGGTGGATAGTTGGGATTATTGTTAGCTATAATAAGGAAGATAGTTCAGTGGGTAAATATACTGACTGCTGAGGGGGCTCCCACAAGCGTCCAGGCAGGGAATCAAACCGGTGAAGAGATGAGAATGAAAACTCAGTTCACATTGGCTTTGTCAACCTGGATCACACTTGGGAAGGCTGATGCCAGGCAGTTCATTGTTGGCATATTTAAATACAATACAATTCAGGAAAAAGTTTCCAGGCCACAATCATTCCCATTCCAGGTTTCCAGGCAACAATTATTCCAATTCCAGGTGCACAATAAAGCTTAAGGTGTGACTACATAGAAACTCCTTTACAAAGTACATATGACCATGACGATGGGTTCTATAGCTAAAAGGCCTAGAATCCAGTCTGGTCTCTGACCGATAGATAGCATAAAGGTCAGCAAGCTATAAAATAGATGTGACATCTTTCCTGAGGATGGGTTTAAATGGGAGCTAAAGATAACAGTCTAGGGAGGGAGAGTCTGGGATAAATATTCTGGGGAATTTGGATGAGGTCTGCCTGTATAGCAAAAGGTCACCAGGTCATTAACAAAATCCACTCCAACCTTCTGGGTGGGAAAATGGGTATTTTATATCCTCCAATGAGAAGAGACCCCATATGTTTAACGTTCGTGGTTCCCTAGTGGTCTGTGGGCAAAGGACCTTTGTGCCCCCAACAAACTGCTATTGCAGAGTGCCCAGGTTTGGTTTCTTGCACTCACATGACAGCTCATAACTCTCTATAATTCCAACTCCAAGGGCTCTGACTCTTCTGGAATCTGAAGGCACTACATGCATGTGATGCACATACATATCTCAACCCAGTCTAGACACCAAACAGGATTTCATGTGTGTCAGTGGAATCCAACTGACTCATGGAGAAGTATGTACTAGGCGTTGACTAAGTCATTCATCTATAATAATAATCCTCATTTCCATTTATCTCCTACATAGCTAAGTACCACAACATGCTCTTGTCCCTCCACTGAATCAGGTGGGCAATTGCTATTATCTTCACTTTACCAACTAGGGCCTCAATGTCTTAGGTACTTGTGAGTTGACTGACCATGTAGACCTTAACAATGGTTCTTGTGGATGTTAGCCATGAGCTATCAGCCAGTGTACTCAACTCTTCCAGTGGACAATGCCCCTTGCCCTTGATATTCAGTTGTCCTAGTTTCCCTAAGGGACCACCTTACTTCACAGTCCTACCTATGACCCCTTATATTTCCTAACTGAATCTATCATCTCCCCATCCCATGAAATCTTAGACTCTTCATGATGGCACCATCCAATGCTACCATTTTGGGTACCACTCATTTCATATACACTTCCTACACCCTAAATCCTTCTCACTTCTTCATCTCATCTGCTGCCAGATAATTCAACTTTGGGATCAGTTTCTTCCCTCACAGGCTTCTCTCTTAGCTGTTGCTGTGTTGTCTTGTTAATCCCAAAGATGTGAGGAGAAAGACCATTGACCCAAATCATCATGACCAAATTAATTAAAGCAAGCATTTTTACTCATATACACAGGCTGCCTTCTCTAAGACAGGGTTCAAGAGATCAGCATTGAACATGGGCAATATAATATTTTTATAGCTCAGGGATAGGGGGTTTCCAAATGGGGGATTTGGCAGGCAAATAGACAGAGTTACAATAATATAACAAGTTAACAATAATGACCTTCTGAAACAAAGACATGATTGCAAGATGGTTATAAGGTAGTCATAACAACAGGTGGTCATAATAACCTTTTGAAACAAAGACATGGCTGCCATTTCCTGGAACATGCAGTAGAGGACCATCTGTAGTTAAGACTACAGATGGAGCATAGCCCAATCTTGGGGAAGCAGAGATTTAATCATAAACAGGAATGAACCTAGTTTGTCTTTACTATAGGATGGCTTTCAAATCAAAGATGGAGGCAGGCTGATTCATTGGTCTTCTTAATACACACATCCTTAATTGAAGAATTATAGTGCAGGTATTGCATTTGGGGGAGTTTGTCCTCTAATTAGACTGTCTTGTCTTATCACAGATTAATAACCTCACTTAGGTATTGCAGCTCTCTTGAGGTACTTGCGATTGCCTTTCTTTTGATCATCTTTTGCTCATACTTCCCTCACTATTTACATCAGCTGGGGGTGGGGTGGGGGGGAGAGACAAAGAGCACAAGACATTTCTAAGATATAGACATTTAAGCAGAGTGTTTGGCATATTTTTTTTTTTTTAGAACACCTTCAATATCTCAAAGGACAGTAGGCAGATCTTCACTTCAAATCCTCATAGTAACAATGCCATGTCTGGTTTTTGCTTTTCTTTTCACTTAATGACTCATTGAGTTTTATTACGATGGCTTTTGTGAGCATTTATTTATTAGAGCATGGGTAACTAATCATTGACTATACTACTGGAAGAAATGTTCTTGAATGCTGTGTGTTGCAGCCTTTAGTATAGGAATCCTACTTTTAAATCCCTAATCTGATTATTGTAGTAATGCCTGACTATTGATCTGTGTTTAAGAGCCTGGAGATAACGCAGGGTGTGGCTGAGTAGTAAAGTGTTTGCCAAAATTTGTGTCCTGAGTTCCATTCCTAACACCACAAAATAAAAGAAAAACATAAAGAGAAACACTTCTCAGCCAGGTCTCTGTTTTAACAAAAAGCCCCAAGAGAATGCAGCTGAAGTGATGCCATGGCATCCATGTGCCAGGCAGTTACCATGTTTTGTAAGAACCTGCCATCTCCAGCCATGCTTGGAAATTTTCCGTGCCCATCAGTCAAAGCCCCTGGGCTTCTGCCCTGGAGGACACATCAGAAAAGAACAAAGTTCAATTGTTTTCACTGGCTTTAAACAGCCAAATGGGACATCTTCTTGCAAACTGCCAAACTTCCCTGCCATAACAGTCCCCAGGAAACCAATTCCAAGTTTTGCCAGAGCTCACTGCAGGGGGATTTTCAGTGACACCTGGGGCCTCATTAAAAGTTGACAGGCAATTCCAGTCTCCACTTCATTTGCACAAATTGCAGAGCCTCTGAGGACCAGCCACAGAGATGCAGGCATCTGAGGCTGATGCATACACAGCCCCAGGCTAAGATGGAGAAACCACCCTGGAGCAATGATGGTCCCAAGGTGGTTTTTCTGCTTAGTTTCAAGCCTAAACTTGAGTGTCTGGTTAGCAAGCAAGACCTACAGTTAAGTAATGGCGGTGGCCCTCTGTTTCCCCAGGACACAAAAGTCCTAGAGACAAGCTTTGTGCCAGTATTTCACTAGCATACTTTATTGAAAATAGATTTTTTTCTCATGTAATATTTCCTGATTGAAGTTTCCCTCTCCTCTCTTCCTTCCCATGTTCCCTCCCATCCAGATTGATTCCCTTTCTGTCTCTCATTACAAAATTAAACAAGCTTCTAAGGGATTATAGTATGATATGATATGACATGATATGATAAAAAAAACTAATGCATCAGAATAGAGCAATACAAACAGAGGGAAAGAGTCCAAGAAAAGGCACAAGAAACAGATACCGACTTAGAGACCCACTCATTTTCACACTCAAGAATTTCATAAAGATACAAAACTGGAGGCCATAGTATATAAGCAAAGAACCTGTAGGGTAGAAAAATACATAAAAAATATATAAATTAAAATTTTAAATTAAAAAAATTTATTTAGTCATCTCTCATACAATACATCCCTGATCGCATCTTCCCTTCCCTCCACTCCTCCCAGTCTCCCTCCACCTCTTCTCCCCCCCAGATCCAACCCCTTCCCCTCAGAAAAGAGCAGAAAACTTCCCAGGAACACCAACCAAACATGACACATAAGACCAGTCACAAACCCTCACATCAAGGCTGGGCAAGGCAACCCAGTGGGAGGAAAAAGGGTCATAAGAGCAGGCAAAAGAGTCAGAGACACCCCCACTCTGACTGTCAACAGTCCCCCCAAAACAGCAGACCAACAGCCATAACATATATGCAGTGGACCTCTTGCTGACTCATGCAGGCTTCCCTATTGCCGCTTTAGTCTCTGTGAGCCGCTGTGAGCCTGCTTAGTTGATTCTGTGGGCCATGTTCTCCCAGTGTCTTCAACCACTCTCACCCCCACAATTCCTCTTCCCCCTCTTCCATGAGGTTTCCCAAGCCCCGAGGGGAGGGACCTGATGGAGACCTCCAACCTGGACTTTCTCTCCTCCATCTGTTCCCATCAACTACCAGAGGCTGCCTCTCTGATGGCAACTGGACTAGGCACTGATGTATGAATGTGGCAGAACACAGCTAGGAATCATTTCGTTGATTTTTTTTCCTTTTTCTTTTGTTTTCCCAGTCGTGTTTGGTTTTAACCTAGGTCTCTGGGCTATCCAGCCTCCAGTTCCTGGTCTTCCCAGCAGTGTCAGGCATGGGCTCACTCTCGTGGCATAGACCTCAAATTAGACCAGTCATTGGTTGGTCACTCCCTCAAGCCCTGAGCCACCATTGCCCCAGCACATCTTGCAGGCAGTACAGACTGTAGGTTGCAGGTTTTGTGGCTGGGTCGGTGTCTCAGTCCCACCACTAGAAGCCTTGCCTGGTTATAGAAGATGGCCAGTTCAGGCTCCATATCCTCTATTACTAGGAGTTCTGCTAGTGTCACCATTGTAGATTCCAGGGAGTTTCCACTGCACTAGGTTTCCACATCACCTGCCAAATGCCCTCCAATTCCAGTCATCTCTCCCCTTATTCTCTCACTCCATCCCTCTACCACCACCTGATGCCTCCTATCCCCATCCCTACCTACTCTTTGACCACCTGCAAAATCTATTCTATTTCTCCTTCCCAAGGAGATCCATGAATCCCCCCTAGAGCCCTCCTGTTACTTAGCCTCTCTGAGTTTGTGAATTGTAGCATGGTTATCCTTTATCTAACAGCTAGTATCCACTTATAAATGAGTATGTATCATGTTTATTTTTCTGGATCTGGATTAGATCACTTAGGATGAGTTTTTCTAGTTCCATACATTTGCCTGCAAATTTCATAATGTTATTTTTTTAATGCTGAGTAATACTCCATTGTGTAAATTACCATATTTTCTTCATAATTCTTTGGCTGAGGGACATCTAGGTCATTTCCAATTTCTTGTTATTATTAATAAAGCCTTTATGAACATAGATGAGCAAGTGTCCTTATGGTAGGATGGAGCATCTGTTGGGTATGTGTCCCAGAGTGGTATAGCTGAGTTTTGAGGTAAGTTGATTGCCACTTTTCTAGGGAACCACCATATTGATTTCCATAGTGGTTGTACAAGTTTGGACTCCCACCAGCTCCACATCCTTGCCAGCATGAGCTGTCACTTTTTATTGATCTTAGCCATTCTGACAGGTGTAAGATGGAATCTCAAAGTAGTTTTGATTTGCATTTCCTGATGGCTAAGGATGTTGAACACTTCTTTAAGTGTTTCTCAGCCACTTAAGATTCTTCTATTGAAAATTCTTGTTTTGATCGGTACCCAATTTTATCATTGGATTATTTGGTTCGTTGATGTCTAGTTTTTTGTGTTCTTTATATGTTTTGGATATTAGCCCTTTATCAGATGTGGCATTGAGAACATTTTTTTCCATTCTGTAAGCTTCCATTTTGTCCTATTGACAGTGTTCTTTGCCTGGTTTTATGTTGAGGTGATAAATAAATATGGATCTATATTCATTCTGATGTATACAGACATTCCTGATTTCAAGCTGTACTACAGGGCTATGATAATAAAAAAAACTGCATGATATTGGCATAAAAAGAGACATGAAGATCAATGGAGTCAATCAAAGACCCAGACACAAATCCACACACCTATGGACACCTGATTTCCGATAAAGAAGCCAGAAATACAAAATGGAAAAAAGAAAGCATTTTCATTAAATGATCCTGGTCTAACTGGATGTTTGTATATAGAAGAATGAAAATAGATCCATATTTATCACCCTGAATAAAACTCAAGTCCAAGTGGATCAAAGACCTCAACATAAACCCAGATACACTGAACCTGGTAGAAGAGAAAGTAGGTAATAGCCTTGAATGTATTGCTACTGGAGACAACTTCCTGAGCAGAAAGAACACTGGTAACACAGGCACTAAGATCAACAATTAATAAATGGTACTTCATGAAACCAAAAAGCTTCTGTAAGGCAAAGGACACTGTCAATAGGACAAAATCAAATCTTACAGAATGGACATGATTGTTGCCTGGAAACTTTCCCAAATTCTATTGTGTTTAAATATGCTGACAATAAACTACCAGGCATCAGACTCTCTAGAAGTTTAATCCAGCCTGGCAGAGTAAATTCAGCTGAACTGAGTTTTCATTCTCACCTCTTCTTGGTTGTTTACCTGCCTACCATGATACCTGCAGGGACCTCCTCACACCTTTAATTTTTTTTAACATACATTTATTTAAGTTTTTTGTTTATTAAGTTTATTTGTGTTCTTTCATGTCCCTGTTTGCATGTCACAGTATGCATATGTGTGAAAGTCAGAGTACAAGTTGTGGGAGTCTGCTTTCTCCTCACACCTTGTGGACTCTAGGAATCATACTCAGGTCATCAGTCTTGACAAGTTCCCTTTTCTGCTAAAACTTCTTGCTGGCCTCCTCCACCTTTTATTTTTGAGGCAGGGTCTCTCACCCTTGAGTTCATCAATTCAGTGAGATGGCTGCCAGCAACCTCCAGAGAGCTACCTTTACCTGCCTACCCACAGCACTGGTGTTACAAAAGCACTAATCCCCACAGCTGTTTTGTTTTGTTTTTTGTTTGCTTGTTTTTAACATGGTTACTCAGTATGGACCTTAGATACCCATACTTGCATAATACGCACTTTACTAACTGATCCGTCACCCATGATTCCCCTTTCTTTCATT
The DNA here is from genome assembly GCF_949786415.1 of Peromyscus eremicus. Taxonomy (NCBI): domain Eukaryota; kingdom Metazoa; phylum Chordata; class Mammalia; order Rodentia; family Cricetidae; genus Peromyscus; species Peromyscus eremicus. The sequence continues at coordinate 3,790,445 of NW_026734286.1, read as the reverse complement.
CTCTTTTTCTCCCAACTTCCTTATCCTCCAGTTGTATATACTAAGAACCCAACTTCTCTTTCTATAGCTTTGCTTGTCCTTGGCATTTCACATATGTGGGGCCATAAAGGAATCACAGTCTTTCCCACCTGCTTATTTCCTGAGCATAATGTCTTCAAGGTTCTCCTGTATTGTACTTTGTACCCTTTGGTTGCTAAGTCATGTTCGATTGCACTGCATCTTTATTTATTCACCTTTGAATATTTCAGAATTTGTAATTTTCACTCTTTTGGATTAATGCTGCTATTAGTGATCATATATACATCTCTTCCTTCTTCAGCTATATCTCTAGAAGTGGAATTATTGTGTCAATGGTACCTCTAACATTTTAGGAATGGCCAGGCTGTTTCCCATCGTGTTTCCACTACTTTACATTCCTTCTAGCATGAGTAGGGATTAAATTTCTCCATAACTTTTCCAATCCTTGTTATTACCTCTTCTCCTTTTTTGAGCCACAGTCTTGCTATGTAGTCTAGGCTGTTTTCAAACTCAAGGTATTCCTCTTGACTCAGACTCCCAGGTGCTATGAATACAGGCATGCCTCATGATGTCCAGATCTTTCTTTTTGATTATAGCCATTTTTTGTGGCTATGTAACAGTACCTCCTTGTAGTTTTGATTTGCATTTTCCTAATAAATTTACCATGTCCCTTAGAGAAATGTCCACTGAGATGTTTTATCCATTTTAATTGGCTCACATTTTTGCTCTTGAGATACAAGAATGCTTCTACTTCTGACTTTCAAGTCTCTTATGAGATATGTGACATTCAAATGTTGTTTCACATTCCATGTGTTGTCTTTTTATGTTTTGGGGGTGCCTTATTGCCAATTTTTATGGTGATATTTTATTTGTACTGAAATGTGATTTTATTTGTATGTTAATAAATAAAGTTGCCTGGGGGTCAGGGCTAATAGCAAGCCATAGCCGAGCTGGGCATTGGTGGTGCACGCCTTTAATCCCAGCACTTGGTAGGCAGAGCTAGGTAGATCTCTGTGTGTTCAAGGATACAGCCAGCATTGGAGACACACGCTCCAATGTGTGTCTGGAGGTCTGTACAGACAGGAAGTGACGAGGCAGTCATGTGGTTGGGTTTACAACCAATGAGAAGGCAGAACAGAAAGTCTATATAAAGACAAACAGACAGGAAGTAGGTCTCTTTCAGAGAGGTCTCTTGGCTGAAGAGGATAGCTGCAGCAGGCGGGTAAGGCTCTTAGCTCTGATCTCTTGGCTTTCTTCGTTGCATTGGTTCTGTGTTTCTTATTTAATAAGATGGTTGGTTACATCTACAAATTTTTATTTTTTTCTGGGGATATATTTCAACTAGTAGAGTACTTGTTTAACATGCGCAGAGCCCTGGATTCAATTCCCAATACCACATAAACTGAGTGTCACCATGCAAAACCTGTAATCCCTGCACTTGGTAGGTAGAGGAAGGAGATTAGCTGTTCAAGGTTATCCTTGGATACATAATGAGTTTGAGGTCAGCCTGGGCTATAGGTCACCATGTGTCAAAAAAAAAAAAAAGAGATTGGACTATCAGATGACTCCTCTGTTAAAGGTACTTGCTGCACCTGAGTTGGATACCCAGAACCCATGTAAAGGTGGAAGGAGAGATCCAACTCCTCAAAGCTGTCCTCTGAGCTCCACATGTACACCATGACATGAATGGTCACAGACTCATCATTGGATACACCTGTATAGGTACTGCACACACGTGTAAGTAAAAATAAAATAAATCAGGGCTTGAGAGATGCCTCAGTGGTTAAGATCACTGGCTGTTCTTCTAGAAGACCTAGGTTCAATTCCAAGCACCCACATGTCAGCTCACAACTGTCTATTAACTCCAGTTCCAGGGGACCTGACACTTTTTTTTTTTTTTTTGGTTTTTCGAGACAGGGTTTCTCTGTGTAGCTTTACGCCTTTCCTGGAACTCACTTGGTAGCCCAGGCTGGCCTTGAACTCACAGAGATCCGCCTGGTTCTGCCTCCCGAGTGCTGGGATTAAAGGCATGCACCACCACCGCCCGGCTGGACCTGACACTCTTATACATACTTATGTGCAAGCAAAACACCAATGACATAAAATAAAAATAAATAAATTATAAATAATAGATAAATAAAAAAGTAAAATAAATCTTTAAAAAATTAAACTATAGAAAGAAAAATTGAAAATAATTCAATTTTCTGATGAGTGAATGAATTGACAGTTCTCAAAAAAGGCATACAAATGGACAGCAGGTACATGAGAAAATGGTCAACAATGCTAATAATCAGAGATGTAGTAATGGTCCTGATTTGATCATATGCAAAGTATACACATACTGAAATACCATACAGCATCCCAGAAATATGTGTAATTATCTGTTGATAAAAAATACAAAACCAAAAAAAAAAAAAAAAGAGAAAGAAAAAAAATACAAAGCCAGGCGGTGGTGGTGCATACCTTTAATCCCAGCACTCGGGAAGCAGAGGCAGGTGGATCTCTGTGAGTTCAAGGCCAGCCTGGGGTACAGAGTGAGTTCCAGGAAAGGTGCCAAAGCTACACAGAAAAACCCTGTCTCAAAAAACCAAAACAAACAAACAAAAAACAAAAATAAAATTACAAAACAGAGAAATCTTAAACTTCAAATAATAATCAAAATGTGCACAGGCTAGAAGTGTCACTTAGGGACAGGACATTATCCTAATATGTGGAATATGATGGCCAGTACTGCAAGAAAAATATGTATTTCACAGTAAAAAATTATTTAATGGCTTAATTGATGAAAGAATAAAATCATAAATATGTAAGTGACTAACATACTGAAGTGAGGGACCATGATCAAGAATGATGTCTTTCTTTAAAACTGTTGCCTTTCCTGATTTATTTGCATCAGTACCCCAGAAATTGGGGTACTTTTACTATATGAGTTAAAATCAAATTAGTTTTTTTTTATACACTGAAATCTTTTGCTTTTTGGGTAATTGTTACTTATCTCTACCCAAAAATTACTGCAAGCTCTTTGTCAATGTTCATTTTCTGCCCATAGTGAAACAACTTCAGCATTCATAAAAGATACTATAATTTCTGCTGAGTCCATTCCTGTTAATTGGTGAAGTCTTAATTTTCCTTTTAGAATAAACTCACATATATCTCTAATTTTTTACTCTGTTTGTGGTAAAAATAACCACTCTAAGATAATATCTTCCCTCTGCATTAAAATCCCTATAGGCGAATGCATAGAGGCTAAAAATAACCATAATGCAATCAAGCTCCAAATCCAAATGATCCACATGTGCATCCTGTAATTTCTTTTCCACCAAAGTCAATTCTCTTTCAGCTTCAGCTGATAATTAATTCTCTTGGACTATTTACATCCTTGTCACCCTCTAAGGTTTGAAACAAATTATTCAGTTCTTGAGTTGTTACTCCAATAGTGGGCTGTAGACAGGTAATGTCTCCCAGCAATTTTTGAAAGCCATTGAGAGTCTGTAATTGATCCCTCCTGATTTGTACCTTTTGGAGGTGAATTTTTTGTAAACCTGTTTTATATCCTAAGTAATTAATAGAATCTCCTCTTTGTATTTTTTCAGAAGCAATTTATAATCCCCAGCAAAGCAAAATTTTCTTTGCTTTTTCAAGTATTTTTTTCTGAAGTATCTACATTTGAATCAGCTAATAAGATATTGTCCATATAATGGAAAACTATAGATTGAGGAAATTGCTTATGTATTATTTCCAATGGCTATCATACAAAATATTGGCACAGGATGGGGCTGTTCAACGTTCCTTGTGGGAGAATTTTCCATTGATATCTCTTAACAGACTGATAATTATTATAAGTAGGCACTGTGAAGGCAAATTTTTCTCTATCTTGTTGGAATGATATAGTAAAAAATCAGTCCTTTAAATCAATCACTATAATAGACTATCCCTTAGGTAATAAAGAAGGCAAGGGAATTCCAGGGTATAAAGAGTCCATTGGCTGAATTAACTTATTTATGGTTCTTAGATCTATTAACATTCTCCATTTTCCAGATTTCTTTTTAATAACAAATACAGGAGAATTCTAAGGACTGGTTGATTCTTCAATATGTTGAGCATTTAACTGCTTCTGTACCAGCTGTTCTAAGGCCTGAAATTTTTCTGATGTCAAAGGCCATTGTTCTACCCAAACAGGTTTGTCAGTCAACCATTTTAAAGGTAGGGCTGTTGATATATTTGAAATACCAACAGCTTTTGTGCCCTGCTTACGTACAGCTTGAATGGTCTGTTACTGTCCTTAATAGTATCTTTTGATATTTCTCTCAGAAGCATTCCTTATTTTATAGTTTGTTTCTGAGATTGGGGGAATGTTAATCTGTGTTTTCCATTGCTGCAATAAATCACAGCCCCAAAAATTCATTGTTATGTTAGCCACATATGGTTTCAATTTTCCTATCTGTCCTTCTGGCCCTATGCATTCAACCCATCTTGTACTTTGTTTTACTTGAGACAACCTGCCAATCTCTAAAAGCTGAACATTTGCTGCCTGAAAAGACCAACCTGTATGCCATGATTTTAGTGCAATTTTTGTTACATCTGCACCTATGTCTACCAAACCTTCAAGTTCTATGCAACTTATTTGTATTTTTAACTTTGGTCTTTGATCATTTATAGAAGTTTGCCAAAATATTTGCTTAATGGTTTCTCCTGAAATTTTTATTTTCTAAAGCTGCTCTGGCATCCAGACCATATAGTTTTTAACAACAGGTGTTATATCATGTAATCATTTTGTGGAGGGTTTTCCCCAATGCTGGCAGGGAATGATTGAACTGTATTTGCCCCACAGGGTGTTTCCCAATGGCAAAGGGTTACCTTGCCTGTCCCCTGTTGATCTACATTTATTAGTTCAATGCTGGCCTTTGCCACACCTTCTCTATATTATTTCTATAATAAACATTGTTTCTAGGAGCAGTTTGCCTACACTTACTTTTTGTATGATCTTGTCTACCACAATTAAAACACCTAACATTCTGATTTATTTTCAAATTTTTAGAAAGCAGTGCTCCTATCCAATTATCATCATTAAAAGTATGGGAGCCAATGTCAACTGTATTTCTGATTCATTCTTCTATGGGTGTTGATCTTACATTTAAAGGCATAATCACCCTTTTGTATTCTGTATTAGCATTTTCAAAAGCCAAAGATTCAATTAATATTTATCTAGTGCATGGATCAGATATCATTCTCTTTACAGCTGATATTAATTGTAAAAACAACAACAACAACAAAAAACAAAAAACAAAAAAACCCACAAAAAAACCCAAACCAAACAAAACAGACAAACAAACAAACAAACAAACCAAAAATCAGTGAAAGCTTCTTTAGGGCTTTGTATAATTTTAGTAAATGATTCAGTTCTCTTTCATGATTCTTCAACCCTTTCCCAGCATACTGATCCTCTTCAAGGATTTTGTCTTGGGAAATCTCATGACCCTAGCCCTTCCTCATTGTTCCAGGGCCCTGGCTTCCTCTCTCCACCAAGTTCTCTATCATAATTGAGGACTGGCTTCTAATACCACTGAATCTAAATCCTTTCAGTCTTGTGGAATAATTCTATTTCTAGTTGCCCATGAATTTAACATCTATCTTACAAAAGGTGAATGCATACCATACGAAACTACTACTTCCTTAAATCTCTTTAAGTCTAACATATCTATAGGATTCTAATTAACTTCTGCATAGCCTTGGGGATGCCCATTATCTGGTGATTGTTGTTGAACAGCAACTGGATGTATTAAAGTTGGTGTTCTAATAACCTTAGGCTATTCTTCTCCAGTTTCAAAATGCAATGGTATGGCAAATTCTGCTCCAAATTCCTCTGCCTGTGTCTGAGCATTTTTTTCATTAGTATATCTTTCTAAGGCCTGTATCCTATTAATCCACTTGTCACGTTTAGCACAAAAAACCACCAAGGCTATTATTGATAAGATATTAATTACCATACTGGTACTATGTATTGTAGCTGGAGAATTTCTCTCCAGCTCCCACCACCAAGTCCCGCCAGTCTCAGAGCCCACTTATAAAATAAACACACAGACTCTTACATTATTTAAACTGCTTGGCCATTAGCTCAGGCCTGTCATTGTCTAGCTCTTACTCTTATATTTAGCCCATTTCTATTAATCTTTACTTTGCCACATGGCTCATGGCTTACTGGTACCTTACATCTTCCTTGTCCTGGCGGTGGCTCCAGGCAGTCTCCCTCTTCCCTTCCTGTTCCCTCAATTCTTTTCTCTGTTAGTCCCGCCTATACTTCCTGTCTGGCTATTGGCCAATCAGAGTTTATTTACATATAGCGATATCCACAGCACTTCCCCTTTCTTTTTTTTTAAAAAGGAAGGTTTTAACTTTAACATAGTAAAATTACATATAACAAAACAATTATCAAGCAAGAATTACAGTTACAATATTAAAGAAGAGATCCTATCTATCTTATATTTGTGAGTTTAAGGTTTTTATATCTAACTTATCTTTTATTATAACTAAGGAAAATTCTAAGTATCTAGTCTTTAACCACATCAAAGACCTCAGAAGGATATAATACTGCCTGAGAAATGGGAGAAGGATGCAAGCAACTTTTGGGAGTCTTGCAGGGTAGACAGAGACAGCTGAGCCTGGACAGTCATCCAAAGTTTTCTTGTAAAGTTGGGGCATCTGTCTTCAGCCCACAGGCCTAGAGTCTCTTATTCACTTTTCTCTGTGTCTTGTAGAATGTCTGGCAGTTTTCTCTGCAAAGCAGGAACCTGAAGGACCATTTTGTCAAGCAAAGTTCAGTGGTCACCTTTCTATGGGTCCTGCATGTCCAGTTGATCAAGCAGTCCAGGCAAGAACAGTTTCTTGCCCAAATGGCTATTTTTGTCAAGGTGAAGATAAACTCCGTATGGAGTGTCTTCGATGCCCATCCTCCTCTCTGAAGTAAATCGGTGCTGTCAGGAGCAGACACGTCTCACTGTCCAAAAAGTCTAAATTTTTAAAACATTTTAAATGCCATATTCTGTAGGTCTTTGAAGTGTTTGAAGACTACCTATCTATCTGAAATATATCTATGTATACCTAGAAGACTTAACTAACATGGCTATAAATATTATCATAGATGACTAACTATTAATCTATTTTTTAATTATCCATTACAATTTTAAATGAGTTACATAAACATAATACCTCAAACAAGAATAGAAATATATATACAGTATAACAAAATTAAGTTTAAATTTGTATCAATAAACTAAAATCTATAGCAATGTAAAACATTTTAAACAAGTTGTTACTCTTTAAAAGTAGGTTCATTAATCTACCCTTTCATCCTATCATATCTAAACTATCCCCCTTTTTTTTTTTTAGAAAGAGATTGTATTTATAATCAACCTGCTTTAAATAAAAATATTGGTTTTTCTCTGTCTCACACCAGAGGGCTCTTCTGATTTGGGACACAAGAATCTCTTAACCATTTTTTTTTTTTTGAGCAATATGTCTGGGTTTAGAGGGGGAGTGAGCCAATTCCATCTCTAAAGCCAGCTTGGTATATTTGGGAATTTGGGCGTAGCTTCTCTTACTACTTCCTGCTGGAGGGGGGCGCTGTATCTTATGGGGACACAAAGAAACTTTTAGGATCATGGAGTAGTCCATGAGGCTGTATCGTCTGAGCCAGTTGCCTTGAAACCATTCTGGATGTTGAATCATCTGGGCCATGGTGTCACTGGAGACCTTTCAGGGGGTCTTGGCTGGTCAAACCTGATGTATCTTAATCTGGAACAAATCCATAGTCTCTGGCTTTCTGTGGAAACAAAAGCAGAGACTCTTTTCCAAAGCAACATATCCTTATATCCAAATTTTGAAGTCAAGGTACCTTTAAAATATACATTTTGGCATAACTCAACAGCTTTTACAATCAAATGTTTTTCTGCAGTTACGAATATCAAAGACAACATAATCCAGATTCTCTGTGTGGTAGCCATCTATACATGGCTTATTTTTTTATATTAGCTTGAGCCTATTGCTTTAAACTGCAGCCTTCTAAGCCTGAAATGGAGCAGTGGCTGCTGGCTCCGCCCACTTCAGCTTCCCAACATGGCAGTGGTCTGCTTTCCGGCAGCTCTGGGAGCCTTAACTCTCAGAAATAGTGGGTCTACACTTTTTACCAAAGTAGCGTGTAGCCCAGAAACCTCTTTTTTTGTTTTGTACTAGCAAAGGCTAAATCCACCACACAGTTTAATGTGCTACTTGCAGAGGCCTGATTCCCACCATACTGCAGGTCGAGAGCGCACGGAACCCGCCAGTAGCTCAAACCGGCAGCTGCCGCTCATTTGAGAGAGACAATTAGGAAGCTGTTTTAAGCTCCGTTTTAGAATCTTTTTTCTAAGTTTTTAGGTGGAAACTCTTGCCACCACGTTGGACGCCATTTGTAGCTGGAGAATTTCTCTCCAGCTCCCACCACCAAGTCCCACCAGTCTCAGAGCCCACTTATAAAATAAACACACAGACTCTTACATTATTTAAACTGCTTGGCCATTAGCTCAGGCCTGTCATTGTCTAGCTCTTACTCTTATATTTAGCCCATTTCTATTAATCTTTACTTTGCCACATGGCTCATGGCTTACTGGTACCTTACATCTTCCTTGTCCTGGCGGTGGCTCCAGGCAGTCTCCCTCTTCCCTTCCTGTTCCCTCAATTCTTTTCTCTGTTAGTCCCGCCTATACTTCCTGTCTGGCTATTGGCCAATCAGAGTTTATTTACATATAGCGATATCCACAGCAATGTATTATCAATATTTTATCAGTTTCAGTTAAATCATAAATTTTTCCATATTCTGATTCTAACTTCAAGCCTTTTAAGGTAGAAGTATACAGGGTCCTAGCACCCTGCATTGTTATATTTCCCATTCTTAATGTAGAAAAAAAACCATTTCTTTTCAATATTATTTAATTTTCTTCTACTATCCTAAAGGATTTCCCAAGTCTCTCGCCAATTCTGTTGACTTCTCTGGGCAATCAATAGCTGACTGCTAGTGTAGAGATGTCCAGACATCAGATGCAGCAGGTCCAGAGGTTGAGAACCCCAGATGGCAGTGCGGCAGTGCCAGCTGGTCTGACCCCTCCTTCTGAGTGGTTCTACCACCTGTTGGAGTGGCAACTGTCTTTCTTTAAAACTGTTGCTGCCTTTTAAGTAGTGGTTGTCCTAATCAACCACAACTCTGTCTACCACCAGGAGCGGTTGGGCTCCAAGCCCCACAGCCTGAGGGGATTCCCTCAAGCTCCCTCAGGCACTGAGTCTTTCAAAACTACAAAGGGGACTTATTTAAATCTTCTTTCCTTTAAAGAACTCAAGATTCAAAGGTTGAGGGGGAATTCTGCTCCTCAAGGAGGCTGAGTATCAAGTAGCTCCTGTCCCCTCCTTACTTGAGTCTACCAAAAAGCCATTTGTCCTCCCAGCCCCCACTTAAAAGCCCTTTTCCATCTGGTTCCTCCCTACCACTTCTTGTCAGCTAGTTGCTGACTCAGCCTCCTGACTGCAGGTTAATTTTATTTAATCAAACAAATGTAATACATCTTTGCATCTTTAAACAAATGCTCCAGAGCATAAACAAAAGTAACACACCTTAAAACAATATTCTACCACACAAGAATCAACGTAAGAGTTGAGGATGTATCTCACATAGAGATGGGTTTCCTAGTATGCACAGGACCCAGTGCCAGAAAAAAAGTGAGAGGGAGGGAGAGACAGACAGACAAATAGACAGAGGGAGAGAGATGAAAAAAATTTTTTTAAAAATCAGGCAGCAAAAGGGATTTCCAAGCTTTCTGAGGCATGGTGGTGCATGCATTGGAGCTTTGTTTGGTTTGCTCCCATCCTAACTCACTGCTCTTCACTCCTGCTGAGGAACAAGCCAGTCAGGAAGTACTGCTGCAGCCATGGCTTTTAAAGATACCAGAAAGACACCCGTGGAACTTGAGATGGCGATTCACCAAATTTGAATCATGTTCACCAGCCACAATGTGAAGTTGCTGGAGAAGGTATGTGCTGACTTGATCAGAGGTGCAGTAGAAAAGAACCTGAAAGTGAAAGGACCCGTGCACATGCACATCCAAACACTGAGAATCACTGCAAGAAAAACACCTTGAGGTGAAAGTTCCAAGATGTGGGAACATTTCCAAATGAGTATCCACAAGTGGCTCATTGACTTACGCAGTCATTACAAGATTGTTAAACAGAGTACTTCCATCAATATTGAGCCAGGAATGGCGGTTGAAGTCACTATTGCAGATGCCTAAGTCAACTATTTTAATAAATCGACTTAATCAATTAAAAAAAACAGACTTCCAAATATTTAATGTCATTAGATTTATTCTTTCATTTGAAAAAATAATATAACATAATAACTGAGCAAGAGATCTGAACTTTCCTAAGACTTTACAAAGACTGAATGTCACTTTGAAGACACTCTTAGTAGTTCTACTAGTCTCCTGAAAAACAGGATGTGGAGTATTCCTTTACACTGTGTGAATATAGATCACCGTGATTGGCTTAATAAAGAAGCTGACTGGCCAATAGCTGGACAGGATAAGGTTAGGGGAAGAGCCAAACAGAGAATGCTGGGAAGAAGAAGAGCAGAATCAGAGGAGTATTGAGGAGATTCAAAGAGAAGCAAGATGGGCATGCTGTACTGAGAAAAGATACCCAGGCACGTGGCAAAGCATAGATAGGAAATATGGGTTAATTAAAAAATGTGGGAGTTGGCTAGTAACAAGCCTGAGCTATTGGCTGAACATTTATAATTAATATTAAGTCTCAGTGCTGATTATTTGGGAACTGGTAGGCAGGAAATAAACATCTACCCACAACAGGAGAAATATCTGGGGTGAATTTCCAAATAGACAAAGTGTCCTAACCATGGATCCCCATAAATTGTTGGGTCCTTGTGAGTCAGGACTTACCTGAGGTGAGAGTTAATTAAGATGCATTCCCAGGAAATAAAATTGCTAGTGAAGGTGGACAATGTGATGGTGTATTCCTGTGATCCCAGAACTTTGGAGGCTAACATGTGGGGCAATGGAAGTTTGAGATCTTTGTCTCAAATAATGAGGCCAATCTCAGAAGAAGAAAAATAGGAGATGGAAGAGGAGAAGAGAATGAAGGTGAGGAGAGGTGAAAACAAAAGAAAAGGGAAGAGATGAAGAAGGAGCAATGAGGAGAGAGCAAGAGAGGAGGCTGTATTGGGCACCCTTCCCTTGTGACAAGTACAATGTACGGGAGGAATGGCAGACCAGCTTAGTTCTTTATGGAAGGAGTGTGTGGCAGAGGCTAATTGTGTCATGTATGCACTGGGAAGTAGAAAGCAACATAGGAAGTAGGTAGAGATAATAGACCCTCGGTGACCTGCTTCTTCCAGCCAGGTCCTGCCTCTCAAAGTTTCAGGAACCTTACAAAATAAAGTCACCAGCTGGGAGCCAAGCATTTAAAGCATGAAAGTGCCTGTAGGAGACATTTCAGATTCAAACTGTAGCAGAGGGAAAACACAGGGTCACATTAGGCAAGATCCTTGAAGCCTCAGGTGGACTGAGAAACTCAGGACAGAAAAGTTAGCTTCAAGGAGAACACCTGTGGAAACTTCTGGTAAGGTGACCAGCAAACCACTCCCTGCTGGTATCTGCCACTTTGAGACAGGAGGGGAGCTGACCTGTTGATGGAATCTTCCATCCCAACAGTCCCCCTTTCCACCCTATAAAACTGCAAGACCCCTGCACCTCTTAAGCATAGTCCCTACTCTGGCAGAAATACTGGTGTCCTTCAGCTGCTCTGATTAAAGGAACAATCGTGCTTCTGCAGACGCTGTCTTCCTTTACATTTCAAGCCGCCCCCATCAGTTCCCATCTAATAGTGTTTAAGAAGGATTTTGGCCTGAGCCCTCCAGGACTCCTAAAAATACTGAAGACCACACCACACAGTTGTTTCAACTAGAAGCAAGAAAGAAAGATGGGGTTCATGTCCTCCCCCAGCTTATCAGTCATTGGTTAATATCTGTTTCCAAGGAAAATGTGAGCTTCCTGGCACTCAAGGTCTTCAGAGGCCAAGTCATGTGGATTCCAGTAGGCCAGAGAGACCATGGTAGATGCTAGAGGCTGTAGCCACTTATCAGTGTCTTAGACACAATGAGAAGTCACCCAAAAAGTCTCAGATGAAGTATGTTTCCTTCCATTTTTCTTTCTAAAGGAAGATATGGATATAAAGTATCCTTCCTAAAAAATCTCATGAAATGAAGCCTGGTGTTCAGGGAGGTTCTGGAATCCTTAGGAGGTGGGGATTGGCTGGAGGAAGTAGGTTATGTCACAGTCAGAGAAGGGGTTAGGGAGTTGGAGGTGGAGGCAAGTGTATCTACTTTTTCCCAGGTCTCTTTCCTCTCTTCTTCATTTCTAAAACCTAACAGAGGAACACAGAGAGAAAGGTATATGTATATAGATAGATAGATAGATAGATAGATAGATAGATAGATAGATATAGATATAGATAGATAGATAGATAGATAGATAGATAGATGATAGATACATAGATAGATAATAGATAGATAATAGATACATAGGTAGATGACAGATAGATGATAGATAGATACATAGATAGGTAATAGATAGATGATAGATACATAGATAGATGATAGGTAGATACATAGATGATAGACACATAGGTAGATGACAGATAGATGATAGATAGATACATAGATAGGTAATAGATAGATGATAGATACATAGACAGATGATAGATAGATAGATAGATAATAGATACATAGATGATAGATAGGTAGATACATAGATGATAGATACATAGGTAGGTGATAGGTAGATACATACATACATACATACATACATACATAATACATAGATGATAGATACATAGATGATAGTGGTCCTTGAGCTATATTAAGGTTGTTAACAGGCACAGCAAGGTTCCAAAGAAAGCCTTCAGTCCCACCACACAAAGCAAGGCATCTCTACTCAAAGGTTTCTGAGGAGGGGATAACCCTACAATGTGAGGCAGCAGACATAATAAATTAATAAGCAATCTACACTAAGTGCCTGATGTCAGCTTACTTGTGCCTACTGCATGGCACCAAGAAGGAGAGAAAGATCACGTGTGTGTGTGTGTGTGTGTGTGTGTGTGTGTGTGTGTGTGTGTCTTAATGTGTAGTTCTGGCTGGCCTGAAACTCTCTATGTAGACCAGGCTTTAACCTCACAGAGATTCCCCTGCCTCTGCCTCTGACTGCTGGGATTAAAGGTGTGTGCCATTAAGGCAACATTAAAATAAAAAAGTTTTAAAAAAGGAAAATAAAAAGAAATAGAAGTGGTCTGTTGCTACTATTCAAAGGGTGGTTAATGGACTGCTTTGCTCTCAGCCAATTTGAAAGAGCGTTGAGTCCATGTCCTGGTATCCCAGTACCCCACAGGCTTATAAAAGCCTTCTGAGATTTAAGGGAAATTCTGCTTTCTCCACGAAGGGCAATGTGCTAACTGTGACAAAATTCTTGGCAGAAAAACTTAAAAGGAGGAGAGATTGAGTTTTGATTGGCTACAAAGGTTTCAATTCATAGTCTTTGACTCTTTGGATTCTGAGACCATAGTGAAGGGGAAAAAAAGTGACAGATTCTTACCTCCCCACATCTTAGGTGGGAAGATAGTGGGAGGGGAGGGAGAGTGGGAAAAAGAGGAGGAAGGAGGAAGGAGAGAGATTGACTGCTGTTTCATAGATCAGGCTGCACAGGCACCCTCCACCCTCTCAACCTCCTCTTTCAGCGGCTGTTACAAAGACCTGACAGGCTCCTTGCTGGGCCTCATCATGCACTCACCTCCACCCTCACTGGAAACCTGGAGCAACTGAAGGCCCTGCCTTTGCTAGCATCAGTGGAGAGTGGTGCAGACACTGTGGAAATAGTCTGGGAGTTCCTAAACAGTTAGATATACCATCTGGCACAATCCCACTTCTAGATACATATCCAAGAAAAAGGAAAACGTTCAGGGAAAACAAAACAAAACTAAACTAAACTAAACTAAACTAAACTAAACAAAACCGCTTGCGCATGACCATACACAGCAACATTAATCAAAGCAGAAAAAAAATTTAGAGTTGCTGAAATGTTCATCAATAGTTAATGGATGACTCTCTGAATGGAGGAGGAGGAGATGGGGGTGTAGACAGGAGGTAGAGGGAGGGAACGGGAATAGAGGAGGGAGGAGAAACTGTGGTTGGTATATAAAATAAGTGAAAAAAATTATTAAAAATAGTTAATGAATGAATAAAATATACTGTAGCAGTGCAACAGAATATGAGTTAGCCATTAACAGGGCGAAGAGCTGACACAGGAGAATCTTGATATAGTATGCTGGGGAAATAAGCAGATTGGAAAGACTATGATTCCTTTCATGGCCTCACATGTGTGAAATGCCCAAGAGATTTATGTAGAGGGTGGGTTCTTGGTATACACAACTGGAGGGTAAGGGAGTTAGAAGAAAAAGATGGGAATCTCGAGAGATGGACCAGTCAGTAAAGCCCTTATTGTGCAAGCATCCATGTGAACTGGGTGCAGTGGTACTCTACTGTAACCCCAGTGCTGTGGGTGGGCAGAGAAGTGTGGACCTCAAGAGGTTGCCAGCAGACAACCTAGCTGATTTGATAATCTCCAGTCTCCACAAGGGCGTAACTTTCATCTCTAAAATAAGATGGAAGTGACCAAAAAAATGTCTGAGCAAGTAATAGACATTTCTACTAAGCCTGATGACCTCAGTTTGATCCCAGAACCCAAAAGGTGGAGAGAGTAGACACAGAACTTTCCCATGGCTTTCACATGGGCACACACAAAAAATTTAAGTTAAAATTTTTGTTTAAGCCAAGAATGATGGCATATACCTTTAGTCACAGCATTTGGGAGGCAGAGGCAGGTAGATCTCTATGAGTTTGAGTCCAGCCTGGTCTACAGAGAGAGTTCCAGGACAACTAGAGGTACATAACAGAAAGCACCTGTCTCAAAAACAATAACAACAATATTTTTTGTTCTTGTTGTTGTTTAAAATAAGGTGAAGTCAGATTGAGATAAAAACCCAGTTTTTTTGTTTTGTTTTGTTTTGTTTTGAGGGAGGTTCAAGACAGGGTTTCTCTGTGTAACAGCTCTGGCTGTCCTGGAACTCACTTTGTAGACCAGGCTGGCCTCAAACTTCCAGAGATCTGCCTGCCTCTGCTTCCTGAGTGCTGGGATTAAAGGCATGTACTACTAGATACTAGATACTTTAAAATGCTAGATACCATTTTAACCACTGGCTCTCACAGACACTTATACACGTGCATGTACATCCACACACAAATACGTGCACACACAAAACAAATGAACATATAATAGAAAAAGAACTGAGAAACAACTGTTAACCGTATAATTGTCTTTCTTTTAAAAATATTTATTTTTTATTTTTATTTATATTTGTATGTACGCATGTGTGTCTATATGAGTGTGTGCCAGTGCCCGAGGAGGCTAGAAGAGTCTGGAGTACCAGGCAGTTGTGGGCCATTTGACAGTGGGAACACAACTCGGGTACTCTGGAAGGGCAGAGTGCTCCTAACCACTGAGCCATCTCTCCATCCCGATTTTCTTTTTAAGTGATGAACATTTTCCTCAAATTAATTGTATTAATGGTTGCCTAGTTCCAAGCATACTAAAACAGTGACAGGTAAACTACACAGTATATGAACTATATCCCAATGAACATCTTACCTTCCAGTAAACACTTAATGAGAACCCATAAATCAAAGAGAAGTTCTATACATTTACTGGGCATCTATAAAGTGATATTCCACACCTGCCAACCATTCTATACTGACCACTCAGGTGTTTGAAGAACAGAATTTCCTGAAGAAGGCCTTATTTATGGCATTCTTCAGCTCCTTGTTCCTGAGACTAAAGATGATGGGACTGAGGAAAGGGGTGAGGACCGTATAGGTAGTGGCCATGAGAGTATCACCTTCCTCAAGGTGGGGGCCCTTGGGCTTGAGGTAGATGACAGATGCAAAGCCATAGTGCACAATCACCACAATAAGGTGGGATGCACAGGTAGAGAAGGCTTTGTGCCGACCCTCAGCTGATGGTATCTTCAAGATGGCAGCCACAATGAAGGCATAGGAGAGGAGGATGAGGAGAAAGCATCCCAGGAGGGCTGTGATGCACACCATCCCTACACCCAGAGCCACAGCTGGCACATTACTTCCACAGGCCAGCTTCAACATAGGGGGCACATGACATAAGAAATGTTGGATTTGATTGGGTCCACAGAAAGGGAGGTGGAAAATGGAGGTTGTCACTACCAGCCCAACAGCTGAGCCTCCAGCCCAGGACCCAGCCACCAAGAAGGCACAGCCCCGGGGGCTCATGAGCACATTGTAGCGCAGTGGGTGACAGATTGCCACATAGCGGTCGTAGCCCATGATGGTGAGCAGCAAGGAGTGGGTGAAGCCAAACGTGAAGGAGAAGAACATCTGGTTGGCACAGGCCAGGAAGGCTATGGAACGATGTGTGGAGAGCAGGTCAACCAGCATACGTGGGATGAAGGACAAGGTATAGAGGATCTCAGAGATGGAGAGGGCACACAGGAAGAGGTACATAGGTGTGTGGAGGCTCCGTTCACTCCAGATCGTGGCCATGATGAGCAGATTGCCCAGCAGTGTGAAGAGGTACATTAGCAGGATCACAACAAAGAAGACGGGCATGAGCTGCTGTGGGAAGTTGGAGAAGCCAATGAAGATGAATTCAGACACTGAGGTGTAGTTTGGTCTTAGCATCTTGGTTGCACCTGATAGAGGAGGAATTAAACCAGATGTTTAGAAGTATGTCATTCCCAAGCGCTGTCTGGGCAGGTTTCCTGGAGAAAGTGACATACCTGTCCAAGCGATCAGTTAAAAGGATGGGTTGCTGCATGTGCATGTCTATACTCTCAGAACTTGGGAGGTGGAGGCAGTAAACTCATAAGTTCAAAGGTAGCCTAAGCAGCATAACAAGACCCTGGAATATAAAATAAATAATTAATGTGTTGAGATTTAAATAACATCACACAGTTTAAATGATCAGTGCAGATAGATTCTGGCACACTGAGAATTTAAATAAACAATGTGAATAATTATTATTTTACCTGGTGTTACTATTATCAGTCCCACACCGCTCCGTCCCCTCCAGGCTTTTCTGCCTTCACTCATATCAGGCTCTCCATTCTTCTCCCCGTTTTCACACATTCAGATCCTTCAAGGACTAAGGGCCAGCTCCTTCTGACTGGCAGCTTTGCTGGGAAGTCACCCCTTCCCTGAGACATGGAAAAGGGACGCAGGCTCTGCATGGTTGCACCACTTCCCTAGCTCTGTGACGCAGGCTGACTGCTCCCATCTCTGAGACGCATAGCAATGAGCAACAACCTGTGGGCCGTGTGTTGTGGGGTGTGTAATGGAGGTGACGAGCACTAAGTACTGGACTGTGGTGTGGTGTGACACTCAAGACACTCTCAGTGACACCAGCACCATGGAGCTGTATCCTCTGACACTAGCTCAGCCTCTGGCTTCTTGCCAGTCCTGTTCCCTCTGTCTGTGGCTTCTGTTTTCTTATGTTTTTAGGGACAGAGTCTCACCATACATGGAATTTGGCATCTAGCCCAAGCAGACCCGAAACTCCTGATCGCTCTCACAGATGTCCATCACCACCCTACAGTCAAGCTAGTCTCTGCTTCTCCTCCTTCTCCCTGATCCCTACCAGGATCCCCCCATCACCAACCTGCTTGGTGCAGAACAGGAGGACGCTGGCAGTGGTGGTTCTCTCTTCTCTGTCCCCGAGTGGCAGCCGGTCACATCTGCCCCAGTTTTCAGGGGTGGGGGTGGGGCTCTCCTTCTCTGTGTCCTAACAGGATCCTAGGTCTCTGCTGTGGTGCTTCCCAGGCTGGCTCTCCATGCTGCTAACAGTCCTGACACAAAGCACATTGTTTTAAATTGCAAAACGAAGCAGCAGGTGAACGGGTTAAAAAGGCGGCCCATCAGAACAGGGTAGTCCAATAACGGAATACAGTACAGACCCTGAGGCCACATGAGGACCCTAGAAAACGGGGACTGAGTGAGGGAAGCCAGACAGGGGAAGCACAGTGTGTGCTCTATTTGTTTGGGATATTCTAACTAGGTAAGTCCACAGAGGGAGAAGACAGATTAGTGGCAGGAAATGGCGGTAACGTAGAATGGGGAGTGATTGCTTATGGGTTTTAGACTGTCAGAATTGAATCTTTAAATTTTCTGTTGTTTTATGGCTCTTTTTGTTTTGAATATAATATTTTCTTTTGTATTAGTAAAAACGATCTTGGGAATAGTAAATGTCATAGTTAGATATCACTGTGAATGCCGATTAAATGCGTAATTATTTCATTCATATCAAGTGCTTTATTGTATACTAAGTGAATGACTTATGGAATACTGAATCCAAGGACTAGAATACACGGTACAACGTGACCAAGCTGGAAAATCTGATGTTAAGTGAAGGAACACAGAGAAGAGGCCGCGTGAGTTCTGGCTCTGTCCCTTGGACATGTCCTCCATGGGCAGTCCACAGAGATGGAAAGCAGATTCCATGGCTTCAGGGACAGAGGAAGGGGAAGAGACTCTGGCTGGTACCTCGGGGGTGATGCAAAGGTTTTAAAACCAGGTGGAGATGATGGTCACCAAACACAGTGAGTACAGTACATATCTCGGGGCGGTTGCGTTTAGAAAGGTGAACTGTACATTGTGTGACTTTTACTTCACTTTTTACAAAAGCAAAGTGGGAATCTGGCTTATACCTGAAATTTCAGCACTCGGCGTGGGAGGGTAGAGGCAGGAGGATAGGAAATTCAAGTCCTTCCTAGACTACATAGTCTGGAAAGGTGGGGGAGTAGGGAGCTTTTAGGAGAGAAATGGGAGAGAACCAGAGAGATAGAGAGGACAAGAGAGCTAGAGACAGAAAAAAATGAGCGAGAAAATAGGGAGAATGAAAGACATGGAGGCAAAAATAGGAGAGAAACAGAGTAAGAGAGATGGAGAGAGAATGAAAGGGGAGGATTAAACAGAGAAGAGGAGAGAAAAAGAGCGGAGACCCTGGACCCAGTCTCGGTGGGTGGTCGCAGTGGGAGGACTCAGGAAGCACTTTTCAGAGTTGTGCAGCCTCGGGAGCACCGCTCTCCCCCCCCCACACCGGCACCCACTTCCCACAAACTGGGATGTAGACTATGTCAGGAAACTGAGTACGCTTACAGGGCTCGCGTGCACAGGAGCTACATTCAAACCCGAGCTCTTACACAAAGAGCAAGATCTCGCCCTCCGAGATACACGCACACCTGCACAGTGTCGGGCCGGGTACGCACTTGGCGCTGCACATAGGCACGCGCACTCTGGGCGCAACACAGCAGATGGTAGCTTAAAGTCCTCTAGTGCAAGTGTTACGCTGCCACCCGTGACGAGAAGCTCAAGGTTGTCCAGGGTGCAGGATCCTGGAATGAGGAACCACACCTTTAGATGGATCTCAGCTTCCTACTGGGTCCAAGGCTCACACCCAACAGTCCCTGTCTCCCCAACCCACACCCTTCTTGCTTCCGCTCTTGCAGGAGGGCAGCCTGGAAGTCACACACTGCCCTCTGCTGGTGATAGCAGGGGTAGCAGAGGAGATGCTACCCCGGCAGGTTGAAGGCGGAGCCCTGGCTTTATCCTTGTACTCTCCAGAAATTTCTCACAAAACACTCTCTGGAGATCCCGGGGCAGAATGCCCTCTGGGCCTTCCTGGGTACTCTGGAGGTGATCAGAGGCCTCTGGAGTCTTCTTGGTGCCAGGCTTTGCTAGGATCGGATGACAGCAACACAAACGGCCCTGGAATTGCCAGGTCAGACTCCACAAAGATGACAAGTTACCTTGGGGACAGAGTGATGCTGGTGGGTGGTCTGGACCACAGAAGAAACAGAAGGGGGGCTTGGAAAGGGGAGTCAGCTTTCACTGCAGTAAGTAACCCTACACCCACTCACATGCCAGAGGCATAAATTACACTCAGTCGGTTATTTTAAAACCATAAAACACTTGAAAGTAGGAGGGGGATGGATTTGGAAGAAAGAGTTCTGAGTGAGTTGGAAGAGGACAGGAGAAAGAAGGAATGTGGACAAATAGGATACATTACAAGCGTGTGAAGTTGTTAAAGAATACATTTCAAAAATTATTTTAAAAGAAAACGCAGTTCCTAAATTGAGGCCTAGTTCAAAGTACTAAGTCCTAAATAAATGTTGATTGGTGATATAATGCTGTGTGTGTGTGTGTGTGTGTGTGTGTGAGAGAGAGAGAGAGAGAGAGAGAGAGAGAGAGAGAGAGAGAGAGAGAACACAGCAGGTGATTTGGGCCAATCCTGAAGCCTTGAGTTTGGTCCCTAGGACCCACAAGCTGGAAGGGGATTATTGACTTAGCCAAGTTGTCCTCTGACATCACAGATGTGCCATGGTACCTACTGTTGTACCCAGAGTCCCCCAAAGACCACCAAGAGACCAAATGGAATGCAAAAGCCAAGTGTCTTTTTACTGTTGCAAACCCTGGGCCTCTCTGTCCATCTGATGCAGTAGCAGATCAGGAGAGACCCTGAGCAGCCATGGGGCATAGTCTACAGACTACATAGGAATAGACTCAGGATTGCTTTATGTGAGTGGCAACCATGTTAGTAACTTTTAATTGGGTTGGGTTAGCTGGGGGTTACAGTTATCCATTTTTGGGCAGGCCTGGACAAGTCCCAGGTTTTGTCCTTGAGCTGCTGTGGAGACTGGCTGGCCTAGCACATACTGACTGTGCGGGTTGGCTCGGTGGCCCAGGCTTGGTGTGTCCTATTTCTCTGTCCCTGCTGGCAGGGACATCAGTGATTGTCTTTTGTTCATGGCCCTCCCAGAAACTGCTTGCTCAGTCTCAGGAAACTGAAATTGAGGCCTGATCTCTAAGAGAAGATTGAGCAGACTGTTATGGCATCTGCTTGGTCCTTTCACCTACCTATGTGTAGACACACACAACAGTAACAATAACAACAACAACAACACACACACACACACACACACTACTAACTAATTCTAGAAAAAAGCTTCATCTAGCTTCCTGTACATTATTTTGGGATTGATTCTCTATCAGTTTTCTCCACGGAACCATGACCACACCTAACAGTGACTTTGAAGTCTCCAAAACGATGATGGGGCCCCACAACGATGATTCTATCAAGATGATGATAATACCACTAAGCTGACAAACACTGATCGGCTTTAGACTACAAACTGCTGAGGACAACTTCAAGATGGCTAGCTTAAATGATCCAGCCTCACAGACTACTCTAGCCAGGACTTGAGACAAGCCCTGCACTTTCCCATTATGCAGAAACAGGACAACAAATGATACAGCTACCTCTCCCAGGACTTGACAATTAACCCAAAATTTTTCTTTTCAGGATCCCCTAAAGATGCCTTCACCCTCAGACAGCAAGAAGTAATTGTAAGTACATGATGCCTACATTCCCAAGAGATGGGGTGGGTGGTTTTTAGTCATTCAATGTATTATGGATAATTGTCATTATTTAGAATGGTTGGTTACAAGTTGTTAATTGCTAGTGGTCAGGGAAAAAGCTAAACAAAGGAAATTAGATTCAGAGTTCTCGTTTAAAAAAAAAGGGAAGGAAAGGAAAAAAGAGGATATAGATATAAGATAAAAGGTAGATTATTACTGGGCTAGAGAGATGGCTCAGAGGTTAAGAGCACTGGCTGCTCTTCCAAAGGTCCTGAGTTCAATTTCCAGCACCCACATGGTGGCTCACAACCATCTATAATGAGATCTGGTGCCCTCTTCTGGCCTGCAGGCATATATGCAGGCAGAACAATGCATACATAATAAATAAATAAATAAATAAATAAATAAATAAATAAATAATCTTTTTTTAAAAAAAAAGGTAGATGATTAAATCTACTTTCAAAAAAAGGTACAGAGCCGGGCGGTGGTGGTGCATGCCTTTAATCCCAGCACTCGGGAGGCAGAGCCAGGCAGATCTCTGTGAGTTCGAGGCTGGCCTGGGCTACCAAGTGAGTTCCAGGAAAGGCGCAAAGCTACACAGAGAAACCCTGTCTTGAAAAACCAAAAAAAAAAAAAAAAAGATACAGAAATGATGGATAAAGGGTAAATTACTGAATCTACTCTGAAAAGAAAAAACGGGAAAATATAGATAAATAAGATAAAAGGTAGATTATTGAATCTACTTTTAGAAAGCAACTACTAGTTTTAAATATTTTACACTGGATTGGATTTTTGTATATTGTATACAAATTATGTATATTGATCCAAATTTGCGGTTGACTTTGTTAGAAAATACTGTACATATATTTCTAATCTTGTTCAAGGTACAATACCTTGAACAGTTCACAAGTTCATTTAACAATGTAATGCAATTTGCTAATCCTTGAAAGTTATTACTACCAACTAATTAGGATATAAAGAAATGCAAGTTAGTATTTAGATTCTTTTTTTTTATGACAATGAGATTCGTCTGCTCCTGGTGAAAGACCCTAACCCTTTAGGCCTACACCCCCAAGCCCCAGGAAATAAGGAACTAAAAAGAAAACTAGTTCCAAGGGCCACCTGACTCAATCATTACTCAACCTCCCCTGTAACAATGTAACAATGTAAAAAGATTTCTGTTAAGAGATGTGCTCAACTGTGACTGGGATAGTTGCAGGTGTTCCAGGAAGGACCACTGTGACCTTTGTGTAAACTCCACTCCTGCCCTGGTACCCCCCTTGAGGTTTCAGGAAGAATGTACCTGTTGACATAACTGTACCCCCTGTGTGATCACTCTGTGACCAGACCATGATCTTGTGAAACGAAATTGTATGGAAATTGTAATCTTAGGGCTTTTTGCTGTGGGATGGTCTGTATGGCAAATGTGTTGCTGATTGGTCAATAAATAAAACACTGATTGGCCGTTGGCTAGGCAGGAAGTATAGGTGGGACAAGGAGGAGAATAAAGCTGGGAAGTGGAAGGCTGAGTCAGAGAGACATTGCCAGCCACCATGAGGACAAGCAGCATGTAAAGATGCCGGTAAGCCACGAGCCATGTGGCAAGGTATAGATTAATGGAAATGGATTAATTTAAGCTGTAAGAACAGTTAGCAAGAAGCCTGCCACAGCCATACAGTTTGTAACCAATATAAGTCTCTGTGTTTACTTGATCGGGTTTGAGCGGCTTGGGACTGGCAGGTGAGAGAGATTTGTCCTAACTGTGGGCCAGGCAGGAAAACTCAAGCTACAGCTTTTGTGGGTTTTTCCTTTAAAAGCCCTCATGGGGCTGCAGTAAGTTGCGGCTCTTGCTCTTAGGAGCAGAGTTTGCCCTTCTGTACAGAAGCCAATAAAATCCTCGTGCTGTTGCATCAACTGGACTGGAGTCTGGGTTCTTGGGGCGCCCACTTGAGACCCTAAACTTTGGGGTCCAACACTGGCAGCACCAATATACTTCAGAGAAGGTGATGAGCATCAAAGAAACTCCAGGTGGAGTTTACTTTCTTTGTGGCAAGTTAGCCACTAGGCAAGAAAATGACCTTGCCTTGACAGCTGACAGTATGCTGTCCAAGATGGACAAGCAGGACACAAAAGAAAGAACTGCTGAACCTTGCCAAGACAAGGTAGGAAGGCCCTTCAGAAAATCCTGCTTCACAGACAAGTCTGTCAGATATGCTAGGCCTGTAGGCTGAAGATGGATATCTCAATGTTGCAGAGAAATCTTGGGTGACTGTCCAGGCAGCCAGCTGTTTCTGTCATTTCTCACATTTTTTGGAAGTTGCTTGTTTGCACTTCCTGCTTACTTCAGTAATATTATTTCCTTCTCTGGTCTCTGAGGGAGTTGAAGATTAGTTATAGTTTTCCTTGTTAACAAATTCAGAAAAGAAACTCACTAAAGATGTGTAACATGTATAAGTTTGAAAGACATCAAAAGATAGTTTTCGGTTGTTAATACAAGTTAGGATAGAAAATAAATTAGGTACAACATTTTGGACTCACCAAAATTGGATAAATAATGAAGTATTTTCTTTGAATTTGTCAAATGTTAATGGACTGGATATTGTTAATGTAATTCTTGAATGTATATATTGTATATATTTATTGTACTTATTATATATAGTTTTTCTTATGTTAGTTATAACCTTCTTTATTATTTTAGACAAAAAAGGGAAAATGTGGTGATATATTGTGCACCCTAATAAACTTGCCTGAGGATCAGAGGACAGAGCCAGGTTCTAGATCAGTCATAGAGGTCAGACAGTGGTGGTACACACCTTTAATCCCAGCACTTGATATCTCATGCCTTTCCTGGGGAAGCACACATGCCTGTAATCCCAGGAAGTGATATGGCCAGGCAGAGAAAGGTATATAAGGTGTGAGGAAACAGGAACCCACTGTCTTTAGGCTGAGGATTTTGTAGAAATAAGAACTAGTGGCTGGCTGTTCTGATTCTCTGATCTTTCAGCTTTCACCCTGATATCTGGCTCTGAGGTTTTTTTTAATTAAAAGACCATCTAAGATTCCAACAACACACACACACACACACACACACACACACACACACACATACACACACACCATGAAATGTAAATTTAAAAATTAGAAGAAATAAATAATTAAAAAGACTAGTTCCTTCTTCCCCTTCCCCTCCAACACTGGGCTCCTTGACCTCCTGAAAGGTTTAGTGGAGGGTTTATGACCTCACAGCCTTAGGTGTACAGAGAAGCTCTGGACAGAAAATTGTGTGATGACACCTGTGGGATGTTTTAGGATTCCAGACTCTTCTGATTAGAAAAAACCCACATACCTCTTTGAGAGTCACCTACCACTTTGAGACTTCAGGAGAAGTAACTTTCACCCCCAAAGTCTCTTTTTTCTGGTCTATAAAACCTCAACCTCCTATATTACATGATCACAGTCTCTACTCTCTGGGAGAGATTGTGCTTCTTCAGTGGCTCTAATTAAAGGAACAATTCTGCTTCTGGAGAAGTCTATCTGATTCCTCTATTGGGTCCTGATGTGAAAACCTCATTTTAAGGAAAAACCCCTCCCCTTCCTCTCTCTCTTCTGCTTTCTTTCCTCCCTGCCATGAGGTGCGCATACCTCTGCTTTTCCTCCTCTCTCCTCTCCTCTCCTCTCCTCTCCTCTCCTCTCCTCTCCTCTCCTCTCCTCTCCTCTCCTCTCCTCTCCTCTTCTCTTCTCTTCTCTTCTCTTCTCTTCTCTTCTCTTCTCTTCCTCTCTCTCCTTTCTGTCTTTATGTCTCTTTATCTCCCTATTATAATAAACTATTTCCATGTGATGCAGTGCCTGGGTTGTGAATGACTGTCTACCACCACTGCCGCCACCATGCATGCATGGTGTGTCTCAACTGCCACCTACCGCTGCAACTGCCCAGCATGCCAGCATGTTTCCCTGCATGGGTGGGAGACCCTGGTCAGCCGGGGTCTCCCACATGCATATATCATAACACATGCTACTCACATCCTCCAAATGGCTTCTTCTAGATTTGGACAGTTTCCGATCTGGAGTCAGGTGTGGGTCTCTTTGTCATAATGTCCAGGGTTCTGCTCTAGGTAGTCTACAGGTAAGGAGTCAGAGTTGGCCGATACCTGGCCCTGTCAGGAGTGGAGGGGTGAAGTGGGGACACAATCTCAGTGGTGGTTCTGAGGCTGTTCACGGACCTAACTGGGCAGCCAGGGAGAAAGGACTGGGGGAAATGGAAGGAACTGGCCAGCCTCAGCCCTTCTGACACTAAGGCTTGGGGTGGGCTTTCCAGATGCTCCTCGGTTTCCTGGGTTCTTAGACCAGGATGGAACTCAGTGAACAACTCCTCCTGCTTGTTCTCTGTGTCTTCACCCCCAAGGCCCCCAGCCTGGTGCAGAAAGCACCCCACCTAGAAGACTGCATCAGCCCTTGTACTTGTGTTATTGTTTTACAGTCCACATAACAAGCCAGGCACAGTGGCGCACACCTTTAATCCCAGCACTCAGGAGGCAGAGGCAGGTGGATCCCTGTGAGTTCAAGGACAGCTTGGTCTACAAAGTGAGTTTCAGGACAGCCAAGGCTGTTACACAAAGAAGCCTTGTCTCAAAAACAAAACAAAACAAAAAACCAACAACAAAAATAATACAATTAACACAACCTAGCCACAGACTGGATGTTTTAAAACAATTGAAATTTATTCTCGGTGTTTCAAAGTCCAAAAGTTCAAAATGGAGGGGGTGCTGCCTTGCCTCTGGAGGCTTCTGAGGAAGAATGTGTCCCACAATTCTTGTCTGGTTTACTTTGGCTCCAGTTGTATTTGGGACTGTTCCTTAGTTTGTAGATACCTCACTCCAGTATCTGTCTCTCTTTTCAAGTCATATTGTTCTCTGGGTCTGTGTGTCTTTTCCATTCAGGGCTCCACTCAGAACCTAGAAGTTTCATCTCAACATCTCAACTAATTACAACTCTAATACCTGCATTTACAAGTGGGGTCATCTTCTGAGGTTCCACATGGATCTGAAATTCTGGAGGACCCTATGTGACCCTCTGGAGCCCCCTTCTAGATATTTCTGGTTCATTTCTCATTCCTACAGTCCACTCCAATGCCAGAGACATGTGGCTAAACTAAGAACCAGATGGCATCTCTGCTTAGAATCAGCTGTGGCTCCTTTATACCCAGACACCTCACTGCTGTCTACAAGGCTCTGTGAAGCCTGGCCCTTGTTGGCTTCTTTGATTTCTGCTCTCAGCTCCCTTCATAGTCTCTAGACTAAAATGAGGCTGGAACATTTCAGTTCTTTGTGCTCTGTTCTCTCACCCCAGGTGCATCCTCATGTCTCACTCCCATCCATCCCTTCAGGTTGCATGCCACCTGTTGCAAGAAGCCTTTCATTCGTGATTTTAGCACTCTCGATGGTCAGGTGCCTCCCTAATTCCTAGTATCCCATGGAGTCTACTGACAAATTGTGTTGTCTTACCTGGTCATGAGACTATCTCCCACTAAACTGTGGCCTCCTGAGAGGTCTCTTGCTGTGTTCCCAATACTTCAATGGTCTCTGCACATAATAAATACAGACCACATTAAAGAAAATAATGAATAGGGTAATGTTGGCATTGAGGCCCACCTCTCAGTCAGGAGGATGAATTTTGTGCTATATCTTGAAGAGTAAGCAAGAGATACTGAGCACACAAGGCCAGGGAGGATATCCCAGGCAGAGGAACCAGCAAAGATATCAGCAGTTCCGATTGAGGGTGGAGGATGTGATAGTTTGAATTAATTGGCCTCAATAAGCCCATAGAGAGTGGCACTATTAGGAAATGTGGCCTTGTTGAAGTGTGTCACTGTGGGGGCAGGCTTTGAGGTCACTTATGCTCAAGCTAGTACACTTCCTGTTGCCTGTGGATCAATATACAGAGCTCTCAGCTCCTTCTCCAGTACCATGTCTGCCTGCGTGCTACTGTGTCCCACCATGTTAATAATGGACTAAACCTATGAAACTGTAAGCCACCCAATTAAATGTTTTCCTTTATAAGAGTTGTCATAGCCATAGCGTTTCTTCACAGCAATAGAAACCCTAACTAAGACAGGGGAGCCTGACAAATTAGCCTAAGCCAGATTGGGAAGGATTGGGAGATGCCATAGAACCATTACTCTGGGACCGGTGGCAAGGGAGGATGGTCCATTGGAGGCAGAGGACAGGAAGAGTCTGGGTCAGTGCCAGCCTGGTTCCAGAATCTGGCCAACATTTTCTTCTAAGCTCCAGCCTCCTGGTTGAGTAGGAGACTCAGAATTTGGAGGAATTGGTCTGGGCACCCATATACTCTCTCATGAAACACTTGTTTGACATAACCCCAGCCCAAACTGGGAAGAGAGAGACAACTGGCCAAGAAATGGAGCCATGACTTAGAGAAAGGGGCTCTAAGGTTGCTTCTGGTTGCCCAGAAATACCCCAACAAGGGTCTGGAGTCGCTGTGAGTGGTAAGCAAATGCATAAAGTGGAGGAATCAAGTGCATTTTGCAATCCTGCCTGGTGGGGGCACTGTGAGTTGGTGTGTCTGAGCTTTATTTTCTCTTTGGTAAATAAGCCTAAATTATTCTTTTTAATTTTGTTTTGTTTTTCAAGACAGGGTTTCTCTGTGTAGCCTTGACTGTCTTGGAACTCACTTTCTAGACCAGACTGGCCTTGAACTCAACCTGCCTCTGCCTTCCAAGTGCTGGATTAAAGGCTTGTGCCACTACTGCCTGGCTTTCTTTTAATTTAAAATTATATTTATTTACATGTTCTCTCCCACCCCACCCCCATTTGTGTATGAGATGGCAACTTGCAGAGTCATGTCTCTCTTTTCCATGTGGGCTCCTGGGAATCCAACCCAAGTTGTCAGGGTTGACAACTTTACCAATGGAGCCGTCCTCCTTAGCCCAGAAATTGTTAACCGAACACATTGGTATGAGGAATCTGTCACAGTGCATGTGGTTTCTTGGAGCGAGCTCCTCTCTCCATCCAGACATCAAACTTTCCTTGAGCTGTGGAATCTGTCTTGTCTTTCAGGCCACAGATATACTAAGCACCCACAGCATGTCCGTGTGTGTCTTCACTGGAGAAAACAACAGGAAAAAAAGCAAAGTCACTTTGCACAACCCATCTACGGCTTCATTCTGCTTTCGCCCATCGGTCTGACCCAGAGGATGCCCAGTTAATAGAAGTCCTAGGCATCTTCTATCTCAGACATACCTCAGCCCTGCTGTGCAAAGAGCCTGTGCTCAGTGCTGTAAATAGGATGTGGGTCACAGCCCACTTTCTGGTCTTGGGCTAGGGGCTCTGTGACGGTTTCCTTTGTCTCTTCAATCTGATTCCAAACACTGTCTTTTTTTACCTGGTGAAGTTTTAGAGAAGAAAACATTGGTTATAATCAACCCAGACCTTCAAGTCCTTATTGCATTTATCTTGAAATATCTGAATGACATTGCTCTCCCTTGTTTGGAAAATTTTAAAGGTAGCGATGCATTCTAAATGTCTTTTATCACTAACACGTAGTAGGTATTTCATGAGTAAGAGATGATGGGGCCTGGTTGTTCATTCCTGTGATCCTAGCACTCGGGAGGCTGAGACAGTAGGATCTTGAGTTCCAGGGCAGTCTGGGCTACACACTAAGATGCTGTCTAAAAAAAAATTACATATAGGTGCTGGGCTGTTAGCTCAGCTGGTAGAATGGTTTGCTAACATGCACAAGGCCGTAGGTTCAATCCCTACTATCACATAAACCAGTAAAGGAGATGCATGTTCACAGACATGCACACCCATACACAAATAATTAATAAATGTTGAAAAAAGAAACTCAAGAAAGCAGCCTTCAACTAAAGCAAGAAGGTGGTTGCACCAGGTTGTTGAAGAGTTCTTGGTCAATGTCTTGCTTGGCGGGTTTCTTCTTCCTCAGATAAGCAGCTGCCTGACTACAAACAGAGGCCGGAAACCTCATGTGTGACCTGCTTCTTGATAAAGGGGAGAGAGCAATGGGGACAGCTGAAGGAGCTGTCTCATGTGATAAAGACAACCAGACTGGCATCTAAAGGCTACGTGCCAGACAATCACTGAGAGGACACTCAGCTCCAGCCACCACAGAGTCAACAGACATGTCCTGACTATCTGAGTCCATTGCTGATCTGGGAGCTGGGGAATGTGCAGTGGGCAGAGCAGACAGGTCCCCTGCTCGTGTGGACCGACACAGAGAAAAGAGAGGTGATAAGTGTTTGAACTTTAGACAGCAGTGAGGAAGTGTGAGGAGGGGATTTTGATGATTAGAAGATCAGGAACACATCATCCTCAGAGACCAGGGCAGAGTGACCAGCAAGGACGTTATGGATGAAGTGGTTTGAGGTATTCTGTTCCTGTGGTGGTGTGATGGCTAACCTTATCATCTTGACAGGACTTAGAATCACCGAGATTATAAATCTCTGGGCCTGTCAGTTAGGGATTATCTTGATTCGGTTAACTGAAGTGGGAAGGTCCATTCTAAATGTGGGTGGCTGGGGTCCTAGACTGCACACAAATGAGAAAGAAAGCTGAGCACAGGCGATCACAGTTCTATGATTCCTGACCTTGAATGCAATGTGACCAGCCGCCTCAAGTTCCAGCCATCATGCCTTCCCAACTGGGAGAGAATTCCCTTCAAAATGTGATCCAAAATCATCCCTTCCTCCCTCAAGTGGCTTTGTTTGGGTATTCTGTCCCAGTAATGAGGAAAATAATTAATACAAGCATGGAGAGAGCAAAGGGTTCACTAACCAGAGGGACCTGCACATGCAAAGATCTCAGGTCAGAAGTAATTTCTCATCCAAGGAAAGAAAAGGTCATTAGGACGGGCAGCTTAGGCAGCAGGATGTACAGTGGCTTAAGACGCTTAAGAAGACAGACAAATCTCCACATAGGAAGGACTTTTCCTCATCATCCCAGCAGCCCCAGCCCATAATCATCTATCTGCAGGATACTGAGGATGATGATTTGATGATGCACAGGATAGGAAGGCTCACACCTGAAAAATGCACCTCAGGAAAATTTGCAGGGCCTGGAAGATGGCTCAGTGACTGAGAGCATATATTGATCTATGTGGGTTCCCAGAACAGGGTTGAATGACGGTAATTTGTTTGCTTTTTTTCTTTTTTAACAAGAACTTATTTTTATTTTAAATTACACGTATATGCATGTGTCTATGTTGGGGAGGATGTGTATGCCTGTGTCACCACCTGTGGAAGTCAGGGGCTTGGGGGTCACCTGAAGCTTGAGTTACAAGCAGTTGTGAGAACCCTGTTCTGGGAACTCACATAGATCAATATATGCTCTTAGTCACTGAGCCATCTTCCAGGCCCTGTTAGCTGTTTTTTGTTGTTGTTTGTTTGCGGGTTTGGTTTTTTTTAATGGTAGTACGTTTACTTACTTACTGTCTTACTTATTTTGTAAGTAAGTACATGCACATGTGTATGTGGGGGGGGGGGAATGCCCATGCCACATGTGTGTGAAGGTCAGAGGGCATCTTACAGGGTTTGGGTCTCTCCTTCCACCTGGGATTGAACTTGGGTCATAGAACCCATGTCATTAGGCAGCAAATGCCTTTACTTCCTTTGTCTTCTGGCCAGGCCACTTTGTGGGTTTTTTTTGTTTGTTTGTTTTGCTTTGTTAAGTGCTGTTTTGCCATGTCTGGGATTAAACCCAGAGCCTTGTACCTGCTAGAGAATAACTCTCCTAGTGGGTTGTGTCTCCAGCCTTTTGCTTGTTTCCCTGCAAAAAGTTACTGAGCACGCTATCTACTGAGGCAGAGAGAACACATCTTTGAAGAAGCCCAGTGTGTTCCTGTCCCCTTAGGGCTGTGGGTTTAATGGGGTAGGAAGGATATTGCTGAATGAGACATGTACATGATAAGGTGTAGAGCACCACAGTGGAGGAAGAGGTGTCAGAGCCCTGCAGGACATCCCTGTGTGCCAAGAGCATTGGTTGGTTGTTCATGGAGGTTATGCTCTGTAGAGTGTCACAGTGCTTTCTGGAGCAGTTGGCTGCTTGGGTCTCTGGGACTTTTGTGTCCTGGGGAAACAGAGGGCCATCACCAGTTCTTAACTGTAGGTCTTGCTTGCTAAACAGACACTCAAGTTTAGGCTTGAAACTAAGCAGAAAAACCATCAGGGAATCATCATTGCTCCAGGGTGGTTTCTCCATCTTAGCCTGGGGCTGTGTATGCAACAGCCTCAGATGCCTGCATCTCTGTGGCTGGTCCTCAGAGGCTCTGCAATTTGTGCAAATGAAGTGGAGACTGGAATTGCCTGTCAACTTTTAATGAGGCCCCAGGTGTCACTGAAAATCCCCCTGCAGTGAGCTCTGGCAAAACTTGGAATTGGTTTCCTGGGGACTGTTATGGCAGGGAAGTTTGGCAGTTTGCAACAAGATGTCCCATTTGGCTGTTTAAAGCCAGTGAAAACAATTGAACTTTGTTCATTTCTGATGTGTCCTCCAGGGCAGAAGCCCAGGGGCTTTGACTGATGGGCATGGAAAATTTCCAAGCAGAGCTGGAGATGGCAGGTTCTTACAAAACATGGTAACTGCCTGGCACATGGATGCCACGGCATCACTTCAGCTACATTCTCTTAGGGATTTCTTCTTTAAACAGACATTTAGTGGAGAAGTGTTTCTGCTCATGCCCCCCCCCCCTTTATGTGTGATAAGACCTAGGATCCTGAGTGTGCTTAGCTGTGGACCCACACTCCCTATTGTTGCCATTTCTTTAAACTGGGTTGTGTATTCTCCTATATTAAATCCTTTCTATAACAGAAGTTCATTGTCCACCCCGTCCCCAGGCCCATTTCACATTCTTCTCTGTGGAGGAGAGTGCAGAAAGAACGAAGACACACGGAGTTCTGGCTTGTAGAGCTTCCTGAAAATGAGTCCAGTGGAGACCTGAGAATGGGACCGCACATCAAACAGACTCTGCCTGGGACAGAGAGAGGACAGGAAGCGCAGCAAATCTGTGGCTTTACACACAGACAAGCTCTGACGCAAATACAGGTCAGCACCATTGTCGTGAAGCACTGGCCATATGTCATCACGCACACAGAGTCACGGGGATATGTGTGTCAATCCTACCAGTTACTATGAAAACATGTACAGGCCTACCATCAATTCCTGCAATGAAGTAGCACAATAAGAAGCCAAGCCCTTCTGAATTGTCCTTCTGAAAATGAGGGCCCCAGGTGAATATCGCCCACTACTCTTTGGCATAAGGAAAAAAACATCCATGCCATATACCATACTGAAATGTCCACATCAAAAAACTCTTGTGTTCTCTGTCCCTTCAGCTGAGGTGAACAGCATGAAAAAAAAAGTGGGCAAAAGAACATTGTATTAATTTTATTTCTTTTATAAGCATACTTTGCTTAACACTTCGGGTTCCCCTACATTTTGGGCTTCCTAACAATTTCTCTGAAATCGCCCTTTTCATCATGTGGCTGCTTGCTCACTGTGTGTCTAATCTCCACGCTATCTTAAATTGTTGTGCCCAGGTCGCAAGACCCCCAAGCAAGACCACAGAGCCAGTATCCGATGCAAGCACACAGAGGTTTTTTTAATAACAAAGCAAGCCTGGGGCTTGGTCCCCATTCCAAACACTCAACACAGCGGGTGGAGGAGGATGGCCCCAGCACTCACGTAAGGGGTTTATATAGGAAAGGTTTTCATGCAGAGAGTTACATATCTTGGGACTGGATGAGGGGGCTGGGGTGAGGTAGTTCTTTGAAGTTACTGGCTGAACTATAAGCATGAGGTTATTGGTGGCTAGCAGGACTCAGGGTATCTACAGAGACATACATTTTTTTACTCCCTATGTCCTGCTTTTGTTGAACCCAGGATATATACATTCATATTATTGTTCCAGTCCTACTCTCCTCTAAGGTCAACTTCTGGTCAGTTGAGTCCGTTACTCCCCATATCCTGTTTTACCAAGTCCAGGAAACATAGATTTATTGTCCCAGCCTTATCTTCCCATGAGTTCAATTTCTGGTCAGTTCTAAACTGCTGGTCAGCAAATACCTTTAGAGGAGGTGAGGGAGTGTCTCTCAAGATGTCTACTGATTTTCCCTTTCAAAATGATATGGTGTTTCTCCTCTCCTTTATTTTCTTCCGGGCAACTGCTGAAATTTATAGCTTCTCTGCCCTGAGGGATTTTCTTTTTTAGATTCTAATAGAATTGTCCTTGAGCTTCCATTTAAGTCTATTCTTAATTTTTTATTAATAAATCTAAGAACCCCAAGAAAGGACCCCCAAATCTCTCCTGCATCAATATAACCCACGGTGGTCCAAGAGGGTGGATGATGTTCCAATAAAGGAAGTGTAAAACAGTAAAAATTTAAAGATGACAAAAGCCACCAGTGTTGTGTGACTGAGTCCCACCCTGAGGAGTTAGGGTGAAGGTCCTGTATTTCTGCGAGTGTGCTCTGAGGGAGGCTAGACTCTAAATGATATGTACAGATGTCTCTTGTCCTCACTAAGTTTAGCCAAGACACATTGCCAATTTTGTCCCTGAAGTTTCCCATTACTTATTAATACCTTAGAAGCACTATACATTCTCTCTTTTTACACTTATTTATTTATTTTGGCTTTTCAAGGCAGGATTTCTCTGTGTAGCCCTGGTTGTCCTGGAACTTACTCTATAGACCAGACTAGCCTCAAACTCAGATATCTGATTGCCTTTGCCTCCCAAGTGCTGATTAAAGGTGTGTGCCACCACTGGTCTAGTGAAGCTCTACCTCAGCCCTGGCACCCTGGCATCCATATACCCAAATAGTCTGGAATGTTCTGGTGGAAGATCCACCTCCCCTCTCCCATCTCTTTCCCCAAACCTGCCCCTTCACAGATCCTCCCCCAGATAAGCTCAAGACCACTCCCACAGGGTATTAAGCTGCATTCCAGAAAACAGACACATGGTTTTCCAGTCTCTCATCCCTGTCTCCTCTCTGGGGGGCCGAAGAATCACCCAGAAACACTTTACCCATTAAACTGGGGCTTTTTCTAATTTGGTCTGATTTGGTTTGATTTGGCTTGCTGTGTCAGCAGAGAGGCTTGTTGGGGTGCAAAAAAACTTTTCATCTGGAGGTCCCACCGAGGGGATTTTCCACCACTGGCCCTGGCTGTGTGGTGGGAAAACACCCCTCGCCCCTACACCCGCTCTCCAGCAGACTAAGATTAGCTTTCAGCTGGGTAAGTTGCCCTTTCCAAGTCCTTGCATAGGAGGCCCAGGGCCTCCTTCGATTTTCAGGGTGTCCTGCCAAAGACACGGTCATGCTAGGCCCCTGCCCATTCTGGAGCAAGGGGCTGCTTTTGTTCTGTGGGACCCCTTCTCCTGAAGACATTCTGTTGAAGGGAATTTCCCACCTCACCCCTCATTTTTGACCCAAGGCCTACCACAGTGGATGCTGTGAGCTAGTCTTCGGGTCTGGGGCACAGACCTGTGAAATAGACATGTTATGCCTGCATCGTGAGTCCCCCAACAAGACCACCAAGGAGCCGACTTCCGATGCAAAGACAAAAGGTTTCTTTATTCAAGCCTGGGCAGGGACTTCATTCACCACTCAGATACAGTGAGTGAAGAAGGAAGCCCAGAGCACTTACTACAAGGGGTTTATATAAGAAAAAGTTTAGAAGCAGTGGGTTACGTATCTTAGTGTCTTAGGATTGGATGAGGCAGCTAGGAGTGAGGTAGTTCTTTGAAGTTATTGGCTTTACTATAAGCGTGAAATTACTAATGGCTGACAGGATTCAGGGCATCTATAGAGACATAAATTTTTTACTCCCTATATCCTGTTTTACTGGTTCCAGGATATACATTTAGAGTTATTGTTCCAGCCCTATTTCCATATGAGTTCAGTCTCAGGTCATCTCTGAGTTAAGTCTCAGGTCACCTCTGAGTTCAGTCACTGGTCAACAGATGCCTTGAGATGGGGGCCGATGCTCAAGGGGGCTACTGATTTTTTTCTTCATCCCCTCCTCTCCTAGTGACTTGAGGACACCCAAACATGGGTTGTAAATGCCTGATTTGATAGGCTGAGTGCCTACCCTGAGCCAGAAGGCCCTCTTCTATATCTTGGTTGAGGATCTCATATTGAGTTTGAGTCCTTTGCACCATTAATTGGATGGTTCCCAATCTCTCTCTGATGAATTGCATCAGCTTGTTTAAGAGGCAAGGCTCAAAGATTAGTATGAGGACTAGTTGCAGTAGGGGTCCCAAGAGGGTGGAGATTAGAGTTGTCAGCCAGGGGGAACTGTTATTCCAAGATTCAAACCCTCCCTAGCCAACTTCCCTGTCCCTTTTCTGCTTATTGAGGCCTTCTCTTAATTTGGCCATAGAGTCCTTAACCAGCCCAGAGTGATCTACATAAAAACAGCATTCCTCTCCCAGGGCTGCACATAGACCCCTTGTCGTAAAAAGATGAGATCTAAATCTCTCCTGTTTTGCATGACTACTTCTGCTAAGGAGGTCAGGGATTCCTATAAATGAGAGAAGGAGGTTTCTAATCTCTCTATGTCTGATCAATGACTGCTCAGAGGTTGGAATAGTGTTGATTCTGGTTAATCAGGGAGATTGTCCCAGTCCCCATGCCGACAAGGCTGGCTCCCAATAAGACACTAAGAGTTAAAGCAGTCAAGGGTTCCCTTTTGGTTCTGACATGCAGATTCCTAATTTTGTCAAGGAACTCATCTTCCACATGGTAAATGAGTCTAGGGACCAGGCATATCAGCACACAGAATCCCTCAGCATGTTTGAGAGTCATAGTGTGGAAACAGGGAGTAAGGCCAGTGGAACATGCTCACCAGGTATCATTGTAGGGAATTAGGTAAAAGGCCCCTGTAGGAATTGTTTGGGAGGAATTACATAGGGACTGTTAGTTAACAGGGCATCTCTCATACGGGTCCCAGCTCCAGCGATCTGCTGGAGAGTTAACTGTGCAGTAGACCTCCATCGACACTGAGTAGAGTCTAAGGTTTGACTAAATGTTCCCACTGTGGCAACACTCTCATAGTAAGTAGGGGCTGTGTCATAGCAAAGCCCTCAAGCCATGGTCAAATTGGGCTTTGAAGCATTCAGGACTGAAAGCAACTGAGCTATGATGCCCAGGAGCAGGTTATCTGACAACAGGTGGGCAACAGGTGCAGTGGGGCAGCTTGCCATAGGGTTATATAAGGTGATAATCATCCAAGATTGTTGTGCATGGGTGTTTGGCTGCCATCGGTGTGTTGATTACGACAGACATCTGAGGGTCCGAGGTTGGTTTAGGTATATGGGAAGGGGCTAGGATGGTGTTAGGGCCCAAGGGCTGTTGGTGGACAGGCTCGATCTTTAGTTTGAGGTGAAAAGTCAGACCATGATTATAACCATCCTTATAAAGTCTTAATCCCCATGTCCTTCCCCTCAGCCAATGTGTGAATTCACATCCCTTTTTTGTAAACCTGATGGTTACAAAACCAATTTTTAACACATTCTCCCCACTCTATCCATTGCCCAGTGGGTTTGAGCTAACTCCCATGTAGACTGCTGAGTAGCTTCTACAATAATTTTGCATGAGCCCCAGCCCAGAGTGATTTCTTGGTTGCCTTAATGAAGTCCCACAAGGAGCTGGGTCCCCAATAGGCATTGCCCAATATTTCACATCCCTATTCTTTATGGAGGAAGTCAGCCAGTCCCCTACATCTGTTGGCCTCTGACCTGTCCCACCCACCTCCAGGACATATATAGATAGGGATGTCTCTTAGTATCACCAGAGCGATGGGTGACTATAGCCTATCCAATTTTGGCTTAATCCCTCTCTCTTTCCTATTCCCGAGGAGGGGTAGGGTATGGGACTACATTGCTCCTGACCATTACATTCAGGGAGCCCCTTCCCCTGGTCTTGGTCCAGTACATCCTAAGAGCTGGCTGTTAGGTCACACAAGTCTGCTCTAAGATCCAGCCACCAAGTGTCTTGAGGTGCCTCTGCTGAGGCCACTTAGATTTGGTCACCATTCTTAGAAGTGATCACCCAAGTTTGTCTCTGGGGTGTATGTGGGTTTGCAGAAACCATGGGCAGGAGAAGGGTCATCATCAGGGTCATCAGGATGTGGTCTCGGGCTGGGTTGGGCCTCATTGGAGTCTGACCTTGAGCGAGTTGGTCAGGTACTGGACTGCCTCCTATCCTTCTCCTGGGTCGTCTTCCTTCTGGGCGAATGGGTTGGTGGGCTGTGCATGACTGTAGAGCACCCAGATGGCGACTCTATCCACCTTTAGGGCTGTTGGTGTAGTCATCAAGATGACAAAGGTTCCCTTTCATCGTGGCTTGAGGGTCCCCTGTTAATAATGGCAGATGAAGACTCAGTCTCTGGGCTGGAACCTGTGGAGCAAAGGGGGGTTGCCAGATTCATAGAGGGCCCTAAGTTTAGTCCAGACATGTTTGTATGCATGTTGGAGGCACTCGAGAGAATCAAGCACATCTCAATCGTCCATCTCAGCTATGAGTTCAGATTTGAGGTTAGGGATAATAGGGGGAGGGGTACCAAACATAATCTCAAAAGGGCTCAGACTCATCTGGTAAGGAGAATTTCTTACACAATAGAGGGTGAAGGGAAGGAGAGTAATCTAGTCTGTGCCAGTCTCTAGGGCTAATTTTGCTAAGGTCTCTTTTAGGGTTTGGCTTATTCTTTCTACTCGTCCTGAACTCTGTGGTCTGTAAGCATAATGCAACTTCCAATCAATCGCCAGGATAGTGGCTAGGCTCTAACTCACCTGGGACTTGAATGCCGGTCCATTATCTGACCCTGTCATTACCGGAACCCATACCTTGGCAAGATGTCTTCTAATAACCTCTTTGCCACAGCTTGGGCCATCTCATGTTTGGTGGGGTATGCTTCAGTCCATCCTGAGAATGTGTCAATGAACACCAGGAGGTACCTGTAGCTGAACTTACTGGGCTTGATCTCTGTGAAATCAACCTCCCAGTACGCACCTGGCTTCTTACCCCTTACTCGTGTCCCAGGGTTTCTGGGGTGGGTAGTAGCATTGGTTAGTAGACAAGCTTTACAACTGTTGACCAGATCCTCTATGGCTTGATTCCCATTTTGTATTTTCACTTCTGAATGTCTTAATAAGTCCTGCATTCATCGGATGCCCATGTGGGAGGAGCGATGTATTAAGCCCTAACTGCCTTGGCAGAATTACCTTATTGTCAGCAGTCCTCCACCACCCCTTGAGGCACTGAGTCATAGGGAGGGTCCTAATCGAGACCATGTCTTCCTTGGTATAATCAGGGGTTTCTGGCAGCACAGGTAGGCCTGGATCTAGCAGGACTGGTGCTAGGGTGGATGCCATGGCCACTTCCTGGGCAGCTTGATCAGCCAAATTGTTACCTCTCAATATTGGCCCTCTGCTCTTCTGATGTCCTGGACAGAGAATTGTAGCCAGTTTCAGGGGCCTCCATAAGGCCTTAACGCAATTCTGAATTTCCTCTTTATTTTTGATAGTCTTTCCCTCAGCAGTTAGGAGCCCCCTCTCTTTGTAGATGGCCCCATGGATGTGAGCTGTGGCAAAGGCGTAGCAACTGTCAGTGTAAATATTGATCTTTTCCCATGTCCCAGCTCTAGGGCCTTAGTTAGGGCTATCAGCTTTGTTTTCTGAGCCGATGTCCCCACTGGCATTGATGATGCCCAGATTACCTTGTCTGTTGTGGTAACAGCCACCCCAGCATACCCCATTCCATTCCTCACATAGCTGCTCCTATCAGAGAACCATGTTTCCTCAGCATCTGGTAGTGGGGTATCTCTGAGGTCCGGTCAGATGCAGTGAGCCTGAGCCAGTATTCCTGTGCATTCGTGGAATGGTGCCTCCAGATCTGGGTTGGGTAGCAAGGTAGCCAGATTTAAAGCCATTGGGACCTGGAAGGTTATTCTGGTCAGATTAAGCAACAAAGTCTGGTAGTGGGTCATATGGGCATTGCTTAGCCAGCAGTTGGGAGGCAGCTTGAGTACTCCTTCTAGGGCATGTGGAGAGGCTATTGTGAGGTTTTGTCCCAAAGTTAGCTTATCAGTGTCCTTAACCAGGAGGGCTACTGCTGCTATAATGTGTAGACATGGAGACCACCCTGCTGCTACAGGGTCCAGTTTCTTTGACAGGTAGCCAGCCACTGGTTGTTTCCAGGGTCCTAATGTCTGAGTAAGCACTCTTTTTGCTATCCCTTTGTGTTTGTCCACAGACAGATAAAATGGTTTGGTGACGTCTGGTAGCCCGAGTGCTGGGGCCTCCTTTATCCACCCCTCCCTACTTCTTCTCCCTCTAGAGCAAAGAAAGCCATATTCTGCAGATCCTTGAAGTATGAGGGCTGTCCAGGTATATCTGAATAGACAAACTTTGTTTCTAGTTACTTGTTTCAAGCTCAACCCTGAAAACATATGCAAGGGACTGAGTAAACTTATCCCTGTAATATTACATCAGTACTTACCCTGACTACAATTTAAAAAAACTTGATTATTTATGACTATTTACTATTTATGTTCTCTAACAGTCTACAATAAATAGCCTTAAAAACAATGATTCTGAATAGAAGTTCTTCTAGTATCAAATATGGGTTCAGTAAAGAAACCAAAACAAAATATCAATATAAAACATACATATGTATCAGTTTATCCAAGTAGCTTAAGCTTAACAAACTTAGCAAATACAAGGAGGCTAGACAACATTCTTAAGCCTGAATGTACCTTGGGCAAGGAGAATCATTCTCCAAGTCATTGGTTCTCAACTATCTCAATGCTATTTCATAACTTCAGTTTTGCCATTGTTGAATCTCAATGCAAACATCTGACATACAAGTAATCCTAGGCCACTCCTGTAAAAAGATTTTTTTTCAACTCCAAAGGGTGAAGACTCATAGAGTCAGAAGCTATTTCAAGCCCTTTGTCAAACTGCTTAGGTCATTGTCTTGCTGCATCACAAGAAACGAACATCCCAGTTTCTGGTTACCATTTGGAGCTTGTGGCTGTGACCCTAATTTTTAGCCTTTTATTTTAAGTCCAAATATAACAATATGGAGCATTTTACAAGCTGAAAATGTCCCATAGCCTTATAAACTTAAATATTTTAAAAATTGCTCTTAATAAGATTAAGATCTCTCAAATGTCTTCTGTAATATCAACAATAAAGTACCTTCTTTTACTTTAAGGGGGAGAAAACATGGCATCACCACAATCTATATAAAGTAAAACCAAGCTCCAAAGTGCAAACAATCCCAAAGTTTAATATCTGGGATTTATTTATAATTCTTTTGGTTCTTTTACTCAGAGGCTTGGATGATTTCTTTGACCCTACCCTTGGCAGCACATACATAGCCTGCCTGCTCCATTTTATTATGGCTGGTGCTTCTGGTGATCATCACCTGGCACTGGCATTTTCAAAACTGCTACAGTCCACCATTGTAACTGGACTCTCTTTGGAACTCTAGCCCTGCTATACATTTGCAAACCTCAGCTGTTACCTATGATCCTTTCATGTCTTTAGAACCATTATCATTTTATTACATGGGTAAATCTTAAATTACAAAATTTAGCTGCCAGAGCAAGGTATATTCCTGTGTATAAAAGCATTGAGGTGCAGCTTTAATATTTATCAAATACCTTATTTATTAAACATATGTTGCCATCTATTTAAATTCTCTAGAAGCTTGCTGTTGAACCCTTGGTAAAGACATAAGTACTTAGGTGTTAACCCGAGTAGATCTTTATAACCTTAGTAAAAGATGGCTGCCAACCACATGGCTGCCCATGAGGTCACCAGCCAAGATGGAGGAAGCCACGTGGTTACTGTTTAAAGCATGTTTTTTTCTCTAAACAATAATGACTTAAACAATAATTACTTGCACACATACACACAGTTGGATCCAAGTCACACACACATATGTACAGTTAAAGCTTGTTTATATTTACACATATAGTTAAATCCAAGTCACATACCTGTCCACATACACACATACATAAGCAGTTTGCAGAATCATTAGCTATTTTTAAAATGAAAACCAACCAGAAAAGCTTTTAAATTCAGTATTTGCAGGTATAAGAAACCACAACAAACATAGTTCACATCACATCCTCTTTGACTTTCTACAACCTTTCATGTACCCTAAGTCCTTTCTTTTGACCCCTCAGACATTTATTCCAGACAAATTCTGCTTTTTTTTAACATAGAAACTCTTACCAAAGTCTTTCTTGTGATTTCCCTCAGTAGTCTAGAATATATTGTAAAACTACAATATTTTAAACAAGAACAGAAAATACATGCATATATCACAACAAGAATAACTCTAAATTTGCATCAGCACTGTACCACAGACAAGAAACTGTTGGTTAGCCTTATAACATAGTCGTGGTAGCTTAGCAACCATAGGCAGTGACATTCCATTCCACTCTCAGGTTTTAGCCCCAGGGCAGGTCTTGGGAGCCCCACCGAACAGCATGGGAGAGGAAGAGGACGGGGAAGGCGTGCACCATGGGGAAAGAAGATCACTGTTAACCTCAGATTTTCAAGTTCATGAGAATGGTAGACCAGAAGGGACTCCCTGTCCCTAGCTGGGCCCACAGACCTGTAGGCCACTCCTCAGCTGTGACTCTGGAGGGGCAGTTAGTTCTCCACCAGCCCCTGCCCGGTTCAGGCACACTTTGAGCTCCTGGTGTGTGTGTGTGGGGGGGCTACTGGCTCCCTCCAGCTCTGGTCTGGGCCCCATGGTGCTCACTGCCCACCTAGCCCACTCAGCAGCACCCAAGGGTCCCTGCAGTAGCCCCTGGGCTGTACAGCCGTTGCCCACTGGACTCCTTGCAGCATCTTTCCCTGCCCACTGCCCACGCTCTGGTCAAAAAGTAAGGCATTCATCTTTGCAGTACAGCTAGGACAGATGTTAATAATCTATTTTTTTCTAGCAACCTGCCTTCTCTGCTCCCTCAAGAAACAGATCCTGAGGTATCCAGGATGACAATTAACTGGATGCTCCTCCACTCACACCTCCTGATGAATGTGAGCCCACCAACTCCTGACCCTCACTTCCCCACATCACCCCATGCTCACAGGAAGTAGCCACACTTGTACTGGTACCTCATACCCAAAGAGTCTGGATTGTTCTGGTGAAGCTCCACCTCAGCCCCTGGCACCCTGGCATCCATATACCCAAAGAGTCTGGAATGTTCTGGTGGAAGACCCACCTCAACTCTCCTCTCCCATCTCTTTCCCCAAACCCACCCCTCAAAGCCTGCCAAACATAGCTCCTCCCCCAGAGAGGCTCAAGACCCACAGGGTATTTAAGCTGCATCCCACAAAACAGACACATGGTTTTCCAGTCTCTCATCCCTGTCTCTTCTCT
Source organism: Peromyscus eremicus (assembly GCF_949786415.1). Lineage (NCBI taxonomy): Eukaryota > Metazoa > Chordata > Mammalia > Rodentia > Cricetidae > Peromyscus > Peromyscus eremicus. The sequence continues at coordinate 3,747,420 of NW_026734286.1, read as the reverse complement.
GGGGGGCCAGAGAATCACCCAGGAATGCTTTACCCATTAAACGGGCTTTTTCTAATTCGGTCTGATTTGGTTTGATTTGGATTGCTGTGTCAGCAGAGAGGCTTATCAGGGTGCAAAAAAACCTTTCATCCACTACCCAGATTTTTTTAGATTTATTTATTTTTGTTTTATGTGTAAGGGTGTTTTGCCTACATATCTGTTTACCATGCATGAGCAGTCCTACAGTGGCCAGAAGAGGGCATCAAATCATTTGGACCTGGAGTTACAGATGGTTGTTAGCTGCACTGTGGGCGCTAGGAACTGAACCCAGGTCCTCTGCAAATATAACAAGTGCTCTTAACAGCTAAGACATCACTCCAGCCCAAGTGTGCCTTTTTTTAATAAAAAATTTTACTATTCTGGATATAACTCAGTGGTTCAACCTTTGTGATGGCCATTTATATTGTCTTTGGTTCTATCCTAGAAATACACACACACACACACACACACACACACACACACACACACACACTATTGAATACCCAGGGTCCTGGGGATTTTGCTACATCTGGCATGGGATATTTGAGGGAAAAAAAAATCTACATACACTATGCTCTTATGTCTGTTAACTTTATTCTTCTAGGACAACATTCTATCAATACAGCTATTGCTCTGTCAGGCATTCAGGGCAGGGATAACTCTAGATGCACCAAGCTCCTTATCCATGTACTTTATTTCTCTGGGATGAAATCCTGTCTACATAGCTTCAGTTCCATCTGATTCCCTCTCATAATCCTGCTAACGACTAAGCTCTTATGCTTCCAGCCTCATTTTTATCCTCCGTTTCTTCATTCTTTATCTCTACCACTCTCTACTCCTGGCTCAAGAGTTCTGCCTTACCATCTACATTACCTCTGTGTTCTTCTCTTCTCCCTGGTCATGCCATTCTGTCTGCTCTACAGAAAATGCTTATCTGTCCTTCCCCTGGCCATGTGTTTCTCTGCTTCCTTGAGAATGTTGCTCTACCTTCCACCTTGATATGTAAAAACCTCTTTTGTTCTCAGTCAGTTGCTTTGGAGAGCCACTAGGCCTCAAGGCAGGGGGATGGTCTGAGCTTCATTAGCACAAGAAACAAAGGACACATTGTCTCATGGGAGAATTGGGTACACTATCTTTTTTTTTTTTTTTTTTTTTTTTTTGGTTTTTCGAGACAGGGTTTCTCTGTGTAGCTTTGCGCCTTTCCTGGAACTCACTTGGTAGCCCAGGCTGGCCTCGAACTCACAGAGATCCGCCTGGCTCTGCCTCCCGAGTGCTGGGATTAAAGGTGTGCACCACCACCGCCCAGCTGGGTACACTATCTTTAATGTCAGAGTTGACACCCACAGGAACTACTGCTAAAGTTTATGTGCTCAGATCATGAGTACCTGAGAGCCCCAGACTCACAGTCCGTGGAATGGAGATAACAATAACACTTGCCTGTCAGCTTGAGTGATGGAATCAGAGAGCAGTACAGTATGAGGAGCATTGGATAAACGGTGGGCATCTGCAGCCATGCCTACCTTTACATGGGTCATGGGGATTCAAACTCAAGTCCTCATGCCTACAGAATAAGCTCTCTTACCCACTGAGCCGTTTGCCCAGCCCCCAGTAATGGTTTTATGGCACTTTCATACATGTGTCATGATGCTTTGTCCTCACTCACTCCCCTCCCCTGAGCTCTTCAGGTTGTTTCTCCCGCTTTAGCTCCCCAGTGCAGGGAGGACAGGTGTGTGCCATCTTGTGAAACTCTTGGGCCTATTTGCCCCACCTCTGGATACTCCTGAGACTTGACTTTCACAGTTTCCCCTCTCAGCAGATTGTGAGATAGCCAATCACATCAGATTGTGAAATGGAGCTCCTCCTAATGGAGTGAGACACACTTGACATCTGCTTTAGAGTAAAAAATGAAATGAACTTTTTATTCATTCAAGGTCCTGCACACCTTGGAGCCTGGGTCTAGCCAGGTGAATTCACACTGTCCTCCTCTCTACCACCCTCTTAAATCCCAGAACTGTTCCCAAATTCCAGACTGGGTTCAAGATGCACATCCTATACAACAGCCCAGCCAACTGTCTCTGTCTGACTTCATTCTACCTAGGCATATCAAATCGTCTGACACAACCTAAATCTCATGTCTTGTGTTTCATCCCAGCCTCTGTATCCACAAGACATGGAACTAACAAAAGAAGTCAACATGCCCAGTATTATCACCAGCACCAAATCCACAAGTCCATTGTAGCTAGAGTTTTCCTGCCTGGCCCACAGTCAGGACAAATCTCTGTCACCCGCCAGTCCCACAGCTGCTCAGACCCAACCAAGTAAACACAGAGACTTATATTGGTTACAAACTGTATGGCCATGGCAGGCATCTTGCTAACTGTTCTTATATCTTAAATTAACCCATTTCTATAAATCTATACCTTGCCATGTGGCTTGTGGCTTACCGGCATCTTCACATGCTGCTTGTCATGGTGGCAGCTAGCAGTGTATCTCACCGCCTTCCTGTTCTCTCAATTCTCCTCTCTGTTAGTCCCACCTATACTTCCTGCCTGGCCTCTGGCCAATCAGTGTTTTATTTACTGACCAATCAGAGCACACATTTGAGATACAGACCATCCCACAGCACTTCCCTTTTTCTTTCTTTCTTTTTTTTTTTTTTAAAGGAAGGTTTTAACTTTAACACATCTCCAAAGCCAGCTTGGTATATTTGGGAATTTGGGCAGAGCTTCTCTTACTACTTCCTGCTGGAGGGGGGCACTGTATCTTATGGGGACACAAAGAAAATTTTAGGATTATGGAATAGTCCGTGAGGGTGTATCGTCTGAGCCAGTTGCCTTGAAATGGTTCTGGATGTTGGATCATCTGGGCCATGGTGTCATCGGAGACCTTTCAGGTGGTCTTGGCTGGTCAAACCTAATGTTTTGACCTCCACATGGCCACCACCACCCTTGCCCATGCTTGCGCTCTGATCTAAATCAGGATGCATCTTTTTTACAAAAAGAAATCACTTTGCTGAGTTGCTTTGCTTGTGTGTTTTTTGTGTGGCACCGAGAATATTCTTTTCCAATATGTTTCTGACATACAGGTTCAAAACCCTCAGACACCACACTCCACAGCTCCGTCGGCACATAAACTCCAACCTAAGTCTGGAATCCCTGCCATGACCCTAGCAGTTACTGTCCAGGCTGTGGAGACACAGTGTGGCCAGCACCCAGCTGCCCTCGAAGAACCTGAGGTGCACTCAGCAAATGACAGGACAGTGGTTCTAATCCAGCTCCAAGCAACAAGACCATTGTCTCTGCTTCCAGCAGATCTCCTTCCAAAACACAGCCACATGCCCTGTTTCTAGTCACTGAATGTCCAGATGTCCTTTGGTGACTCTGCAGTCGGAGGAGTAGGGGTGAGGTATCAAGTGGGAAAAGACACGGATCCAAAGACACCATGTGCTATGTGCCCTCCTTTTCCCAAAGCCTGGATTCCTCACTGGACATTCCACCAAACCTTATCCCTTATTGGTCAATAATCCAAGGACCCTCCTCCTAAAGGCTGAGTGGCTAGAGATGCACCCCTACCAGACTTCCCTGCTAACCCAGCTTTGTTAGAGCTCTTCTAGAGTCACACTGACCCTACCTAGAGGAAAAGTTCACAAGCAAAAGTGGTCCTGGCTTTCCAGACCTGACACTTGCTCAGGGGGCAATTTCTGCTTCTTCTTCTGCCAGGAAGTGTCACAGGTGTGCTCAGGGAATTCCAGACTCCTGTCCATGGAGACAGCATGTGACATCAGAGAGGAAGGACCACCTAGGACAGGTGAGGCCACACTGGAACAGAAGGGAGGGCTGGTTGATGCTGGAGAATAGAGAACTTCCTGGGAGAGAGAGAAACCAGGTGCAGCAGCCAGGAAGCCCAAAGGTACAAAGAGAGCAGGCAACCAAAATGGTTGAATTATATAGGGAAGGGCAGCCCAACCCCCTGGGCTGGAATGTTCAGGGTAGGGGCAGGGTATGCCAGCTTGGAGGGCCCTGTAACAGGTAGGGACTGAGGGATGCAGGGAGAACCTGCTGGCCAGGTCCATTTGATAAATAAGCTCTTCAGCCACTTGTCCCAGGTTTGAAACCTAACAGTAGGAATTAGGGAGAGATGGATTCTATATAAATGACCCACAAAAGGTCGTATATCCAGGACTGGGGATGTGGCTCAGTGGTTAAGAGCACTGGCTGCTGTTTCAGAGGACCCTGGTTCAATTTCCAGCACCCACATGAAAATCATAGATTGTGGTATACATTAGGCTTAGGAAACAAACTTCTGTAAAGTACGGAGACAATAACAATGAATAATACTGCTCTTTAACAACAATGTGGCTTCTGTTTTGGTTTCACAATGTCTCCTTAAATAAGCAGTCTCTTTTCTTGTACAGCTCATTGAAAAGGGCCTTGAACATCTGGAAAGTCAATGGCTATCCTCTAGACTCAAGTCCATGCCTGTAACACTGATAGCTTCACTCTTCAGGAACTTGAAATGAGGCAGATGCCCAAGGCTTTCTTATACATAATTTTTCAATCTCTCCATTTTCAACCAATAAAATACAAACACACAAACAAACAAATACAGTTACTCCAAGCATGGAGATAGTGGAACTTGTAGACAAAAATTAAAACAAAAATGCTCACACTTTAATGATTAGATACTGACTACTTGGCTCAATGACATGTGGGGTCATATGTGTTATAGTTTAGCAGTGGCAGAAAGGAACACCATACAACAAACTCATGTAGGAGGTTTATTAGAGAGGAGGGGAGAGAAGCGGGCACAGAGTCCTGCCTCTGGGAGAAGTGGTGGAGAGAAAGGAAGGAGAAACGGGCAGAGCTTGCTTCTAAAGGGGGTGTATGTAGCAGCCATCACTGCTGACATATTCTGTCAGGACCCTAAGCAGGCCAGGGTAATGCCTGAATGCTAACATTCCTCTTTTTTGTTTATTATAAAAAGATAAGGAGTTAGAACGGGGTAGCAGGGGAGATGGGAATGAGGACACGGAGTTCTCGAGACTGCTTCCTGTTGAACTAGGGGTGTCGGTCATTTTGGGAGTTGGGGTCTGATATTTGACAGATTTTACAAGAGGCAGTAATAGTTCTTAAGAAATGCAAGTCCTCAGGGGTGGGCTGCAGGTGGGCCTTGACAAAGTGAGACAGAGCTTGGCTCTTGGGATGAAAGAGCTGGTGTAGATAGGACAGAATTTGTCAAGTGTCAGGGGGTGACAGTGGGGATGTAGGTTGTAGTGCAAGGATTCCCTGTGGTGGGTAAGGTGAGTCTGGACCTAGGAAGGCTGCAGCTCCAGCTGCCTCATCAGCTTGGTTATTTCCCTTAGAGATGATGGAGTTGTCAGTCTGGTGAGACCGGCAATGAATAATCCCTGTAGCTGTGGGGAAATGAGAGGCTTTTAGCATGGCCATAATTTGACCTGAGTTAGTTATGGATCCCCTTTCTGTTGTAAGTAGTCCACGCCCCTTCCAGATGCAGCATGGGACAGTAGGATATAAAAAGTATATTTAGAGTTTGTGTAAATGTTGAGGGATTGTCCTTTGCCAATTGGAAGGCACGGGTGAGAGCTGTTAGTTCAGCCTGTGGGTTAGTGGTGTGGGAAGGGAGGGCCTGTGCCTCAATCACCTCAGTGTTGTACCTAGAGTCTCCCAAAGGCCACCAAGAGACCAAATCAATGCAAAAGCAAGGAGTCTTTGTATTGTTGTGAGTTAACTCAGGACTCTCTGTCCATCTGACACAGTCAGAGAGACCCTGAGCAGCAAGGGAGCAGGGTATTTATAGGGAGTAAAGCATGGGGGTGAAGTAAGGGGGGCTTGGGGTCTACAGACTACATAGGAGCAGACTCAGGATTGATGCACCTCCCATCCGGAGGTGCTGTCCTTGGTTAGTTTGCAGCTGCAAGAAACTATTATCTCTTCAGCAGTTGTTGTGGCTACTACATTTTTTCTTTATCATGACCCTGATAGTTATAACTTTTAATTGGCTTCTTTTACTGTATGAGGACATCTGGTGGGGTTTTCCTGTAACTAGAGCTAAGCCCAAGGTTGGGGACCCAAGGGCACATTGTGCTGTGCCAGGGGCCTACATTCTGTTGGGTATTGTCCACAGTCTGTCATGGCTGCAGAATAGTCAAGGCAGGGGTCTGGGCAGGGGCCTGGGTTCCTCACTCAGTATCTGACACTATGGCATAGCCTGCTTTTTGGGTCTCCTCGTGTGCAAAGGAGGTGCCGTCTGTGTGGGTATAGATGGCCTGAGGCAATGTGCCATGCTGTATGTGTGAAAGGTGAGATGGTAATTCCTCTAGGGTTTCAGTGCAAGAATGAGATAGAGAGCAGTCAGTGCTTGGTCGAGGAAGAAGATTTGAGAGATTGAGGGATGGGCAAGATTGGAAAGTAAGTGTGGCATCTTCTACCAGTGCCACCTAGAAGGAGGTAGAGTTTGTAAGCCTTTATAAGTTAAGAGATGGGTCAGGTTGTAGAGGAGAAAATGATGGTGGGTGACCCAAAGGTTAGTTTTTTTGATTCACAAAAGAGGAGTTCAGCAGCTGCTAAACTACGTATGCAGGGTGCCCACCCAAGGGTGGTAAGGCCTAGTTTTTTTTGACAGGTATGCTGTGGGTACAAAGGAAGGTCCCATGTGGTGGCCTAGGACCCCAAGGGCACATTCCTCTTTTTCTGTTACATAGAGAGAAAGGAGAAGGGACAGGCTAGGTCTGGGAGATGAAGTGCTGGGGCCTGAAGGAGGGCCTTCTGGAGCTTCTGAAAGGTCTTAGTAATGGTGGTAAGGAGGGGTTCATGTGAGGGGCCAAGGGCCACCTCATATAATAGGGGCAGCAAGGAGGGAAAAGGAGGAGATCAAGGGACATAAGAAGCCAGCTATTCCTAGAAATGATAGACTCCCCTCTTTAGTAGAGGGGACTGTGAGAGATTGGATTAGGTGTTTTATATCCAAAGTAATGGCTTTGTGGCATGGGGTAATAGTTAGTCCCAAGTAGGTAACCTGAGGAGTGAACAGTTGGATCTTGGAAGATGAGACTCTATAGCCCTGGCTGGACAAAAAATTCCGAAGAATAGAGGTGTTAGTTTGACTAATTTGTAGGGGTGGACTGCAGAGAAGGTCATCAATATACTGTATGAGTTTAGATTTGAGGAGAGACTAGGAGAGTAGATCAGAAGCCAGGGCCTGGCCAAACAGGTGTGGACTGTCCTGGAACCCCTGGGGTAGGACAGTCCAAGTGAGCTGGATGGAGAGGTAGGTGTCAGGGTCAGTCCAGGTGAAAACAAAGATGTTTTGAGCTTGAGTGCTAAGAAGGATAGAAAAGAATGTAGCTGGAGTTTTCTCCAGTCCCGCTCAGGCCCGAGGTCAGGACAAATCTCTCTCACCTGCCAGTCCTGCAGCTGCTTGGATCCAAGTAAACACACAGAGACTTATATTACTTATAAACTGTATGGCTGTGGCAGGCTTCTTGTTATCTAGTTCTTATATCTTAAATTAACCCATTTCTATTAATCTATAAGTTGCCATGTGGCTTGTGGCTTACCAGTACTTTTACATCCCACTTCCTCTGTGCCTGACTGGTGACTCCTGACTCAGCCTTCCTGTTCCCAGAATCTCCTCTCTCTTTGTCCCGTCTATACTTCCTGCCTGGCTACTGGCCAATCAGCACTTTATTAACCAATCAGAGCAACACACTCAGAGCATACAGAAAGACATCCCCAGCAAAAGAAAGCATCCTTGAGATCCAGAACTGAGAAATGGGAGGTCTCTGAGGGGATAGTGGAAAGGAGTGTGCAAGGGTTAGACAACACGGAGTAGAGTGGGATCACTGCAGAGTTAATGAGCCAGAGGTCATGAACCAGGTGGTAGGTCCCATTGGGCTTCTTAACTGCTGTTAAAAGGAAAAGATGTGGGATGAAGTAGGTTTTTTTTTTTTTTGCATTGGAGGTCAGAGATGATAGGTTTAAGTCCCCTGAGGCTCTGGAGTGAGAGTGGGTACTGGGCTTGGGGTAATACACCATGTATGGTCCTGTAATTAGATGATGTAATGGATGATGACGGGGGAATGGTGTCTGGCACAGAGGGATTTTGGGTGTCCTAGACTTGGATGTCCACCTGGGAGGCTGGCAGAGGAAGTGATGTGTTGGCTAAGAGTAGGAGGAGAGGGGCTGCTGGTGAGTCTGAGGTCAGGTGAATGGGGGGGAGTAAAAGAAATAGAGGTTCCCACTTTGGCTAAAAGGTCCCTCCCAGTAAGGGCACAGGACATGTTGGCACCATTAGGAAGGAATAAGTGAGAGGAATACCCCTGAAAATGCAATTGAGTGGGAGGGGGTCTGGTGAGGTAGGTACGGCTGTCCCCTTACCCTGAATAGGGGAACAAGAAGGAGAGGTGGGTCCCCAAAACTCTGTCAGGACTGAGTAAGTGGCCCCAGAACCCAGGAGGAATGAGATGGACTGCTCTGATACTGTGATGACAGCCTGGGGCTCCCCATCAGAGATGGCAATGGTTGGGTCAAGGAACCCCAGGTCACTTCAGTCGTCCATGCTCAAAGCCTAAAACGCTGACTGGAGGGTGCTCTGCATCTGATGTCCCCATGCCACAAGGAGCATGGGGGCAGTCAAAGAGCTCAATGTCCCTCCTGGTGGCACCTTGGACATGGCCAGGTAGCCTGTAGGGATTAGGGCAGGCCTGGACCCAATAACCCTTCTGATCACATTTGAAGCAGGGATCCAGTGGTCCATGAGCAACAGGGGGCAAGTGTTGGAATTCCTGGCCACTCCCCCAGCTACATGACCACACATGCACAGTTCAGTAGCCAAGTAAGGAGCCTTATGTCTTATGTAATCCATGTGTTGCGTGATCATGTAATTTGCATGCAGCATGATCACACAATCTATGTGCACGCGTGGCATAGCTCCATAAGTTGATATGCGCATGTGCAGGGGAATTCATAAGAATCGGGTCACAGACTCCTCCCCTCCCTCTCTTCTCCTCCCCCTCTCCCTGCACATGTCTTCCACAGGCCTGGCCACACTCTCTTCTGTCCCTCCCTTCTCCTAATAAAGCTCTGATACTGGGTTGTCACGCCTTGTGGCCTTTCTCACATGGTAACAGCGCCACTTAACGAATAACACAGCGCTGCCACATTAAAACCAACAGCAAGGGGGCCCAGGCAATTGCTGAAGCTGGTCGGACGGCCTTGGCCAATATTTGGTATTTCTGTTTACAGGTTTTTTGTCTCTCCCATGGACACCTTAAAGGCTGGAGCTAAGACTTCTGCCTATGGAGTTAGAGGCCCTCTCTCCAGATGCTTAAGCTTGGCCCTAATGTTGGGGAAGCTCTGGCAAAAGAAAGGTCATAAGGAGTTGTCTGCCCTCTGGGTTTTTGAGGGTTTAGATTAGTATACTGTAAGAGGGCCTTTGTGAGGCATTCTAGGGACTGAAATGGGTTTTCCTGTTTGTCCTGGATGATTTTGTAGAGTTTTTCATAGTTAACCAGTTTAAGGGCAGCCTTACAGAGACCAGTCAGGAGGTAGGTTGTAAACTGATCCCTAGCTAGAATGCTTCCTGGGGTATTATAGTCCCATCAGGGGTCCTGGTTGGGGACCTCAGCCCCAGCCGGGTGTGCTGTGTTAGTCTGTGTATTTCATCTGCAAACTGCCCTGTGTACCCTCATACAGGAGCAGGGGCTGGGGGGTTCTGAACCCAGAGAAACAAGGAGTTACCTGATACCAGGGCTTGCTGGTGGGGCTGAGAGGTGAGAAACCACTGTTGAGAGAAATGGCCACTTGTCAGAAAGGGCCAGGGCTGATTGTTGGCAAAGGGGATCAACCATGACATTGAAGGCTGTGGTTGGGGGTTCCCCACCTCCAAGTACACCAGAGGGGTGCCAGATGCTCAATGGTCACTCTCACAGGCCCAGGGAAGCATTTAAGCTGACCAGGAGAAGGTGAGTTCACCAACTGTGCTAGTGTTCGATGGAGGGGCCCAGCAATCAGCTAACTGGAAAGGTGAGGCTGTCACAGGTGGACCAGGTTCCAGGGTCCTGGTGTGCCTCAGACTGCCAGTGGGCATGAAGAACCACCAGGAAAGCCTGCTGAATCACATGGCACCAATGTTGCAGTTTAGCAGCAGCAGGAAGCAATACCATACAACCAAAGTCACGGTGGAGGTTTACTGAAGGAGAGGAGAGAGAAGGGGCACAGAGAGGCCTGCCTCTGGGAGAGTAGTGTAGAGAAGGGAAAAAGAAATGGGCGGAGCTTGCTTTAAAAGGGGGTGTAGCACATGCACACAGGGACTACATAGCGACATAGCAGCCATTGCTGATGACATATTCTATCAGGACCCTGAGCTGGCCATGTAGATGCCTGAGTAGGAGCAAGCGCATGTGCACAGGGAGTGCTCTTAGTGGCTGCAGCTGAGGACCCTGGGGGCAGGCCAGCAAAATGCCTGAATGCTAACAATATGCAAACATTTACAACATACCTTCCAAATGGCACATGGCCCCTGATCTCCATGTTACTCTCAAGAGAGACGGTAAATGTTTTGAAATCTAGCTTCTGCCCTCAAATACAGAACCAACAGGAACGGTCCATGAGATAAAACTAAATAACTTCAACAGCTGAGAAAGACATTTACTAACTCTCAGCAATTCAATAGGGTCCCTTTGAAGGCCTCTAGTAGGCCTGAGCATGGCAAACATGGCTCTGGCAGGCCTTGCCCTTCTCTCCCATTCACTCTCCCTTGCTAAACTGTTAGATTAAATCCTAAAGCTGGCTGCCAAGGTCTACTAACTTATTTGGCCACTTCCTCCACCTGAGGCTGACCACCAAGGTCCAGCAACTAAAAGCCCCCTTTGGCTGCCCTAATTAACATGCCCAATTAAAATTAAACACCTCATCCTAACACTGGGTTTTCTTTGTTCCCTTTGTAAACTGACATTTGCCTATGGGCCACATCTGTCTCCTTTCTATCCAGAGGCAGTCCTTCGTTCCTTCAAGACAAATATCCCTCCCCCACTCCCTTGTCCCCTTCTCCTTCATCCTCTGTCTCCTGTCTTTGTCTCTTTATTCCCCTCCCTTTGTCCCTCTGGGGCAAATAAATCTCCTTTGTGCTGAGAACTTGGTCTTGGTGTATCCTGTGCCAATTCTGGTCCTTTGACCCTTCTCAGGGAGTCACTGTGACTGCACCACAGTGTATCTAATAAATTTAATACCTTTGTCTTTTCAGTAAAATTCATTTTCAGCCTGTGTGTCACCAGCTTGTCAGCATTGTTCCACCACTGGTGATCTCATAAATCACCAGCATTCCAAAAATGAATTGAGAGGAAAGAAACTCACTCAGATAAATAAGCTGCCAAAGTGCAAGGTGTCCTGGTTCACTTCTTTGTTGCTATGATAAAATGTTGATCAAAAGCAACTCGAGGAAAGGATTTATGTCAGCTTATAGGTTATAGTCTTTCATCTGGAGAAACTGAGGCAGGAGCTCATGACAGAGGCCTGGAGGCATAAACTGAAGCAGAGACCATGGAGGAATGCTGCTTACTCTATTTTTCTCCAGCTTCACATTCAGCTGCTTTTCTTCAGGTTTAGCTGTCTGCCTGGGGTTGGGGGGGGGGGCAGGGCAGGTACCACTCTCAGTGGGCTGGGCCCTCTCACATAAATCATTAATCAAGAAAGTGCCCCAACAGAATTGTCTGTAGTCAATCTGATGGTGGCATTTCATCAACTGAGGTTCCCTTGTCTCGGATAACTCTAGTTTGTGTTGAGTTGACAAAATAAATACAGAAACAAACAACACACCAAAACTAATCAGCATACAGGATCACAATGAAAATCCACACTCATGAGGTCACATACACTCCTGAGCTCAAGGGCCAAACTGAAATGGAGCTCCCATATGGACCACCATTGAATAGTCAAGGGTACATTGGCTAGAACTCAGGGAACCTGTAATTCCCTGCTGCCCCCAACCCCAGAGGTGAAAATTCCTTTCCAACCTTCATATTTACTAAAGGGACATTCTCATCTGAGTCTTTCTCTAAGCCTGACTTTCACCATGTAGATAAGTTACAGGTTTGAGAGAATGCCCCCCACCATAGGTTCAGATAGTTGAACATTTGATACCCAGTTGGTGGTGCTGTTTGGGGGAAGTTTAGGTGATGCAGCCTTGTTAGAAGCCACTGGAGGTAGCTTTGAGAGTTTAAAGACTCAAGCATCTTCTATTTTTCTCTCTGCCTTCAAGCTTTCATGTGAACATATTAGCTTCATACTCTGGCCTCCATGGCTGCCACTTGCTACCATATCTCCCCACCATGACAGACTCTTATCACTCTGGCACTGTAAGCCAAACTAAACTCCTTCCATAAATCACTTTTGATCATGGTGTTTTATCACAGCAACAGAAAACTAACTAATATACAGGTTAACCCCCAAACTCTGTGCATACCAGCACAGGCCAGAGCTGTATGTAGCTGGAGTCACTACCCCACCAGCTAAGGTTTTTCTTTCTTTTAGTCAAGCCTCTGTGTGAGTTTGGGATTTTTTTTTTCTGTTGCCGCCTCTCTGCAACAAACTCCACAGGTATGTGGGCTCAATACCTTCACCACCAGCCAGCTCTGCTTTTAGGTAGTTCCTGTCACACATGTTTCTTCCCCATAATGCTTTGTGTGCACTTTTCACACTGCAGGTTCCCTCTCCAAATGGGTTGTGGATTTTCCTGGACCCCCTCCTTGGGCTGCTGCCACACTAGGTAGCTGCCTTGACACCCACTCAAGTTTCTACTGTTCTACACAGGAGCAGTCAGCCTCACCGTCATCTGAATCTTTATGGTTGGCAGATTTGGTGAGATAATTGGGATTTCTTAAAGGGGGGATTAGTTTAAAAAAAAGACACAGAGAACATTTTCCCCCACATTAAAGAAATGGGAAATGGGGGCTGGAGAGATGGCTCAAAGGTTAAGAGCACTGACTGCTCTCCCAGAGGTCCTGAGTTCAATTCCCAGCAACCACATGGTGGCTCATAACCATCTGTAATGAGATCTGGTGCCCTTATCTGGCCTGCAGTCATACATGCTGTATACATAATAAATAAATAAATCTTTTTTAAAAATGGGAAATATTATTACAATGGAGGGAATTAGGTCTCTGTATAATAGATAATACATTGGATGGTTTGAAAATGGAACAATTAAATGAGAGGATAATTAATGTTGATGGGATAGATGTAATGCCAATTATAAATATTATTTATTTATCATTTTTATTTTATCATTAAAAAGGTTGGTTAATATGAGTGCCAAGATAAAAGTTTTAGAAAAACTTGTTAAAACAGATCATAGAGATAATCAGACCCAGACAGAAGAATTTAAAGGAGAACCAATCTCAGTACTTCATTATAAGGTTACAGAGAAACAGCCTAAGGCTTTCAAATAGCCAACCTTAATCTATCCAGTAACCTTACAAGAACTACCCAGTGATAGATATCCTCAAAGCTATATAAGAGCTGACTAGACTTCTGTGCAAATGTTAGATTTGAGGAGATTCAAAGAAACAATAGTCTCATATGGTATACACTCATCTTTCATGAGTCTTATCCCTCAAGACTGGTAAGATTTAGTTGCAGCAATCTTAGAGGCTGGTTCCCAATTACAATGGAGGACCTGGTGGAAGGATGAGGCTAGGACCATTGAGCAATGAAGTAGAGCTAGAGGTATAGAAATTTCCCACAATCAACTTCTTGGAGAAGGTGATTATGCTGATATAAAAAGACAATCTTTATATGATTATCATATCCTAGCTTTATGCTGCATGGCAGCCTTGAATGCTTGGGACAGAATGAAGAAGTAGGAAAGAAAATCAAGTCATTTATAAAAGTTATACAGGATCCAAAAGAAACCTTCACTGATTTTTTTTTTTACAAAGATTGACTTTAGCAGTAAATAAAAGGATACCAAATTCAGAAGCTAGACAAATAATAATTGAATCTCTGGTGTTAGAAAATGCTAATGCATGATGCAAAAGGGTAATTAGGCCACTAAAGGCAAGATCGACACCCTTAGAGGAATGGATCTCAGATACAATCAATATTGAATGTCATAACCATGATGGTGCTTAGATAGGAGAGGTGATTTACAGAGATTTGGAGAAAAATGGAAACGTCAGGTGTTTCAATTGCAGTAAACAAGGTCACCTAAAAAGAGATTATAAACAGGGAATTCCTAGAAACAATGTTTTTTCTAAGAATAATATAAACAGAATGCCCCTCCGGTCTGGAGTATGCAAAAGGACTAATGGGTGTAGATCAACAAGGGTCAGTCACAGTAATGTTTTGCCATCAGGAAACACCTTGAGGTGCCTCTCAAAGACTCCTATGTCAAATTCAGTTCAGTAGTTTCCTGTTATTGTGGAGGAAACTCCTTCCCAGAGCAATTAAAGAACTTAATGCCTATTATAAAAAAATACTATTCTGGATGATAAAACAATTTTAGAAGATAAAACACAAATTTGAGGAGAAACCATAAAGCAAATATTTTGGCAAACTTCTATAAATGATCCAAGACCAAAGTTAAAAATACCAAGAGGGGCTGGAGAGATGGCTCAGAGGTTAAGAGTACTGGCTGCTCTTCCAGAGGTCCTGAGTTCAATTCCCAGCACCCACATGGTGGCTCACAACCATCTGTAATGAGATCTGGCGCCCTTTTCTGTGTACATAATAAAAAATTTTAAAAAAATACGAAGAAATGACATTTGTAGATGTAACCAACTGTCTTACTAAATAAGAAACACAGAGCCGATTCAGAGAAGAAAGCCAAGAGGTAAGAACTAAGAGCCTTACCCTTCCTGCTTCAGCCAAGAGAGCTCTCCGAAAGGGACCTACTTCCTGTGTCTATGTCTTTATATAGTCTTTCAGTTCTGCCTTCTCATTGATTGTAAACCCAAACACATGACTGCCTCATCACTGCCTGTCTGTAGAGACTTCCAGGTCTTCTATGGTTGGTATTGAGATTAAAGGCGTGTGTCTCCAATGCTGGCTGTATCCTTGAACACACAGAGATCTACCTAGCTCTGTCTACCAAGTGCTGGGATTAAAGGCTTACACAGCCACAGCCCAGCTCTTGCTATGGCTCTAATAGCTCTGACCCCTGGGCAACTTTATTTATTAACATACAATTAAAATCACATTTCAGTACAAATAAAATACCACCATAGACATTGTTATTGAAGGTCTTGCAGACACAGGTGTGGATGTAACAATAATTGCACCAAAATCTTGGCATCCAAATCGGTCTCTTCAAGAGGGAAATGTTCAGCTTTTAGGGATTGGAATGTTATCTCAGGTAAAACAGAGCATGAGATGGGTCAAATGTATAGGGCCAAAAGGACAGAGAGGAAAATTAAAACCATATGTGGCTAATATAGCAATGAATTTATGGGGATGTGATTTGTTATAGCAATGGAATACTCAGATTAACATTTCTCCAATCTCAGAATCAAACCATAAATTAACATATGTTTCTGGGAAAAGTATTAGAATGTATTATAAAAAATAATCACTGATCATTCAGGTTATACAAAAACAAGGCACAACAGCTGCTGATCTTTCAAAGGCACCAGTGGCCCTACCTTTAAAATGGTTAATGGACAAACCTGTATGAGTTGAGCAATGGCCTTTAACAACAGAGAAATTGCAGGCCTTAGAACAGCCGGTACAAGAGCAACTAAATGCTCAGCATATTGAAGAATCAACCAGCCCTTGGAATTCTCTTGCGTTTATTATTAAAAAGAAATCTGGAAACTGGAGAATGGTAACTTGTTCAAATCTTAGATGATCTTTTAATAAAAAACTCAGAGCAAGATATTGGGGTGAAAGCTGAAAGATCAGAAAAGTAGAGCAAGCCAACCACAAGTTCTTACCACTAGGAAATCCTTAGTCTCCAGAGAGTGAGTTCCTGTTTCCTTATGCCTTATATACCTTTCTGTGTCCTGTCATTTTACTTCTGGGGATTAAAGGTATGTGTCACCATTGCCTGGTTCTGTTTCTCTCATGAAGCCCAGTATGGCCTTGAACTCACAGAGATCCAGACAGATCTCTGCCTCCTGAGTGATAGGATTAAAGGTGTCTGCCACCACTGCCTGACCTCTATGTCTAGTTTAGTGGCTGGCTCTGTCTTGTGATCCCCAGGTAAACTTTATATCACCACAGTAACTGATCTCAGAGCTGCTAATAAGGTGATCCAGCTAATAGGCTCTCTACATCCTGCAATTCCTTTGCCTTCTTAAACAATTTAAAAGATTGTTTCTTCACTATATCTTTACAAGAAAAAGTCAGAGAAAAATTTGCTTTCATGGTGCCTACTTATAATTCCCAGCCTGTTAAGAGATATCAGTGGCAGGTTTAATAGCCCCACCCTGTGCCAATATTTTGTACAACAGCCATTGGAAATGATATGTAAGCAATTTTCTGAATCTATAGTTTACCATTATATGGATGATATTTTACTAGCTGATTCAAATGTAGATACTTTAGAAAGAATGTTTGAAAAAGTAAGGAAAATTTTGCCTTGTTGGGGATTACAAATTGCTCCTGAAAAAATACAAAGAGGAGATTCTGTTAATTACTTAGGCTATAAAATAGGTTTAAAAAATATCCAACCCCAAAAAGGTACAAATTAGGAGAGATCAGTTGTGAACTCTTAATGACTTTCAAAGATTGCTGGAAGAAATTGCCCATCTGCGGCCCATGATTGGAATAAAAAATCAAGAACTGAGTAATTTGTTTCAAACCTGAAAGGTGACAAGGACTTCAATAGTCCAAGACAATTATCAGTTGAAGGTGAGAGAGAATTGGAAAAGAAATTACAGGATGCACATGTGGATCATTTGGATCCAGAGATTGATTGCTTTCTGATTATTTTACCCTGTACAAATTCTCCTACAGGGATTATAATGCAGGGGTAAGGTATTGTCTTAGAATGGATTATTTTTTCACATAAACAGAGTAAAAAATTTAAAACTTATGTGGAAAAAGTCTCTGAGTTGATTCTAAAAGGAAAATTGGGACTTTTGTCAATTAGTAGGAATAGACCCAGCAAAAATTATGGTACCTTTTTTACTAATGCTGGAATTGTCTCATTACAGGCAGAAAACAAATATTGGCAAAAAACTTGCAGTAATTTTTTGGGAGAGATTAACAGCAAATATCCCAAAAGCAAGAGAATTTAATTTATAAAAGGAACTGACTGGATTCTTCCTCATATTGTATGGGAAACACCAATTTCTAGAGCCCCTACATCTTATCCTGATGCAAACAAATCAGAAAAGGCAGGTTATGAATCAGGAAATTCAATAAAGTGGCAAAGCCCTTATGATTCTGTCAAAAAGTCAGAATTATATGCTATTCTCATGGTATTATCAGATTTTCCAGAAACTCTTAATATAGTTACTGATTCTCAATATGCAGAGTTATTTTACATATTGAAACTGCTGAATTTATACAAAATGATACAGAATTGACTTTATTATTTATTCAGTTACAAGAAATAATTAGGAATAGGAGTCATCTCATATATATAATATACATCAGATCCCATATGGGTCTGCCAGGCCCTCTAGCACAAGGTAATGATGAAATTGATCAACTATTGATAGGAAATGTGCTAGAGGCCTCAGAGTTTCATAAAAAACATCATGTCAATAGCAACGGTTTGAAAAAAGATTTTTCAATTACTTGGCAACAAGCCAAGGAAATTATAAGGAAATGTCCTACGTGTTCTTCATACAACCAAACTCCACTACCTGCAGGAAGTAACCCAAAAGGTACTCAAAGGAATGAAATTTGGCAGATGGATGTGTTTCATTTTTCAGAATTTGGAAAATTAAAACATGTACACCATAACATAGATACATATTCAGGATTTCAATGGGCAACTGCTTTAAGTTCTGAAAAGGCTGATTCTGTAATCACACATTTGATAGAAGTTTTGGCCATCATAGGTATACCTGTACAAATTAAGACTGATAATGCCCCATTTCTAGTAAAATGAAACAGTTTTTTTGCTTATTATAATAAAAAGTATATTGCAGGTATACCACACAGTCCTACAGGGCAAGCAGTTATAGAAAGATCAAACAGAACTCTAAAGGATACACTAAATAAACAGAAAGTAGTAATAAAGACCACAAAAATAGATTACATAATACTTTAATAGCTTTGAATTTTGTAAATGCTAATGAGAAAGAAATGACAGCTGTGGAGAGACATTGGATAATAGAAAAAACTATGGAATTAAATCAACATGTATACTTTAAAGATGTGTTGACCTTAGAGTGGAAACCAGGATATGTGTTACACTGGGGAAGAGGTTTTGCTTTTGTTTCCTCAGGAGAAGAAAAGCTATGGATATCATCAAAATTGATAAAGGTTCAATTTAAACAAGAGTGACCTCTTAATTAGAAGAGATGGCATTTTATCAACCAGCATGACCATTCAATTTAAACTAATTTATATGACTAACAAGTGCTTTTCATTTGATCACATATAACTTGCCATAAGGGAACCTCCCCAAAATTATGGTTGGGGAAGGGTTTTTTGTCTTTTCAGGAGAATAAAGGCATCCAGTTAAGAAATCTGAAGACCACTGGACAAATGAGACATCTGAAGGAAAAGGACAAATCATCCAGAAAAAATGTCCCAAGAAAAAGAATAAATTGGCCTATTGGTATATCACATTTCCAACAAGATAAAATTTCATAAATCTTCCCAAATGTTTGTTTCTGTTGTTCTCTACAGACACATAATGCAAATGGTCTTTTTGTAGTCCCAGTTCAATGGAAAATTAAAACTGGCTTTGGAGTGGGAATATGGCTCTCTCCTTCTCTAAACCCAAGCATGCTTGTTAAAGTAAAATCTAAAATCTCTGTCTCATGTCAGAGGAGCCACCTGATATGGGATAGAAGAAAAATTAAAATTAGGGACTATTCTATTGCTACTAATCTCATGATCCTTTGGTTTTATTTTGACTCTTTAAAACTTTTCTTAAAGTATGAATATTATTTCAAAACTTACCATATATATATATATACATATATATATATATATATATATATATATGGATATAGATGATAGGGTAAAAGGGTAAATTAATGAATCTACTTTTAAACCAAAAAGCAACTACTCATTTTAAATATTTTACATTGATATGGATCTTTGTATATTGATACAAATTTGAGATTATTTTTGTTAGAAAATACTGTACATACATTTCTACTCTTGTTCAAAATATTGTATCTATATAACTCATTTAACAATGTAGTGCAAATTTCTAGTCCTTGAAAGTTATTATCCACTAATTAGAATATAAAAATTGCATGTTAGTAGTTAGTCATTACAATCAAACCTGTAGTCATATTAGATATGTTTTCAAGGTCAAACAAATATATTTTAGGTAGACAGGTCATCTTCAAACACTTCAGAGATCTATAGAATATGGCATTTAAGATGTTTTAATAACACAGGTTCTTTTTTTTTTAATGTCAGTGAGACATTGGTCTTGGCAGCACCAATCTACTTCAGAGAAGATGATGGGCATTGGAGAAACTCCATGTGGAGTTTATTTTCTTTGTGGCAAAAGTTAGCCATTGGGCAATTGTCCAAATTGGACAAGCAGGACAAAAGAGAGTGACTGCTGAACTTTTCCAAGACAAAGTAGGACAGCCCTTCAGAATATTCTGCTTCACAGAAAAGTCTGTCAGATATGCTAGGCCTGTAGGCTGAAGATAGATGCCCAAACATTGGAAAGGAACCTTGGGTGACTGTCCAGGCAGCTAGCTGTTTCTGTCATTTCTTACATTTTTCGGAAGTTGCTTGCTTTCACTTCCTTCTTACTCAAGTTATTTCCTTCTCAGGTTTCTGATGGAGTTGAAGACTTTATAGTTATAGTTTTCCTTGTTACTAGATTCATAAAAGAAACTCACTAAAGAGGTATAAAGTGTACAGGGTTGAGAGACATTAAAAGATAGTTTTGGTAATGCAAGTTAGAATAGAAAGTGAATTAGGTACAACATTTTAGACTCACCAAGATAGGATAGACAATGGAATATTTTCTCTGAATTTGTCAAATGTTTATGGACTAGACATTGCTGATGTACTTATTGCCTGTATATATTATATATAGTTATTGTACTTATTGTTTATAATTTTTCTTATATTAATTATAACCTTTTTTAATTTTAGACAAAAAGGGGAAAATGTGGTGATATTTTGTGCTCTAACAATAAAGCTTGCCTGAAGATCAGAGGGTAGAGCTAGCCATTGGTTAACCATAGAGTTCTGGAGGTCTGTACAGACAGGAGACAGGAAGTGATACGGCTGGGTGGAGAGAGGAAGTAATAAAGCAGGGTAGAGACAGGAGCTTGGCCCTTTATTGATCTGAGGAGTCATAGAGGTAAGAGGTGACTGTGGCAGCTTCTTTACTTCTCTGATCCTTCAGAATTTACACCAATATCTGACTTCAGGTTTTTGTTATTAAGACCACTTAGAATTCACGCTACAGAACATTATCAAAATACATTTTATGACATTCTTAAAGCATTAAGTTAAAAATTAACAGCATAAAAATCAACATAAAATTGTAGGTGTTACAGCTCTGACGGGAAGGATATCCTGGCACGGGAAGCCAGGTGATACCTAAAGCTCTGTTCTGGTGGGGATGGTTTCCCCACAGGAATGTAGCAGTTCTGCTCCTCTCTGAGAGGGTCATTGCAGCTCTGCTCTGCTCTGCTAAGGGAGTTTCCCCACAGAAATGTAGCAGTTCTGCTCCTGCTCCTTCAAAAGTTGTTACTTCTCTGCCTCACCACTCCAGCGAAAGATCGTCACCCAAGAGATTTATTGGGAGAAAGGAATCCAGGAGAGTGGCTGCCTCAGATAGCGTGGGGAAATGCAGCGAACTGGGCAGGATACACGGCTTATATGGAGTTTCTTGAGAAGGGGATGGAACTTTTCAGGGTGGAGCTTTCCAGGGTAGAGATCGGTGGGATTTCAAGAAATTGGGCTTTTTACTCTGTAGGATAGGTGCAGGGTCCAGCAGTTAGAGCAGAAAGTATTCTGTGGGTGGAGCCTGGCAGTTAGGGATCCTTGGGGGAGAGGCCCGGGCACTCAAGAGGTTTGAGGGGCTCACACCAATGCCATAATGATGACGGAATTTGTGATGGAGAGGCAGGAAAGATGGCGCAGCCCAGTGATACAAGTATGGCAGAACTGGAGAATTGACAGCTGCAACTGGTATGAGAAGGAGAAGCCTGCAATTGATAGATGAGCAGAGATCAGCTGCCTTTGCCTCCCGAGTGCTGGGATTAAACGTGTGGCTTCTCACCGGTGTGAACTCTTTCATGTTTTTTTAGAATAGTGGGAAGAGTGAAAGTGTTCTCACATTGTTTACAAAATGGAATTTCTTCTGACTGTGACATTCCTGGTGCCCTTGAAAGAAATGAAATGAAAACTTTCTCACATTGCTTATATCCATGGCATTTTTTTTCTCTAACGAAAGTCCTTTCATGATGTTGACCATATCTGAAATACAAAAGTATCTCATCACAGTGATTATTTTAGAAGAATTCTCTCCAGTATGAGTCCCTTTATGCTTCAGGAAGGACATAGGGGAACTGGAAATATTCTTAAATTCTTTATGCTTATATGGTTTCTTTCCATATTCCTAATCTTCATATGGTCTGTATCCTGGGAGAGCTTTGAGAGCACACTTAGAGATATGTAGCCAATGCCTATTTTTCCATACACTCCATTTTCACTGATGGATACTTCTGGGTAGATTTACAACATGCTTTGAGATGCAGTTGGAAATTTTTGCACACTGATGACTTTCTTTACATCCACATGATTTCTCTTCCAATTGGCTGCTAGAAAAATGAAAAAAAAAAGCATTACTAAGATTTTGGTTATTAATGATTTGTTACATAATAAGTGATAACATGACCTGTAAATTTTTAACATATTCAAACTATATGTTCTGCAAAATGGTTTGAGCATAGCTAAACAAAAAGTATAGTATTCATATGCAGTTGCATTATATTATCTTCATGTCTGGCAAACATTGAATATCTATATCACATTCAAATATACAGCATTGTGCACATTCTGTCTTTTTTTTTCTTTCAAGACAGTGTTTCTCTGTGTAACAGTTCTGGCTGTCCTTCAACCCAATTTGTTGACCAGGCTGGCCTCTAACTCACAGAGATCCACCTGCCTCTGCCTCCTGAGTGCTGGGATTAAAGGCATGCACCACCACCACCCAGCCTATTGTGCACATTCTTGATGTACAATATTACTGACAAAAATTATGATGGATTTTGGGAATACTTGATATCCATTAGGTATGTTGGTAATTGGCCCAGTCTAAAAATATATATATTGCTTTTATTTTGTACATGTCTTATACCCAAAGTTTGCAGATAAATTAACATAGCATTTTCAATAATATCATGCATAGAATGAAGTTTGTGTGTATGGACCATAAGAAAGGATCACTATGGCATCATGACGTTCTAGTTGCTTCCAATATTAGAACACTTAGGATGTTTTGATTGCTGAGTCTTAATAAGCATACAGTTTTAGAGAAAATTACTCAGGATTAAATCACTTTGGAGCTATATATAGTTGTCTTTTACTTTTTCTGAAGTATCTTATCATACTAAGATTTTAGAGGACCAATAATGTCTCTTAGGGGTATGAATTACCTAGTTTTCACCAGGGATGTTGGTATTTATTTTCAGTGTTTTCATGTTCTCATTTGTTTTTTAAAAGACAGACCCAGAGAAATCATTAGGAATGACGATATTACAAAATATTATCATAGGAAAAATACTAGATTCTAGCTAAATTCACTGTACAAAGTGATTCACTCGACTTATTTACCCAAATGCTTCTTTACCGTATTTCAGTCCATGTAGCAGCACCGATGAACCAGAAGCACTTGTTCTTTAGTTAAGGCAACAATAATCTGTTTACTATGGAGACCGGGTTCCTCAAGGTTTCCCACAGAAGATCTTGATAAACCTCCTTTTGGTTTGGGTCCAACATAGTCCACTCCCCCAGGTGAAGTTCACAGCCATGTCCTTAAAGGCCACTGACTCCTGTATAAGCAAATATATGTTAACATAAGAGTGAGCCTCATAGTATAGGAGATCCAGACTTAATTCCTAAGATGTTGACATGGTATTATGTTCTACACATGTTCAAGCCATGTCTTGATCATCATGCTTGTGGTGGTTTGAACAGGAATGGCCCCTGTAGACTCATGCATTTGAATGCTGTGTCATTAGAGAGTGGTGCTACTCAAGAGGGAAAGGGAGCTGTGACCTTGTTGGAGTAGGAGTGGCCTTGTTGGAGGAAGTGTGTCACTGAGGGTAGGTTTTGGGGTTTCGGAAGCCCAAGCCAGGCCCAGTGGCTCTCTCTTGCTGTTTCCTGAGGATCTGGATGTAAAGCTCTCATCTACTTCTCCAGCACCATTTCTGACTACAAGCCACCATACTTCCTGCCATGGTGACAATGGACTAAACCTCTGAACTATAGGCAAGTCCCAATTAAATGCTTTCGTTTCTAAGAGTTGCCATGGTCATGATGTCTCTTCACAGCAATAGAACCCTGACTAAGACAATGATTGTATTGTTTATACATCTGAAGAGCCTCTCACACAGCAATTCCAACAGTTCATTGGAGTTCTAGGGCAAAGCAACAGCAGAATAGGCTCATCCTTTGTGCTGGTAGGTTACACTAGTTTCTCTTTGTATCCTGGGTCTGTTTACCAGCTTCCACGACAAAATTGTGGCTACCAAATGCCTATAAGAGAATAACAACAACAGTAGCAACAACAAAAACCCAGCTATTGTGAGACTGCACCGTCTTGGAAAGTCCAGAGAAAAACATTTCTACCTCATCTGGTGTGAACGTTAGCTTTTACTGTCAACATAACTTAAGATTTCCTGGGAAGAGAGCTTCAATGAGGAGATGTCCACATTGGGTTGATTTGTAAGCATGTCAGTGAGGGATCACCTTAAGTAAGTCAGTGTGAGAAGAGGCAGCCTACTGCGGGCAGCACCATTCTTTAGGTGAACAGCGATGTACTGAATTATACAGGAGTAGAGCAATCAGGCTGAGCACAAGCAAACAGGCAAGTGAACATTATGCACTCTTTTCCCTCTGCTCTTGAGTGTGAAAGTGGTGTGACTAGCTGTCTGCACTTCCTGCCTTCAATACCCCACCGAACCAAAGCTTCACCGTGTGTGTCTGTGGTCTGTCCTTTCTTATTTCCCTTTCCATCCCTAGTCAGGATTCTGAGACCCAAGGTGTGCAGGACATGGGGAATAGCAGATCTAAACAAAAGGGTTTTTGTTTGTTTGTTTGTTTGTTTGGTTAGTTGGTTGGTTTTTAGATTTTTGAGACATGGTTTCTCTGTGTAGCCCTGACTGTCCTGGAACTCACTCTGTAGACCAGGCTGACCTCCAACTCAGAGATCCACCTGCCTCTGCCTCCAGAATGCTGGGATTAAAGGCCACCATCTCCTGGCTAAATTTTGTTTTAAGTGATTAAAAATGTCTCTGTCAGGACTGGAAGGATGGCTCAGCAGTTAAGAGCACTGGCTGCTCTTCCAGAGGATGTGGGTTCAATTCTCAGCTCAGCTCACAACTGTCTGTAACTCCAGTCCAGAGGATCTGACACCTTCACACCAATGCACATAAAATAAATTTAAATAAATTATTTTAAAAAATCTCTATGTATGGCTATGTGTGTGCATGCATACTCTACATATGCTTATATTTTGTATTGTTTACATAGTACCAGATTGGCTTATAGGATGAGTGAGTGTTCACACGAATTAAAACTGTCAAATTGGTCCAAATTCCTTCTATTTCATAATATAAGTAGAGTTTAAAAATAAAAAGTACTGACTGGCTGCCTCAACAGCTTGGATATAATTGGATATCCTTGATAAGACCATTACCTGTTTAATCTTCTTTTACCTTTATCCTTGTCTCAATTCTGATTCTGTAAGACAGGCAAGAAAATTCCGTATTGTGCTGGGCGGCGGTGGCACACGCCTGTGATCCCAACACTGGGGAGGCAGAGGCAGATGGATCTTTATAGCGGACGGACCTTTAGGGTCAAACCAGGTTTATTAACAGGTGAAATCAATAAAGCACGCTCATGACACAGAACAAAACTGAGAGGCTGCTGCTGCTTCAGCTGCTGCTGTCCTGCCGGTCCGCCCAAGGGAGATGGATCCAAACTGCAAGCCACACCTCCACGGCTCGCTGCCTGCTCCAACCCGCCCAAGACAGAGAGGGACTCTCTTAAAGGTCTTAAGAGGTCACATATCTTCAGAGAAGACCATACCCATTGGGGCAAAACAAACAAACAAAAAAAAAAAAGAAACAAAACCAAAACAAAACAAAAACCAAAAAACGCTCCATTCAATTGGTCATTGGACCGGACCGGATGGCAGAATTCCCACAACAGATCTTTTTGTTAAAGCCAGCCTGGGTCTACAGAGTGAGTCCCAGGCTAGCTAGGACTACACAGTAAAATTCTGTCTCAGAATCTCAGAATTTCCTCAGGACGAGGAGGAGGGGGAGGGGGAGAAAGAGGAGGAGTGGAAGGAGAAGGAGGAGCAGGAGGAGGAGGAGGAGGAGGAGGAGGAGGAGGAGGAGGAGGAGGAAGAAGAAGAAGAAGAAGAAGAAGAAGAAGAAGAAGAAGAAGAAGAAGAAGAAGAAGAAGAAGAAGAAGAAGAAGAAAGTGAAAACAAAAAGTTGCTTAGCTCTCAGGCCCTCATGTGAGAGTGGTCCAGTGAGGCTCTGACTAAAATTGAAAATTCAAGACAGCTAATATTTGGAAGGATGGTTGTCTCTGTGTTTTCCCAGAGGACAAACTCCAGACAGAGATGCCAGAGTATTAATTCTGCCTTTTTGTTGCCTTACAGGTCAAAATAAAAAGTTGAACTTTTAAAACAAAACTGGTTTTGAAATGCTTGTTATGAAAGGACTTGAATCTTATGATAGTTTATGTCATGTGACATAAACTAGAGTCACCTGGGAAGAGGAACCTCAACTGAGAAAATGCCTCCATCAGACTGATCCATGGGCATGTTTGCAGGAGGATTCTTTTTCTTTTTTGATTAATGATTAATGTATGGAGGGCCCTAGTAACATCAGTTTCAGGGGGTTGGATTCCTTCTGGTCTCTGATGCATAGAAGTCATCTTACAATAAGGACAGCTTACGATACTGTCCCACTACAGATGTGGCTCTAGAACATTGTACTAGTTACTTTCATGATGCTATGATAAAGCAGCCTGATAAAAGCAAGCTAGGAAAGAACAGCACTTACTTTGGCTCACAGTTCCAGAAGACTAGAGTCCGTATTGGCAGGGAGGTCATAGTAGAAAGAACAGGAAACAGAAATGACATTCAGTCACACACAGGAGTTAATCCACTTGCCATTTTTCTGAATCGGACAATGTAACTTTTTCCCCTCTTCTACCTTTTTTTTTTTTTTTTGATACTGACTAAAGCCTGTGAATGCTTTTGCCTGATGCTCTGGGCCTTCTCATTCGTTCTCTGAAGCTTAATACTCCCCTAGCCATGCTGATGCTTACCAACCCCCATTGTAAAAGGCTTTTTCCTTTCTCGTATCCACCTTCCTGTTCCAGCAGCTGCCAAGATTTACATCTCGCCTGTTGTGTTAGTTTACTTTTCTTTTGCTGTGATAAAACACCACAACCGAGATTTCTGTGGGCTGATGGTTCTGCAGGTTCTTGGTGGGGAAGCATGGCAGCAAGTGGCAGAAGTGACAGCAGGAAAAGAAGCTCGGAACTCACATCTTGAACCACAGCACAAAACAGAGAGAGCAAACTGGACATGGCATGAGGCCTTAAACTGTCAAAGCCCACTGCCAGTGACATACTTTCTCCAACAAGATCCTGTCTCATAAATGTCCCCCAAACAACACTGCCAACTGGGATGTGAGCCTATAAGGGACATTCTCATTCCAACCACCACACCTGTTCTGTTAGTTTTCTCTTAAATTGGAATAGAGTTGTCTTTGCACCCTTTTCTAAATTCTTTATTAATGAAACTAAGGAGAGAGAGAGAGAGAGAGAGAGAGAGCCAGTCAGTGTCTCAGCTTCTCCAATAGCATAGCTCTAGGGAACCTTGTGGATCAAACATTTGGGCTTTCTCTTATGGCAACACACCTTTCACATACAGTCATGGCCCACCTCTACCAAGATTTTGCATTTTAATACAATGTCTAAATCCAGATGTTGTGGCCCACACCTTTAATCCTAGCATTCGGAGAAATAGAAGCAAATAGAGTTCCAGGCCAACCAGGGCTACATAGTGAGACTCTGTCTTGAAAAGAAGTGAAATGTCTAATCACAGTCTGAGGGCAATAACAATGATGATAGAGGCCGATCCCACTCACCCGTGGATGTGGATGTCCATGTTCACTTAGTTTAGCAATACTGGAAATTTAGGCAATTGTTGCTAGTTCTAAGAATCACTGGGGGTAAAGCACAGGCCAATAATATTTAGAAAGCTTCCCTCGAATCTGTGAAACTCATAACAAAAGCAGGTGCCACCACTATGACAGAAGGACAGGCTGACTGCTCTGGGGTTACTCCGTGCTGTAGAAAATACCAGCTTTGTTGTTGTGCCACGCCTAGAAGTAATGGCTCCTTTGATTAAGCAATGAACTTAACCTGATTTACTTCATTTTAGCAGAAATGTGCCAAGAAAGATGAACCTTGTATCTTGCTTACACAAGTAAACAGCCACCCTCTGTCAGCAAACCAGAAGATACAAACTTGACAACTATTTATACCAATAAATAGTATCTGAAAATATTTAAGGTCATATCATAAACTCCAGCCAGCCAGGTGAGCTTATCAACCACACAAAGTGCAATCCCTTTATCTGTGACTATAAAAGAAGGACCACCCCAAGGCCAAAGTGTGGCAGGCACTGAGTGATCTGGTCAACTGTCAAGAGCCAGGAAACTTACCACAGGGAAGTCCCATAGAACTTCTGCTGTCTGGGACACTCGAGTCCCCTTCAGATTAACAGCCTGCTCTCCTCATACACATCGTCCACTTCTGCACCTCTTCTCTGCTCCAGTCTCAGCCCTTGCCTCCGACTTAAAGACAAGATCTCTCATCTCTGCCACTTGTTTAACTCTTTCTTAGCCACTCTGTGACCGGCACGATTGCATATAATTGTGTGAAACATTAATGTGTGATCTGCCGGTAAATATTAGCGACGAGATTGTTACAAAATCATCTCTGATTGCCACCTGCTGGCTAGCAAGCAAAATATGGCAACGAAACAGACAAACTTGAGAACTTATTTATCATTCTGTCTACCGGTCTCACATAAAAAATTCAGGACCCGGGATCGCCACACCTCTGGCGCATGAACCCCAAACTGAGTGCAAATCTCCTCGCCCCCTCCGCCACCACCACCCAGACTGTAGAGATGCGGCCACGGGCGCCCAGCTGCTCAGAGAGGCCGCAGCACTGAGCGCTCAGCGAGGCACAGGACAGTGGCTCTGCCTGCTGGCCCAGCTCCACCCAGGGGGACCGGGACCCAGCGGAGCCGGACTGCTGCTTCGCACAGGTTATGTCCTCACAGCGGTTAAGGCTTGCAGCAGCCTGGTTCCCAAATCCAGAACGCCCAGCAGCTGTCACCATTTTCAGTCACTAGGTGTCCTCGGATCCTCCTATAACTCTAGCGGTCGGTGGCCATGACACAGACATGGAGGGGGGAAAGCTGGCATCTCCCTTCGCCGTGCACAGACATTTAACATGGAGAGTACAAAAGGTGGCACCAAAAATGTGTTTTGCAGTATTTCCCTTCTAAGACCAAATCTTCTGGTTGGACAGTTTATGCAGTACGAAACAATCCTCCTCCCATCGTGCAGCAATCCACGAGATTCTATGCACAAAAGTCCCAGACCACCAGAGGGAAAAGCATGCGCTCACAGAACTTTGTCCTGGCTTCCAAGCAGCGGGCGATTTCTGCTTCTTGTTAAAGTGACAGGGCCACAATGTTGAGGGCACCACTTATTCTATATTATTATAACACATTATTATTTCATTCTGTAGGAAGGAATCTACAGCACACATGGCTAATGATTTGTTTCATAGTTTTTGCCCCTAACAAAATGCCCCAACCTATGTTCACCAGACAAACAACCCAGTAGTCTCTAAGATGGCCACCACAGTAAGTCTCCACATTATAATAAATGTAAACAGAGAGTAAGACAGAAAATCATTAGATTCTTCCTCTCACCAAAGTAAGAACTCCATGTACCAAGCAGGAGTGAAGTAAGAGAGAAAGAGAAAATTTAGAGGAAATTGGAAAGGAGCCCCTCAGAGGTGTCGTGGCTAAAACCTCTCACCAGGGCGTTAAGAATTCCAGCACAGGACCCCGGTGGCTTAGTGAGTAAGCCACCAAGCCTGCCAGACAACCTGAGTTCATTCTCTGCGACCTACACTGTGGGAGGAGAGAACTGATTCCTGAAAGTTGTCCTCTGACCTTCACGAGAGTGCTCTGACAAGTGTGCTTGCATCCATGTACACATACACATAAATATACGTACAATAAAATATAAGAAGAAAAGAATTCCAGTACACAACATTTGTTGTGAAGATTGTCTATATTAAGACAATATTTTGTGTCAGAACAGTTTTTTAAAGATGTATTTATTTTATGTTTTTGTAACTGATGTTTTCCTGTGTCCCAGCCTGCTGGTAGTGGGGACAAATCTCTCCCACTTGCGTCCCCCAAGTAAACACACAGAGACTTATATTACTTATAAACTGTATGGCCATGGCAGGCTTCTTGCTATCTGTTCTTATATCTTAAATTAAACCATTTCTATTAATCTATACCTTGCCACGTGGCTCGTGGCTTACTGGTATCTTACATCATGCTTCTCATTGTGGTGGCTCACAGCATCTCCTGACTCAGCCTTCTTCCACCCAGCCTTCTCCTCTCTCTTGTCCCACCTACACTATCCTTCCTGCCTGGCTACTGGCCAATCAGCATTTTATTTATCAATCAATCATAGCAACATATATTCACAGCATACAGGACATCCACAGCACTTCCCCTTTTCTGTTTTTTCAAAAAGGAAGATTTTAACTTTAACATAGTAAAAATACATATAACAAAATAATTATCAAGCAAGAATTGCAGTTACAATATCTATTTTTAATATCTAGTCTATTTGTATTTGGCAAAATTAAAGAAGATATTCTATCTATCCTACATTTGTGAGTCTAAGGTTTAATATCTAACTTATCTTTTGTCATAACTAAGGAAATTATAACTATCTAGTCTTCAACTACATCAAATACCTCAGAAGGATATAATATTACCTGATAAATGGGAGAAGGACACAAGCAACTTTCAGGAGTCTTGCAAGAGTAGACAGAGACAGCTGGCAGCCTGGACAGTCATCCAAAGTTCCTCTGTAAAGTTGGGGCATCTGTCTTCAGCCCACAGGCCTAGAGTCTCTCAGTCAGTTCTCTCTGTGTCCTGTAGAATGTCTGGCAATTTCCTCTGCGAAGCAGGAACCTGAAGGACCATTTTGCCAAGCAAAGTTCAGTGGTCACCTTCCTATGAGTCCTGCATGTCCAATCAATCAAGCAGTCCAGGTAAGAACAGTTTCTTACCCAAATGGCTATTTTTGCCAAGAAGAAGATGAACTCCAAATAGAGTGTCTTTGATGCCCATCATCCTCTCTGAAGTAAATCAGTCCTGCCAGGAGCAGACATGTCTCACTGTCCAGAAATCTAAATTTTTTTTTAATTTTTATTTTGCAATACAATTCAGTTCTACATATCAGCCACGGATTCCCTTGTTTCCCTTGTTCTCCCCCCTCCCGCCCCCCTCACCTTCCCCCCAGCCCGCCCCCCATTCCCATCTTCTCCAGGGCAAAGCCTTCCCCGCAGGAAAGTCTAAATTTTTAAAATATTTTAAATGCCATATTCTGTAGGTCTTTGAAATATTTGAAGATTACCTACCTAACTGAATTATATCTATGTATACCTAGAAAACTTAACATGACTATAGATTTGACTGTCATACAAGACTAATTACTAATCTGTATTTCTTAATTATCCATTACAATCTAAATGAGTTACATAAACATAATACCTTAAATAATTGTATCAATAAACTAAAATCTATACCAATGTAAAACATTTTAAACAAGTTGCTCTTTAAAAGTAGGTTCAATAATCTACCCTTTCATCCTATCATATCTAAACTATCCCCTTTTCTTCTTTAGAAAGATATTGCATTTATAATCAACCTGCTTTAAATAAAAATATTGGTTTTTCTCTGTCCCACATCAGAGGGCTCTCCTGATATGGGACACAAGAATCTCTCAATCTTTTTTTTTTTTTTTTAATATGCTTGGGTTTAGAGAAGGAGTGAGCTAATTCCATCTCCAAAGCCAGCTTGGTATATTTGAGAATTTGGGTGTAGCTTTTCATACTACTTCCTGCTGGATGAGAGCGCTGTATTCTTATGGGGACATAAAGAAAATTTTAGGATTATGGGATAGTCCGTGAGGCTGTATTGTCTGAGCCAGTTGCCTTGAAACCGTTCTGGATGTTGGATCATCTGGGCCATGGTGTCATTGGAGACCTTTCAGGAGGTCTTGGCTGGTCAAACCTGATATATCTTAATCTGGAGCAAATCCATAGCCTTTTGCTTTCTGTGAAACAAAAGCAGAGCCTCCTTTCCAAAGCAACAAAGATGTTTGTGACCCTTTATAGGGGCAGAAATGGTTGTTGACTGCCTAAGGAGACAGGCTGTCCCAATAGATATATCAAGTGTAAAGACAGCTGTGATAGTTTGAATGTAATCCTCCCCATAATCTCATAGGGAGTGGCACTATTAGGAAGTATGGCTTTGTTGGAGTGGGTATGGGCTTGTTGGAGGAAGAGTGTCACCATGGGAGTGGACTTTGAGGTTTCCTATGCTCAGGATACTGCCCAGTGTCTCAGTTGGCCTCCAGATGTCTGCAAGATGTAAAACTCTCAGCTACTACTCCAGCACCACAACTTCCTGCATGCCACTATTCTCCCCATCATGATGATAATGGACTGAACCTCTGAAACTGTAAGCGGCCACCCCAATTAAATGTTTTCTTTACAAGAGTTTCCATGGTCATGGTGTCTCTTCACAGCAATAAAAACCCTAACTACTGGCTACACAGTATCTGAAAAGATTAGATTACATGGATCCACTGTATCTGAGAGCAGGACCATTTTCCAATCTTCTTTGCCATTTGATCCTTCAGACTATCAGGTGACTTCACAGGTCATGAGTATTTCTGTGGACACTTAAGTTGTTTCTTTCCCATGATAGTTCTCAGGAGTTAAAATTAATTTGGGCTGGTGAGATCACTCAGCCTGCCTACTGACAAGCCTTACAATCTGTGTTTGATATCCAGAAACTACCTGCTGGTAAGAGAACAAACTCTTACAAGTTGTCCTCTGACCTCCTTGGGGTGTGCCTTCTCTTTCAGGACAGATGTCAAGCTTATTTGCTTTCATCAGTCAAACAGTGGTGCAACACCATGAAGTTGGGATATTTGTTTCCTGTCAGCTCAGACTAGAGTAAGGAAGGCTCTGGCAGGAGATGGAATCTACATCATCTACAAGTCACAAAGTGATTGATTCTGACAGGTGTTCTAAATACCAAAGAGAAGCCTGCAAATCCAATGCAGCCTCAAGGTAGAACAACTCTTGGTGGTGGTCCTCAGCTCTTAGATGCCACCTTAGAAAGAATGACAAGACTCCATCTCAGACTTATTTCCTCCCCTTTAGGTAAGATTTCACTACTAGAGAAAACAGTGAGAATGGCCCCCATAGGCTCATATATTTAAATGCTTGATCTTTAGCTGGTGAACTGTTTTGGGGAAGGAATAGATGTGGCCTTTGTTGGAAGTATGTCACTGGGGGTAGACTTTGAGGTTTCAAAAGCCCACATCAGGGCCAGTCTCTCTCTGTCTCCTGGATGTTGATTCAATGTGTAAACTCTCAGCTACTGCTCCAGTACCATGCTTGCCTGCCTGCCACTATATTTCCACCATGATGGCTATGGATACACCCTCTGAAACTATAAGGAAGCTCCCAATTAAATGCTTTCTTTTGTAAGTTGTCTTGATCATGGTTTCTCTTCACAGCAATAGAAAGAAGAAAAAACACAGTTTTGGGTGAATTTTCCTGGGAAGAGATGCACAAATAAATGTCTACTTAACCTACATAGGGAACCAATAACAGACCAAAATAATGATTCCAACAAAGACTAGGTGAATCAAAAGTAGATAGCTGCATTGCTAAAGGTATCAGAACAAGCAAAATCTTTCTCACAATGCTTGCATTTTAGGGTTTTCTCCACTGTGTATGCTTTCATGGAAGTGAAGTGAGTTGTAATGAGTGAAAGCTTTCCCACATTTTTTGCATACATAAGGTTTCTCTCTAGTGTTAATTATTTCATGTTTTTGTAAGGGAATAAGAATAAGCAAAGGTTTCCATACTGCTTACACATATAGGGATTCTCACCAGTGAATCACCAGACTTCTCCCATGTGTTTTTAGGAAACTGGAACAAGTGAAGCCTTTCCCACATTGCTTACATATATAAGGTTTCTCTCCAGTGTGTATTCATTCATGCACTTCAAGATAAGTAGAAGTAGTGAAGGTTTTCCCACAATGTTTACATTTGTAGGGTTTTTCTTTACTGTGTATACTTTCATGAACATGATATAAACTATAATCAGTGAAAATTTTTCAACACTTTGTGCACAAATAGGGTCTCTCTCCCATGTGAATTCTTTCATGTCTTATAGGAGAAAAGGAATGATTAAAGGTTTCCCACACTGCTTACACACATAAGGCTTCTCACCAGTGTGAATTCTTCCATATGTTTTTAGGGAACTAGAAAAAGTGAAGCTTTTCCCATATTACTTACAAACATAAGAGTGAATTGCTTCATGTTTTTGTAATTGCTATGAAAACAAGAAAGCTTTCCCACATTGCTTTCACATGTAAGATTTTTCTCTAGTGTGAGTTTATGTAATTGAAGGGGGAGTATACGTAATGAAGGTTTTCCCACAATGCTTTCACATGAAGAGTTTTTCTCCACAGTGGACCCTTTCATGTACAAGATATGAAGTATAAAAAGTGAAAATATTTCCGCACTGTTTACATACATAAGGTTTCTCTCCAGTTTGAATTCTTTCATGTCTTTGTAGATTACAGGAACAAGTGAAGGCTTTCCCACATTGCTTACATACATACATGGGATTTCTTGGCATGGTAATGTCACTTATACTTTTGAAAAGACCTGAAAGAACTGAAAACTTCCCCATATTGCTTACATATTTCTTCAGTGGAAGTACTTTCATAATTTTCACCACATCTGAAGTCTTCTTCACAGTGCTTATTTTTTTTTTTTTTTTTTTTTTTTTTTTTTGGTTTTTCAAGACAGGGTTTCTCTGTGCAGCTTTGCGCCTTTCCTGGAACTCACTTGGTAGCCCAGGCTGGCCTTGAACTCACAGAGATCCGCCTGGCTCTGCCTCCCAAGTGCTGGGATTAAAGGTGTGCGCCACCACAAATATAAGAGTGCTTATTTTTAAACAGTTTATTTCCATATTCCTGATGTTCATATGATCTGTGCCCTGTATTAGGTTTAAGGTGTACACTTAGAGATAAATGGCCAATAACCACTTTTGCACACTCATTGCTTTCATATCTATGTACTCATGGGTAAGAATTCTAATTTACAGGGTAGGAGAGATAGCTCAGTAATTAAGAGCACTGGTTGCTCTTCCAGAGGATTAGGGTTCAATTTCTAGCACCCACAGGACAGCTCATAACTGTCTGCAACTCCATTTCCAGGGGATCCAAAACTCTCACAAAAACATACATGCAGGCAAAATGCCAATGCATGTTAAAGTAAAAATAAATAAATTTTAAAAAAGAAAATACGAGCCAGGTAGTAATGGTGCATGCCTTTAATTCAGCACTTGGGAGGCAGAGGCAGGCTGATCTCTGAGATCTATGGCAGCCTAGTATACAGAGTGAGTTCCAGGACATTCAAGGCTACACAGAGAAACTCTGTCTCAAAAAAAAAAAAGTTCTCAGTAAAGAAGTTGAAGATTTTTGCATGCTGATAACCTTTTCTGCATCCATAGAATTTGTCCACCAGTTGACTGCTGCAAGAAAGCAAAGGTGCATTATATTTTCCTTGTTAATGATTTACTATTAGAAATGTTGGTTCCATTAGCTTTGAGAAATTTTAAACATGTCTTCACTGAATGGTCTGCAACTTGATTTGAGGACAGCTACAATAAAAAACAGTGGTGTTTATGAGTGGTTGTGTTATATTACTTCCATGTCAGGCAAAAATGTCTATGTCACACTTACTACAAATTTAATATCCAATAGTATGCATAATTTAATACACACTAATGGCCAAAATCATGCCGCATTTCAATTTTTTATGTCCAAAATGAGATATTTTAACAATTGGTCCCTGTCTAAAAAAAATCTTATTTTTTCATATACCTTATAACTATTTTAATTTTAATACTGTATTGAATAAAGTAGGTATATGTGAAGCATGATGAAGTATCATTTTTAGCATCATGTTTCAGTTGTTTTCCTGTATGGGAATATTTGGACTGTTTTTCTGCTGATGGTAAAAATGTTTGTGGTTTTGCTAAAAATTCCCTGAGCTTAACTGAGTTTGAAGCTGGATGTACATGTATCTTTTATTTCTTGGTAACATGTCTGATCACAATGTAGCTCTTAAAGAACATGGATGTCTCCCAAGGCACAAGTTATCTTAGTTTTATCCATGGATTCTGGTACTTATCTTCAATGTTTTGGTGTTTCCCTGTTTTCTAAAATACAGATCCAGAGAATCCATTATGAATTATTATGTTATAGTGGATTAGCATGTATGACAGTCCCATCTCACATATTCACTAATGTTTCTTAAGCATTTTTTCAATTCTTGCAGCAGCAATGATAAAACAGAAATACTTTTTCTTTAATTGACTAACAAAAGGAATGATTACATACTTACCTACAGAGGCCAGTTTCCTCAAGGTTTCCTGCATCATCTCTTTATAGAGGTCCTTCTGGGATGGAATCAGGATAGCCCACTCCTCTAGGGTGAAGTTCCCAGTGACATTCTCAAAGGTCACTGACTACTATGAGTCAATGAGCCCATAGGAAGTATGACCCTCATAGCACTGAAAATCAAGGCTTAATTCATTAAAGGTTGAAATAATACTGTATTCCCCATGTGTTTAACTCTTGTCTCGTTTATACACAGCTGCTTAGGTTTTAGCTGATTCTAGATGTAGTTAAGTTGGTAACCAAGACTGGTCATGACAATTGTTAGAGTTATTACCAACAAAATCAAGAGATATAGGAGACAAGCCTCCATGCATACCTGTAAAGGATTATCTATATCAAGGTTAGTCTTTGGGATCATCTCTGAAGGATTGTGTTGATTATATTAATTGATGTGGAATAAACAATTAATTGTAGGCAAGACAATTCCCTGAACAAGAACCCTGGACTGTATAAAATGAAGAAAATGAACTGAAAATTAGCATTTTTCATTGCTCTCTGCTTCCTGACTGTGGACATCATTTGACAGCAGCTTCAAGTTCCTTGATTTTTGTAACATGAGCCATTGCTCTGGCTCTTGATCTGTGATCAAGAGCAAACCCTTTCTCCTTTAAGTTTTAATTGACAGGGTGTTTACCACAGCAACAGAAAACCAGCAAGACAAGTGGTAAATTTATTTTACTGAACAAAGTAGCTGCAATAAACATCAATCAATATTTTCAGTAAGAAAGTGATAACTTGTCTAATATAAAGACTAAACATTAATCCAGGCCAGTGAGATGGTTCAGTGGGTAAAGAAATCTGCTGCCAAAGTTTTGGTACCTGAGTTTGATCCTCAGGACCCACCAGGTAAAAGGAGAAAACAAACTCCCACAAGTTGTCTTCTGATCTACATAAACTCATAATTAATCAATTATAATGTAATGTAAATTTTAAAAATTACAATATCTAAAAACTCCTTTAACCAAGACACTAAACAATTGACACAGAATGAAAAAATTTCAAAAGGGCAATCAATCTTCAACTGAACATCTTGAAACAGAAAAGTGAAACAATAAGGAAGAGATGGTGTGTCAGTCAGAAATCATAGTATCTAAACACATGAGACAAGGATACACTGGTCTGTAGCTGGAAATATGCATTATATTTCTATCCATGGACAACATTCAAATTACAGCCTCAAAATAGAAAAAATACTCAAATGTTCTCAGGTAAAGTGAAACACAAAAGTTAAACCCACATCCTCAAGACAAAGGCCAGCGAATTGTGGGTCCCGTGTATGCCTCTATATATAGGTGAGCTTGTGGTAAGACTTTTATGAGACAAAGAGAAAAAATTATGTAAAAGAATCTAAAAATAAACAAAATAAAAACCACTGCCACCAACAACAAAAGAACCCTCTAAACCAAAATTGAAAAAAGAATAAGTGACAATAAAGTCTGAGATGTGTAGCAGATAAAACTTTACAGTCTATACATGGACAGAAAAATCTTAGTTTTTTTTTGTTCTTACGTAAGTGTAATTTTATTTTGACTATTTTATGTTTATGGGTATTTTTTGCCTGCATGTATATCTGTATACCACGTGTGTGAAGTGTCTGTGGAGGCCGTGAGGTATCAAATCCTCTGGAACTGGAGTTACAGATGAATGTTATAAGCCATGTGGGTGCTGGAAATCAATCCCAGGTCCTTTCCAAAAAAAAAAAAAAAAGTAGTAAGTGCTCTGGCATATTAAGTTCCAAAGCAGCCACAGCTATATTGTGAGACCCTGTCTTAAAATAATAATAATTAGCCTAAAACAGTTACATTAGTCCACATTCCTTCTAGTTCATAATGTAACTAGAATATAAAGTGGGACCTCATGATCCTGATAATCACGGCAGATTAAGTTTGGCTCCTGGCCCCATATGCCAATAAAAAGAACAAAAAAGACAGACGGAGGAACAACAATTGCAGAAATAAATGTAGCTCTGCCAAGGGCAGTACATAGAGTGGTCTGACAGGCCCAGAGCTGACTTTTGATAAACTGATGACAAAAAAGGGCCATCAAGTTAAAACAACGTATTAAAACTTACAGATGTAAGTTATGTAAAAATCTGAAAGGAGTTTTTAGAAGAAGTGAAGGGAGTCAGTGAGATGATGTCTCTTGTAAAGTTGTTCTCCATACAATCTTGAAAAACTGAGTTACATTCCCAGAGCCCATGTACTTGTGGAATGTCAGAACAATTCCACACACATGGCACATGTATGCTTACATTCACAAACATACACATTATACACACCAATAATAAATACATACATACATACATACATACATACATACTTAAATTATTAATGGAGGGCAAAACCAGAAAGCTTGAATAGGTCACAGAGGGTCTAAGTAAATTACCAAAAAGTTCTTTTTTAAAAAAATACTTTATTTATTTTTTTATGTGCACATTTATCTGTGTGAGGGTGTTGGATCCCCTGGAACTGGAGTTGCAGACAGTTGTGAGCTTCCACGTGGGTGCCGGGAATTGAATGCAGGTCCTTTGGAAGAGCAGCCAGTGCTCTTCACCACCAAGCCATCTCTCCAGCCCTACCAAACAGTTTTATAGGAGATAAAATATTTAAATTCAAGGCCAGCCTAGTCTACAGAATGAGTTTCAGGACAACCAGGGCTACACAGGGAAACTCTGTCTTGAAAAAACAAAACAAGCAAAAAAATTTAAAAAGTCAGATATTGACAGATGTTTATTTTATCAGCCCATCTGATACAAACTTTGGGAAAAAGTAGCAGAATAGCTGGGCCTGGTGACACAGGCCTTTAATCCTAACACTTGGGAAGCAGGGAGTATTGTTACTTTTCTGTTGCTGTGATAAAGCACCAGGATGCACAGCAACTTATAGAAGAGTTTGTTTTGGCTTATGGTTCCAGAGGGGGTGGAGGTAATGGAGACAGAAGGTAGTGGAGGCATGGTATATCAGGTAGCTAGAGAAGGAAGCCAAGAGATCACATCGCAACTACACACAGGAAGCGGAGAGTGTGCTGAGAGTGAGGCAAAGGTATAAATTCAAAACCCACCTCCAGTGAGTATTCCCTTCAGCAAAGCTCTGCCTCCTAACATGCTGGAGACTAAGTGTTCAAATACATAAGCCTATGGGGGACATTTGTCATTCAAACCTCAACACACAAGCAAATAGATCTCTTCCAATTTAGGACAACTTTGTAGCTGGAATTTTCTTTGGGCTGTCAACCAGCTCCCAAATAAAGTCACTGTGACTTAGTATTAATTATAAATGCTTGGCCTTAGCTTAGGCTTGTCCCACTAGCTCTTTTAACTTAATTTAACTTGTTTCTATTCAGCTATGTTTTGCCTTGGGGCTTTTTACCTTTCATTCTGTATGTTCTACTTTCCTGCTTCCTCCATGTCTGGCTGGCTGACCCCTGGCATCTCTTTTCTTTCCCTTCCCTCCCCACCCCCCAGCCTAAATTCCTCCTCCTACTTACTCTCCTTGCCTGGAAGTCCCACCTATATGTCCTCCCTTGCTATTGGCCATTCAGCTTTTTATTAGACCAATCAGGTACCTTAGGCAGGCAAGGTAAAACAGCAACACATCTTTACATAATTAAACAAACGCAACACATCTTTACATAGTTAAACAAATACTTTTCAATATAAACAAATGTAACACATCTTTACATAGTTAAACAAATACTTTTCAATATAAACAAATGTAACACATCTTTACATAGTTAAACAAGTACAACACATCTTTGCTCTTAACTGCTGAGCCATCTCTCTATCCTTGCCTTATGCTTTTTTTTTTTTTTAAATCAAGAGTTAAGTTTGCATTGTTGAAACACTTTAACTGGAATGGTGTCTCTCTATTAAAATTTTTTAAATTTTAAATTTTAATTTAAAAATTTCTGAAATTAATTCTAATCCTTTCTCTCTCCAAACCCTCCCATGTCTCCTCTCCCCTTTCAAATTCATGGCCTCCTTTTCTTTATATTGTTATATACATATGTAAATTAATAAATATATAAAAACAACCTTGAGTCCATTTAG
Organism: Peromyscus eremicus; assembly: GCF_949786415.1. Taxonomy (NCBI): domain Eukaryota; kingdom Metazoa; phylum Chordata; class Mammalia; order Rodentia; family Cricetidae; genus Peromyscus; species Peromyscus eremicus. The sequence continues at coordinate 3,707,092 of NW_026734286.1, read as the reverse complement.
TATTGCTTGTACTTATGTTTTCATGGCTGACCACTTGGTAATAGATAACCAATTAGGTGGCTCATCCCTGGTGAAGAATGGTCCTCCCTCTTTCAGCAGTCATTAATGGTCTACAGCTCTAAACCAAGTGTGGGGCCAGTGGGAGTTCAACCTTCCAACCTTGGCCTGTCAACTAGTGTTGTCATTGTTCAGATCTTGTTGAGGCCACCACACTGTTGAGATTTCATGGGTGCAGCTTCCCTGTTATATATAGAAGACACTATCTTGCAGCAGATGTTCTGGTCCTCTGGCTCTTACAATCTTTCTGTCCCCCTGAGCTTTGGGTGTAGGTTTTTTGTAACAGGCACATCAACAGGGATTGGGCACCCCACTGTTTGCTGTTCTCTGCATTTTGACCAGATGTAGATTTCTGTAATGGTCTTCATCTACTGCAAAAAGAACTTACTTGATGAATGAAGGAAGCTACACTCACCTGTGATTGTAAGAATAAGTTCTAAGAATGTAGCTAGAGATTGTACCTGCTTGAGAAAATTACAGTAGTAGTTTCTTCTCTAGATTACATGGCTTTTCCAGCCCCAGGCAGTTGGGCAGGTTTTCAGTACCCTCCCACTGAGAAGGACTTAAGGCAAATTAGACAGTTGTTTGTTACTGCCAGGATGTAAGTGCCATTATTGCAGCATTGGGGATATAATGTCATGCTGCTCATTGTGGTTTTTCAGCACCCAGCTGGTTAGAACTGCTGATTGCTTTTCTTGCTTGGCAGCTCTTAGAGCACCTCTAGAAAGGAGGCTTGTGGTTCAGTTCTAACTTGATTCATCCAAGTCCTGTGTCCTGGATAGTTTTATGTCAACTTGACACAAGCTAAACTCATCTGAGAGCAAGGAACCTCAATTGAGAAAATGCTTCCATGAGATCGGGCTGCAAGCAAGCCTGTAGGGGTTTTTTAAATTAGTGATTGATGGGGGAGGACCCAGATCATTGTTGGTGGTGCTATCCCAGGACTGAAGGTCCTGGGTTCTATAAGAAAGAAGGCTGAGCAAGCCATGAGGAGCAAGCCAGTAACCAGCACCCTCCATGGCCTCTGCATCAGCTTCTGCCTCCAGGTTCGTGCTCTGTTTTGAGTTCCTGTCCTGACTTCCTTCAGCGATGAATAGCAATATGAAAATGTAAGCCAAATAAATCCTTTCGTCCCCAAGTTACTTTTAGTCATGGTGTTTCATTACAGCATGACTAAGACACCCTATGTCCAAAGTGCATGATGTCTTCAGCCATAGGATCTTCCCTTCAAGTCTGGGAGGCAACCATGCCAATATATAGGTCTCTAAACCAACAGCTAACGGGAGGTTTCCCATGCCTGGCACTGGGGTTTTCATAAGATAGTCTATGGCTCTTGGAGGCAGCATTGCCATCCCAAGTGGCAGGCAAATCTTCACTAAAAAGTAATATATATATATATATATATATATATATATATATATATATGCAAATATACTTTATATATGCAATTTTAGGTAAACATAAAATCATTTTATAGCTTTTTCAAACATCCTTAGTATTATTTATCCTTTCTCCCTTTGTATTCTCTCCATCCTCTAAATTTGTGTGTGTGTGTGTGTGTGTGTGTGTGTGTGTGTGTGTATGTGTTTTGTTGTTGTTGATTTGTTTGTTTTCTGAGACAGGGTTTCTCTGTGTAACAGCCCAGGCTGTCCTGGAACTTGCTTTGTAGACCAGGATGGCCTCGAAATCACAGAGATCTGCCTTCTTCTGCTTTTCAAGTGCTGGGATTAAAGATGTGCACCACCACTGTCCAGCTGGGATTAAGGATGTGCACCCCCACTGTCCGGCTGGGATTAAGGATGTGCACCCCCACTGTCCGGCTGGGATTAAGGATGTGCACCACCACTGTCCAGCTGGGATTAAGAATGTGCAGCCCCACTGTCCGGCTGAGATTAAGGATGTGCACCCCCACTGTCCGGCTGGGATTAAGGATGTGCACCCCCACTGTCCGGCTGGGATTAAGGATGTGCACCCCCACTGTCTGGCTGGGACTAAGGATGTGCACCCCCACTGTCCGGCTGGGATTAAGGATGTGCAACCCCACTGTCCGGCTGGGATTAAGGATGTGCACCACCATTGTCCGGCATCCCCTAAGACACATGCACGTCTTGAAGGCACTCTCAGCACTATTGACTCAGTCTTTTCTTCCTTCTTCCTTTTCCTTGTCTTTTTGAATGTTCTGTTCCCCTATGTTGTCTTTAAGCCCTGTCCTTCCCTTGAACAGGTGACTAAGCATTCAAGCATATAAATAAGCCTACGGGGGCCATTCTTATTCAAACCACCAGTTTCTTTCTCTCCCTCATTCTACTTTTAAAAACAAAACTGCCTCCTCTCCTCTCCATTATCCTATTTCGCTATTTACTTTCCCTCCATTACCGTTTCTCTGTCTAGACAACACTAGTCACTAATCTCACTTTGTTTTTTTCCCTTTCCACTCATACCCAACGGAACTAATATAATAGTGCACAAAGAATTCTCAATACTCCTTTATTTCCTAAAATTATTGACATCCAAGTGGTGATAGTTTTATATTCCACACAAGACCCCAGATACTGATTAGTTTTTGCAGACAATACTCCCCCTGTGGTGGGAACATGGGCATTTAGCGTGGGGGGCCCAAACACCACAGGGCAGAGGTAACCAACACCATAACACTACCATAACCCAGTCTCTTCTAAACATTGACAACAGTTTCACTGGAAGAATGACGTAATTTAAGAGAATAAAATTCAACAAATGATTTAACCCAACATAAACAAGCTTCAATGAAAACTACAGCAAAAACAAAAAAACCAAGACAATCTGACTACTATGAAAACTACTAATCCCACGGTAATGGCCTTCAATGTGAGTGAATTAGTTGAGAATGAAATCAAAAGAGTAACTGTAAATATGGGAAAGAAAAAGTGGACACAGATTCCTGAATGAATTCAGCAGAACAAAAACATTAATTAACAAGTCAGCAGAGGAAGTGGAGTTCAGTAGAAAGAAACATTGAAGAAGAATCAAACTAAACACTGGAAATGAAAAATTCACCAACAGTACTGTTCAAGGGAAGGACAGCATAGCAGGGCTTGAAGACAAGGTAGGGGAACAGAACATTCAAAAAGCGACAGAAATCACTTACAAGAACCCACCACCAGAAAGGGTTTGGAGATAACTCAGAGGGTGAAGTACTTACTGCACGGACTTGGCAACTTGAGTTCCCTCCCTAGGATCTATATAAATGTGATAGGAGAAAGCTTATTACACAAAGTTGTTCTCTGACCTCCATATGTGTGCTGCATGATGTGTATGGTATGCACGCACGCGCGCGCGCGCGCGCACACACACACACACACACACACACACACACACAGGCATGCACACACACTGGAATAAATGAGTGGATGGATGAATGGAAAAAATTCTAACACTGTAAAAAGACCAAATCTATGCATCGTGGGCATGCAAGTATATTGTGTGAAAGGCAAAGAAAATATTTTCAATAATATCATACCAGAAAACTTCTGAAGTCTGAGGAAAGAGGCCAATCCAGGGATAAATGGTGTGCAATTAGCACACTAAACAGAAAGGATGAGATAAGAACATCCACATGCCATATTATAGTACAAATATGTGTGTGTGTGTGTGGGGGGGTGTTGTACACATATGCTGTTTGTACTGTAATATATACATACATACATACACACACACACACACACACACACACACACACACACACACACAGAACAAAGAAAGTATACTGAAAGTTGCAAGAGAAAACATACAGGCAGAAGGAACATCTCATTAAGTTCAGGAATGCTTGAAAAGAAAAGAGCTGATGGACCAAAGAATAGACTGCAGTTCCTACAAATAACATGCCTCGGCAGGGAACTGAACAAGGCTGCATCAGCAGGAGAGCATATGAGCATTGAATCGAGGTTGAGCTGTCTGCCCACCTCCCCAAACAAAACCCAACAACATGCACATGTTAAGAGGGAACTGGATTACGACACGGAAAACAACATGAAAGTACTATCCTCTTAAGTAGCCTATTGCTTGGCAGACAGTGGAAAAATGAAAGGGTGCTGGTTTGCCTTTTGTTTTGTTTTTTGAGACAGGGTTTCTCTGTGTAACAGAGTCGTGCTTGTCCTGGAACTAGCTCTGTAGACCAGGCTGGCCTCAAACTCACAGAGCTCCTCCTGTCTCTGCCCCAAGTGCTGGGATTAAAGGCGTGTGCCACCATGCTGGGCTGGTTTGCTATTTCTTTTCTTTCTTTTTTTTTTTTAAAGATTTATTTATTTATTATGTATACAGTGTTCTGTCTGCACATATCCCTGCAGGCCAGAAGAGGGCACCAGATCTCATTACAGATGGTTGTGAGCCACCATGTGGTTGCTGGGAATTGAACTCAGGACCTCTGGAAGAACAGCCAGTGCTCTTAACCGCTGAGCCATCTCTCCAGCCCCTGCTATTTCTTAATACCTTGCAGGATGCAAAGGATAGAGAATACAGTTTGGATAAATGCAGGGAGCCCTTCCTCAGATCCCAAACCTTGGAATTCACAGGAAGACTCACAGAATAAGGGATTGAGGTAGAAGCAACGAATGAAAAACATCTTTAATACACAAAAAGGGAGCCAGGCATAGTGACACACACCTTTAATCCCAGCACTCAGGAAGCAGAGGCAAGCAGATCACTGAGTTCAAGGCCAGCCTGGTCTACAAAGCAAGTTCCAGGACAGCCAGGGCTGTTAGAGAAACCCTGTCTCAAGAAAACAAAACAAAACAAAACAAAAAAAAAAAAAAAAAAGGAAAAATCATGATGATAGGGGTCTTTTTTAAAAAAAGGTTTCATTTATATATGTTTATCTATATGCTACATACATGTAGATGCTCTTCAAGGCTAGAAGAGGGTGCCAGATCCACTGACCCTGAAGTTATGGCAGTTGTGAACTGATATTGGTGCTGGGAATCACACCCTTGTTCCTCCAGACAAGCAATAAACATTTGTAAAGGCTGAGCTGAGCCATTTCTCCAGTCTTGAAGGTCTTACTGTGTGGTCCAATTTTGGGAAACTTTGATACTCAGAGAATGCCCTGTATCTAAATGGTTTGAATTCAGGAGAACTTTACAAATGAATGAGCTCCTCACATTCTGGGACAAATAGGATCAGATTAAGTCAATCTGGAGTGGAGAAATTAAGAAATATAACTACCCATGCTCCCCTGAGACAAAGACTTCCTAATCAGTAGGGACAAAGGGACATAAGCCTCTATGGACTGGTTCATATAAACCATTAGCATGACAAAATTTTCTTTTATGTTTATTTAGTGTGCATGCACATATACATCTACCATAGTTGAGCACGGACACCACAGGACAACTTTAGATGGCCTGATCTTTCTGTGCACCATTCGGGTCAGAGATCAAACTCAGGTCATCAGGCTTGACGGCAGGGGCTTTTATGTATTAGTTTTCCCACATGGTACCACCTTGAGAAGGGACCTATAAACTATGGATGAGTTGGCCTGAGTATTACTGTGACAGCTTATAAATCCAAGGCTGCAGCCAGTGATTACTAACCCCTCTGAAGCTGCTGCCCTGGCACAGAGTTTGTGACTGGGACTAAAACCTGAGCCCACATCCTGGGGATAGTCAGATTCCCATCTTCTCCTTCCTCATTTGCTTTAATAGTAACAGTGCTTTTGAAAAGGCACAGAGGCCAGCTGAGTGGTGGTGGCACACACTTTTAATCCCAGCACTCAGGATGCAGAGGCAGTTCAAGGTCAGCCAGGGCTGTTTACACAGAGAAACTCCGTCTGGTGGGGTGGTTGGGTGAGGGGGGAGGCACAGAGCCTGGCAGGCAGAACGCTCTGTTTCCTGTTTGCCTCCTCTGTGGCCTATGTCGGTACTCAGTTTACTTTTTCCACTCACTGAAACACTGGGGCAATACCTTGACGCTTGGACATTTCTTCTTGTTAGGTGTTAAAACTGATGTAGGCAAGGCTCAACAAGATGAAAACGGCAAGTCAGAAAGTATGCTGGAGTCTGGGCTCTGACAGCGGCTTTGAACATGAAAAGGGAAAGCTCTAAATGAAGATGCTCCTAGGCTGAACTGACTTGAAAACCATTTAAATGACATTTGTGTGAATGGAGATGGGTGAAAGGACAACCTGCAGGAGGTGGGTTTTTTCTTCCACAACGTGTCTCCCAGAAGTCAAACTCAGGTCTTCAGGCAAGTGTCTTTATGCTTTGCCATCACACAGGCCTAACACCTAACTTTTGATGGGGTAGGCCTCAGCTGCCATGTGACAGCTTTAAAAGACAGACCGGCAAGAGGGTCCTGCTTGGACTCCCATTTTTCCTCCTTGGAAGATTCCACTAGAGAACACAATATGGCAGTTCCAGGGCAGACATGAACAAATGGCCACTTACTACAGTGTCACACCAAAGTAATGATCCCACCAAAAACCAACTTGGAGAACAATGATTTTATTGAGATTTACTTACAGGAGTATTAATGAGGGGTTACTTACAGGTGTATGGGTGACTCAAAGTCAGTTGCACCATCAAAAAGTACACCGAGAAAGGGTGGCCACTCAAAAAATTCAACCCTATAGCTGCTCCCTACACAACTTTCAGGCAGTCATAATATTTACAAAGTTTTAATTAAGTACTTCATTGTTTATTATCTTATATTTTATTCATATGAATGTTAGAGTTGAAAAGGGAGACATTATACTACACAGTAAATAAAATCCAGAAAATGATTTGATAGTTTGAAAACTTATATCACAATAAACTGTAAAATCAAGAATAGTTTCAAGACATTTATGAAATATCAAAATTATGTCAAAAGGTAGAGTCCCATAGACATCCTCCCCAATATTATAGGCTATTGCTATTGTCCTTGGTTACCACACATAACTTGAGGGCAAGGCCCCATTACTGCAGATACCACATACTGAGTCATAGAACATGAAGAAATCAAGCTTCTACTGACCTAGAGGCTTCACCCTACTGCTGGCTTCTACCATGGTGCTGGAAGGTGCTGTGCCTACTACCAGGGGAGAAGATGACACAGCAAGCTTACCCAGCTGAGACCCTCTGATCGACAGTGATGATCAGTCCAGGACCATGGGTATGGCATGAATGTTGTGAGAATAACCAACAACTTTTTGACCAGATTTAAGGCCTACTCCACACACTCCACAAGATGGTACTCATGCTCAGCACCATTAAGGTGGAGAACTTTCTATTATTCTGTTAAAAAGACATGGTGCTAAAATCAACTCCTTTGGGTATCTTAACACCCATAAATTTCTCTTTCAACCTTCATCACAAAACTTTTTTTGTTTTGTTATTATTTATTTATTTATGCAGTAGATGGCAATTAACAGACTCACAACTGGTCAGCATGCAGAGAATAAGAGATTCTGGAGGGCTCAGCCCTAAATGAGACATCTTATCTATATCAAATCCCTTCTCTCAGGGGACCAGGGATCATTATGGAAGAGGGAGCAGAAAGACTGTAAAAGCCAGAGCCAGTGGATATTGTAGTCAAACAGTGTGTTCTGGACACAACAGGACAGTTGCGCATTCATGCCACAATAAAGATAGCTTTGCACCCATGTATACACTGGCAGCATTTAACTCTATCAGTTAAAAAATAGAGAGCAAATAGAGAGGGAAAAGAAGAATTAGAAGGAAAGAAACGGGGGTGGGTGGACTTGATGAAAATGCATTATGTACATGTATAAAATTCTCAATCAATAGCCAAATGAACAGATGAAGAAAAAAATAAATCAAGGAAATGTGAACAATGTAAAAGAGCAACAAACTGCCGAGCAGAGGCGCATGCCTTTAATCCAGGTACTTGGGAGGCGGAGGCAGGCAGATCTCTGTGAGTTCGAGGCCAGCCTGGGCTACAGAGTGAGTTCCAGGAAAGGTGCCAGAGCTACACAGAGAAACCCTGTCTCAAAAAAAACAAAATAAAATAAAAATAAAAAAAGAGCAACAAAACTAAGTTAGAAATGAATTTTGTCTCCCAAAGGAAAGCACAGGACTTGATGAATTCACTACTGAATTCAAGCTTCCTAAACTATTTCACTAAATATAAAGGGAAGAAACACTAATTTATTCTTGGGAGGTAGTAGTACCCTGATAGCAAAACCATGAAGGACTCAACAATGAAGAAAATTACAAAAAAAATTCCTTGATGAAAACAGACCCTCCTCCCCAAAAAAACCCTCAAAAGTATACTTTCAAACAAACTCAACATATTAAAAATACCACCAACTATGATCAGGTTGATTTCATTCTTTGCATATAAGCATGTTTCCCCAGATAGCAATCAGTAAATGTGACAGAGAACACAGATGTTCAAGGACTGAAATCTCTCTATCACTGTAATACATGGAGAAGTGGACTTTGTCCAAAGTTCTATGTCCCTTGATGATAAAGTCTGGAAAAACCTAGAAAAAGGAACACACCTCACTGTGACAAATTATAAATGACAAAACTAGAGCCAATATTATACCAAACAGGAAAACTAAAATAATCAGGAATAACACAAAGGAGTCCACTTCTCTACACTGCTATATACATCTCCTGAATTCTCAGCTGGCAAAATAAGAGAAAAGAAAGGAAAGGATCCAAGAATGGGGATGCAGTTCAGTGGTCCAGTACTTGTCTAATACACACAGCCCCTCAGTTCAATCTTGAGCACAAGGAAAGAAAGAGATGTGAAATGAAGAAGTCAAATCTCTACAGACAGTATGATCGTCTTTAAAAAAAAAAACCAAAACATTATTATATGTGTATGGCTGTTTTGCTTGCATGTATGTCTGTGTATCATGCACATGTCTGGTGCCCAGAGACCAGAAAAGGGAGCTAGATTCCATGGAACTGGAGTTAGAGTTGTGAGCTGCCATGTAGGTGCTGGGAACCAGGCCTCAGGCTTCTAGAAGAAGAGCCAGTGCTCTTAACTACTGAGTCATCTCTAGCCCCTATGGTCATATTCTTCAAGACCCAAACTGCCACACCAAAAGACTCTACATCTGATTTACTACTTCAATAAAGTAGTACAATAAAGTCAGTATAGAAAAAATCAGTAGCTATTTATATGACAATGAAAATGGTGATCAAAAAACCAAGGGGAAAAAAATCATCTTCCAAAAGCCTAGGAAATAAGTTACAATACAAAAAGTCAAATTCACCTATGAATAAACTTAGTCAAGCCGGTGAAAGGAGTACATAATGACAATTTAAAACACTGAGGAGTTGAAGGTTCTGGGGAACATTCCTATGCTCACAAATCAGCACCATTATAATATGAAAAAGTGTAAAGTATTCTTCAGACTCAATACAACCCCCCATTAAACCTCCAATGCCACTATTTATAGAAATAGAAAACACATTCCTATAATTATAAGAAAATCAAAATACCCAAATAGTCAAAGCAACACTGAGCAAAAAGACCAATGCTAGCTAGAGTTAACACAACATTCAACTTAAATGAAACAGTGAAACTTAAAAGCAGACACGTAGAGCAATGGAAGAGTACAGTCCCAGAACAACCACGTAGTTACAACCTTCTGATTTCAGCAAAGGCACCCAAACCATGTACAGTATAATAAATGGCCTCTTCAACAAGGAAAACAACACCATATGTACAAGAATATCCCTAAATCCCTCCAGCATTCTGTACAAAAGCCAACTCAAACTGAACCAAAGACCTTAACATAAGGCCTAAAAAACTTGAAATTCATAGAGGAAAATTTAAAGAATACATGAAGCTAGGGGCACAGACAACGGCATTCTGAATCTAATAATTTACAGGAAGAATAGCAAATAGGGAATGGGCATTAGAGGCTCTTGATTACAATGTTAACACCCAGGAACCAGAGGCAGGAAAGGCTGCTGTAAATTAGGTGCTAACCTGGTGTATGCAGCAAACTCCAGGCCAGTCAGGCCTCCACAGCAAGAAGCAATGTTAAAGACAAACAAACGAAAATCCCCAAAGACAAATGGGATTGAATCATTGCAAGAAGTTAAAGAGCTTTTACACAGAAAAAGGAAACAACTGTCAGAGAAAGCTACAGAATGGGGGGAAATATCTTTGGACACTCGTTTATCTTTCAAGGGTTTAACATAGAGAAAACACACACACACACACACACACACACACACACACACACACATTATATTGCAAACCAACAAGTAACTGAATCAATACACAGGGAAACAATCAGTACAAATGTACAATTTGCCAATAAATCATGAAAATTCTCAATACAATTAAGTTCACCCCAGTGTGATTAGCTATCAAGGAACCAAATTAAAACACAAGCTGGTGAGAATGTAGGGCTGTTCCTGGAAATGTATGTTAGTATGGTCACTCTGGAAAATAGTAGTGTTTCATCAAAAACCCAAATTATGATCTTTTGATCTTGCTGTACTATTGTTTAGTATATAGCAAAAGGAAACTAAGTTAGATTATACTATGCATACTTGTATACAGGTTCATATACTACTACTCATAGTACTCAATTACAGAATCAGCTTATGTGCCCATCAATAGATAAACTAAAATTTTTTAAATGTGGCATACATAAAGTTTAGACTATACTAGGTCTAAGAACTTAACAGGAAACTTGGCAGGAAAATGAATGGAACTAGAAATCACTATATAAATGACTCTCAGCCCCAAATGGTGCTGCTATATACAGAATAGAATGTAGACTTTAACAAACAAGAGAGATGACACCATAATGGAGTCTGTTAGGGAGAACAGGACTACTGGGGAGAAGGACGGTAACAAGAAACAGTGATTATGGTTAAAGTACATAAAAACTTGGGTCACAATGTCATTACAAAACCTATAATTATGCCAACATAAACACTAGCAATTTTAAAACATTAAAAAAATTAAATGTAAAGAAAAAGAAACCCTCCTAAATGTTCACCTTTAGGAAGATATAAATGGGTCCAAAAAATGTTGGCGTAGACTAGTCTAAGGTTTGGTGATCACTAGGTTGAATGTAAAGTGCTTTTCTTGTATTTTTCACTTTACTATGGGCTTACAATAATGTAACCTTATGGAAACTCTAGGAACTTGTGGATAACTGCATTCATCATTAACATTATTAAACATTAGTGTTTATATAGGAACTAAGAAATGCATAAAGGAGCCAAACACTAGTTCACCTCACACAGCAAGGCCACTGAAGGACATGTCACAAGCCTCCACCAATGAGAAATGCTCCTTAATGACTATGACAGAAAGGTATTCTCCAAGGACATCTGCAAGCTGAAAAATCATAAAACATTCTGGATATGGAAGTGCCTCATACTCACTGATGAACTGACTAGCACATCTCATGAATTATATCTCCTTTTACTCCAGTACTGCAGTCTTCTGGGTAACTGCTGTTTTGATTACAAGAGCAGAATTACATTTGCCCCTCAGTGCATCCAACATGAGGGACACTTAACTAAGAATCAATCCTTGTAAGACCCCCTAAATTAAAACATCAGTCCTGTCAGAAACTCTATGGAGAATGCTTTTACAGATGAGCCACTCACTTGTCATGTACGGAGAGAGTGAGTAGAATTTATTGAACATATTTTTGGCAAGAAGGCAGTAATATCAGTATATCCTTTAGTGTAATGACTAGAGAAATCACAATGAGAAGAAATATACATGAAAAGCAAAATTTATACAGTGAAACGCCATAATCACACATATATGATAATAGTTCTCGACATAAAACAAAACTAAGCCCAAGTTGACAACAGCCTGGCCTACACAGAAAGTTCCAGGATAGCTAAGGCTATGTAGCATGACATCATCTCAAAAACAAAACAAAACAAAACAAAAAAACAAAAACAAAGCCCAAGTTTCTTCCAATCACTCAGCTCCTGGCATCAACAGACCTTGGCTACTCGCAACATTGGTCAGAGAAGCTTCTTTTTACAGTGGACAGATGTCAACGGAGAGATCCATAACTGGCCAAAGGACAAGAACAGACTGAATGTCCACCTTTAAATGAGAGAGCTATATTGATCCCTACCACCACCAAGGCTCAGGGAAAGCCAAAGAAGAAGCAACAAGAATGCAAGAACTGAAGGGTGAGGAGGACTGCTATGAAATGCTGGGGTTTTGGCATGGTTACTAGAATCATAGCAACTGTGACTGCATGCACAAGACCTATACAATGAAGCAAGCCAAAATCCCAGTATAGATGGGGTAGATTATCTCCAGGCCCCACCCCTTACTAAGAAGCTACTGGCAGTGAATAGCTGTTGGGGTGTGGAGAATCATTTGTGAAAATGTAACTACTGGTCACCCATCCTCCAGTGGATGGCCCCATACCCATGCATGTATGAGCAATACTAACTAGACCTAATGGGTAATTTAAAGACATAAAGTTAAGAGGCAGATATGAGGGAGACTACAGGGAGAGCTGGAAGGAGAAATAATGGGTACATATGATCATCTTTTATTGTATACATGAAATTCTCAAAAGTAAAAAATAAGCCAACTTGGCAAAGTAATCTGACCTATGATTACAATATACTTACACCTACTGTCTGAATAGGAAAAATAAAACAAAACTAAACATACCCTAATGTTTGCTATTCTAAAAGGATTTTGAAAATACTTCAAAGTTCAAAGAACATGTACTCAAGGATTGTGAGAACACATCAGAGAAAAACATAAACACAAGGGACAAAATCAATTTAAAAGTTTAGGCCTGAGGAGGTGGCTGAGTGGTAAGACCACATGCTGTGCAATCATGAGTGTATCAGCACACTCAGCACTATGGGGAGTAAGGAGACAAGAAATGCTGGGTTTTCTTGGCTGGCTGTCCAGTTCCAGATCAGTGAGACCTGTCTTGGGGGAATAACATAGCAACAGAGTAGTAAGACATCCAATATATTACTTTGCTCACATTGTGAACACCACTAATTCATAAACCATACCATCAACACATAAGCAATGCTCCAACATACACACTTGTGCATGCACAAGTGTTTTTTTTTCATGAAAAATGAGAATATACACAAAATCAGCCAAATGAAACCAACAGGATTATTCCAATATTCACAAAGTCATATTTTTAACCACCCATTAAACATGATTGAAAACAAGACATTTATGCAGGGGCTTGAGGGATGGCTCAGCAGTTAAGAGTACTTACTGCTCTACCATGAAGATTAGGATTTAGATCCCATCACACACATCATGCATGTCACAGATACCTGTAACGCCAGCTCCAAAGGATACAACACCATCTTCTGGCCTCCACTGGCACATTCCTACTCTCTATCTCTTTCTCTCTCACACTCACACACAAATACTAAAAAGCCTTTTAAAGATATTTATGTGGACTGGCATATTTCAAATATCAATTCACCAATGATTCCAACATAATTTACAATGAAAGAAGCACCTACCTTATCTGATACAAAGATATCACTCATTAAACTAATACAAGATTGCTTTAAGAAACCTCACAAAATAATTGAATAAAATACACTTTCTATTAATGTAATTTTTTTATATGTAGGTCTTAACTGGTCTCCAGTTCATGGGTTTAAGCTGCCATTCCACATTAACACAACGCTCTGCTTAATGCTTACTTTGTAGAGTAAAATTTAAAAATGAGTCAAGAGATGAACTTTTAAATAGTAGCTAATGATAATGAATGTGGAGGCAGACATCTTTCATTAAACATTCAAGAGCTAGAACCTGGGAGATTTCCAGTTCCAGGGAAACCTGGGATACACAGCAAAAGCTTTTGGGCAGGGAGCGGGGACAAAAAAATTTAAACTTTATTTTTATGTGTACATGTGAACCTATGTCACGTGTGTGTGGGAAGAATTGGATCTCCTGAAACTGGAGTCACATGCAGTTGTGAGCCCTGTGATCTGTTGCTGAAAACCAAATGCAGGTCCTTTTAAAGAGCAGCAAATGCTTTTAAAGGCTAAGCCATTCCTATCAGTCCCTGAAATTTTCCAATAAATACAAAATACTATACGGATAACATTCTCTTCAGAGTGTGCATTTCCTGGAGCATGCTACAAGAAAAAAATATGTCCAGTCCTTCATAATACTGACATTTATCAGATCAAATATGAAAAGATTTCAAAGACTTTTCCTATTTGCTACTGCTCTAGACTTTCAATGTTTTTCAACAGCAAAGGTTTTCATCTGTTGTTTCCATGTGTGCCAAATGAAAACTTGAACATCTCTTTCAAGTAAATCAGCACTTCATATCAGGTTCTTCCCTTATTTGTTAATTGAACCAAGTGGTGTTCATATCAGTTTTCCATTGATAGGAATTCTCCCCATGTACATTCTCATGAGTGCTATCAGGATGATAATGAAGAGTTCACAAATCCTATTGTTAAGGTTTCTCTACAGTAGGTTCTCTCATGTCTGTGAGAGGATGTGATGATAACTGAAGACTATCCAAGATTGCCTATATATGAAGGGTTTCTCTCCATAGTGACTCCTTCCATGTGTTCAGGGGTAATGAAGAAGTGAAGGGGTTTTTTTTACAACACCACATATACAAGTAAAAGTTTTTCTAGAGTGAGCTTTCTCATGTCTCCTCCATGATCTGGGACTGCAGAAGGCTTCACCACATCACTTGCAGTCATAGGCTTGTTTCTCTTTCATGTACTTCAAGGAACTTTAAACACAAAAAACATTTGCACATTGATTTTTAAAAAAAAAAAAAATGTTTCTTTCCATTGTGGCGCTTCATGTTTGTTTCAATGAAACAATGCAAAAGGTTCTTCCACTTTGCTAGCACAAATCCAGGTTTTCCCCCCAAGTGTGATTTTGCTTATGTCTTTGAAAGCTACCAAGCCAAAAAAATTTTTTTTCTCTAATTCATTATTAAAAAATACTGGAATCCATGGTAGTGTGAAGTAATTCATGTCTATGTAAATGGTTCAGAGTGAAGAAGGGTTTCCCACAGTATTTACAATTATAGGGTTCATCATCAATGTGTATTTTTTCATGCACCTGAAGATGACTGTAATACGTGAAAGCTTCCCCACACTGTTTGCACACATGGGGCTTCCCATCACCGTGAGTTTTTTCATGTCTTTGAAGGGAGTAAGACCAAAGGAAAGTTTTCCCACACTGCTTACACTCATAGGGCTTCTCGCCAGTGTGAATTCTTTCATGGGTTTTCAGTGACCTGGAAGAAGTGAAGCTTTTCCCACACTGCTTACAAATATAGGAAACGGGGACACTGTGAAGTGCTTTATGTTTTTGAAACTGACTCCAAAGCACGAAGGCATTCCCACATTGCTCACATACATAAGGTTTTTCATCAATGTGTGTTTGTTCATGTTCTAGAAGTTCAGTAGAAGTAACAAAGGCAACCCCACACTGCTTGCATACATAGGGTTTCTCCTCAGTGTGAATTTTTACATGTCTTTGAAGAGAAGCAGAACGAGGAAAAGTTTTCCCACAATGATTACACACATAGGGCTTCTCGCCAGTATGGGTTATTTTATGTCTTAAAAGCGAGTTCAATCGAGTAAAGCTATACCCACACTGGTCACACACATAAGGCCTCTCCCCAGTGTGAATTCTTTCATGTGTTCTCAGGGAACCAGAACAAGTAAAGCTTTTCCCACATAGCTTACAAGCATAGGGTTTCACACCACTGTGAATTATTTCATGTTTTCGTAATTGAATCCAACGCATGAAGGTGTTTCCACACTGCTTACATTCATAAGGTGTTTCTCCAGTGTGAATTCTTTCATGTATTCGAAAGGAACGATAAGTAATGAAGGCTTTGCCACATGGTTTACATACATAAGGTTTCTCTCCTGTGTGAATTCTTGTATGAATTTGAAGAGAACTATAATGACGTAAGGTTTTCCCACAGTAATTGCACACAAAGAGGTCCCTAACAGAGTGAGTTCTTTTATGTGTTTTAAGGGAACGAGAATGAGCAAAGGTTTTCCCACACTGCACGCACACATAGGGCTTCTCCCCAGTGTGAATTCTTTCATGTGTTTGTAAGTAAGTGGGAAAAGCAAAAGCTTTCCCACACTGCTTACATATATAGGATTTCTTTGCCCGATGGCGTCGCTCATGCCTTCGATAGTACCTTGAAGAACTGAAAGCTTTCCCACATTGCTTACATTCAAAGGGCTTTTCTTCAGTCAAAGTCTTTTGAAGATTTTGACCAAATCTATAGTCTTCATCACAATTCTCATTTTTATACAGTCTCTCTAGAGTGTAAGTACTTTCATAGTTCTCAAACGATGGGAGAGAACTGGAGGTGGCCCCAAACTCCATACTGTTGTACAATTCCTTTCCATACTCCTGATCTTCATATGACTCATGCTCTGTGTCGGGTTTAAGGAGCACACTTAGAGACAAATGGCCAATGACTACTCTTGCACATCCACTGTTTTCACATATATGTACTCCTGGAAAGGGGTTCTGGTTTACAATGCTCTGAGTAGTGAAGTCAAAGATTTCTGCACACTGATGATCATCTTTGAAGTCATAGAGTCCCTCCACCACTTGACCACTGTAAGAAAGCAAATGTGCATCACTGGTACTTTATTAACTAGTTGTCAGTAGAAACGTTGGTTCTATGCTGTCAGAACTTTTAAAGGCATTTGCCTGAACGCTCTCAGAGACTCTGGGGACAACTGTAACAAAAACAGTGGTATTCACAGGTGGTTGTGTTATACCATCTACATGTCTAGCAAACATGTCTTATTAATTAAATGCACTAAAATACGTATTTCAATTCTTGATGCCATCTTGGCACCTGAAGAGGCCTGCTAGGAACAGGACTTCTAAAAAGCAAGTATGTCTGGAAGGCTGTTGGTGCAAGACTATTTTTGCTGGCTATAAGTGAGATCTCCAGAACTAAAGAAAGCACATGGCTCTTCTTAAAATTGAAGGAGTTCATGACCAAGATGAAACCAAATTCTACTTAGGCAGTGATGTGTTTATGTGCGTAAAGCAAAAAACAACACAGTGACCCCTGGAAGGAAGAAAAACCAACAGCAATAATTTGGGGAAGGTAATTCACCTCCAAGAAACAGTGGCATGCTTCATGCCAAATTGTCAAGAAAACTTGCTGCAAAGGCCACTGTACATAGAATCCAAGTGAGACTGTACCCTTCATAGAGCTAAACTAATGAAAAATCAATAAAAATGGATTTGTAAAACAAAAACAATATATTTAATTCTCAATACTTGTACAATTTTGATGCACCATACAAATGACCACAATCATTTTTATGAACTACTTCAAAGTCCACAACGAAATTTTGATATTTAGTCCAAGCCTAAAAATATATCTGCTTTTTGTATCATATATACCTTATATGTAAGGTTTGTGGATAAATTAATATTTAAATTTTAATAACACTGTATGGAGAAAAGTTGGTATGTATCAAATATGATAAAAATCACTTCAGGGATCATGATGTTCCAGTTATTTCCAGTACTGACATCTTTATAATGTTTTCAGAATGTTGATATTTAATGTTTCAGTTTTGAAGAAAATTTCCTGAGAGTAACTGAGTTTGAAACTGGATATACATGTGTCTTTTGCTACTTTGGAAAATGTGCAACCACACAACTCTTGGGGCTGTCTCCTGAGGTCCATATTACCTTAGTTTTCTCCAGGAATTTCGGTATATATTTTCAATGATATGGTGCTCTAAACTGTTTCCTAAAACACAAACCAAGTGAAATCATTATAAATTATGACATCATAGTAAATGTTAATAAATTCTAGCAAAATTCACAGTAAAAAGTGATCCTTTTCACAGGGGCTAGAGAGATGGCTCAGTGGTTAAGAGTACTGACTTCTCCAGAGGCTGCTGGTTCAAGTCTCAGCACCCACATGGCAGGTCACAACTGTCTGTAACTCCATTTCCAGCGAACCCAACACCCATGGTAAAACACCAAGGCACATGAAATAAAAATTAAAATTAAAAAAGTGATCCATTTCACATATTCATCTAAATGTTTCTTTACCATACTTAAACTTATGCAGAAGCACTTTTTCTTTGATTGACTAATTAAAGGAATGATGACATACTCACCTATAGAGGCCAGGTTCCTCAAGGTTTCCTGCATCACATCTTTGTAGAGGTTCTTCTGGGATGGATTCAGCATAGCCCACTCCTCTAGGGAGAAGTTTACAGCCACATCCTCAAAGGTTACTGACTCCTGAAAGAGCCCATATACATTTCCACAAGGAGTGAGTCTCACAGTACTGGAAAGCTAATCTTAACTCATAAGAAGTTGGTAAGATTCAATGTTCTATGTGCGTTTAGATTGGAGCTATCTGGTAAGGCAACAACAGGATAGGTCCATCCTTGTTTAGCTAGATTGTGCTAACCTCTCTTTGTACTTTGGTTCAACATTTACAATGAATTCTGATTGTCTAAGGTCCCAAACGCAGTCAATACCAGCTGTCCCAGGACTGCATTCTTAGTAATGCAGAAGACAATTCTACTTCTCTGGTGTCTGCAACTGCTATTCAGAGGGATTCCTCCCCCACCCCAACGGTAAAGAAAGAAGTAGCTTTCTCCACAGTTGATATCAATCACACGCCACTTTTACAGTATCTATTTTCTCTCAGAATTCTTGTAATGTTTGTAAGTGCTCATCAGACACAGGTTAGAACCCAATATATTCAGAGACCCAGTGTGACAAGGCACCTCAAGATCTTCCTGCAATGCCTTCCCGGCCATGATGCTCTGTCTCTTGAACTGTAAACCAAACCAGCCTGTCCTCCCCCAAGGTTTCTTCTTAGGGGAGCTGGAGAGATGGCTAAGGGAGCAGGAGCACTCACTGCTCTTGTGAGGACCAGTATGCTGGCTAGTTTTAGACTCATTTTGGAAGTAATCTCAATTGAAAACTGGCCCCCAGTGTTGGGCACAGTGGTCCACACCTCTACTCCCAGTACTTGGGAGAGGCAGGCAGATCTCTGTGAGTTTTGAGGCCAGCCTAGTCTACACAGTGAGTTCCAGGACAGCCAGGGCTATGTAGTGAGACTGTCTCAAAAAAGGGGGAAAAAAAGCCACCATCAGATTAGTCCGTGGACAAATCTGCAATATATTTTCTTGATTGATGATTGATGTGGAAGGGCCCAGCTCCCTGTGGATAGTGCCGCCCCTGGGCAGTTGGTCCTGGCACAGCAAGCCATGGGGAGCAAGATAGTTAGCAACATTCCTCCATGGCCTCTGCATCAACTCCCGCTTCCAGGTTCCTGTCTTTTTTGCGTTCCTGCCCTAACTTCCCTCAGTAATGGGCTATGATGTGGAACTGTGATTTGAAATAAACACTTTCCTCCCTAGGTTGCTTTTGATTATAGTATTTTACCTCAGCAACAGAAACTCTACTCACATCACGCGATTCACAACCACTTGTAACTCCAGTTCCAGAAGATCTAATGCCTCCTTCTGGCTTCCCTTGGGGAGGGGAGATGCATGCGTGTACACACACACACACACAAAGTAACAAAATAATCTTTAAAAACAAAACATTGTCACAGCATCTAAACACAAAACTTAAGACAGGGCTGATTATGGGCAATTCATTGTACTAATAAATTAACATTACCATTTTTATTGGAGAATGTCAGTAGACAATGAAACAAGAAGAATGCCACATGTTTTGGAAGCAGCTCTAACTAGCCACCATGTCACCTGTCACAGACATTTACAAAATTCTGTACATTCTATAACAAACTTTTAAGAAGTGTGATGGTTAAGGTTGTCACCTTATAGAATTTATAATCATGTAGGACACAAGCCCCTGGTACATCTGTGATTATCTAGATTACATTACTTGATGTGGGAACAAACATCTTAAGTGTTGGTGGTAGCATTTCCTGAGCAGGGGGATCCTGAACTGTATAAAATGAAGAAAGGAGCTAAGCATCAGTATCATTCATCAGCTTCTGCTTCCTGTTTGTGGGTCATGTGGGCAGCTAAGCCAACCTCCTGATACCCTGACCTCCCTGCCATGTAACTCAGCCAATCCTTCTTCCAGTCACTTTCACCAGGGTATTTTATCCCAGCCACCAGGAAAGAGAAAACTGGTACCCTATACTGGGGCTGTTTATGTGATAAACATGACCATCTTAGGCACTGTTTGTAACAGGAACACGGAAAAATTTGGTATTTGGGTTAGAAAAGCCCTTGAATGCCAAAAACAGGGCTTAATGGGCCACGCCTGTGAACGTTTGAAAAACAATGCTGAGAACAGCCGTAATTGATAAAAACATCGGAGTCACTAGAGGGAAACCTATCAGGGCACATGGAAACAAGAAGCAAGACGGCCTGAGGGCAAAACCAGAGGCTCCAACCTGAGGTGGCTGTAGACCTGGGCACTGGCATCCACACGGTACTAGTTTTGAAGGAATGAAGGATGTCAGACAGGGAGGGCATACAGAACAGCTGAGGTCAGGCACCTTATAGGAGAGTCAAGAGTTCCTGCAAAGTGGGCCTCAGAAGTCAATGTGTAGAGCTCTGAAGGTGAAGTCTATTGGAGACCACAGGATACTAGAGATACCAGGACCTTAACAACAGCTATCTGCCAAGGACAGCTATAGACACAGAGTCCAGTCCAAGACACAGACTATATGTGATGCAGGCAGCAGCTCTGGGGTGGTGGTGCTGCCTACCCTTTGGAATGTAGACAATTTCATCAAATTTAGATGTCAGGCACAGAGATGTAGGATTTGATGTTTGCCTTGCTGGATTTGTATCTTACTTTGGTCCACCATAGCTTACCCTAATTCTTCCATTTTATAACAGGAATGTTTGCTCTGGGCCATTATATATTTGGAATTATGCAGGGCTGGAGAGATGGCTCAGCAGTTCAGAGCACTGGCTACTTTTCCAGAGGACCTGGGTTCAATTCCTAGCACCCACATGGTAGTTCACAACTGTCTTTAACTCCAGTTCCAGGGGATATGACACCTTCACACAGACATACATGCAGACAAAACATCACCGCACATAAAATAAAAATAAATAAATGTATATATTGGATGTATGTAACTTGCTTTTCATTTTATAGGACCTCACAGTTAAGATACTTTGGAATCTCAAATTGTTTAAACATGTTTAATGACTATGGGGAGTTTTTGGTGTTGGGATAAATGTATACTACATTATAACGTGGTCATCAGTCTATGGAGATAAGGGGCAGAAGGTTATGGCTTAAAACTGAGAAGTCTGGGTGTCAAGCTGACAAGGGCTGGAACTGTGATGGTCAGTATTATCAACTTGACAGACTCCAGAGTCATCCAAGAGACATGCCTCCATGTGCACCCATGGGAGGTATCTAGACTGAGGTTAGCCTTTGAGAATGTCTCTGAGAGATTATGTTGACTGCATTAATTGGTGTAGGCATATCCACCTTGATTGTGGGTAGGATCATTCCCTAGGTAGAGGACTCTAGACTGTATAAAATGAAGACAGTGACCTGAGAATCAGCATTTATTCATCATTTTGTTTCCTGACTGGATGGCATGAGCATCTACTTCACCTGCTTGTTTCCCTGACTTCCCCACCAAGGCAGACTGTACTCTAATCTGTGGACCAGATCCTTCTCCCTTAGCCTGCCTGTCAGATTTTTATTTAATCATACCAATAGAAAAAATAACTAATGAATATAGTAAGTCTATTTTATCAAAGTAGTTGAAATCAATGTCCAACAGTTATTTATTATTTAAGTAAGAATATAAAATTTGCCTAACATATACAAAAGACTGATACAATAACCACGGCAGTAAGCTATTAACGCAGACAGACAAATACACTGAATGAAAGAAATCAGTCTTTACTCAGCAATCTTGAAACAGAAGAACTGATTATTGAGAAGAGATGGTGTACCAGAATCACATCTTGTGTACAAAAAAATCACATCTATATACATAAGGCAAAGATAAACTGGTACCAGCATGGGAACATGCAGTATATTCCCCTCTTCTCCATGGACAATAACCAAATATTCAGTCTTCAAAGTCACAGTCAGCCTGACTAAAATAATGGACAAAAATAATCACAGCAGGCTGGAGAGATGCCTCAGAGGTTAAGAGCACTAGCTGCTCTTCCAGAGGTCCTGAGTTCAATTCCCAGCAACAGCACGGTGGCCCACAACCATACATGGTTGTACATAATGAGATCTGGTGCCCTCTTCTGGTGTGCAGGGGAATTTAAGGTTATTCTTGGTTCAATATGCCATAAATAAGCCTGAAGCAAGACTTTTGGGACGGACACACACACACACATACACACACACACACACCAACACCAAAAACAAATCAAAACAACAACACAGTAGGCCTGCAAAATGGGTGGGTCAGTGGGTAAAGGTGCCTTTGACAAGTCTGACAACCTGAGTGTGACTCCCAGAACCCACAGACTGCACGAAGAGAATTGAAGCTCTCTTCTGACTTCCGCACACATCACAGCATATAACATACACAACACTCAGTTTTTTAAAAAGTAAACTAAAAACATGAGAAAACAACAAAAACCCAAGTGACAAAGTCTGTCTAAGCCCAGCAAGGGACAAAGCCTTCTACATAAGAAGAAAATCTTCATTTGTTCCGTTATATCATAAATGTGAATTGAGTGGTAACTCCTGTTTAATAGGTCACTTTATTTGTTTTGTCCTTGTCTTTATGATACTGAAAAACAAGAAAAAGAATCCAGCAGGGAGAAGAGAAATGGATATGAATGTTAAACATATGTCAAACAGATATAAGTGAGGATGTACATTTTTCCTTCTTGTTTTAAGTTACATTTATTTAGTTTTATTTATATGTCTGGCAGGGGGCAGAGGGAGAGAGAAGGTGGGGAGAGGGACCTCCAGTACCATGGTACACCTGTGGAGTTGAAAGGACAACTTCCAGGAGTTGGTTCTCTCTTTCTTTTTTTTTTTTTTTTTTTTTTTTTTGGTTTTTCGAGACAGGGTTTCTCTGTGTAGCTTTGCGCCTTTCCTGGAACTCACTTGGTAGCCCAGGCTGGCCTGGAACTCACAGAGATCCACCTGGCTCTGCCTCCCGAGTGCTGGGATTAAAGGCGTGCGCCACCACCGCCCGGCTGGTTCTCTCTTTCAACCATTAGGTCTCAGGTATCTAATTAAGGTGGTCAAGCTTGGTGACAAATACCCTTACCCACCAAGTCAACTCACAGAATCTAAGGATGTATTTTAGTAAAAAGTATAATAGAATGTAAAGGCTTTTAGTGAGAAGGGATTTTAAATTGTGAATTTTTATTGGGTTGAGATACATATCATATATATATATATATATATATATATATATGATATATATGGTGAGAAAGACGGGAAATTATTGAGGCTTAAGAGAGAAAGTATGGGGAAGAAACTAGGCCATTGATTCAAGGTCTGGCTTGCCATTCCTGCTTGTGGGGTTCAGGAAAGACCAAAAATGACAAAGCCAAAATTGCTTATAGGAACATTATGTTTTCTTTATGACATCTTATCAAAGAGAACTGGGCTAAAGAGGGTCAGAACTGATAATGCCTCCTCATTGCCAATTTAAACAAACCTCATAAATCTACTTTACAATTTTGTTTACAAAAAGAAATTCTTTATACTTTTAACCCTGTTGTAAAATATACTATGAGGAATATTTAAGAAACTGGGGGGTGGGCGTGGAGAGATGGCTCAGAGGTTAAGAACACTGGTTGCTCTTCCAGAGGACCTGGGATTGATTCCCACCACTCCTACAGTGGCTAACAACTCCAGTTCTAGGGGATCCAATGCCCTTTTCTAAACTCTGGATACTGCACACATGTGGTACAGATATATGCCAGAAATGCACCCATACATATAACATTAAATTTAATTTTAAAAGAGAGTGTAAATCTTCATAGTACTTGGAAATATAACTTGAAAGCTACCAAGATCTCATATATACTCATTGTAAGGGTACTTACCCAAAACTCTCCCTTGAAAAGCCCATGCCTAGTCTTAACCCCTGGACATCTCTCTAATAATCTGTGCTAATATCTGTTTTAAAATGTCTCTTGGTATATCTCCAATTTGCCTTTATATTGCTTTGCTCCAAAGTAGGCCTAATAGGTTTCAGTTTAATTGCCTTTTCTGAAGATACAGCCACAAGAACTAGTAATCTCCAGCAGATACCTAAGCTTACTCCATGTAAGTTTAAAAAGAATTATGTCTTACAAAAAGTAAAAATAGCTTAGCTTCCATTTTTCAGATAAATTCTAACATATAATTGCATCATTAGCATATGATCACTTGCATGCATGTTCTCTCTCCTCTATGATACAAACAAAACTAGAAGTTTTTTTTCTAAGTTTCTTGCAACGGCCAGTGTAGGAATATAGAAACAAAAATGTCATTTGAAACCCAATGTGTTACTGCCTGCTTAGAGATCAGGAGAGAGTCCATGTTTTCAAGACTTACGTTTTACAACACAGGTTATCACTATTGCTCTTGGTTACCCACCAGAACTTGATGGTAAGACCCTTATTGCTGAAGACACTTCATACTTGAGCCACAAGAAATGGAGAAATCAAGTTGGTACTCATATGGAATCTTCATCTCTGTTGGCTAGCTTTCACAACGCCAAAGGTGATGTGTAGGTTGCTGGGGAAAAAAAATCTTACCAGCCATGAACTCTCCAAGCTATAATATAATGACTTGCCTGGCAAGACATGCCCACTGATGCAAGGGTGGCATCAATGTAATGGGTGACAACCAACTGTTTTCTGATTGAATTTACAGCCTGCTCCACATGATAGAACCCCACAGCTGTCTAGGTCACAGGCCTCAGGGGAGAACATATGCTATTATTCTGCTAAATAGACACAGTATCAAACTGCCTTCCAAACACTTACGGTTATAGCAATAGATTAGTGCAGCTTTCAACGCTCATCAAAGAAGCTCGCTTCTTCTTGAAGTTAATACAGAGACCCACAATTAATCAAAATGCAGGGATAAGTGACTGTGGAAAGCTTAGCTCTAAATGCATCCTGTTCCCCACGAGGCTCAAGAATCATTATGGAAGAGGGGGAAGGAAACACTATAGGAATCAGAAGTCAGGGAGGACTACTGGGAATCATGCTTTCTAGATATAACAGGGCTGTTGTATGTATGAACTCAGAGCAGCTGTGGTTGCTTGCATAAGAACAGCACAAGATCAAACTAGTCAAACTTTCAGAATAAATGGGGAGGGGCCAACAGAGAAGCTACTGACAGTTAACTGCTGTTGGAGGACAGAGAATCTGTTTTCTTAAGAGATGTTGTTCCTGCTAGGATGACCCCACACCCACAAACATACTGGAAACACTAATTAAATTCACTGGATTAAAGAGGGCGTAAAGTTGGTAGGCAGGTATAGTGCAGTAGATCTGGGAAGAGACTGTAAGGGGGAATCATGGGATGGATATAATCCATACACTGAATACATGTGAGGCATTTTCAAAGACTAAACAAATATACATTTTTAAAAGTTCTTAAATTTTCTATGTTGCTTCCATTTAAAGTTGTATCTATAAAAGTACAGATTTTGGAAGCACCATTTAATAATGACAAAAAGGAATGTGCTTAAGAATTGGCTATGCCATTAAGAGTCAGTCCTTCATGTTCTTCCAGAGGACTCTAGTCTGGTTCCCACTCACAACCACCTGTAACTTCAGTTCCAGAGAATCTGACATCCTCTTCTAGCCATCTTGAACATTGAATCATGCTTAGTAGACATTCATACACATACACACACACACACACACACACACACACACACACACACATACACACACAAGAATCTGACACCCTCTTCTAGCCATCTTGAGCATCTAGTCATGCTTAGTAGACATTCATACACACACACACCAAAAAAAAAAAGAGAAAAAAATTAAATGAACGATTAGCTTATGACTGACAAATGATAAGTCTAAATACATACTGTAACATTTTATATATTTATATATATATTTAAATCTATGTATGGCTATATAAGTATAAATCCTGTCTACCCGTGCTTACATTTTTATATTGTATGTATGACAACAAATTGGCTCATAAGAAATAAGTGCTCACATAAATTAAGACAGAGGCTGGAGAGATGGTTCAGTGGTTAAGAGCACTGGCTGCTCTTCTCGAGGACCCAGGTTCAATTCCCAGCTCCCACATGGCAGCTCATAACTGTGTGTAACTCCTGTTCCAGGGCATCTGATAACCTCACACAGACATACAGGCTGGCAAAACACCAATGCACATAAACTACAAATAAATAAATCGTAACAAAAGAAATTAGGACCATTAGTCCAAATATTTCCTAGTTCATAATGTAACTAAAGAATTTAAAACTCAGCATCCTGACTCTTGTAATCATGACAGATTAAGTTTGGCCAGCAGTCCCAATATGCCAATTACAGACAGAGGACCGAGAGTGAAAGAACAGCTCTAAGTCAGTCTGGCTCTTTCTGGGAGAACAAATCAAAGGGTCTGATAATTCCGGATCTGGCTTTGGGCATCTGGCACATACTTCCATTTTTAAAAATTGTAATAATTTAAAAAAGAGAAAGGCTTAAGACAAAACACAAGTTGTACACAGAAACAGTCCTGGCCAGGGTGATTACCTGTCTGGTCTATTTTCTAGCTGATCATTTTCTTAGTTCTTGCTGGGAATGTTCCCATGAGGTTCTCTGGAGCAGACAGAAGGGCAACAGCAGGACCTCAGCTCTAAAGAGAGGAATGTGGACCTGCCTGGAAGACGTGATCTTACAGCTTTCTGGAGATGGAATTGGTTTCAAAGCAGGATCCAGGCTGCAGACTCTCAGATTACCAGGCAAGAGAGGCAGAGGAGCCTGTGGGCCAGTGAAGGGGGGTGGAGAGCAGGATGTGTGGCCACTAGTACCCATTTTGATGTAAGCTCATTTCTCCAGGTGAGAAATCCCAGCAAGCTTGTTCAACGTCTAAGTAAGGTGGATATCAGTATCTGTAAAAGGGGAAGGCTGCTGGAGATGTTACTTCCTAAGCAATAGCTGGATCCTAACATTACATTCCTTTTGCAGCCACTCAAATTGGCAAGATGAGTGGGTGGGCAGGCCTGGGTCCAAGCCCATTGGCATTCATTGGCAGCAGTCTTCCCTCTGGCCCAAGTGACTAATGAATGTATAGTCTAGGTGGGTGCTGAAGCTGATGAATAGTCTAGACAAAGCAGCCAGCATGTATAAGGAAAAGAATTGAGGGGCTGGAGAGATGGCTCAGAGGTTAAGGGCACTGACTGCTCTTCCAGAGGTCCTGAGTTCAATTCCCAGCAACCACATGGTGGCTCACAACCATCTGTAATGAGATCTGGCATCCTCTTCTGGCCTGCAGGCAGAACGCTGTATACATAATAAATAAATAATTCTTAAAAAAAAAAAAAAAGAATTGAGGGCTCTAATAAGAACCGATTGTGCCACCTTATATCACCACACCAAACTCTAGAGCCTTCTGTTAACTTCTGTATCTACTTGCTTTCTCCCGTCCTCCCTAAGAGTTAGAAAACCCCTGTTCAGGGTAAACATGGAGAACTTCGTAGATCTAACACGGTTTTCTCCTAATGCAAAACTCTGTTCACATACAGTAAGGCCTATCTCTAGCAGGACTCTGCCTTTTAAAATAACGTGTAGATACTGGAAAAGTAGCTCAGCAGGTAAAGGTACTTGCTGCATGAGCCTGGTGACATGAACTCAATCCTGGAAACCCACGTAAAAGAGAGAATGCATTTTATGAAGTTGTTCTCTGACCTCCAAAATGCAAGTTGTAGCATGCAGGATATCACACACATACACACACATACCACACCATGTATTATTACTGAGTATACAAAAATAATTCATAAATAAAATTTTAAAACAAAAAGCAATGTCTAGAAACATCAGAGGATCTGAGGACACTGGCAATTATGACAGAGCCCAACTCCAGTCTTCCATGGATGTGGATCCTCCTTTCCAACAAGTTTGGGAATATCAGAAGAAGGTAGAAATTCAGGGCTTACTGCTAGTGCTAAGATTCACTGACTTATGGACACAAGTCATGGAATTTAGAGGAAGCTTTCCTGGAATCTGTGAGACTCACAGGAAAAGCAGGTGCCACTGAGGAGAGACAGGGAAGAAGCCAGGGCAGACTGCTCAGTGATACTCTATACCATAGGGATATCTGCTTTCCAACAGTGTCAAGCCTAGAAGGACTCCATTTTATTAAGCAACAACCTTGACCAGAGTTACTCCAAGTTGAAGTATAAGAGCCCCCACCACCACCAAAAAAAGAAAGGCAATATGGCTTGTTTACACAAGTATCTGCCAGAACACCAGGAGAGACAAATTGACAACATCAATGATGACACCTGAAATTATACCAAATCATATTAGACACACCACACAAATCAGCTTGTCAGCCATATCGCATGTAACCCCCTCAATTGGGACCATAGACTAGAAGGACCACCCCAAGACAAAGGATGGCAGGCAACTGTCAGGAGCCTTACCCACAGGGAAGAACTCCTGAGTCAGTCCTTGGACTCCAGCTCCAGTGCGGTTTCTTCTGCCCAGGACACCCAGCCAACTTAAATTGACTTACTCATGCACACTGCATATACATTTGACATCTGTGCCTGCACTACTAGGACATCATTTTTGGTTCCCTACAGATGGTTCTTTGCATCCTGTCTCAGCTCTATGCCTCCTACTTCAGAACGGACTCCAAACTCAACCACTTTAGCTCTTACCCATTCTGTGACCTGCACGTTTGTCTATCTTTATGTGAAATGTTCCTGTTATCCGCCAGTTAATGTTAGTACTTAGATTGTTATATAAGAACCTGTGATTGCCAATGGCTGGCTAGCAAGCAAAACCGGGCATACTTGGCTAATTGTTAACAACGAAACAGACATAATTTGGGAAATGGTTTATTATCCGAAAAATTCTGGCAGTGGAAACACACCAGCTTGTCCCTCTGTTTCTGACAACACGCTCAGGACCCAAGGTCACCACACCCTGCACCCCCCTTCCCCCCCAAACACACACACACTCACACACACACACACACACACACACACACACACACACACGAACCCCGGAGTCCCGAGTCTCACCACGACACTGCCGCCACCGCCCAGGCTGCGGAGTCGCGAGGCTGCGGGTGCCCGGATGCCGACGGAGGCCATGGCCGCAGCACTGGGCGCTCAGCAAGGGACAGGACCGCGGCTGTGCCTGCTGACCCAGCTCCACCCAGCGGGACCCGGGCAGCGCGGCCCAGCGGAGCCCGATGAGTCACAGACGCAGACTCGGCTGCCCGGGGAGGCCGCGTCCCCACTGTCGCCTCCGCTGGCAACCGCCTCCTCCCAACACCCGGGGCGCCCGGCCGTACGCACCATTTTCGGTCACCGGGTGCCCTGGTGTTCTCCAGCGGCTCCTGTGATCAGTGGATGAGACACAAACACTGGGGGACAACCTGCGGGGCTCTCTCCAGAGAAGACACAAACGCCTAAAATGGCTGGACGGGAAGTGGCATCCCTGCTGCTGGACCCGCCCTCTCCCAACATTTGAAAGCCTCATTGGACGGCTTAGGCAGCCAAGCAACTTTTCTTATTGGCTAGTGAGTCACATGCCCGCCTCCTAATGCTTAAATGACAGAAAAAATATCCTCTAGCGTGTACTGTGGCGCCAAATCTCAAATCGGAGCACAACACAAGCTTTCCTGGAGTCTCATCGGACCGTGAGATCCCCAAACTCTTCTTCTAGCTTTACATATGAAAGGAGTGAAACTATATTTTACATGGAATTAAAAATAAGTAGGAGCCTATTCTTTGACAAGGCAAAGATGTCAGCTAAATTCTATTTGTATGCGTGAGAAATGGCATAGAAAAGAATAAGTCTGATGTGAGTTAGAAAAGAGTAAGTCTGATGTGGGTTATGCCTGTTTGGCTCAGCTTCTAATGTTCCCTTTCCTTTTGCTGTGGATGGTTGTCACCAAGGTCTCTGTGCCTGGCAATTTACACATTCTGTTTACCCTTTTGAAAGTTTCTCTTGAACCCACTCCACCACTATTGACATCACACAGTCATTTCTATAGCAAAACATTTTGGGAATGAAGGGACACTTTGACATGTTCAAAACATATCAGAGATGCTTCAGGAATTGCAAGGGTTGGGCAGGTCTCAACGGAGCTCCGTGACACTAAACATAAACCTGGAAAACTCCACAGATAACTTCAAGGGCAATCATTCCTGCTCTCAGGACCACCAGCCTGACTGAGGAGGTAGAACTAAGTTCACAAAGGAAGGGTAGACGTTAGAAAGGACGCCTTGAAGAGGGGAGAAGGTTGGATTTGAAAGGTTGCTCTGGGTGGTGAAGGCATTGTAGGAGGCCAGGGAAGAAGCAATGAGCAGACAAGAGATTCTTGCAGTGAGTCAACGTGCAGACTTGGAGCAAGGTCTGGAGAGCTGGCAGATAGAGGTATTTAAAGTCATCTTTTAGAAAGATGGGAGCAGAGAAAGGAAAGCTGAGAGACTCAAGGCTGCAACCAGCAAGCTGACTAGATGGCATCCACAGTTTTTAAGAATTTAATTAAAAAAAAAATTATGTTAGTCTGTGTGCCTGCCACATGTGTGCAGGTGCCCATAGAGGCCAGAAGGGGGCACTGGATCCCCGGAGATGGAGTTACAAGCTGCTGACCATGGGTGCCCATACAGAATTTGGGTACTTCGTAAAAACAGTCCTGCACGCTAAACCACCTCAGACAGAGACAGTTCTCCAGCTCCCTACATTTATACTTCAGACGCCCCACCCCCACCCCCACCCCGCATCCAGCTCTCTCTCCTTCGCATTGATAAAAGTCTTACTTAATATCTACTGCCAAATTAGCAGGCCAGCTGTGTCCTGTTCATCTGCTCTTTTCCCTTCTTTTTTTTCCCCCCCGTATTGTTTTCCTTTTCAGAGACTTGCCCCAAGAACACAGGCTGGCCTGGTTTTTAAAGTTTCTGGTCTCAGTCTCCTAATGGCTGGGACTGCTTCAGGTTATCTGATTATATTTCTTTACTTATCCCTCTACTTCTAAACAAAATGACCTCCTCGCCCCTCTCATGTCCCTACTGCCCCCTTGTATTTACTTTTTTCCTGTCTACTGTTTGTCATCAGCAAAGGAATAATCACCGCCTTTATTTATTTTTCTTTTCCTTTCTATTCATACCTAATGTAACTGATACACATGCAAAAAGAAGTCGTAATATTCTTCCACTTTCTAAAATGACTGATATTTGAGGGATGATAAATTTGTGGGTTTTTTTTTTTACTAGGTACTCATTTATTTTAATGTATTTTCATAGTGGGCCTATCCATGGATAGGAGTATTTTTGCAGACACTATTTCCCATTTAATCTGGTAGCCCAAACATTATAGAGCAGAGTTAAACAAAACTTTAATCCTGCTACAACCTGAAAATTGCAAACAGTTTCATTTGAAAAAAAGCAATGTGATTAAACACAGACAGACAGACACACACACACACACACACACACACACACACACAGCAAACCAATGATTTAACCCAAAATAAAAGAAGCTTTAATGCAAAACTATAGTAAACATGAAAAACCAAGGCAACACAATTCTACCAAAAGATACATAGTAATTCCAAATCAAGTGAATTAGATGAAATTTTAGACAAATAAAAATAATGATTTTACACACACACACACACACACACACACACACACATATAAAGAGGCTACAAATGCCTCACAAATTCCAACAGAGCATAAACACAAGTTAAGGACAGACAAAGGGGAAATTCTGTGGCCTTTGGGCTTCACTCACTGACAACTTATAAAGAAGTCTCTCCTCATTGGCACTGTGATTTCATTCAACAATTTTATAGCTTTTGGCCTGAACACCCCTTCCCCACTGAACCCCTAGAATTTCACTGAGATAAAAGGCCATTGAGTATTGGTTGGATTTATTTCTCATCCTCTGATATGCATATGTGTTACCAGTGAGTTCAAAGTGGCTGCTACCTCCTATTCACTTGGTCCAATAACATAATGTCACCAATGTGATATTTTGTGGAAGAGACAGACAATCAAGAACCTTTCTTTTGGGCGCTGGTGGTGCACACCTTTAATCCCGGCAATCAGGAGGCAGAGCCAGGCAGATCTCTGTGAGTTCGAGGCCAGCCTGGGCTACAGAGTGAGTTCCAGGAAAGGTTCCAAAGCTACATAGAGAAACCCTATCTCAAAAAAAAAAAAAAAAAAAAAAAAAAAAAGAACCTTTCTATCTAAGTTATGACACAGGGCTGGAGAGTTAATATATCCTGAGGTAAAGCTGTAAAGGTATACTGCTGGCCTTGTGAACTGAAAGCAAATTGCTTCTGGCAGATCTTTCGGACGAGTATGGGCGGGGGAACAAAATAGCTAGATCAATAGTTCCATACCATGTGCCAGGAGATGGGTTAATTTGCTCAAGTGAGAACACCATATCTGGTATGGTGGCTGCAATCAGAATCACTGCTTGACTGAGTTGTCATTCTCCACAATCTACCTGTCTTCTGCACTGGCCAGATAGGAGAGCTAAAGTGAGCTGTGATAGGAACCACCTCTGCATCTTCCAAGTCCTTGACGGTGGCACTAATTTCTGCAGTTCCTCCAGGGATGCAATACTGCTTTTGATTCCATGTTTTCCTTGGTGGAGGAAACTCTAAAGGCTTCCATTTAGCCTTTTCAAATATAAGAGCCCTCACTCCACAGGTCAGGGAACCACTGTGAGAATTCTGTCAACGCTCAGTATGTCTATCCCAATTATACATTCTGGGTCTGGGGAAATGACCACAGGATGAGTTTGGGGACTCAATGACTGGACCTACTGTGAGTCGGACTTCAGTCAAAACTCCATTAATAACCTGGCCTACATATGCCCCCCTTTAACTGGAGGGCCACAATGTTTTATGCGATCTCCTGGAATTAGCATTACTTCTAAACTGGTATCCAATAAACCCCTGAAAGTCTGATGGTTGCCTTTCCCCAATGTACAGTTACGCTTGTAAAAGGTCCCTCTGGGGAAGGACTGAAGAAAGGCTAATAGCAAAATTTTTAGGTATTTATCAAGGTCCTTCCTCAGGGGAACCTCTCCATGCCTTCATTAAAGTGGTTTTAGGTCTGCAAACTGGCTCAAGTCTGGAAAGTGATACATGGGTTGAGATTCCCTTTTGCCACATCCAATGTAACCTTTTGTTTGTTTGAGGGTTTTTTTTTTCCTTATACAGATCAAATAAAAACTCTGTAGGCTTCTTCTTATCTAGTTCTTTCCTAAAAACACTATGATTGGTTAGCTAGTACCAAAGGTCCATATGAGTAATGCTACCATAAAATTCACTTGTGCTGACCATTACAGGTTAGGGCACAGTGGTTCTCAGCCACTGTGGTTATGACGCCTTTGGGGGTCGAATAACCCTTCATATGGATCACATATCAGATATTCTGTATATCAGATATTGACATGATTCATAACAGTAGCAAAATTACAGTTATGAAGTAGCATTGAAAATTATGGTTGGGAGTCTCCACAGCATAAGGAACTGCATTAAGGGGTCAGAGCATTAGGAAGGTTGAGAACTATTGGGCTAGGTCATTACAGACATTGTTTTGTCTATGCTGCCCATCACAATAACTATGATCACCTTGCCTTTGGTGATTCACTGCTGCCACTTGGCCCCTGCTACCTCGGGGCCCTGTTAAACTCATTGCATTTAATTCATCTAATGGAACAGCAGCATCTAAACCCCTAAAGTCTGGCACATGGAAAAGGGTGACAAGAAAGCTCTTCAAGTGTGCTGTTGCCCCTCTCACCAGTGTGTGTGTGTGTGTGTGTGTGTGTGTGTGTGTGTGTGTGTGTGTAAGATTAGTGAAGGGCATGTCTTCTGGACCTTCCCATTGTGGAAGATTAAGTTTTACACAGTGTAGCCACTCTAGCATTTCAATTTCCCTGAGCCTTAAAGTCCCTTCATCAATACTAAGCCAATGGGTATCAGGCATCTCCAACTCCTTTTCAGTAGGCCATATTTTGACAAATGGTTCAGCCAACCATTCAAACATACTTTTTGAACTAAGTAAGCTTTCATATTAAACTTAGAATTTCCACTCAGTGGGCCCATATCAATAAAAGTCTGATTCAGTTTTATGTTGCTTCCACCATTATCCCACACCCTAAAAATCCATTCCTGCACATATTCCCAGACTTCTGCTTAAATGAATCACCAAAATCATTAAGTGCTTTAATAGTATAGGACACCTCCTCAGGGACTACACTTTCTACTTTCCGTATAGGAGTATGCTTTGCCTTGAGTCTGATTATAGGTGGGCCCTGAGGGACATCTGTATTGTCTAGTCTGTCATTTCCTCGGCCAAAGGTGAAAAGGGCACTATTTTAAGGGGTAGAGGTGAGGTACAACTTCCTCAGGTGAGATAAACCCTTAGGGAATCTGAGGGTTCAAAGTTCTCAGCTTCAGTAGGGTTCTCCCACACATCCCCATCCCAAGTTATAGGATCCCATTCTTTACCAATTGTTAGTAACTGTTAGCCCTTACTATTGTTATAACAACTGACACCTTCCAAGGCTGGGGCTTGAAGTTTTGTTGTGATTCAGCCAACCTTATAATAAGGGCTTCTGTTTGATTTTCTGCAACTTGGGCACTGTGGTTGCTGGAGAGAAGACTCTCTTCCAGGGCACACTTAGAAGCCTTTAGACTGTTTGGGTGCATATGAAGCCAGTCACTTTTATCACTATGTTTACCCCTATCCTTTATCAACTTATCCAGAGATGCCAAGAGCAAGCAACCACAATCATCATTTCCCTTATTTCCCCAAACTGTCAAAAGTTTCATACACAGAGTCAACAAATCCATTGCCACCTACAGTTGGTGTGTCAGGATAATCAAATGCATTTATCTCCTTAAGTTGTAAAAATAGTTCACATGTGGGTTTTTAGTACAATCCAAGCTCTCAGGAGAGGCTTTAGTAACTGGAGAGGTTTTGGTAATGTGGGTGTTGGCAAATCGAAAAACCTGTTTCAGATATTTAAAAGATTCATCCTTATACTTCTGTTGTCCTAGAACCATTTCTGGTATCAAAATCTGTATTAGTGAGGGTTACTCTAGACTCTAGTGTGTAAAGGGGATTTATTAGAATGACTTACAGGCTGCAGTCAAGCTAATTCAACAATCGCTGTGTTCTGGCTGTGAACAAAAATTCCAAGAATCCCGTAGTTGTTCAGTCCACAGGGCTGATGTCTCAGCTGGTCTTCAGTATATGATGAAATCGTGAAGAAGTAGGCTCTAATGCCAGTGAAGGGATGGACTTGTAGCAAGGCAAGAGCAAGCAGGCAGAGAGCAAAAGCTTCCTTCTTCCATGTCCTTATATAGACGTCCAGCAGAAGGCGGGCTTAGATTAGAGGTGTGTCTTCTTACCTCAAAGATCTGGATTAGAAGTGGATCTTCCTACTTCAAATTAAGCCTATATATATATCCCTCACAGGTGTGTCCTCCATTTTTAGGTTTTAGTTAATTCCAGATGCAGTCAAGTTGACAACCAAGAATAGCCATCACAGGTGGTATTTGTTGCCCAGTTCACTTGGCCACATGGGTTGTGTTCATAAGAGACCCAATGAAGAGGTTGGCTGAGTTAGGTCTTGGGGCTGAAGTTCCTAGTGTGACATGATTATTATAAGGTACGAAATAGATGAATCATTTGAGCAAACTGTTCCTAAAATACTAAAGCAAGCAAAGGAGGGGCATCGGGAGGACAGCAAAGCAGACAATGAGGAGTCTCCTGGTTATTCAAAATCAAATATGGGAAGACTTGTGTTGAGATGGAGAGCCTAGGGGAAAATATTAGTAATAAGGAAAATGAGGTGCTATTCACTTCTGAAAATATTTAAGGCCTGAGTAGTAGTTCACAGAATGACAAACAAGGGAATGAGTGACTTAAGACAGGTGTGGTGATTTGAATAGGAATGGCTCCCCACAGATTCACAGGTTTAAATGCTTGGCTCATAGGGAGTGGCACGATTAGGAGGTGTGGCCTTGTTGGAGTAGGTGTGGCCTTGTTGGAGGAAGTGTGTCACTGTGGGAGGGAGCTTTGAGGTCTCAGATGCTGAAGCGAGGTCTAGTGTGGCTCAGTCTTTTCCCACTGCCCAAAGATCAAGAGATAGACCTCTCAGGGGCTGTAGAGATGTCTCAGGGGTTAAGAGCACCACCAAAGGACCCAGGTTCAATTCCCAGCACCCACATGTCAGCCCACAACTGTCTGTAGCTCCATTTCCAGGGGTCCCAATGCCCATATCAAAACACCAATGTACATAAAATAAAAATAAATTTTAAAAAAGATGTAGAATTCTTAGTTTCTTCTCCAGCACCATGTATGTCTGCACACTGCCATATCCTATCATGATGATAACAGACTAAACATCTGAAACTGTAAGCCAGCCCCAATTAAATGTTTTCCTTTTTGAGAGTTGCTTTGTCTCTTCACAGCAATAGAAACCCAGCTAAGACAACAGGGGAGGTCTTTATTTGGGAAAAGTCTAAAGAGGGACTCTATAACAATCAGAACTCTTCTATCTGTTAACAGTGGGGTGGTTATAGGGCTGAAAAGTAATAATGAGGAAGGTTGTTAAAAGTCTCCTTTTCAGGCCTGCTGTTGCCCATTGGAAGAGGTAGCCAATGAGTAGTCAGTTAAAAAATGTTAAGCATCGGTATCGAACTTCTGCCCTCCGGGGTTCTCCCATTGTGCTGTAAGCCTGTATTTAAGACCTCCTCCCTCCTTCAATAAATGACATTCTGCATTAAATAAAAAAATGTTAAGTGATGGATCTAATCCTGTTTGGCCATTATCTGGGGTCCATGGAGCAGGGACAGCAATAATCTAGAGAAATAAAGTACTTTAGTACTGGAAATCAGATTACTGTAGTTACAGAATTGTTCCAGTTCAATCAAAATTGAGTTTCTTTCCAAAATGGCATGGCCCTGGCTAACATCTTGGGCCCATTACTTGCTAAGAAACACAAACTGGCCCCACCAAGACCATTGGTGATAGGGTCATGTCCAGGTACCTCTTTGCCTCTACAGCATCTAAAGATGATGAGCTAAATGGCTCAAGGAAAAATGACTGTGGTTTATAGAGCAGTGGATTAGGAACTGTCTCTTTCCATGCTGCTCTACTCAGTATTGCTTTCTCAAGATTTTATTTGTAATTAGGTGTATGTGTTTGTGTGTCTGTGCGGATATGCACATTTGGTCAGTGCCCATAGGTGGCAGATTCCCTGGGACTGCAATTGTGAGTTGCAGGATGTGGGTGCTGGGAATTCACGTCTTTTGCAAGAGCAGTGCTTCTAACTAAGAGCCATCTCTCTATCCCCCAAGCATAGCTTTCTTGAGTAAACATTTAATACAAATGATGGGTTCTTTAAAGGCAAGCATTTCTTTTCAGTATTCCCTTAGGCATCCAATACCAACTGATACTTGAGATGGATAAAGGTGAGCCAAGGTACCCTCTGTAGTGGGTTTTTTTTCTTTAACATAATACTAACACTTTTCTGTCTTATAGATTTTTTGTTTTGTTTTGTTTTTCCAGACAGGGTTTCTCTGTGTAACAGCTCTGGCTGTCCTGGAACTCTTTATAGACCAGGCTGGCCTTGAACTCACAGAGATCCTCCTGCTTCTGCTTCCCAAGTGCTGGGATTAAAGGCATGTGCCACTACTGCCAGGCCTATATCTTACAGATTTTAAACCATCTTGCAGAAAAGTAAAATGAGCACCTAAAAGTTTACAATAAGGGACTGGAGAGATGGCTCAGCCTGCTCTTCCAGAAGACCTGGGTTCAGTTCCCAGCACCCACACGAGCAACTCAGGACTCTCTTGTAATCCAGTTCCAGGGAGACCAAACACCCTCTCACAGACGTATATACAGGCAAAACACCAATGCACATGAAATCAAAATAATTTTTAAAAGATATAGAAAATGCAGTGAATTACTCATTTCCAAACTCATGTGTGTTCATCTGTTTCTATACTGATAACAGTAAAGAATTAGTTCTAGTTCTTGGAAACTAAAGCATAACAACTTTTTTAAAAGTTTAAAATAAAGTGATATGTGCCAGGCTTTCTTTTGGGGGGCCACCAATCAGCTCCCAAATCATGACACAGAGACTACTATTAGTTTTGAATGCTCAGCCTAGCTTAGGCTTATTTCTGGCTAGCTTTTTGAATTTAAATTAACCTATTTCTCTTTATCTACCTTTTGCCTCAGGACTTTTTACCTTTCATTCTTTCTGTATATATTAATTTCGTGCCGTCTGCATGTTTGGCTGGCGGCTGCCTGGCTTCTGTCCCGGGCATGTCCATCTCTTTCTCCCCATTCTCTTCTTTCTCCTTCTTCTCTCGTTCCTCCCTCAAGCCTAGATTTCTCCTCCTATTTCTTCCCTCTCTCTTCCAGCCCTGCCTATCCCATCTCTGCCTAGCTATTGGCCATTCAGCTCTTTATTAAACCAATCAGGTGCCTTAGGCAGGCAAGGTGAAACAAATGTAACACATCTTTACATAGTTAAATATTCCACAACAGGGATCTGGAAAGCAGGGGTGGGGGTGAGGGTGGGAGTTGAGGTGGAGGTGGGAGTGGTGTGTGGGTAACTGTAGGGGGCACTGTCCAAAAGCCATAAAATTGTTGAGTGAAAGTCACAGGCCAGTGATGAGAGACTTCTTTAGAAGTTGTCAGCTAGCGAGGCCAGAATATGCAGTTATTGTCAATGGTGCTGTTTGCACTCCCAAAATTCTATGATCAAGACCCTGTTGCTAACGACAACACACTCAGATGTAGCACACAGGAAGCTGAGCTGAGAAGGAGCTGGAAATCTGCCTCCTTGCTGACAGGCTCACACAGTGCAGAAAGGTGCCATGTGCTCTATGGGAAAGAATTGTCGGCAACAGTGCTCCTCAGTATCCCCCGTGTGTGCTATAACACCAACATGCCAGGCAAGCTGTCCCCACCAAAACAGCGGTGGCATGGTTGTTACCAATAGAACAAACTGCATTTAAATCTCCATCTGTAGGAAAGAACTCACGGTACTGTAGTTGTGGCAAGAGCCTGTGGTGATAGGTTCCAGTGAGGAAGCAATGGCTACCATTTTGTAAAAATGTGAAATGCCTGTCAAAATGCTGACCACAAATTGGTGTTTATATTAAAAAAATATATACCAATTTTCTACCTCTTTCATGCAGGGAAACTTCTTTGCAATGAGAAGTTACTACAGAGATTCATTAGTGGTCAAGCTCTTGAGAAGCGACTGTTGTGGCCTAGTATCCTGGTTATCAGCTGTACCCTGATTATCAGCCTACATGAAGGAAAATAATCAGACATCTGTGTCCCCACCTCCAACATTACACTCCAATCAGTGACATCACATGAGGAGGAGCAGAAGTGCAGGAGCACAGCTGGGTGTCATGGCACACACCTTTAATTCCAGCACTCGGAAGGCAGAGGCAGGTGGATCTCTGTGAGTTTCGGGCCAGCCTGGTCTACACAGTGAGTTCCAGGACAGCCAGGGCTACCTAGAGAGACCCTGTCTTGAAAAAACAAACAAGCGCTGAGCACGTAAGAGGCCTGGAGCCTCCTGTGGCTGTTTCCTGCAAACTGAAATCTCTTTCCCTGGGCAGG
The DNA here is from genome assembly GCF_949786415.1 of Peromyscus eremicus. Lineage (NCBI taxonomy): Eukaryota > Metazoa > Chordata > Mammalia > Rodentia > Cricetidae > Peromyscus > Peromyscus eremicus. The sequence goes on along the minus strand of NW_026734286.1, from coordinate 3,667,284 downwards.
GGAAGGAGACTCTTGAGACTCATTCTCATGAAACTTAACAAGGCCCAGGAAGGTCAGAAAGTTACAGAGTGCACAAGAAGCCATTGCTAGGGAAAGAAGGTTCTGGCTCTGAGAAGCCTGCAGGTTGTGTGAGGACAGCAGGATGCAGCACTCCGGAACCCTCCTCTCTGCTGGGGTGGGCTTTGCCATGATGCAGATGAATTTGCATCCCCCAATGCTCCTGTAAATCTCCACAGGAAGCTCATGGGTTCACCGAGGTAGGCTTGGCTGGGGTTGAGTTGGTTTCCTCTCTATGCCCTATCTGGTTTGAATGGAAGTTTGTAATGTCTTCCCAGGAAGCAACCACACAATTATTGACATTAGCACCTGTCTCCTACCACGGAGCACCTCGTGACCCCCAAGCGGGGTCACCAACCTCTCCTCATTCTGCTGTGTTAACCACCCCCTCCTCCCTCCTCCAAAGCTACTAGAGCAGTGGTTCCCAACCTTCCTAATGCTGTGACCCTTTAATACAGTTCCTCATGTTGTGCTGACCCCCCCAACCATAAAACTATTTTCGTTGCTACTTCATAACTGTAATTTTGTTACTGTTATGAATCATAATGTAAATATCTGATATGTGGGATATCTGATATGCGACCCTGTGAAAAGGTCATTTGACCCCCAAAAGGGGTCAGGACCCACAAGCTGAGCTGCTGCACTAAAGCCTCTTTTGGTTACTAAACCTCCACAAACCCAGTGTGGATCAGAGGCTTGAACAGTGTTCGCTGGACACATAGGAGTTCTGCCGGCATCTGAAATGAGGGTTGCCTTGGCAGACTGGAACTCAAGCCTCTGGAGTCAGAACTACATACAAGTAGTGTCATGTTTCCGTGGAATTGTGAGATAACAGCTTGTCGGCAAAAGTGGAATACTAGTGTTAGGTGTGAAAACAGAACAGACACTGGGTGACAGAAAAACAATGTGTGTGAAACGTTCACTTTTGGTCTCCTATGTTTAATACATGTGGTGCTTTGAAAAGAATGGCCCCCATAGCCTCACGAATTTGAATGCTTAGTCACCAGGGAGTGGCACCATTTGAAAGGATTCGAAGAATGAAGCGGCATGGCCTTGTTTGAGGAAGCGTGTCACTAAGAGTGGGCTTTGAGTTTTCAAAACCCCATGCCAAGCCCAGAGTCTCTCTCTCTGCCTACAGATCAGAATATCCAAACTCTCACCATGTCTGCCTGCATGCTGCATGCTCCCTGCTGTGTTGAAAATGGAGTAACCTCTGAAAGCCTGTAATTAAATGCTTTCTTTTAGGCCGGGCAGTGGTGGCACATGCCTTTAATCCCAGCACTCAGGAGGCAGAGCCAGGTGGATCTCTGTGAGTTCAAGGCCAGCCTTAAATATTACTTTAACTGTGTAAAGGTGCCACTTTTGTTTATGTTACATTTATTTAATTATGTAAAGATGGGTTGCATTTGTTTCACCTTGCCTGCCTAAAGCACCTGATTTGTTTAATAAAGAGCTGAATGGCCAATAGCTAGGCAGGAGGAAGGATAGATGGAGCTGGAAGACAGAGAGAATAAAAAGGAGGAGAAAGCTAGGCTTGAGAGAAGAAGCAAGAATGAGAGGAAGAAGGAAAGAAGGGAGATGCCCAGGGCCAGAAGCCAGGAAGATACCAGACAGACAGACAGACAGACAGAGCGAAGCAGTGAAAGTAAGCTATACAGAAGTAAGAAAGTTAATAAGGTAGATGAAGAGAAAAAGGTTAAACTTCAGTTAAAAGAAATGTGCCTAAGATAGGGCAAGCGTTCAAAACTAGTAATAAGTCTCTGTGTCATGATTTGGGAGCTGGTTGGTGGCCCAAAAGAAAAAGCCTAGTACGTGGATACTCATCACCTTCAACCTTATCCAGTATCCTCAAGCCAAAGTTTGTCCTCCACATTGTGCTTCCTTCCAGCAATGAGCAAAGCTTTGGCAATCAGGAGTCTACCTCCACGTCCCATTGATAAAAACAACCCATTGGGCTGGTTGTGGTGGCGCACGCCTTTAATCCCAGCATTCAGGAAGCAGAGACAGGTGGATCTCTGTGAGATGGAGGAATCCTTCATGTGCCATACAACACAAACTTAATAAACTTGTAAACATGACCTGATCTATAATTAAAATATATGTATCTTGCTTAGTAGTTAAAAAAAAAAAAGGTTTTCAGAGCAATTTTAAAATAGTTCAACCTTAAAAGGACACTATATCTCTAGAGAAATAGAATTGAGTCAGCTTTAAAGTACTGACAAAAGCAGACTTACCGGAGAGCTGAAAACTTGGTCATTCCTAGGTCCTTAAGGCTGGAACCTCAGCGCTCAGGGGCGATGGGTGGGTGAGTGAGTGGAGGGTCAGTGGGTGAGTGGGTGGGTGGAGGGTCAGTGGGTGAGTGAGTGGAGGGTCAGTGGGTGAGTGAGTGGGTGGAGGGTCAGTGGGTGGGTGAGTGAGTGGAGGGTCAGTGGGTGGGTGAGTGGAGGGTCAGTGGGTGAGTGAGTGGAGGGTCAGTGGGTGGGTGAGTGAGTGGGTGGAGGGTCAGTGGGTGGGTGAGTGAGTGGGTGGAGGGTCAGTGGGTGAGTGAGTGGGTGGGTGGGTGAGTGGGTGGGTCAGAGGGTGAGTGAGTGGGTGGAGGGTCAGTGTGTGGGTGGGTGAGTGGGTGGAGGGTCAGTGTGTGGGTGGACAGGCTTCAGCAGTCCCACTCAGTCCCACAGCAGTCTGACTCAAGGAGCCTAGAAGTTTCCTGAAGCACTGTGTTTCCCTAGCCACACTAGTTTGGAAACACTAGGTCTGATATCGATGAAGTAAACATCAATGGCAGCAGCGCACATGAATGAGGTAGCAAGAGCAATAGTCAAGTGAGCAGAAGGTGAGATGCTCTTCCTTCTGCCACGCGCTTTTTATCTGGACCCCCAAGTGCAGCCTACAAGTGGCGTGGGTCTTCCCACATCAATCAAGAAAATCAGAACAGTTCTTCCAGTGAGGGTCCACCCGCAGGCGTTTCTAATTGGTGGCAAGTTGGCATTAAAACCAACCATCACAGACATGCAAGAAAGTAATGTTAGAAAATAAACAGAAAAGAGAGAAAAATAAACATATGCAAAACAGAAACAATACAAAATCAATAGAAATATGGTTTAAAGGGTTTAGTCAATGGCCCAGTGGGTAAAAGTACTTTGCAAGCTGAGGACCTGAGTTTGAATCCTTAACACTCATGTAAAGCTGGGAATGGTGTCAACCATGGCTTCAATCATGACCATACACCCAGCACTATGGGGAGTGGAGAGAGGTGAACTGCTGGATTTTGTGGGCTGCCAGATTAATTCAGTAGTTCAGTAAGAGACACTTTCTCAAGAGAATAAGTCAGAGAGTGATAAAGCAGGTCACCCATTGAGATTACTACTCTGGCTTCAGTAGGAACATGGAACCATGTGCACACATGTGCACACACACAAGCATATATACATACAGCACATGGTCTTACATTTCAAAATGTTTTTTGCTCATGAAAAAGAATAAAAGTACAGACAAAGTGGCCAGAACTAGGCAAATGAAAGTGGTGCAAATATTCCAATATTCTCAAAAAGTCATTTTTAATTAATCACAATTGTTTGAAAAAAAAGCATTTATGCATATTGGTATGTTACAAGTAAATGTCAGTCCACCACATGAATCTACACAATTTATAATGCAAGTAGAAACATGTACCCAATTTAATGCAAAAGGACATCACCCATTAAACTATAGATTGCTGCTTTAAGAAACCTTACAAAACGATTTCATGATAGTATACTTTCTACAGCTGTTTTATTTTTCAAATGTGGGTCTTACTGGTCTCCATTCCATGGGTATAAGCTGTCATCTCATCTCACGTACTCGGCTTATGCTTATTTTGTAAAGCAAACTTTGGAAATAGAAGTCTAGAATTAGCTCCTGGGTTGGAGAGATGGCTCGGTGGTTAAGAGCACTCACTGTGCTTACAAAGGACTTGTGTTCAGTTCCCAGCACCTACACGACTGCTCACAACCATCTGTAACTCCAGTGCCAGAGGTTCCAAGGCCCTCTTCATGGTGGTGCAGGCACTGCACACATGTGGCACACATTCATACACGCAGGCAAAACACTCATACATGTGAAATAATATAAATAAGTCTAAATTTTAAAAAAATCTGTATTTAAGGTTATTCTATGGTAGGATCTTTCATGTCTGTGAAAGGAACAGTAGTAATGGAAGGCTTTCCAATATTGCCTACATACAAAGGGTTTCTCTCCAGTGTGACTTTTTAAAAAATTGTTATGTATATGGCTAATTTGCCTGCATGAGTAATTTGTCTGTGTACCATGAGCATACAGAGGCCACTGAGACATTAGATCCCTTGGAACTGGAATTAGACACAATTGTAGGCTTCCATGTGGGTGCTGGGAATTGAACCTAGGTCCTCTAGAAGACCAGCCAGCATTCTTAACTGCTTAGCCATCTCTCTAGTCCCCTCTAGTTGACTTATTTGGAGGAAGCAGGAAAGAAGTGAAGAGTTTCTACATTGCAAACATGCACAGGGTTTTCTGCAGTATAATCTGTGGCATGTCTTTTCCACGATCTGGGACTACAAAGATTTAAACATCACCTGCATTCCTAGGGCTTTTCTCTAGTGTGACTTCATTCATGACTTGAAGAAAACTTTTAGTACAAAAACCATTTCAAAATGTTTTTTGCTCATGAAAAAGAATAAAAGTACAGACAAAGTGGCCAGAACTAGGCAAATGAAAGTGGTGCAAATATTCCAATATTCTCAAAAAGTCATTTTTAATTAATCACAATTGTTTGAAAAAAAAAGCATTTATGCATATTGGTATGTTACAAGTAAATGTCATTTTTTTTAATGTTATTTTTTTTTAATGTTCCCCTTCATTGTGGCTGTTTCAAGTTTGTTTTGTTTTTGTTTTTTTTTTTTTTTAAGAAATCAGTAGGAAAAAAAAGAAATCAGTACGATAGAAGACTTTCACACATTGGTAGACTTATCTTCAGAGTGAGGTTGCTTATGTGAAAGCAACCCAGCCATTTAAAATGTGTAAACATTATGCCAGTGAGAATAAGCAAAGGCTTTCCCATATTGTTTACATGCACAAGGTTTCTACTCAGTGTTGAGTTCTTTCATGCTTTTTAAGGTGGCTAAGAGACCTAAAGCCTTTCCCACATTTCTTACATTCATGGGGTTTCTCTCCACTGTGCATCAGTGCATGATACTGAAGAGAACTTAAATGAGTGAATGTTTTACCGCACTGCTTACATACACAAGGTTTCTCTCCGGTGTGGATCATTTTATGTTTCCGCAAAGCACTGTCAGAACTCAAAACTTTCTCACACTGTGAGCACACGTACGGGTTATCTCCACTGTGTATCTTTTCATGACTTCGAAAGGTTGTAGAAGAGATAAATCCCTTCCCACACTGTTTGCACTCATAGGGTTTGACGCCACTGTGGGTTACTTCATGTCTTCTTAACTGATTCAAAGACAAGAAGGCTTTTGCGCACTGCTTACACACATAGGGCTTCTCACCAGTGTGAATTCTTTCATGTATTTGTAGGGAACCGAGACGAGTGAAAGCTTTTCCACACTGCTTACAAACATAGGGATTCACACCACTGTGAGTTACTTTATGTTTATGAAATTGAGTCCAAAGCATGAAGGCATTCCCACACTCCTTACATACATAAGGTTTTTCCCCAGTGTGAGTTCGTTCATGTACTTGAAGATAAGTAGAAGTAATGAATCCTTTCCCACATTGCTTACATACATAGGGTTTCTCTCCAGTGTGGATTCTTGTGTGTCTTTGAAGGGAAGCAGAACGAGAAAAGCTTTTCCCACACTGATTACATGCATAGGGCTTCTCGCCAGTGTGGATTATTTTATGCCTTAAAAGAGAATTCAAACGAGTAAAGGTTTTCCCACATAGTTGACACTTATGGGAACTTGTGCCGGTGTGAATTTTTTCATGTCTCAGAAGAGAACTGGAATACGCAAAGGTTTTCCCGCACTGCTTACATGTGTAGGGCTTCTCTCCAGTGTGGATCCTTTCATGTACTTGAAGGGAACTGGGGAAAGGGAAGGCTTTCCCACACTGCTTACATGCAAAGGATTTCTTTGCATGGTAATGATGTTCGTGCCCCTTCAAGGACCTGAGGGAAGTAAAAGTTTTCCCACACTGCTTACATTCATGGTGTTTTTCTTCAGCAGCAGTCCTTTCATGATTTTGACCAAGGCTTAAGTCTTCATTAGACTGCTTATTTTTATTAGATTTCTCAGCAGGGTCAGTACTTTCATGCTTCTGAGAAGATGGGGGAGAGTTGGAGGTGTTCTCAGATTCCTTATTATTATCCAACTCCTTTTCACGTTCCTGAACTTCATTTGATTTCTGCCCTAGCCTAGGTTTTAGCTGGACACTTAGAGCTAAATGGCCAATGACTACATTTACAAATCCATTTCTTTTACATATGTGTACTCCTGGATAAAATTTATGGTTCACAGTGCCTTCTGCAGAGAAGCTGAAGATTTCTGCACACTTATGACCTTCTTTACAGTCGTGTAGTTTCTCTACCAGTTGACATCTGTAAGAAATGAAAGTGTGATTATTAATGATTTACCAGTAGAATACTGGTTCTATGTACGGTAAGAATCTTGAACATATTTTGACTGAATGCTATGCAGCATGATTTGAGGGTAGCTATAATAAAAAGCAATAGTACAATAAACGAATGAGAAGTTATAGTGTTTCCATGCTTGACAAACATTAAATGTATATTTCACATTTAAATACACATTTCAGTACTCGATATTGTGCACAATTTGATACACAATACTGATAATGAAAATAATGTTGCATTTTGAACTACTTGAATGTTGTGGTAGTTTAAATGAAAATGGTTCCCACTGGCTCACTGGGAGTGGTACCATTATGTGGTATGGCCTTGTTGGAGTAGATGTGGCAATGTTGGAGGAAGTGTGTCACTGGGGATGGGTTTTGAGGTTTCAGATGCTCAATCCAGGCCCAGTGTGTCACTCTCTCTTTCTGCTGCTTGTGAATCCAGATGTAGAACTCTCAGCTACTTCTCCAGCACCTTGTCTGCCTGAATGCCACCATGCTTCCCACCATGATGATAATGGACTAAACCTCTGAACCCGTAAGCCAGAACCAATTAAATGTTTTCCTTTATAAGAGTTGCCAATGTCATGGTATCTCTTCACAACAATAGAAATCCTAACTAAGACAAATGTCTATATTGAGTTATCTTTTTGTTTCATTTATTTATTTATTTATTTATTTATTTATTTATTTATTTATTTATTTATTTTATTTATTAAGATAGGATTTCACTTTGAAGTGCTGGCTGGCCTGAAACTCACTGAGTAGACCAGGCTGGTCTCTAAATCAGAGATCCATCTGCCTCTGCCTCCCAAGTGCTGGGATTAAAGGTGTGGCCCTACACCTGCCTATATGTGTTACCTCAATAATTAATTAGTCTAAAAGAGTAATCTTATTTTTGTTTCATATGCACCTGATACCCAAGATTGTAGATAAACTGATATTTCATTTTCTATAATGTATATGCTGTAAAATTTGTATATATAAAGTATGATAAAGTATCACAACTGGCATCATAATACTCCAGTTGTTTCCAATGCTTGAATATCTGGGATGTTCTTACTGATGATGTGGAACATACCGGCAGTTTTGGAGACAATTTCCTGAGATCAACTCAGATTGAAGCTTGATATATTTGTATCTTTTACCTTTTTGTAAAATGTCCCATGGCACCATAAACTTTGAGGAAACTGGATTACCTTAGTTTTCTCTCAGAATTTTGGTATTCATTTTCAATCTTTTGGTGTTTCCTTATGTTTCCTAAAATACAGATCAAGACGAATCATTTGGATCATGATAGTACAGTAAAAACATTAGTAGATTCCAACTAAATTCATGGTATAAAGTGACCCCATCTCACATATTTACCCTCTTCTTTCCCCCCTTTTTTCAGGACACAGTCTCACACTACCACAAATTATACAGTCAAGTTTTCTGCATTTGGGGAAAGCACAGGAGCAGCACATAACAAGTGGAATGGATGAGTCTCACTTTGGGAAGACCACCTTCCTGATTGTGGTGTCTCCACTGTCAGGGAAGTATATCCAAATGTTTCTTTGCCATATTTCAGTACATGCAGCAACAATGATGAACTAGAAGCACTTTTTTTTTAAAAAGATTTATTTATTTATTTATTATGTATACAACATTCTGCCTCCATGTATGCCTGCAGGCCAGGAGAGGGCACCAGATCTCATTATAGATGGCTATGAGCCATCATGTGGTTGCTGGGAATTGAACTCAGGACCTCTGGAAGAACAGCCAGTGTTCTTAACCTCTGAGCCATCTCTCCAGCCCTAGAAGCACTTTTGTTTGATTGACTTATTATGAGAATGATTATGTCTTTACCTATTGACACCATGTTTCTCAATATTTCCTTCATCACATCTTTGTAGAGGTCCTTTTGAGATAGATCCAGCATAATCCACTCCTCCATGGTGAAGTGCACAGCCACATCCTCAAAGGTCACTGACTCCTAAAAGAGCACATGTATATTTCCACAAGGATAAACCTCACAGTACCAGCTACCCAGACTTCATGAGAAGTTATTGTGACACTGTGTTCCATATATGTTCAAATTGTCTTAGTGTCTTGGTCACCACACTCTTTTTTTTTTTTTTTCTTTCGAGACAGGGTTTCTCTTTGTAGTTTTGGTGCCCGTCCTGGATCTCACTCTGTAGACCAGGCTGGCCTTGAACTCACAGAGATCTGTCTGCCTCTGCCTCCCGAGTGCTGGGATTAAAGCATGCACCACCACTGCCCAGCTGGTCACCACACTCTTATTGTTCATACATACCAAGATTCTCTAATACAGTAATTCTGGCAGTAGATTGGAACAGCTGGGTAAAGTAACAGCAGAACAGGACCATCTTTGCCCTCATACGCTGTGCTAATTTCTCTTTGTCCTCTGGGTCACTGTGACAACTTTTATAACAAATTCTAATTATCTAATGTCCCAAAGAAAATTCAAGGCTAGCCTGGTCTACAAAGTGAGTTCCAGGACAGACTCCCAAGCTACACAGAAAAATCCTGTCTTGAAAAGCCAAAAAAAAAAAAAAAGCCTTGTAAAATCACTTTTGCTGGGTGACCTTTAATCCCAGACCTCGGAGGCAGAGCCAGGCGGATCTCTATGAGTTCAAGGCCAGCCTGGTCTACAGAGCGAGATTCAGGACAGGCACCAAAACTACACAGAGAAACCCTGTCTCAAAAAACAAAAACAAAAACAAACAAACAAAAAAGACAGAAAGAAAGGAAGAAAGAAAAAGAAAAAAAAGAAAATCCAGTATTAGCTATACCAAGACTACATATTCTTACAAATGCTGAAGGAAAACATTTCATTTCTCTTGGTATCTGGGACCTGTGATTAAAAGTGATTCCTCCTTATATAACTATAAAAAAAAAAAAAAGATGTAGCTTTCCCAAACAGTTGATGCCAAGCATATGTGACTTTTATATCATTGTTTTCTCTCAGAATCCATACTACATTTCCATGGTATTACTAGAGAGAAACAATTTGGTTAGACTCTATATTTTCTGAATGTTGAATCTTTATGGTGTTTTGAATAAGATTGGTCCCCATAGGCTCGTATATTTGAATGCTTAGTCATTAGGGACTGACTGAGAAGGGTTAGAACGATTAGGAGGTGGGGCCTTCTTAGAGTAAACATGGCCTTGTTGGAAGTAGTGTGTCACTGGGGTGGGCTTTGAGGTTTCAAAAGCCCCTGCCAAGCCCAGTTTCTCTCCTCTCCTCTCCTCTCCTCTCCTCTCCTCTCCTCTCCTCTCCTCTCCTCTCCTCTCCTCTCCTCTCCTCTCCTCTCCTCTCCTCTCTTCTCCTCTCCTCTCCTCTCTCTCCATCCCTCCGCCCCTCCCTCCTTCTCCCTCCCCCTCTCCTTCCTCCATGCCTTTGGGCCTGCCAATCAGGTTGTAGCACTCAATTACTGCTTCAGCTCCCTACCATCTGGCGAATACCATTGGATTCCCAGAGGTCAGCCTGGTTCCTGGCCATGGATCTCTGCATCTACCTCCATCAGTCACTGGACAAAAGCTCTATGATGTACATCTGAAACTGTAAGCAAACTCCCAACTAAATGTTTTCTTTTAAGGGATGGCCAGACTGCAACCCACGGCTCCAGAGAGGCTAGCTAACAAGGAAAGACCCTAGGAGGGACACATGGATGACCCAGAAAAGAAGTGGATGAGATCTACATGAGCGGACTGGGTGTTGGGGGGGGGGGGGGTGGCCGAGGGCGAGGTATAGGGGATGAGAACATAGGGAAATGGGAGGGTCAACCTGGAACAGGGACAGAGTGGGAGGGCAGGGAGGGAGATACCATGATAGATGAGGACATCATGGGAATAGGAAGAGGCAGGGTGCTCTGGAGGCTCTCAGGAATCCACAAGGATGACCCCACCTTGGTCTGCTGACAGTGGTCCAGAGGGCGCCTGGACTGGTCTACTCTGGTGACCAGTCTAGTGAATAACCTAGCTGTCATCATAGAGCTTTTGTCCAGTGACTGATGGAGGTAGATGCAGAGATCCATGGCCAGGAACCAGGCTGACCTCTGGGAATCCAATCAATGAGAGAGAAGAGGGATTCTGCAGGTGGGGGATGTTGAGATCATGATGGGAAGATGTGCAGAGATGACCGGCCACACTAGAGGAAGCCCATGCACTGTAGACTAGTGGCTGTGGAACCCCCATGGGACTGGACATGGCTCAAACTGTTTGGGGGCACCCAGGCAGGGGGATCGGGATCCATCCCTGGTGCATGGGCAGGCTTTTGGGAATCCAGTTCCTGTGGTGTGACGTCTTGCACAGCCTTGGTGCAGTGGGAAGGAGCTTGGACCTGCCTAGGCTCAGTGTGCCGGGCTCTGCTGACTCCCCATGGGAGGCCTTGATTTGGGAGATGTGGGGATGTGGGGTGGCTTGGGAGAAAGGGCTGGGAGGTAGGAGGAGGGAGGAGGTGGGATCTGTGGGTGGTATGTAGAGTGAGTAGAAAATTTCTTAATGAAGAAAAAAAATGTTTTCTTTTATAAGAGTTGCCATGGTCATGGTGTCTCTTCACAGAAATAGAACAGTGACTAAGACAAGTGGATAGTATTGAATCACTCTTCTCACAACTTGTTAGAGACTTGAATATATCCTCTGTGATTCACTATAAACAACATTTAGAAGTGTGTACCTGTTTTCTCTTAGAGTATTCTTAAATAATAATTTGATAAGACTTGTGATGTAAGGCCAGAGAGATGGCTCAGCAGTTAAGATTACTGGCTGCTCTTCCAGGGGACCTGGATTTGATTTCTAGCACTCAGAGGCAGCTCACAACTGTGCAACTTCAATTCCAGGGAATCAAACCCTCTCTTCTGGTCTCTGCAGGCACCAGGCTCACACATGCATTACATGGATGTACACTCAGGCAAAACAACCATATACATAAAATAAAACAAAATAACCATTTTTACTTTTTTTTTTTTTTTTTTTTTTGGTTTTTCGAGGCAGGGTTTCTCTGTGTAGCTTTGCGCCTTTCCTGGGACTCACTTGGTAGCCCAGGCTGGCCTCGAACTCACAGAGATCCGCCTGGCTCTGCCTCCCGAGTGCTGGGATTAGAGGCGTGCGCCACCACCGCCCAGCTACTTTTTTTTTTTTAAGACCTGATGGTGCATATTGATTTTCAACTTGACAGAATCTAAAAATCACCTAGTAGACAAGACTCTTGCTACGTATGTCCAGGATTATCTTCTACATTTTAGGAAGAAGGACTTACCCTGTCTGTGGGATGCACCATTCACTAGGCTGTGGGAAAATGAATTCAGAGGACAGAGGTAACTAAGCACTGGAATTCACTGCCTTCTGCTTTCTGACTGCAGATTCAATGGGAGCAGCTGCCCCCAGCTCCTGTTGTCAAGCTTCCCCCAATATGATAGATTGCAACCTTGAACTAAATCCAGAATAAACCGCTGCTCTCTTAAATTCCCTTCTCGGGAGTTTTGTCACAATACAATACAAGAACTTATACAGGACTGATTAAGGGTAATTCATTTTCTAATAAATTAGTATTATCATTTTTATTTGGGAATGCAATGAACAATGAAAAAATAAACAGCTCTTACTACCATGTGTCCCCTCATAGACACGCATGAAATTCTGTAACTACTAAAATTGTGATGGTATCAGGCAATGGTGGTACACACCTTTTATCCTAGCACTTGGGAGGAAGAGGTTGGTGGATCTCTGAGTTCGAGGTCAGCCTGGTCTGTCGAGTAAGTTCCAGGACAGCCAGGGCAATACACAGGAAAACTCTGTCTTGACAAACAAAAACAAAACAAATAAACACATAAAAAAAGAAGTGTGATGGAGGATTGAAAAAAAAAAAAAAGAAGTGTGGTTAGTGCTAATTGCCACAACCTAGTCTAGAATAATCTAGGAGACAAAACTCTGGGCATACCTAAGAGTAGTCGTCTATATTAAAGTTAGCCTTTGAGGAGATCTGTGAAAGGTTATTTTGATTAACTGATGTGAGAACAACTACCTTAGTTTTGGGCAGAGCTGCTCCCCAGGGAGGGACTCATGAACTGTGTGCATCCCTGATATGCACTAGCATTAATTCAGCATCCTCTGCTTCTCGGTTGTAGATGATGTGACCGGGTGCTTCTTGACTGCCCCACTAGGATGGACTGTACTTTTGACCTGGGACCCAGAGAAAAAAAACTCTTTTCTTAACTTGCTTTTTTGAGGGCGTTTTACCACAGTAACAAGAAAATGAACTAAGACAAAAACTGGTACTGAGAACTGTGGCTGTTGCTGTTCTAAACTGGACTCTGTGGTTCTTTGGCCTTTAAAACTGGCTTGGGGAGGTGTGGTGGTTTGAATGTGAGTGGCCCCTATAGGCTCATATATTTGAATGTTTGGTCCCTACTTGGGGGAACTATTTGGGAAGGATTAGAAGGTGTGGCCTTGTATGAGGGGGTGTATCACTCAGAGTGGGCTTTGAGGTTTCAAAAGCCCATGCCATTTCAGTTGGCGTCCTTCCCTGTGGTTGTTGTTACAACATGTAAGCTCTCAGCTACCGCTCCAACGCCATGCTTGCCTGCCTGCTGACATCTTTCCCATCTTGATGGTCATGGACTCACTCTCTGAAACTCTTCTGTAAGTTTCCTTGGTCATGATGTCTCTTCACAGAAATGAAAATAAACTTGAGTGTTTCTGTCCTATTTTGGTAACAATGTGTTGTGCATAGACATAAATATATTAAACAGATATTTGTGTTGTCTTTCCTCTATGACTTTATCATGTAATGTAACATCAAGATCATGTCAGTGGTTATCATATTTAAGTTTTAAGACACTAAAAGAATGTCCTTCAAGAGATATTGTTACCTATTCTAAAATATATAATTGTATTTGTGGTTGTATATGGGGTACTTATATCATATTAGTTGTAATTATGGCTTGGCTATTGTTTTTATTATTTTATCTATTTATTTATAGTTTTTTGAGACAGGATTTCTTTGTGTGGTCTTGGCTGTCCTGGAACTTGTTCTGTAGACCAGGTTGTCCTCTAACTCAGAGATCCACCTGCCTCTGCCTCCTAAGTGCTAGGATTAAAGGTGTGCACCACTACTGCCTGCCTACTTTTATTAATGTATTCAGTCATAAGGGGATGATTGTGATTAAAGTTGATAAGGGGTGGACTTACGATGACTAATCTTGGTTGTGAACTTGACTACATCCAGAATTAAATAAAACCCAAATGGTGAAAGACTTTCCTTGGTTGTATTATTTGAGGTGGAAGACCCACCTTAAATCCGAGCCACGCCTTCTGGCATCAGTCCCCATAACGGACATGGAAGAGGAAAGCATTTGCTTTTTACCTGCTTACCCGACTTCCACTGGAAGCTCATCTGTCCTGTTCCTAAGGTACTCCTTCACTGGTGTTAGAGCCTATACCACTGGGATTCTAATGTAGACCAAAAACTGGCAGCTCTCTAGGACATCCCTGGGACTCCAGCTCCAGATTAGGACAGCTGACATCCAGTCTCATGGACTGAACAATTGTTGGATCCGTGGCCTTTGCATCAGGAAACAGCCACAGTTGGACTACCTGGAGCACAGTCTATAATTGTGTGTGTGTGTGTGTGTGTGTGTGTGTGTGTGTGTGTGTGTGTATATGTCTATGTCTGTGTCCGTGTCTGTGTGTGTGTCTGTGTCTGTGTGTGTCCATTCTATAAGTTCTGTTCTTTAGAGAACCTTGACTTATACAGGGGGAATAGAGAAGTGTTTTGAACTTTCAATTAGAAAATCCCCTGAATGATTCAAAGAGAGTTCAGTTAAGGGGCCATGCTTGTGAGAACTTTTGAGACATGAAGTCTGAGAAAGGAGCTGTAATTGAGGTCAGCACCACTGAAGCAAGTCCTCCGGTGCTGTGCTAGGACAGTAGGAAATGTGTCTGAGTACAAAACTGCACCTGACCAAGGCTCTGGCTGCAAGCTTCAGAGGCTCCACCCTCTGCAGCAAAACTTGGCCGTGCCATCCATATAGTGCTGACTTCAAAGAAGTGAAAGACACAAAATTAAGGGGGGGGGGGTCACATGGCACCAATGCCCAAGCGATGTATGGCAGAACTAGGATATCTTCAAAGAGGCCTAAGTAGTCATTCTGTGAAGCTTAGAAGAGAAATGCTAAAAGGATGCCAGTGTGAAGATAAGGTAAAGGCTTTTAGGCGGGGAAGGGTGGGAGATTAGGAACTAGTTTATCCAGCGGTAAGAGATGTTTTTTAATGTAAAAAAGGAAAAGAGTGAGATAGGACAAAAAGACAAGAAGGATTTGAGGGACACTGTATAGTGAGCAGCAAACAGAAAACAGGCCTGAACCCCAGCTCAGCTTTAGTTGTCCTGCAGGAAACTTCAGCAACCACTGAGAAGGCCAAGAGTGCTTATGAGACACAGTATGTTTCTTAAGGGATCGAGCCGGGTGGTGGTGGCTGAAGTCTTTAATCCCAGCATGCAGGAGGCAGAGGCAGGCAGATCTCTGCGGGTTCGAGGCCAGCCCAGTCTACAGAGTGACAGGACAGCCAGGGCTACACAGAGAAACCTTGTCTTGAAAAAACAAAACAAACAAGCAAAAAAAGACATCTTGTCAAAAAGAATAATACATGTGCACAGACACACATGCATCAAAACATCTATACACATAAAATAATAAAATAGTTTTTGAAAAAATTCAAATTAGTAGTCTAGCTTAGGACCCACAAATTATAGGTCTACATAAATGAAGCAAAATGTTTCTATTTAAATCCATCTTTATGTATGGCTATATGAATATAAACATTGTCTACACGTGCTTGCATTTTTTATATTGTATGTGCAAAAACATAATGGCTCATAAGATGAATAAGTTAAATTAGTCCAAATATTTCCTAGTTCATAATGTAGCTAGAATTTTAAATCTCAGCACGCTGATTCTGGAAATCATGACAGACTCCATACGTCAACGTGGCTCT
Source organism: Peromyscus eremicus (assembly GCF_949786415.1). Taxonomy (NCBI): domain Eukaryota; kingdom Metazoa; phylum Chordata; class Mammalia; order Rodentia; family Cricetidae; genus Peromyscus; species Peromyscus eremicus. The sequence continues at coordinate 3,651,624 of NW_026734286.1, read as the reverse complement.
GCCTGGGAGAACAGATAAAGGGGTCTGGTGATGTTAATCTGGTTTCTGGGAGATGACATGAGTTTCTATTAAAAGGAAGAAGTTCAGAGCAAAGAGGTATGCACCAATATGTTTGGTCTCTTTTCTGTGGTCACTACCTCAGTTCTTAGTCTGAAAGGTGGTCAAAGATTCTTATTGGTGGGGCTGGAGTGATATCAGGCTTGGCAGTGGGAGCTCTGGCTGCTCTTCCAGAGGACTGGGGTTTGGTTTCCAGCACCCACATGGCAGATCTCAATTGTCTGTAACTCCACTTCCGAGGGACTCCATTGTCCTTTGGCTTCCAAGCGCACCAGGCATACATATGGTGCACATACATACATGCAGGCAAGAAACCAATACACATAAAATAAAAATAAATCTTAAAACAAGATTCTTATTGTTTCCTATGAATTAACTGGTCCTCAGGCAAGGCCTCATGTGGAAATGGTTCATGCTCTGCAGCTCTAAAATCTAAGACAGCTAGTGTTAAGACAAAGGCTGTCTCCATGCTTTTAACTTTCAAAGAAAAGCAATGGATACCAAACTAGAGATGCTGGAGTTTTCTAACTACTGTTTTGTTGCCTTACAGGCCAAACTTAAAAGTAGTCCTTTTAAAACAAAAACAAACTTTCTAACTGCCTGTTATAAGAGGACTTAAATCTTTTTTTGTTTTTTGTTTTTGTTTTTGTTTTTTGTTTTTGAGAAAGGGTTTCTCTGTGTAGCCCCGGCTGTCCTGGAACTTGCTATTAGACCAGGTTGGCCTCAAATTCACAGAGATCCACTTGCTTCTGCCTCCCAAGTGCTGGGGTTAAAGGCGTGTGCCACCATTGCCTAGTGGATAACTTAAATCTTTATCATGTTGGTTAATTAAAGTTGGTTGAAAAAAATAAATGAATAAATAATTAATCATGTATCCTAAGGATGACAAACATGTTTTAGAGGCATATAACGTAGAGCTTCTAGGATTTTCATTAAAATATGAAGTTGTGAGGCCTGGACAATGGCTCAGCATTTGAGAACACAGGTCTTACAGAGAACCTGAGTTGATTTCCTAGCCCTGACATCAGGTGGCTCACAACGGTCACCGCTCTAGAGGCGGTGGCACCTGGGAGAACGGAGCCCATGTATGAGGAGGACTAAAGTCTCATGCAATAGCCAGCTTTATTCATAGCACTGGACAATTTTTACTCTGAGGGTTAAGAGGAGTCACGTGAGTAAAGTGTACAGTCACGTGAGTAAAGTGTACAGTCACAAGGACAAGTGGCATGTGGCAGACCAGCCCCACATGGCAAAAATGTGTTTTTCCATAGAGGCATATAAACGAATAACAGTAGCTGTTGTAATGAATAATTTGAAGTAAACTCATTCCTATCCGCTGTACCTGAGAAGGGCACAAAAACACATTTGAAGAACAGTTTTGAAGAAACCGAGGCCACAAGACTTGTTTTCTTGGAGTTTTCTCACAAACACTCAGAGATCTCTTCACATGACTTCATTCTAGAACAGTATTCCGACAACAACCACCTGTAACTTCAGCTCCAGGGGTCCTAATGCCCTCTTCTGGAATCCATGGGCACCTGCATTTACAAGTGCTCACTTACACTAATAATTTAAAATAAAATACATCTTTAAAAATAAGTTATATTTCTAAGAAAAATGTTCTCTAAATTCTGAAAGACAAAAAGAAATCACCAAGTTTTTAAAAAGGTCTTTAAAGATGATATAATTTGGGGAAAAAAAAATGTTAAAGCAAAAAGGGACTGCTGCTGGCCAGTGATGGCGCTCGCCTTTAATCCCAGCACTCAGGAAGCAGAGGCAGGCAAATCTCTGTGAGTTTGAGGCCAGCCTGGTCTACAGAGCGAGATCCAGGGCTACTCAGAGAAACCCTGTCTTAAAAAACAAAACTAACTAACTAACTAACTAACTAACTAACTAAATAAATAAATAAATAAATAAATAAATACAGTAAAAAAAAAATTGCAGGGAGTGTTTATCCATACAAGAACAAACCTGATTGATATCCTTAGCTCTGGGAAATAATATATTTATCTGGACAGATAAATACCGGCTACTCAGAGAAACCCAGAATAAGGCTTTCCAAATTCCCACATTTAGCCTTAACAGTTAGCAGCTGAACTGGACAACACACAAAATGCTTACTTAGGCAGACTTTCCTGAAGTGTGTCTCCTTTCTCTAGGCATGTCATTATGGACTCACTGCTAGCCTGAGCCAGCTCATGTCAGTCCTTGACAGTAATCCACAAGACAGGATAACCTCAGAGAAACTGTTCTAATCTACAAGCTAACTGTGGCACCCCCTAGCACATCAGACTCTATGTTTTCTTTGCTCTTGTTTAAGAACAGTTCTCTTTAGCCTAACCGTAGGGAAGCTTGCGGACCCAGCACTTAGGGCTTTCCCTGTCACAATACCTCATTCACATACTGTCATGGCTTACTTCTATCAGGACTTTCCATTTTAAAACAATATTTAGAAACAAACCAAATAACAATTACGATAGAGGCCAACCCCATTGACCCCATGCATGTGGATCTTCCTTTCCATGATCCTGACAGCGTCAAGAGGACTTGGGATTCACCATCAGTCCTAAGAATCCTTGGCCTAAGGGCACAGGTCAGGGAACTTAGAGGAAGGTTTGCCTTGAATCTTTGTTCTGATTAGCTTTAACTGCCAGCCTGACACAGTCAGCAGTTATCCCACAAGAGAGTCTCAATTGAGAAGTTATCTGAATCAAATTAGTATGTGGGCCTGTCTGTGGAGGATTGTCTGGACAGTTCCAGCACCCTACGGTGCAGCTTACAGTGAAAGGCACCTCCCCTGGGCTGGTGGTCCTGGGAGTATAAGAAAGCTAGTTAAGCATGAGTTTATGAATCAGCCAGCACGTAGTGTTCCTCCACGATTTCTGCTTCAAGTTCTTGCCTGAGTCTCTCCTCTGAATTCTTTCAGGGGATGGACTGTGACCTAGAAGTATTAGTCAAATCCACCCTTTCCTCCCTGATGCTGCTTTCGGAGTATTTAATACAGCAACAGAAGGAGACCAGAACTACACGAAAGTCTCCTTGGGAACACAGATATGCCACTAAGATGGATGAGACATGGGATGATAAAAAAGAGGATGACTGCTCGTGGCTAATTTATGCTGTATGGAATATCAGCTTTTGGGTTGTGCCAAGCCTAGAATGGTTCCATTTTATTAAGCAACAATTTTGACCTGATTGACTCGAATTTTAAGCATAAGACCCTAGAAAGGGCAAACAGCCACTATCTGCCAGCATACCAGGAGACACAAACTCACTACATCAATAAACAGCCCCTGAAATCATACCAAATTTTGTCAAAAACACCAGACGCACATGCTTGTCAACTGCACTATAAGCAACCCCTTCACCTGAGCTATAGAAAGAGCACCCCAAGACCAGAGTGTATGTAGCATGACAATGATTACAGGGTCAGCTGTCAAGAGCCGGGAAATAGCCACAGGCAAGGACCCCTGCTTTTGTCCTGGGTTTCAGCGCAATTTTCTCCTGTACGGTTGATTGATGAGACTTACTGGGTCCCAAACAGACATTTCTTTGTCCCTGCACTAGCTCAAAGCCTGGACTTCAGGAAAGCTTTCTCGGCTCCCAAGCCTTTCTAACACTTAGCCATTCCACAACCTGCACATTGGTTTATTTTTGTGTGAAATGTTAATGTATGATTTAATATTAGTGATTAAGATTGGAATAAAAGAGCTGTGATTGCCCACCGTCTGAGAGTAAGCAAAATCAGGCTTACTTGGAAAACCGCAGGCAAGAAAAAAACATTTATTGACTATTTAATAAATCGTGACAGTGTAAAAAGACACAACACGTCCCTGTATGTTTGTGACATAACACACACAAGGACTCGGGGGTCACCACACCCCTTTTCTCCTCTGGTGTAGGATCTCCCAATCTGTGTACCTGGTCTCCACCAGCCTCCGCGGACACGACACGCCCACTCTGCGGAGACTCGGCACAGTCTGCATCTGATGCATCCGCTGCACTGAGCACTCAGCAGGGACTTGACAGCCGCTCTGGCTGCTGGCCCAGCTCCACCCAGAAGGATCCCCGCTCCGAGGCTCATCAGAGCCAGTCTAGACTCATCCTCAGACTAGAGCTGCACCACACTCCCACACCCAGCTGAACGAACCATTTCCAGCGACATGGTGTCCTGGTATCCTCTTGGGGTTCCTGCTGTCAGTGGAGGGGAGACCGAAAGGGATGGGAGAAACCTGGAGAGTCTCTCCACAGTCGGAGGAACCCAGATCCCAAATATGGCAGGGACAAAAAGGGATGTCTCAGTGATACATTGCGGCCATCTTCCTAATGCCTGGATTTTTCATTGGACATGCATCCCAAAACAACTTGCCTGGTTGGCCATCAAGCCACAAACCCGCCTCTTAAAGCTTAAGTGATGGGAGGAGCACACCCACGTGGCAGAGTAAGATACAAATGAGGAATTCTAGGCAGGAGCCTGCCCAAACAACCCAGCTTACTCCTCTGCATCCACACTGGCTCCACTAGGGGAAAAGGGCGTAAGCAGAGCCTGTCCCGGCTTTCCTGACGAGGCACTTCCTCAGCGGGCAACTCTTGCTTCCTCCCCTTCCAATGGGGTTACAGACGTGCTCAGGGAATTCCAGACTCAGTGTCTATGGCAACAGCCCACCACATCACAGAAAACAAAAGGCAGACTAGGTTTCATTGGGATAAAAGAGAGACTGATATATCACACTTCAGGAATTTGGAATGAAGCAGATTTCTCTACCTACCCATATTCAGTCAGTAACATAGAAAACATATATACAAAGGAACACAATTATTGAAAGCATAGAGAAAGTGAAATTTATAGACAGTAAGAGGCAAACATACTTGCGAAAGTTCCCACACTTTAACAATGGCCAAGCTTAATCTGACCCAATGACTTTTGCTGTCTTCTACAAGCACAATATTACCTAACTCCAAATGGCCAGTCTCAAGAGACAACAGGTGCTACACAATTCTGCCCGCCCCCTCAGATATATGCAAGGATCAGATTCAAAAGGGACACCGAGTCAGATTGCTCTTGGTGGCTGTCACTAAACTGGAGGTCACAGTCCCTACCTGAAGCCCGGTTCAGCCACCCAACCTTGTGCAGACATTTAAAACATGCGAATTAATAGTAAACAGCAGAAAAAGGAGAATTATGCAATATGGCCATGTTGGGAAGAAGACCAAAAACATCCAGGGACCCCCATCAGTCCATCTTGGGATTACTACAGTGAGATGGAAGTTTAAATAGAGGGCCAGGACACATTAAGCAGTCCAGGATGAGGTGTGATCCCACCCATCACTGAACTATATGAACTATATGATGAACTATAATGTTATCATATCTAGGGAGATGACGATCTCTTTCTTAGAGGAGAGAAGTATTTTTGGAGAGAAAAGCTCCACCTCTGGTTGGCCCAGGCTTTTCTTCTCCCAACACGAGATTCCTGAAGAAATTCCAATTTCTTGGGTTTTTTGTTGTTGTTATTGTTTGTTTGGTTGGTTTTTTGAGAGCAGGCTGGCTGAGAATAAAGGCATGCGGCACCACCGCCTGGTTGGGGCTCATTGTTTTAATACTGTTAAAACTAAAGCATCTTTTTAGAAAATATTCATTTCTGCCAGGTTAGTGACAGGAACACAAGATTTAATGTCAAACAGAATGGTGGGACCCGAAAGAAAATAACTTGGGACTACTCAGAAAGAGCAAAGATACCTATTTTAAGACTTTGGGGAAAGAAGAGGTTGCACTTGGAGAAAGAAGTCTCCTTAATGCATGACTTAGAGGATGTGAGGGAAGTAAGGGACATATCATTCAAAGGAATGTATATCCTTGTTGGTTTAGGATCTGGTTGCCTGAGGAGTTGTAGGAGTGTTGGGTTTCAGCTAGAGGCTAATCAGATCACTTTTCCTGCAGTATTCCAGATACTGACAGGCTCCCTACCAAGAATATGTCTGTGACTCTAACTGGTTCTCTGGTACCCAGGTATGAGGAAGGAAGTGCTAAGTCTTAGAGACGAAGTAACTCCATTTTGGATAACCCGCTTCTCAGAGCTGATTCTGAGGTACCTGGTGCTGCCACAGGGAGAGTTCAACAGCTAGGCTGGGTTTGTAGTCAAACTCCCAGGTGTCCGGATTAGACAATGACAGGCCATGGAACTTAGAGACAGACCACACCATGCTCTCTCTGGCACTAAATCTTGTGGTCTCAAGGAACAATCACTTTTCCAGTGTCCTCTATCCTATCAAAACCTTACAGTGAGAATTACAGAATCGCATCAGGCTACTTATCAGTTTCCCTCAACTCCCTCGAGGGACTGAGAATCACAGAATCACAGTTGGGTGCTTGTCAAACAAGCCTCAGTAGCAATGAGAATTACAGCATCAGCATTGAGGGCAGAGAGAGGCAGCTGCAGAGGAGTGGGACCTCAGAGAGATCTGGTCATATCTAACAATATGGACTAACAATGGTTTGTGAGATGACCAAATTCCCACTCCATTGCTATAAAAGACTTCGCTGGGGTTGGGGATTTAGCTCAGTGGTAGAGCACTTGCCTAGCAAGTGCAAGCACAAGTCTCTGGGTTCAGTCTTCAGCTGTGGGTGGGGGAAGAGACAAAAATAACAAAAAGGGGCTGGAGAAACGGCTCAGCAGTTAAGAGCACTGGCTGTGCTTCCAGAGGACCTGAGTTCAATTCCCAGCACCCACATGGCAGCTCACAACGGTCTGTAAGTCCAGTTCCAGGGGATCTGACACCCTCACACAGACATGCACGCAGACAAAACACCAATGCACATAAAGTAAAATAATTAATTAAAAGATTTCTAGCCAGCACTTGAGAGGCAGAGACAGGCAGATTTCCAAGTTCGAGGCCAGCCTGGTCTACAGATCGAGTTCCAGGACAACCAGGGATGTTACACAGAGAAACTCTGTCTCGAAAAACAAAAAAACAAATGACAAAAAAAGACTTCCACCCCCAAAAAAGCAAAGGAGATAAGAGATCATTTATCCTGGAGCCAAGTATGAGTGACCATGACCTGAAAATAGACTCATGTTACCCCAGCAGTATGTTCCAATGTGGTAACAGTATCGTGATGTTTTATAGTTACAAAGTCAAGAGACTTGAAATATATTGGTGGAGACATTGGATAGGTAGATTACAGAAAATGGGGACATTTCTAATACATGTCTCAAACTACCTGACCACATGCTTAGTTTTGCGGTTGGTAGAAGCAAGTAGTGCGCTAAATTAATATCCTTAAAAAGATTTTACCTGCCGGGAGGTGGTGGCGCACGCCTTTAATCCCAGCACTCGGGAGGCAGAGCCAGGCGGATCTCTGTGAGTTCGAGGCCAGCCTGGGCTACCAAGTGAGTTCCAGGAAAAGGTGCAAAGCTACACAGAGAAACCCTGTCTCGAAAAACAACAACAACAACAACAACAAAAAGATTTTACCTGATAACCACAAGAATATTAGGCCCAACCCGGAAGTGGGCAAAAAATGGCTAGTAAGAGGGTTACAGACCGTCTAAGAGAAATTATAATTAAGCTTTGGACCTGCAACATTCTAACCTCTCCAGTCACTGAAGCTGTAATCACCTTTCTAGAACATTCAAATTCCAGTGTGGCTTCTTCCCTTCTTTTGAACTGAAAAAAATAAAGTATTTTTGAGGCAGGGTCTCACTATACAGCCCTTGCTGGCCTGAACTTGCTACGTAGAGTAGACTGGCCTCTAATTCAGAGATCCATTTACCTGTGCCTCCACAATGCTGGGATTAAAGGCATTCACCACCAGGCCTAGAAAATTACATATGTATATAGTGTATGAGTGTTTCGGTATGTGGGTATGTGCACACGTGTGTAGGATTGTACAGAGGCCCAAAGGGGGTATCACATCCCCTGGAGCTGGGGTTACAGTTGTTTGTGAGCAACCTGATGTGGGTGCTGGGATCGGAACTTTGGTCCTCTGCAGGAGCAGAAAGTGTTCTTAACCAATGAGTCTTTTTTCCAGCCCAAAGATGAAGTGGGTGGTTCCTTCCTTCCTTCTCTCCTTCCCCTCTCCCTTCCTTCCTTCTTTTCCTTTCTTCTTTTCCTTTCTCTTATTCTCTTTCCTTTTTCTCCTCCTCCTTTTTCTTGCGGTTAGGGGGTGCATTCCTTCACAAATGCAATGAAATCAGGGAGGCTGCTGTGGCTGCAGCATTGCACACTTCAAACATTTTCTACTTTTGTCTTTTTTTTTGTAAGTTCATCTGTAGCCTGCGTGTTACTGGCCTGTCAGCACTGTCTACCTTTGGCAGAATTATAAGGCACCTACATTAAAAAATGAATCAAGAGGAAACAAAGGAAACATTTGAACACACTCAGATAAGCAGGCTGTTGAAATTCAAGATCACATTCTCAAGTTCAAGAGCCAGACTTAACACTAAAACTGAGCCCGGGAGCAGATCACTGGAAAGTGGTCAAGGACACATAAGAAAGTAATGCGGGGCAGGGTGGGGGTAGGGGGCAGAGAAGCATGCGATTCTCTGCTATGTGGAACCCCAGACTTGAAACTGTGACTCCCCAAACCTTCAAATTTGCCAAAGGGACATTACTCTGTAGGTCACCTTAAGGTTTTCACCTAAATGGTCACTCACAGAAACCTTTTACCCAAGGAACTACCTATCCCAAAAGAGTTTTATTTTAAGTCTGATCTTCACAGATTTTTCTTCATGCATACAGAAAGACCCCAGCGACTCTGCATGATAAAAAATACTATCCACAAAACGCCACCTCTAAGCCAGTTACCGCCTCAGGGGGGCCAGAAGCTCCGCCTGTCTCTGGCCTCCCGCTTCGTTTTCCTCCTCACGCTCTGCAGCTCCTCACAATCAGCACTTCTTGGGGAGCAATTCTGACCAGCTGGAAGTCGAGTGCTGAGCAACATACCAAAGGACACTTCATGGCCACCCCACTGAAGGGTCACAATGTGCCCCCACTGTAGAGTGAGAGGCCTCACTCCTCGGCCCACTCGCTTATCAACAGGCTTCACACCAACATCCATACGGTCATGAGACAAGGATGTTGACTCAAAATCCCTTAAATGCTGGGATGCTCCTCCATTCTACTTCTGTGTTCACGTATGAAATAGAGAAAGCTCTAAGACACTTCATTTGGATTTTAAAATGGGGCAGAAGCCTATTCTTTGGCAATGCAAAGATTGCAGCTGTTTCTAGGTAAGCACGCCAGCATGGCAAAGGACAGAACTCTCTGTTCTGCTCAGCTTCTAGTTTTCCTTTTCCCCAGCTGGTGGTTGTCAGGTCTCCACCTGGGGATTTACATACTCTGCTTACCCTTTTGAAAGCATCTCTTGAATCCACCCCCACCACCATAGTCACTTGGGTTTCAGATAGAGCTTGCTCTGTAGTGGATGATGTCCTTGAACCTCTGTCTTAATCCTCTTACCTGCACTCCTGGTTTCTCAATCATTTCTACAGTCACTCTTAAGGATCCAGATAGTGTCACTAGGAAGCACCAGGGATGGCGGGTCTCCAGGTAGCTCTGGGACCCTGAACTCCATGTAGCAGTTCCAGGATGAGGCTTCCTGACAAACAGCAGGTCCTGCCTGGAAGGTGTAGCAGAGAGGGGTGTGTAGATATGGGAGCCACCGGTGTAAGAAACCTACTCTGTCTGTGTAACAGAATTCTTTTTTTTTTTTTAAAGATTTATTTATTTATTACGTATACAGTACTCTGCCTACATGTATGCTTGCAGGCCAGAAGAGGGCACCAGATCTCATTACGGATGGTTGCTGGAAATTGAACTCAGGACCCCTGAAAGAACAGCCAGTGCTCTTAACCACTGAGCCATCTCTCCAGCACCCATAACAGAATTCTTGAAGCAAGGAGATCAGGTTTAAAGGCAGTCTGGGAGATGAAGGCATTGTTCAAGGCCAGTGCAGAAGCAGGAGACAGGCAAGAGCCTCGTGAAGCAAGCCAGATGAGAGGAGAGGGGAGCCTGCTGGGGTGGGGCAGGACAGCCACCAGGCCATTAGATCCTGAAGTCCCTTTTCTATCAATAGTGGATGACGTAAGGAGTTTGGGGCCAGAAATAAACAGATGAGTACCCATCTTCTGGCACACCTCTGGTACCTCCTCATCCATATCACCTCTGGTGATAGTGAATCTTCTTTAGTTAGTCTGAGTGCATACAGACTCACCATGGAAACATAGCTCTCTTTGTCTATGAAGGGTGTTTTCAGGGAGACCCATCCTGAATATAAGTGGCACCATTTCAAGGTCTGGGATTCAGGACTGAATGAAGGGGTGGAGGGTGGGGTCATGAGATGAGCACCAATCTGACTATAGAGGCAATATGGTCAGCTAGTTGTCTTGTTTCTAGTCACACAGCTAAGGCTCCTCTCACTGTGCTTTCCCTTCCATGAGGGACTACATGCCTTCTTAAATCTTGATGGAAAACACAGGCTTCCTTCCTTCCTTAAATTGTTTTCAATTCTTATTTTGTTTTTTGTTTTAGTTTTTCAAGACAGGGTTTTTCTGCATGGCACTGGCTGTCCTGGAACTCACTCTATAGACCAAATGGCCTTGAACTTCACAAACCAACAGCTTGTATGTTTTAGCATATACAGATTAGAGATTTTAGCAAGAGAGAGACATGAAACTATAAGTCTATTTGGAGCCAGGTATGGTGGCACACACCTTTGATCCCAGCACTTGGAAGGCAGAGGCAGGCAGATCTCTGAGTTCAAGGCCAGCCTGGTCTATAGAGTGGGTTCCAAGACAGCGAGAGCTACACAAAGAAACCCTATCTCAAAAAAAAAAAAAAAAAAAAAAAAAAAAGATTCTATTTTGGAGGCAATGAGAACCACTGGGCAGAGGGAAGAGGGAAAGAGATTAAAAAAAAAATGAGTGAAAAGAATCAAAGTACATAGTATACATGTATCAAAGTATCATAACAAAACCCATTACTTTGCATAATAATACATACCTTTTTTAATTTAAAAGAAGAAACAATGTGCAGAAATTACTTCCCCCAATCTGGACCTAAATAAGAGTCCTGAAAATGACTAGTCTAAGGTTTAATATTCACTAGGTTGAGTATAATTTTTTGCTACATTTACCCCTTCCTATGGGTTTATCAGAACATAGCCAAATGGGTAATTAAAAACATCTGTATTTGTGAAGAGCAGTAAACACTATATCGGAGGAAATACTGTAGTGCTGCTACAGTAACTCAGAAAAGTAAAAACTGGCCCAGAACACTGGTGTTCAAAGCAAAGCCAAATCTGCTGCTGTGAAGGCATGTGTCCCATGCTTACACCACTGGACACTGCTCCTTTATAACCATGACAAAAGGAAAGGACACTCTGTAAGGTTGCCTGTAAAACTGACAGAGTATAAAACATTCTGAATCGTGAAAATGAGGCAAGCACCCTCTCTTCACCAGTGAGTAGTAATTTCCATGAATTAAAATTTTCTTAATGTAATTATTTGAGGCCTTCCAAGTAATAACTCCTATGATTACCAAATATAGAATTCTACTCACATCTCAGTACATCCAACAAAGAGGCACCTAACTATATCTAAGCAACCCCATAAATCCCTTTAAGTTAAACACCAATCCTGCCAGAATGTCCATGGAATGTTCTTACTGATGAGACATACTGGCTTACTGTGCACAAACAGATTTAGTACAATTTATTACATGGTACCAACAGTCTTTGGCAACAGGCCACTAATGCCAACATCTCTCTTAGTATAGTGACTGGAGAGGAAATTACAATAAAAATCAATGGTACAACAATACAAACATCAAAATAACATTTACATGAGAAAAAAATCATTAGTTATATATGTACAATAAAAGTGGCTGGTGACATGAAAAACTAGGAAAGCTTGTAAATGTGATGTGATCTATGATTATAGAGTGACGTTTATACCTACCTTCTAAGTAGACTAAGAATTAACACTTGTTAATCTACAAGTGGTTTGAAAATAATTTAAAGGACGAGGAGATAAGAAATGTTAGGAAAAAAAACATCAGGTAGAGAAGAGAGAAAGTTAACAAACAAAAATATAGAATATAAAAGTGAGCTCTGTTCATGGAAGAGAATGATGACAGTCTACAAAAAAATGGTAAGAGCTTGCCATATGAATTAAGACGAAAAAATCTCAATATTCACAAAAAGTCATTTTTTCCATGATACAATAATCTCAAGGGCTTGAAAACAAGACCTTTTTTTTTTTTTTTTGAGCCTTCTGGCATTACAAATAACTATAAACTCATCAGTGAATGTACAGAAATTAAAATAAAAGGAAAAAACTACCTGATTTAATGCAAAAAGATTTCACACATTAAACTTGTATGCAGTATTGCTCTAAGAAACCTTACTAAATTAATGTAATGATAGTGTACCTTTTTCTTCTTCTTTTCTCTTTCTTTTTTCCTTTTTGGTTTCCATCTCCTGTACTTAAGCAATCCTTCACTTCACATACTCAGTTTAAAGATAATTTTCTAGGGGCTGGAGAAATGGCTCAGTGGTTAAGCGTGTGTAATAGTCTTGCAGAGGACAGGATTCAGTTCCAAGCACCCACATGAGGCAGCTCACAGCTGCCTATAATTCTAGCCCCAGAGGATCTGATCTCCTTCTGGTCTCTGCAGGCACTACATGAATGTGCACAAATTCACACACAGACAACATGCATATACATATAGTTTTAAAAAGAGGTTTTTTTTTTAGAGCAAAAATGTGAAGCATGGAGTCCAAAAAGGTTCTTTTAGGAATGAACTACCAATGCTGGATGTGGAAGCAGACATCTTTCACTCAAACATTCTAGAGGTTGAAACAGGAAGATAATTGGGTCAAGGCCAGACTGGATTACACGGCAAGACTATTTCTGAAAAACAGAAACAAATCGCTAATAGATTCCAATAAGTACAATATATTTACAAAGTTTTCTTCAGATATTGGATTTTCTAAAACAAACAAAAGTTTGTATTCAGTCCTTCACATTATTGACATTTATGGAAATTAATATATGAAAATTTTTCAAAGGACTGTCCCAGTGTTTGCTACTATTGAGTTCCTTGTGTTTTGACAAGGAAAGATTTTATTGGGGAAGCATTTGCACATGTGTTCATATTTGGACATCTCTTCTAGTTAAATATACAAACATGTTTTCTTTTCTTTCTTTTTTTTTTTTTTGAAACAGTCTTACTATGTAGCCCTGAGTGACTAGGAAATCAATATATAGAACAGATTGGCCTTGAACTCTGACATTCCCTGCCTCTGCCTCTCAAATTTTGGGATTAAAGGTATGCCACACTATGCCTGCCCAAACATGTTCTTTCTTAATCCATGAATAGGACCAAAAGGTGTTCCACATGTTTAACTTTATAGTTCTCTGAATGCAGTCTTATGTTATGAAGACTTTTCAAGTTCTGAATTCAAGGTTACTGTCTGGTGAGTTCTTCTATGTCTGTGGAAAGAACTATAATAACTGAAGGCTTTCCCACATTCTGTACATACAAAGGGTTTCTCTCCAGTGTGACTTCTTTCATGTGACTTCACATAACGAAAAGAACGGAAGGGTTTTCCACATTGCGAACATATAAAGGGCTTCTCTCCAGTGTGGATTCTTTCATGTATTTTGAGGTAACTAGGAGAACGAAAGGCTTTTCCACATTGAACACATGCGTAAGGCTTCACTGTAGTGTGAGCTTTCTCATGCCTTCTCCATGATATGCGGCTACAGAAGGCTTTCCCACATTGCTTGCATAAATAGGGTTTTTCTCCAGTGTGAGTCTGTTTATGACTGTGAAAGGTACTGAACCAACTGAAGGCTTTCCCACATTGCTTACAAACATAGGGATTCATGCCACTGTGAATTACTTCATGTCTTCTCAAATGATACAAAGAAAAGAAGGCTTTTCCACATTGCTTACATACATATGGTTTTTCTCCAGTGTGAGTTCGTTCATGTATTTGAACCTGACGAGAAGACCTGAAGGCTTTCCCACATTGTTTACATAGATAGGGCTTCTCTCCAGTATGAATCAATTCATGGTATTGAAGGGAACCGAGAAAAGTAAAAGCTTTCCCACATTCCTTGCACACATAAGGTTTTTCTCCAGTGTGAGTTCGTTTATGAATTTGAACTTGTTTAGGAGATCTAAAGGTTTTTCCACACTGCTTACATACATAGGGTTTCTCTCCACTATGCATCAATTCATGGTATTTAACTGAACTGTGACTAGTAAAGGCTTTACCACATTGCTTACATACACATTCTCCAGAATGAATTATTTTATGTGTTCGAAAAGCACTTTCACAACTGAAAACTTTCTCACATTGCAAACACACGAAGAGCTGCTCTCCTGTGTGAGTCCGTTCATGTTTTCGAAAGGCACCTGAAGAAGCAAAAGCCTTACCACATTTCGTACATTTATAGGGTTTCTCTCCACTGTGCATCATTTCATGGAATCGGAGTGAACTACGATCAGTGAAGGCTTTCCCACACTGCTTACACACATAGGGCTTTTCTCCAGTATGAATTCTTTCATGAGTTAGAAGAGAACTCGAACGGGCAAAGGTTTTCCCACACTGTTTACACATATAGGGCTTCTCACCTGTGTGAATTCTTTCATGTATTTGTAGTGAACTAGGAAAAGGGAATGCTTTCCCACACTGCTTACAAACATAAGATTTTTCTCGGCTGTGATATTCTTCATGCCTTCTAAAAGAACTGGAAGAAGTAAATACTTTTCCACATTGTTTACATTCGTAGTGTTTTTCTCCCGTAGAAGTCTTTTCATCATTTTGACCTGATGTGAGACAGCTAATGTCTTTATTACAGTGACTAGTTTTAGGTTTCTCCTTGGTGTGAATTCTTTTATGCTTCTGGAAGGTTGTGGTAGAACTGGAGATGTTCCCAAATTCCCTATGTTTATTCAGCTCCTTTCCATATTCCTGAGTGTCATATGGTTTGTGCCCTGGGTCAGGATGAGGAAGGACATTTAGAGATAAGTGGCCAATAACCACTTCTCCATATACATGGTTTTCATATGTGGGAACTCCTGGACATGATTTCTGGTTCAGGACACACTCTGGAGTCCAGTTAAAGATTTCTGCAGACTGATGACCTTCTGTATATTCACAGAGTCTTTCCAACAACTGGTTACTACAAAAAATAAAAAGTGTATTACTAAAAACATGTTTATTAATAATTTGTCACAAGAAGTGTTAATTATATCCCCTGTAATAATTTTCAAAAATGTTTGAATTGAATGCTCTGCAATATGGTTTAAGGACATTTACAATAAAAACAGAGGTAGTCGTGTGTAGTTGTGCTACACTATCTTCATTACAGGCAAATGCTGAATGTCTATATTACCTTTAAATACATTTTCAATACTTAATACTGTATACATTTTTGATGTACTAGTGACTAAAATAATGTTGGATTCTGACATATTTGTATATCTATTATGATATTCATCCTATTCTAAAATTTTTTTTATTTCATTATACAATGCATACCCAAATCCTGGAGATAAATCAATATAACATTTTAAATAATATAAAGATAGTATATATGAATATGATAAAGTATTACTTGTGGTATCATGATGCTCCGGTTGTTACTAATACTAGGATGTTCTGATTGCTGAAGTTAATGTGTAAGCAGCTTTGGAGAAGATTTGTTGAAATTAAAACTGTTTGGAACAAGATTTATTTGTAGCCGGTCGGTGGTGGCGCACGCCTTTAATCCCAGCACTCGGAGGCAGAGCCAGGCGAATCTCTGTGAGTTCGAGGCCAGCCTGGGCTACCAAGTGAGTTCCAGGAAAGGCGCAAAGCTACACAGAGAAACCCTGTCTCGAAAAACAAAAACAAAAACAAAAACAAAAACAAAAACAAAAAAAAGATTTATTTGTATCTATCACTGCTTTGTAAAGTGTGCCAACCCACCAAGAGCCCTGAGGAACACTGCTGTCTCCTTACGAATTACCTTAGTTTTCTCCAGAGATTTTCATACTCATTTTCTATGTTTTGGTGTTCCCATTTGTTTCCTAGAATACAAACCAAGAAAAATGGATTACTTCTACAGGGGAAAAAAAAAGATTCTAGCTAAATTCACAAATTCACAGTATAAAGTGATTCCACCAATAATCTAATTCATACAGCAGTATTGATGAGCAAAAAACACTTGTTCTTTCATTGACTAAGTAAGAAAATAATGTCATCTTCACCTATATAGGCCAGGTTCCTCAAGTTTTCCTGCATCACATCTTTGTAGAGATCCTTTTGAGATGAATCCAGCATAACCCACTCCTCCAGGGTGAAGTTCACAGCCACATCCTCAAAGGTCACTGACTCCTAAAAATACACACATATATTTCCAAGAGAAAGGGTGAGTCTTATAGTCTTATAGACTTATAGACTTAATTCATCAGAACTTGATATGATGCTATGTTCCACATGTATTCAAGTCACATCCTTATTCCATACATATAATTTCATATACATGCTGATTTTTCATACAGCAATTCTAACAGCAGATTGGAGATATCTGGTAAAGCAAAATCAGAATGAGACTACCCCTTGTGCTGAAAATTTCTACAACATAGATCCCCCTACATTTTTATAGCAACTTTTGCATTACTTAATACCCAACAAGAGAGTCAACAATGACTGTCATGAGACTACATAATCTTATGCAGGCTGGAAAAAGAAACCTTCTGCCTCTCCTGTGGTATGGAAACTACTACTGGGAAGAATTCCTCTTCACTCTAACTCTAAAGAATGGCTTTTCCAGAGAACTGATGCCAACCACATGCTACTTTTGTTTTCTAATTTATTTTATGTATACAGTGTTCTGTCTGCATGGCTGCCTGTACACCAGAAGAGGGAATCAGATCTCATTATAGATGGTTATGAGCTGCCATGTGGTTGCTGGGAACTGAACTCAAGAACTTCTGGAAGAGCAGTCAATGCTCTTAACCTCTGAGCCATCTCTCCAGCCCCCCGTTGTTTAAATGTAGACTTCTTTGCATCTCATTTTGTTGTCTTAGGACTGTGACCATAAGATTTTGAGGCTAGACAGAAGTTTAGCAGGGAAAAGTTGCAGTATTTTTGTGTGGTCATTAGAAATTAGTGATTGGAAAACACATTCTTTGCATGAAGAGTCTTAAAAGAAGCTGGCTTAGTGGATACAATTTAATCTCTTGTCACAACTTGTTAGGAACCTTAGTACATCTTCAGTGAATGCACTGAAAAATGTTTGGGAGCATGTACCTGGCTTCTTATAGATCACTCTTAATTTAAAAAACTAGAAGTTGGGCATGGTGGTGCACACCTTTAATTCCAGCACTTGGAAGACAGAGGTGGGTTCAAGGCCAGTGTGGTCTACATAGTGAGTTCCAGGACAGCCAAAGCTACATAGTGAGATCCTGTCTCAAAACAAACAAACAGAAAATAAATAAATAAAATAAAAATTGAATGGAACTCATTAAAGATAATCCGCAGTACTAGTAAACAAACACAGAACTAGAGGCAATACTAATAAAGCCTTACTTGCTTGCAGAGGCAATATGTTTTTCTAAAGATAATCTTGTCAAAGACAATAAATACATTGTGCTTACTTAGTGCAAAAATGATAAAAATTATGTATAATTTTCAGTTTTTAGTACTTCCTTCTTGTTCCCAAATCTAGACAGTACCTTTCATAAATTCACCTTACAGCTTTATTTATAAAAGAATTTTTTTAAAAAACTTTTAACATTGTTGTAAACTACATTTGTTTAGGAATATGAAAATGGTCTGGGCTGGGGGAGTGCGGATGGCTCAGTGGCCAAGAGCACTTGTTGCTCTTGCAGAGGGTCGAACACCCACATCAGACAGCTCAGAACTACCAGTAACTCCTGTTCCAGGGGATCTCTCTGGCCTCCATGGATATCTGTACCCACATCATGCACATCCGGACAAGCAAACACACATAAGGACACACAAATAAGAAATATAATTTAAGAAGTGGTGGGCCATGGCAATCATGAACTCTCAGAAGAGGAACATATTTGTATCTACTTGTATACACATTGGTAAGCCCACCAAACCCAAATGGTTATTTCTGAATTCAGAGTTACACAGATGGCCTCAATTAAACTCTGTGGGACAGTAACAAATAAAAAACAATGCCTATGAAAAAGATTTGCAAGAAGAAATAGGGATGGCAGGAAGAAAAGGAATAAGAGACAGTGTGGGGAAGAATAACCAGAATACATCATTTAGGTATGTGAAATTGTCAAAGATAAAATGTATTAATAAAGTGGAGGTACAGGTTTCTTAACATGTAACTTCAAAGCACCAAAATTCTACAAATACCCATTGTAAAGGCAATTGATTGACATTCTCCTTTGAGATGCTTGTATCTACAGTTGGCCATGTCTTATTCTTTCTTTGGAGTCTCTCTTTCTAATAATCCATGTGTCCTATTTTTAAAATGTCTCTTAATAAATTTCCAACTGGGTGTTATGGTGCATGCATTTAACCCCAGCACTTGGGAGGCAGAGGCAGGAAGATCTTGGTGAATTCAAGGCCAGCCTGGTCTACACAGCAAGTCCTAGAACAATCAGGGTTACATAGAGAGACCCCATCACAAAAACAAACAAACAAACAAATAAATAAATAAATAAATAAGTCTCCAACTCTGATTCACCCTGGTTCATTCTTGTTTTTCTTTGGTAAAAAATATTTCATGTATGGGCTGGAGAGATGCACTTGCCACAGAAGTCTGTTAACCCAAGTTTAATCTCCAGAATCCATATTAGAAAAACAAAACAAAACAAACAAACACACAAAAAACCCTGACTCCCCAAAATTGTACTCTGACCTTTTAAATTTGCGTGCGTGCGTGTGTGTGTGTGTGTGTGTGTGTGTGTGTGTGTGTGTGTGTGGTGTAGTGTATGTATGTATGTGAACATGCATATGTCGATGCACTTGCCCCATGCATGCATGTATAGAGATCAGAAGCTGTCTTAGATTGCTTTCCTCTATTACTTTCTACATTTTTAATATGGGGTTTCTCCCTAAACCTAGCACTAGCTCCATCTAGAGTTGTAAGCCACCAAGCATCCAAGATCTCTCCACCACTTCCTACCTTATTTACCCTTCTACCATCCTCCACACCAACCCCACCAGCACTGGGGCTAGCTAGACATGTGCCTGAGTTTCTGGTGATCCGAACTCAGGTCCTATGTATGCAAACACTTTATCCGCTGAGCCATCTACCCAGCATAAAGGCTGTTTTATTAGCGGGGGAAATGCCTTTTAAAATCTGTAAAAATAAGATTTTAAAAAAAGGAACCATGAAGTCTACCAAAAAAAAAAAAAGTCTTATTAAAAGTTATAGATACAGGAGGCTGGGTGGCTCAGTGGTTCAGAGCACTTTCTACTCTTCCAGAAGACTGGGTTCAGTTCCCAGCACCTACGTGACAGCTCACAATCACCTGTAACTCCAGTTCCAGGGGATCCAGCACCTTCTTCTGGCCTCCACAGGCACTAGGCACACATATGGTGAACAGACATACGTGTAGGCAAAGCACCCATACATATAAAATAAACACAAATAACTTTTTTTAAGTTACAGGTATGATACATATTTTGGTAAAAGTTAAAGAAAAATGGGATGTACAATTATTTAAGTAACCCCCTACTCCCATTTTTTTACATGCAGACTTCTTTGCATCTCATTTTGTTGCCTTATGACTATGACCATAAGATTTTGAGGCCAGACAGAAGTCTGGCTGGGAAGATTTCATTCGTTTGTGAAAACCTTGTATCAGCAGTTGACCGGCTCCTTGGTTATCAGCTCTGACAGGCCCCAGCATGACCTTCAAATAGTGGGAAAAGCTGTAAGAAGGTACTAACTATAGCAAAACTCCTCCTGTCCTGCTCGTTGCTCCTCTAGCTGTTATCAACAACTCAAACACTCTAATAAGCAGACTTTCCATCTCAAATACCTTCAGCCATCATATCTATAGGTTCCTTATATATGGATGTGACCAGAGATGCTGAGAGAAAAAACTTGCACGTCTGCCCATATGAGAGAGAGTGCCAGAGAGCCAGAGAGGGTGAGAGACAGCAAGGGCAAGATAGAGACAGACAGATAGATAGACAGACAGACAGGCAGGGAGAGGCTATGAAGGGGAGAAAGGGGGAAATGATTTAAAATTGGAAAGGAGTTTAGCTGGTATCCACACCCACATCTCCAATGTAAAGGACTGTGGCAAAATGGAAATAAAAAGAAATGAGAGAAAATTCAAAAGCTTAAACATGTCACCAAGGGCTTGAGTTCCCAAGATGATTTGTAAGAGGGAGTGAAGAGATGGCTCAGTGATTGAGAGCACTGCTGCTCTTTCAGAGCATTCGAGTTCAGTTCCCAGCACCCATGTCAGGCAGCTCACAACCGCCTGGACTCCAGCTCTGAGGGACCTAACACCCCTCTCTGGCCTCCTCAGGCACCTGCACACATGTGTGCATGTGCGTGCAGGCGTGCATATACACACACACACAAATAAAATAAACCTTTTTTTAAAAAAAGATCTATAAGAGTAAAACTTTAGCCGAATGATGGTAGGTCATGACTTTAATCCCAGCACTTGGAGGCAGAGGCAGACAGATCTCTGCTGTGGATATCGCTCTGTATAAATAAACACTGATTGGCCAATAGCCAAACAGGAAGTATAGGCAGGACTAACAGAGAGGAGAATTGAGGAAACAGGAAGGAAAGAGATTGATTGCCTGGAGCCACTGCCAGGACAAGGGAGACATAAGGTACCGATAAGCCACAAGCCATGTGGCAAAGTATAGATTAATAAAAAATGGGCTAGACATAAGAGTAAGAGCTAGACAATGATAGGCCTGAGCTAATGGCCAAGCAGTTTAAATAATGTAAGGGTCTGTGTGTTTATTTTATAAGTGGGCTCAGGGACTCGCGAGACTTGGCGGGAGCTGGAGAGAAATTCTCCAGCTACAGATCTCTGTGAGTTAGAGGCCAACCTGGTCTACAAATCCAGTTCCAGGACAGCCAGAGCTGTTACAAGTAAAACTTTAAAGATAGTTGACATACATATGATTAGGTTCACTATAATTAAAGTTTACTTCCTAATTCCATAGGGTCAGAATGATAGCTGTTTATCGCCTCGGCCAGTCTGTTCCACACACTAAGAAAAACCACAAAAGAATACAGCAAAGTACTTGCACGCTTCAACTTCACTTTAAAATTACACTTTTAAGCCGGGCAGTGGTGGCGCACGCCTTTAATCCCAGCACTCGGGAGGCAGAGCCAGGCGGATCTCTGTGAGTTCGAGGCCAGCCTGGGCTACCAAGTGAGTCCCAGGAAAGGCGCAAAGCTACACAGAGAAACCCTGTCTTGAAAAACCAAAAAACCAAAAAAAAAAAAAAAAAAAAAAATTACACTTTTAGCCGAACAGTGGCGGTGCACACCTTTGCTCCCAGCATCTGGGAGGCAGAGGCAGGTGGATCTCTGTGAGTCCCAGGCCAGCCTGGTCTACAGAGATATTTCTAGGACAGCTAGGGCTACCCAAAGAAATCCTGTCTCCAAAAAACAAACGTTTACTTTTAGGGTTCTCAACAATAGATAAAATAAAGCCCCAAAGCTCAGTGATTACAGACACAAGAACAGAAAGAAACAGTATTTCTTCCACCCACTTGGTGAGACCAGCAGTTAAGCCATTTCATGAGTCTACTTTGGGGAGAGGCACCCTAACTAATTACATTAAGTCACAGATCAAAGCCCAAGGGTATCTGATGTCATACAGAAGAACAGAAGAACAGTCCTAAGACTGATACTCATGAAAAAAAGAAAAGAAAAAGGGTTTAAAACAAAGATGGAGAGGTGTTTCCATTAAGATCGGCCTGGAGTGGTGGCACACACTTTTAATTCCAGAACTCTGAAGGCAGAGGCAGGAGGATTTCTGTGAATTAACGGTCAGCCTGGTCTACACACAGGGAGTTCCAGAACTGCCAGGACTACAAAAAGAGACTCTGCCTTGGGAGGAGGGAAAAAAGGAAAGGAAGGAAGGAAGGAAGGAAAGAAGAAAAGAAGGAGGAAAAGAAGGAAGATCCAATATTAAGTTTAGTTCCCAGTACCTATGTCTGGCCTATAACTCCAGTTTCAGGAGATCTGATACCTCTGGCCTCTCCAGGCACCCGTATTCATGTGTACACACTCATACACATGATTCAAACTAAAAATAAAACCTTTAAAATAAAATCATTTAACAGGGTCAATACCCACTCAAGGTTTGACATGTCAACCTTCCTCAAATGCCAGGATCAAGGGCGTGAAATACATGTTGATCTGTGCTGACACCTTCAGTCAGGGTGGGTTGAAGCCTTTCCCGGTCTGACTATAAAGACAACAGAAGTAATAAGGCATTTGTGAGAGAGATTATCCCTCCTAATGGCATGCAGAAAAGAATCCAGATAACAGTGAAGCTAAATGTGCTGGTTAGCAAATTTTGACACATTTGGGAAGTGTTAATCATACTGTTGGAGAGTAAGACGCTGCCACTGTTGAAAGCCAAATTTGAAGCAAGCTTTAATTAAGCCACGTAGGTGGGCTCTGGCCAGGTCCATACCCAGATTCCTGGAAAATGGCCCAGAATCAAGTTTTGCAAAGGCTGAAGATTCATTGTATTTCCCATCAGGCCCAATTATGGGCAAGCATACATCATGACGTATTTCCTGCTTACATACCTCCTGCCCACATGTGATTGAGCACATCTGGTGCAGATGGGTCAAACAAACTTGTTTAGGGGAATGAAAACATTAGGCTTGATACCTCCCATAAACAATAGCCTCCAGAATTTTAGGAACTGTCTGTCCTCCGGCAAGGGGCTTGCTGATCAGAAGCGTTTTTGTTTCTTGGATCTCCAAGGCATAGTAATTAAAGCATAAAATGTAGCCGGGTGATGGTGGTGCACGCCTTTAATCCCAGCACTCAAGAGGCAGAGCCAGGCGGATCTCTGTGAGTTCGAGGCCAGCCTGGTCTACAGAGTGAGATCCAGGACAGGCACCAAAACTACACAGAGAAATCCTGTCTAGAAAACAAAAACAAACACAAGCAAACAAACAAAAATGTAAAATGTAACTTTGGCTCTCACAGAAGGGAAATCTTAATTGAGAAAATGCCTCAACAAAATTTGCCTATAGGCTAGTCTTAGGACATTTTCTTCATTAGCGGTTGCCATGTTAGGGTCCAGGTCACTGTGGGCAATGCCACCCTGGGTAGGTGGTCCTTGGTGGTATAACAGGCTGAGCAAGCCATGAACAAGCCAGTAAGCAGCACTCTGTGGCCTCCATTTCAGGTCTTGCCTTCAGGTTCATGCTTCCACGGAGCTTGGAGGGTTCAAGTCTTAGACAATGTGTAAAGGATGAACACACATTATTAAATATAGAGGCTGTACCGTGCCAAGAGAGAGATCTTCATTAGGATCTAGTCCTGCACACTGTCCTGCTAAGAGTAATAGTAGTTCCCCCAAAGTGTGTTTAGTTTGAGCCTCACTACTATACTTAAACTGATGGTACTATCATAGAACAGGAATTAAAAGTTAAAAATCTGGGTATGGGCTAGTGAGATGCTTCACTGAGTAAACAACTGAGCACTCGAGTTAGTTCCTGGGAAACTATGTGAGGAGAGAATGGACTCCAGAGAGCTTTCCTCTAACTTACATATACATGCCATTGCTGTGGGATGTTCTGTATGGCAAATGTGTTGCTGATTAGTCAATAAATAAAACACTGATTGGCCATTGGCTAGGCAGGAAGTATAGGTGGGACAAGGAGGAGAATAAAGCTGGGAAGTAGAAGGCTGAGTCAGAGAGACACTGCCAGCCACCACGATGACAAACAGCATGTGAAGATGCCAGTAAGCCACGAGCCATGTGGCAAGATATAGATTAATGGAAATGGATTAATTTAAGCTGTAAGAACAGTTAGCAAGAAGCCTGCCACGGCCACACAGTTTGTAACCAATATAAGTCTCTGTGTTTACTTGGTCGGGTCTGAGCGGCTGTAGGACTGGCAGGTGAGAGAGATTTGTCCCATTGTGGGCCAGGCAGGAAAACTCCAGCTACATGCCATGACAAACAGACCCCCTCCCCATGCACAAGAAATAATGAACTGTTTTAGAAATTATGATTGCTCTGTATGGCAGAGTTTATTTATTTATTTTGAGTCAGGGTCTTACTTTGTAGCTCTGGCTGGTCTGAAACTCACTCTGTAGATCAGGCTGGCCTGGAACTCACAGCGAACAACCTGCCTCTGCTTCCCGAGTACTGGGGTTCAATGCCCAACTTGGGCAGACTTTAAATTTATCTAAAGCTTAATCACATGTTAGAGAGTCTTTTATAAGTAATATATGCTTAAAAGCAGACTCTGATAGATTATTTGTTACTGAGACATACCATGCTCGTGAAGAATTTAAAGAATCTTCTAACTCAATAGACAATACTTGATTGATTAAACCAAAAGTTAAAGCAGTCTTTAGACTCTATTAGACTCTTAACATATTAAATAACTCTAATATATTAATCAGTTAACTGACTCTACTATACTAATAATTAAATCACTAGGCTCTAATATAAGGAGAGTTTTTTCACTGTTGACTTATCCTTTCCTTCTTGGCTGCTGTTGTATACGGCATGCTCTGATGTGCTCAGCTTTCTGCCAAAGAATCCCTTATTGCTAAGAAGATGAGCGAACAGCTGACTTGATTCACAGCAGCAGGAAACTATCTTCCATATGAAACAGCTGTTAAGGATAGAAGGCTTATTTCTAACAGGGGGGCAGTATGGGGACACGCTATAGAGTGTTAGAAGAGCACACCTATACTTCATTTTGCAAAAAGGAATCTGCGCACGCACACTACACACTGCTAATCGTTTCTGTATTGAGTTAGATGTAATCCAGAGGGTGACACATGAGGAATTCAAGACTGGGTGGCCTTGATGTAAGAGACAACCTCATACACAGAGAGAGGAGGGGATATGGAAAACAGCACCAACACCATAAATCTGAGACAACACTGACCTCCTTGCCCAGAAGGGCAAGAGTAAACTATGAAATCATCCACTGCCTTTCTTTCCCTGCTCTATATAACCTGCTGGGTAAGACAGATCTTTGGGATGTCAATCTGCTGTCTTCTCAGATTGCTGGCTCTCTGAATAAGACACAGTTTTCGGATTCAGTTCCTAGCTCTGTTCACTGGATCTTGAAAGTGATGCATAGCATGGACCAGTTTTCCAGTTCACCTTATCTTCCACCATACGCACAGGAGATTAAGGCAAAGAATCCACAACTCACAAACACACAAGTTTCAACCTTATACTAGTGTTGTGTATAGGGCAATATTACTTCACTCCAAATTCAAAGCAGGTAATACTCTGATTAGTGATAAACACATGAAAAACTAAAAGGAGTGTGTACACACACACACACACACACACACACACACACACACACACAGGAGATGAGGATACACAGCAGACCCAGCACATTCACTCACCCGAATGTGACTCCTCTGATCTGCATATGCACATGAGTTTTAGTGTGAAACAAACGGCTTGCTGCAACCTTTCTCTTGGCTTCTTCAGGCCTTATCATTGTAGCCTCTCAGCTACAAACCACGTAAATTGCTATCACCTACTTAATCACAAAAGAAAATTTTAGAATATTTAAATAACCCAATATTTCATTTAAAAAAATTCTACCAAGAGGGAAGCATCCAGGCAAAGCAACCTGCTTTGCTAACAATTACACAAAGAAACCTTCAATCAAAAAGTTAAATACTGGGGCTGGCGGGATGGTTCAGTGGTCAAGAGTCCTGGCTGTTCTTGCAGAGAACCTAGATTCAATTCCCAATACCTCCATGGCAACTCCACCCTAAAGGGATCCGAAGCCCTCTTCTGGACTCCACAGGCAGCAGCCACACACGCAGTGCACAGACATACCATACAGGCAGGCAAAACACCCATACACATTAATAGAGAAAAAGTTAAATACTAAGCTTATTAAATACATGCTCATCTGCCAACAGAAATTCAGAAACTGCCTGAAAGGGGCTTATGAGAAACAAAGACACTCTGACTGCACAGGAACCTCCAAGAGTTCTTGAAGCACTGTGCCAAAATACAGGACAAAGAGCACATACTCTGTCACACGGGACACACATATGAACCACAAATACTTAAGCCCTTTTCTACATTATATTCTGAATAGAACAGCACTGTGGGTACAAAACTGAACACATGAAAAGGTTGAATTTCACCCAAATATTGCAATCCTGGTTAAGGGCTATATTCACATAATTCTACATATTACTATTACCATCAATATTACTTCTATTATGACCATTACTGCATGACTGATTGTGCTCATGATCTAGGAAACTACATTACTAGAAACACCCTCAAGTTTTAACCCAAATAAGGCCTTCAAAATTCCCACTTTTTTCCTCAGCACTGAATTCCTGAATTTATCAGTAGAAACATCTGGGTAGATTTTCCTTAAATGTATCTCCTTGCTGTAGGCCTGTGATCATTGACCTACCCCAGCCTGGGCCAGCACATACCAGTTCCTGATTCTAACCCTAAAGACATGATGACCTCAGAGAAAAACTATTCTCTAGTAGCCAACTGTGGAACTCTCCATTTCACCAGGCTCTCCTACCTTCCATTTGCTCCTGCTTGTCCTTATTCACCACTGTTTTTTACTCCCTACAAGAGACACTCCTCTTTAGCCCAACCATCAGGAAGCTTGTGAACCTACCACGTAGGGCTTCATCCTATTGCAATACTCCATTCACACACAGTCACGGCCTAACTCGATGAAGATTCTTTATGTTAAAACAATGTTTAGCGGGGCTGGAGAGATGGCTCAGAGGTTAAGAGCACTGGCTGCTCTCCCCAGGACCTGCGTTCAATTCCCAGCAACCACATGGTGGCTCACAACCATCTACAATGAGATCTGGTGCCCTCTTCTGGCCTGCAGGCATACATGCAGGTAGAACACTATACATAATACATAAATAAAAATCTTAAAAACAAAACAATGTTTAGAAACAACCCCAGGCCAATAACATTATGACAGGGATCAATTCGAGCCACCTGTGCACATGGATCTGTGAATTTTCTAGTGAGTCTGGCAACGTCAGAAGGACTTGGAAAGTTGGGCATTTGTTGAGAGTTGTGAAAATCCTTAGACCAAGGAGAGAGGTCATGGGATTTAAAGGAAGCTGAGACTCATAGGAAAAGCAGATGCCAATGAAACGAAAGAGACAGGGTATAGAAAACAGGGTGGGGCTGCTGAGTTACTGCGAACTGTGGGGATTATCAGCTTTCTGGCTGTGCCAAGCCTACAGTGACTATTTTGTTAATTGACAGCTCTGCACCGGTTTATTCTGAGTATCAATGTCAACAAAACACATAAGGCACAAATTGATAATTTATCTCAATAATGACACCTGAAAATAAATCATTTTTAAAAAAAGCCCACTAAAACTATTTCATCAACGTAATCGGATATAAACCCTGCCTGAGACTATCCAAAGTGTAACTGGCTTACTGAATGACCACAAAAATGTCAAGGGACAGGAAACATATCACAGGGAAGGACCCCTGCCTCAGCACCAGGACTCCAGATCCAGTGCAGTTTCTCCTGCCACGGACCTCAGCTCACTTCCGACAGCCCATCTAACAGCCTGCGCTCGGGACCTGCATTGGACATCTCTGAATCCTCCTCGCTAAGTCTTAATCAGTTCACTGCCTCCAACTTGAGGAGAACCTCTCATTGTCTTCAGTCTCTTTAACCATTTCCTAGACGTTCAGTAACCTGCACATTTGTATATCATTGTGAGAAATGTTCATGTGTAACCTGCCTGCCTGTTGACATTAGTGGTTAAGACTGAGATAAAAGAATCGCGGTTGCCAATGCCCAGCTCGCAAGAAGAGTCGTGTACTCGTCAAATCGTAACCAAAAACAAACAAACAAACCGACAAAGGCTGTGAAATGACTGGTTACTAAGTAAATTGGGATACTGTGGAGATACAATGGTATCCTACTTTTCTGACAACGTGCACAGAACCCAGGATCACCACACCCCGCGGCTGTTCCCCTCCCCCAACACCCCCTTCCCCGCCCAGAAGCCCAAAACCAAGTATTCCCACGACTCTCCGCCTACACCGCCCAGACTGCAAAGACGCGGACGCCCAGGTAACCCGAGACGCTGCGGCACTGGGCGCTCAGCAAGGGACAGGACCGCGACTGTGCCAGCTGACCCAGCTCCACCCAGCGGGACCCGGGCAGCGCTGCCCAGCGGAGCCGGATGAGACTCAGCTCCAGACTCCGCTGCCTTAGGAGGCCGCGTCCCCACTGTCGCCTCCGCTTGCAGCAGCCTCCTCCTCACGCCCTGCGGCACGCACCATTTTCAGAGACCGGGAGTTCTGATGTCCTCCTGAGACTCCTGCAGTCAGACAAGAGGATGCAGATACCGAGGGAAGAAATCTGGGGGCCTCAGCCAAAGACACAGGACGACAATATGGCGGGGACACACAATGGCACCCCAAATGTTGTGCAGCCTCCGTCACCGAAGACCAAAACTCCTCATTGGACAGTTCACACAGCCACCAAATGTTCTCCCTGATAGGCCAACAATCCGTGCGCCCGCCTCCTGGATCCTGAGTGGCAGGGGAAGCATCTCCTTCCTCGCAGGTTAAAGTCATTGAGAGTCCCCGCAGAAGATTTCACAGCTGGCCCTGCTGACTACTCTGGAGAGCACCTGGCCCTACCTGGGAAAAAAGTGCATTTAAAGCGCAGATTAACCTGGCTTTGCAGATACTTATTCGGGGGGAAGTCCTGCTACTTTTTCCTTAAAGTGGGTTGCCAGTGACCTTAAAGAATCTCACATTGTCTCTGGCGACCACTCATGTCCTCAGAGAAGACTGCCTAAGGCAGTTCAGAAATCTCTGGCATAGCCCGGAGGGCCTAATATTATCACGTCTCAGAAGTGGGGAATGAAGCAAATATTCAAGTCTTTCTTACAAATAATTTCTCAATCTGCTTTCAAACAATATATACGAACAAAGGAATGAGGTTACTCAAGACACAGAGAAAGTGAAATTTGTAGAGACAAAATTCCAAAAAGAAAATGAAAAATTCCTCCACTTTAACAACGGGTTCCTCAGTGCTTGCAGCCTGACCCAATAACTCGTGATATATTAGTCCAAAAAGCTAGAGCAGCGGTTCTCAACCTCTTTGGGAGGAGGGAGTCATATATTAAATATCCTGCACATCAGCTATTTCCATTCCAACTTCTAACAGTAGCAAAATTACAGTTATGAAATCGCAACGAAAATAATTTTTTGCCTGGGGTCACCACAGCATGAGGAACTGTATTAAAGGGTCGCAGCCTTAGGAAGGTTGAAAGTCACTGAGCTAGAGCCTCATTTCCAATGATCTGTGGCAACTGGCTCAAATGGGCAGTCTCCAGAGAGATGGGTGGGCATGAAAACCTTACTACTTATAAGATATTAGGAAGCCATTCTTGGGGGGTGCTGGAGAGATGGTTCAGCAGTTTAGAGTACTGACTGTTCTTCCAGAGGATCTGGGTTCAATTCCTGGCATCCACATGGCAGCTAACCACTGTCTGTAACTCCAAGATCTGACACCCTCACACAGACATACATGTAGGCAAAACACCAATGCACATAAAATAAAAATAAATAAATTTTTAAAAAGAAGTCATTCTGGCCCCTCATGTATGGATGCCCACAAGTTACCCATAAGATGAGATGAAATAATCTCCCCCTTAACTTGTTATAAAAGATCCCCACCATCTCTCATTTAATATGACTTGTACTTATCAAATTGGCTGTGGATGTCATAGAATGTATTTAATAAACTTTCTACTTTTACTTTTTGGTAAATTTATTTACAGCCCACGTTTTGATGTCACTACAGAAGATATTCTGATGGCCCCAGATGGATAATTATTAAAGGACTGGGGCTGGGGAGATGGCTCAGTAAAGAGCATTTGATAGTCTTCTGGAGTACTCAGGTTTGATTTCCAGAACCATGTGGTGGTTCACAGTTGTCCAGTTCCAGGAGATCTGATGCCTGATGCCCTGTTCTGGTCTTCAAGGGCACCAAGCATGCAATTGGTGCACAGACATACATGCAGGCAACCCCCCCCCCCATTGTCTTAGTTAGGGTTTCTATTGCTGTGAAGAGACACCATGACCACGGCAACTCTTATAAAAGAAAATGTTTAATTGGGGTGGTTCGCTTATAGTTCAGAGGTTTAGTCATGGTGGGAAGCAAGGCAGCATGCAGGCAGACATGGTGCTGGAGAAGGAGCTGAGATTCTTACATCTTGACTCACAGGAGACAGGAAGTGGTCTGAGACACAGGGCATGGCTTAAGCATTTATGAGACCCCCTTACAGCACACCTCCATGGTGACATACTTCCTCCAACAAGGCCCTTCCTACTTCAACAAAGCCACATCTCATAATAGTGCCACTCCCTTTGGAGGCCATTTTCTTTCAAACTACCACACCCACACCAAAAAATAAAAATTAAAATTAAATAAATAAATAAAAATAAAAGTAACCAACCTCCCCCTCAAACGTATACCTCTTCCAACAGCCCCAACACACACACACACACACACACACACACACACACACACACACACACACAATCAATGGTGGAGTCCAATGTGTGTGGGCCAACTGTTCCCACATATGGGGCCTGCTCTGGAGTGTGATTGATATTCCCAGTGTCACTCCATTAAAGAAATACGATTTTTCCCTCTCCCAGCAACTATTAATTGCAAATAGCTTCTTTGCACAGGGTGATACTTTGTGGCGACTTCATCTTCTCTGTACTAGGATTTTTGTGTGGCTTGATTGAGCTCATGCAGGTTTTTTTGCAAGCTGTCACAGTCTTTCTGAGTTCCTATGTGCATCAGCCCCGCTGTGTCTGGAAAAAACTGTTTCTTTGAAGTCACTGACCACCTCTGGCTTTTACAGTCACTCCACTGCCTCTTCTGTATAGATCTCTATCTTAATTACTTTTCTTTTCCTGTTCGATTCTTCAGCTGAGACAGTAAGAAAGATGATTTATTGTACATGAGTTACACTTGGCCACAAGTGAGAACAGAACTAGTTCGGAATGCCCCAGGCCCAGGGCAGAGGGCTAACAGGAACTGTGTAGTGGGTAGCTGTTCTAGCTTTGACCTGGAAGTACTATCCCCAGTGAGGCTTCCGGTAGCTGTCATGCCTACCTATGACTTGCCCCTGAGGAGGGGCCAAGAGGTGAGCCCTTAAGACCCGAGTTCCAGATGTGCTCTTGGTTCCTGGTGTTCCTGGAGGCTGGATGGTAGACTGAGCAGAGTTCTCCAGAGAACCCAGCTGGACTGCACCTTACCTCTTCCAGATCCTGTAACCAACCCCTTTACTAGCTGTAAGTTACCCCACAAAATAAATTTCTTTAATAAATCCCCCAATATCTGGTGCTCAGGTGTAGCAAACTCCAAACGCCTGGATTTATTGTATGTACTAGTAAACTAATTTATTAAAATATCAGCCTTAGCAGAGGAATCCACATCCTCACGATCGACGGTGGAGGAACAAGAGGTGTGGTTGCTCTTCAGACTCTGCGGAAGTTGGTTGAACTTACTCAGAAGCCATCAGCTCTTTGATTACATCTGCACTAATGATTGAAACAGCGAGAGACCCAAAATGTCCTAAGGTAGCTGCTGTAAGTACCATAGTAAACAGAGGACTAACACCCAAAGCCTTTGTGTTCAGAAACTACGGTCATTTTCCTGGCGTCAACTCTCACTGTTTAGGAGGCTGTCAGTATAAAATGTGGCAAGCCATTAGAGCCTCCTCAGGTGCTCCAGGCTACTTTGCAGAATATGCACTGGGGAATGATCTTCATCAAGATGGAGGTTTGCTTCTGAATAACCCTTCAGCTCTGGCCATGCATGAGTGCAAATGTATCTGGCCCGATGTACCATTAGAGTGTATAGTATCCCTGGGCACAGGACGGTATGAGAGTGATGTAAGAAATACCTCAACATACACAAGCCTGAAGACCAAGCTCTCTAAAGTTATCAGCAGTGCTACAGATACAGAGGAATATATATATTCCATATAATGCTGGATGGTCTGTTACCTCTTGATACATATTTTAGATTCAATCTTGTCATGTGTGAAAACATACCCCTAGATGAAAGTCGAAATGAAAAGCTGGACCAGCTGCAGCTGGAAGGGATGAAGTATATAGAAAGAAATGAACAAAAGATGAAAAAAGTTGCAAAAATATTTAGTCAAGAGAAAACAACTCTTCAAAAGATCAATGATTGGATAAAATTAAAAAACTGACATGTTCGAAGGCCTTCCGTTCTTTTCAAAATTGTGGGAAGGGTATATATATGTATTCTCATAAGTGAAGCCCATCAGAAGACCCACCAAATTTAGTAAGGAACTGTGTGCTTCAACATGAGTTTTCTGTGGGATACTGAATGAATTCTGGGAAATCCTGAAACAGATGATGCTTTGAACAGGTCGCACCTCACAGAAGATATGTTTGGTTACAGAAGTCATGTGGTAATTAAGTACTTAAGATGTTCATAACCTTTAGGCATTTTATTACTGTGCTAGTTGGTTTTAGTATCTATTGGTCTTAAATTGTTTGATGTTTGAAAATTTATTAATATATGTGCCAAACAAGAAATGGGAAGTCTTGTACTTTGTGCTTTGCTTTTAGTCATCTAAATCATGTGAAATTTGTGTGACCATTGATTTTCTTTGTGTCAAAAGCTGATTTCTCTTGACATTTACACTACTCAGCATTTCACTAGGTGCACCTACAATCCATGTGTACCTTTCACTGTAATATCCTTTAAAGAGATGTGTAAATGGGATTTTCTGTGTTAAAGTACCTGTATGTTTGAAATAGGAAAGAACTGGATGCAGTTTTCTATTTAAAAAAAATCAGTAAATTTCTAGTGAACTAACTTTCCCATTGAGATTTCAAGATAATGTTCACTTTTCTAGAACGAATGCTATCTTATCATTCACTGGTACAGAATCAATTGTTTGATTTTACTGAGAAAATATTCTTATCATTAACAAAAATAAACTATTGAACTGATCAGCTGTGCAAGGCTAAAAAAAAAGAAAAAAAATATCAGCCTTAGATAAATTACAGTTATGGATTCTTGTATGTTGATACAAATGTAAACTATTTTTATATTCTTATTCCAGATAATTTGTATTTGATACAAATACAGAACCATATTTGTTGTAATGTACACATATTTCTACTCTTATTTGAGATGTTTTGTGTATTAATACAAATATAAACTTACATTTGTCATACTGTATGTATGTTCTACCTCTGATTAGGATATTTTGTATATTGATACATATTTAGGATTATTGTCATATTGCATATTGTACTATACATTCCTACCTGTGCTTTAGCTGGTTTGTGTATTGTCACAATTTTTGAGGTCATTGTCCTTTTACTGTGCATATGCTTACAGACTGTTTATCCTTATGTGAAGCCTTAGTCCTTAGGTTATCTAGGTAGATAAGACTTACAGATTTATAGTCACCGATGCTTGTCATCTCTATAGTTATGGTAGTTAGGTTCTCCAGACTTACAAAAACATATGTCAGATGAATAGGTGATCTTCAAACACTTCATAGACCTGGGGAATATAGCATTTAAATGTTTTGATAACTTGGAATTCTGTTGACGTGAGACACAATTGCTCCTGGCAGCACCAATCTGACCCTGAGAGAATGTTGGGCTTCTGAGACATTTCCGTTTGGAAGTTTGTCTTCACCTTGGCACAAAATTGCCTACTGGGCAAAGAACTGCCCTTGCCTCGACTGCTGACGGTAAAATGGTCTGACAGATACTCTAGGCCTGTAGCCAATTTGAATGCACCAGTGATGCTGAGAAACTTTAGGTGACTGTCCAGGCTGTCAGCTGTCTCTGTCTACTCTCGAAAGACTCCCAAAAGTTGCTTGCATCCTTCTCCCGTTTCTCAGGTATTATTATATTCCTTCTCAGGTCTTTGATGGGATTGAAGACTAACAGTTATCGTTACAACCTACTTGTATCTTAGCTAGAACATAATAAGTTCTAAATTAGATTTAGGTTCTTTAGGGTAGGACACCTTTTGGAATGATCTTTGTAATGTGCCATTAACCTATACTCCAGACTTCTCTGGATTTTAGTATGTGTCTCTTGTTTGATATTGTTCGTGTTGGTTGTAGTTCCATCTTATCTAGATCATTATCCCTTATTCCTCCTGGACAATATTTGATAATCATTCCTATTGTATATAGTTTTGTATTAGGTTAGAACTTTCTTATTTAGACAAAAGGGGGAGATGTAGTGGGTAGCTGTTCCAGCTTTGACCTGGAAGTACTACCCCCATTGAGGCTTCTGGTAACTGACCCAGAGGCAGGGCCGAGAGGGGAGCCCTTAAGACCTGAGATCCAGATGTGTCAGTTCTCTTAGTTCTTGGTGATCCTGGATGCTGGATGGTAGAACAAGTGGAGTTCTCCAGAGAACCCAGCTGGACTGCACCTCACCTCCTCTGGATCCTGTAACCAATCCCTTTACTAGCTGTAAGTTACCCCCAAAATAAACCTCCTTTTTAACTACTTGGCGTTGCCTTAATAAATCCCCCAATAGAACTGTTTTAGTTGTAAGGCGCACAGTCTCTTAGGTGGTCTCTGAGAGTAGGTGCTGATGTTCCAGATCCACTGAGACTTATTGCCAACAGTAACACACAGTCCAACAACTTGTACCAGCATCCCAGCCTTCAGCACCTCTTAGTTTTGTTCCTTCAGCACACACTAATCTACTTGGACCTGTTTCATCTTTCTTGTCTTGTGCTTCAGGCTGCACATTCGCTTCTTCCTCCACTTTGTTCTCGTGGCTCAGGAGTTTCAAGAAAGATGGAGCTAAGGCAGAGAATTACTGGGAATGGACAAGTCTTTTGACACTCAAAGCCTGACTCCAGTGTCACACCTCATCCAACAAGGTCACACCTCCTAATCCTCCCTAAGCAGTTCCCATGAGCTGGAGACCAAGTATTCAAACATATGGGGTATTCTTATTCAAACCACCATAATCTTTAGGAGCGGGTATGACAAAAACATCCCATTTAGGGCTGAGGGGTCCAAGTCTCACATTTTCTGCACACTGTCTAGTTGTGGGTCTCTATGTTAATTACCATCTTCACTGATGAGGGTTGAGCTATGGGTATAGCTGATCTATGGGTATAACAATATGTCTTAGGCTATATTTATTTATCAGAATAATAGTAGTGGTTTTCCACTACTTCATACAGCCTATGACCTATCTAGTATCAGGTTCTTGGCCTTATTTATGGTGTTAGGTAAGATTTCCATCTCTTGAAGCTTGACTTAAATCCAACCAAAAAATGGTTGGTTACTCCTATAATATTCACACTACTATTGTACCAGTAGACATGCCTTGTAAGCAGGTCGCTATTGTGGCTCAAAGGGTGCAGAGCTGGGTGAGACGGATGATTACTTTCTTCCTTAACAGCATATATAGCATCTTATAGCACTGTGAACACTAGTAGCCAGTGGGGATGAAGCTTCAGGTTGAGTAACAGTTTTATTTTTTCATGTCCCTTCACATAGTATGTGATGTCTTCAGCAATAAGGTCTTAGCAGGAGGATAAGCAGTAGCACTGGCAATAGCCTGCAGTATTTAGGGTTCTGTTTACTGCTCTAAAGGCAGTGGAATCTGGTGCAATGGAGCCTAAAAAACGAGTCAGACTAAAGCCTCATACAATAGCTGTGGGGCCTTTACCCACCAACCCCAGAGCTCCCCAGAGTTTTCTTGAGTTCGAGCAGCAGGAAATATTAGATAGAAGGATTTATTGTGGAGATAAACAGAAAATAAAGGATAGCCTCGAGAGGGCCTGGAACCTATTCCAATGGGCCCGACTGTCTCTGCCCCAGGGTTTTTATAGAGACGCCAAGGGGTGGAGCAAAAGACCTCCTCCCCCAGCACAGCCAAGTGCAGACCATCCAAGACACCTGCACTCAGGCCCGTGGTCTAATCATCCTCTATGCGGACCTGCTGGGTAAAGCCACGAGGAACCCGAGAACGGGCTCCCACAAATAGCCAACTTTATTCAGAGCATCAGACAGTTTATACACTGAAGGTTAAGAGCAGTCATGTGAGCAAAGTTCTCATGTATATGAGCTCTAGCTGTATATAATCACAAGGACAAGCTGCACATGGCAAAAACATATTTTTCCATAGAGTCATACAAACAAATAAAGGTAGCCAATTGCAATGAATAATCTGAAGTAAACTTCATTCCTATCTGCTACACCTGGGAGGGACACAAAAACACATTCCAATAACAACTTCGGAGTTTTGAAGAAACTGAGGTCACAAGACTCTTGTTTTTTAAGAATTTTCTCACAAGCACTCAGAATTTACTTCATCCTTGGATGATGTGTGTGTGGGTCCCCTTTGGCCAATGGCTCAAAATGATGTAACTCATTCTTGGTACTGGGGTAGACTATGATGTCAAGTTGGGATATTGTCTTTTATGTGCTAACTCCATTAAGTGCCTCTTATATATGTATATATTTTAGGAAGCATATATAGTATTAGTTTCAGTGTGGCTCTTCAAAAGGTTTTCAGTGTTGGCTTTCCCTCCCGTATTCCATCCATTTCTCGGCCTTCCTCATCCTATTTAATCCTCTTACTCTAATCTCCTTCTTATCCCTTTATAACATTATTTGAAAACTCTCCCCTCCTGGGACCCCTTACTAGCTACAGATTATAAATTAAAGGAACAGTTCTCAAACATGAAACAGGAGAACATAACTCCTTGTTTTTAAAAATGAATTTATTTATTATTACTTCATGTGCGTGGTGTTTTGCCTGCATGTATGTCTGTGTGAGGATGCCAGATCCCCTGGAACTGTAGTTACAGACAGGTGTGAGCTGCTGTGTGGGTGTTGGGGATTGAACCCCAGTCCTCTGGAAGAACAGCCAGTGCTCTTCACCACTGAGCTGTCTTTCCAGGGCCCAGGAAACTGTAATTCTATAACTTGGGCAAACTTCCTGTCTCTTAATTTGGCAAGTCTCCTTAAATCTTTATTTTATTTAAAAAAAATTTATTATTATTTTTGTGTGACTGTGTATGATACACGTGTGCATGCTATGGCATGTGTGTGGAGGTCAGATGCCGGCTCTCTCCTTCCACCGTCATGTGAGCGGCAGAGAAGAAACTCAAGTCATCGTGCTGCGTGCGAAAGCTTTACCCTCTGAGCTTCCCACCAGACCCTTTGGTGCCTTTTTTTTTTAAAAAAAAAAAAAAAAGGTTTATTTATTCTTTTTAAATAGAGTTTACTTAGAAAGTCCAGAGATAGAAAGTTTTTTTTTTAATTTTTATTTTATGTGCATTTGTGTTCTGTCTGTGTTTGAGAATCAGATCCATTGGAACTGTAGCTTCAGATAGTTGTGAACTGTTGCGTGGGTCCACTGGAAGAGCAGTCG
This sequence comes from Peromyscus eremicus, assembly GCF_949786415.1. Taxonomy (NCBI): domain Eukaryota; kingdom Metazoa; phylum Chordata; class Mammalia; order Rodentia; family Cricetidae; genus Peromyscus; species Peromyscus eremicus. The sequence goes on along the minus strand of NW_026734286.1, from coordinate 3,613,887 downwards.
GTGAACTTAACGGCTGAACCACCTCTACAGAAACGAGTTCTGTAGACCAGGCTGGCCTCGAGATCCGCCTGCTTCTGCCTCCCCAGTGCTGGGATTAAAGGCGTGAGCCACCACCGCCCGCTTTTTGTTATTTTTTTTAAATCCTGTGTGTGTGCGTGTAGGTTTGTGCATGTAAGGCCAGAGGCATCCGATGCCATGGAGCTGGAGCTACAGGTGACTGTGAGCTGTCCAATGAGGGTGTTGGAAGCTAAACTCAGAACTTTTGCAAGAGCAGCAGTCACTTTTAACCCCAGTCGTCTCTTTAGCCCTCCCCCTCCTCACCTCATATTTGTCGTCCCCCCCCCCCCCCACACACACACATACACACGGGGTTTTGTTTTGTTTTGTTTTTTTCCGTGTAGCCCTGGCTGTATTGTGCGCCCTCTGTAGACCAGGCCGCCTCTGCCTCCTAAGTGCTGGGATTAAAGGCGCGCACCAACCACTACACCCAACCTCACCTGGTTTTTTATTTGTTTGTTCGTTTTAACTTCTATTTTTGGCTCTCCTTTTCAATGACCGAACTCACCAAACCTTATGGGTAGGAGATGAGCAAACAATAGATTGTAGGCTATCTGCCACCAAAAAAAAAAAAAAAAAAAAAAAAAATGTCATGACATAATACATGGAGATACATCTGCACAGAGAAACATTAGGTTCCATTACAGGAAAACAAAAACAAAAACAAAAAAACTCATACAACAAACTCCCTGCTGACAGCACAGAGCATGTTCAGGCACCTCCTGATCTCTCCTGGTTCCTTTGATTCCTGAAACATCAGTAAAATTCGCCAAACTATCCAAGTTGTGGAAGCCTTCCATTTCCCTCCATGACCCTCCTGAAACAATAAAAAATAAATAAATAAATAAATAAATAAATAAATAAATAAATAAATAAATAAATAAATAAAACCTACAGGATTTAAATGCAGTTATTAGAACAAAAAGAGATGCTGTCTCTGTCTCCATTCTCTGGCAGCGAGGACGAAGCAGATGGGATCAACAGCCGACAGCCGCTGCCCGGGTAAACAGGACGAGACAATAGGATTAAAATTCACCATGCCAACGGCTTGGGTAAAAGCGAGTCCCAAGTCTTCTGCCTCTCCTTGGTGGGGACTGGACAATCAAATGTGCGGCTTGACTCACACAGCGAGGAGGAGCCAGTCCATCGTCATGGTGGATGCTTAGAACTTGCCTGTGGTTTCCTGCGCCTGCCTCGGCGGCGTGGGGCTCCCATCATAGTCTTTTGGACCAGACTGTCTGCTTGTGTGACCAGTGCTTGCTCAAGCCTGCCACGTGCAGGCGCCTGTGGTCCCTTTGCGCCCCCCACGTCAGACAAGTGCCTCTGTGTCCCTGAGCAGGACCGGCAATTGGGGTGGGGGTGGGGCGGCGGCTTGTGGCCAGCATTAGCAGGAGGCGCCTCCCCTTTCCAGTGGTTACTAGACTCATTATGGTAAGTAGGAGCCTGGGCCACTAGTCCTTGGTACGCCAACTAAAGAGACAAGTAATAGTGAAAAGCGGCAAAAGATTTTTTTCCAATGAGACTATGGCCGGAGAATAAGGACTGGAGACTGAAACACCAATATTAATACAAAAAAGAATCCAGTTGGCAGAGAAAAGAGTGAAATCTCTTTCTCCACCTAGGCACCATACAAAACAACGGAGAATGCACAGGCCAGTTTGCAGAAAAAGAATGTGTCCCACCTAGGACCCATCAAAGCCTAGGCTCATCAGAGGAGAGTCTCAACTGAGGAATTGTCTAGATCAAATTTGCCTGTGGTGGGTAGATAGACTTGGGATCTTGATTATTAATTTACAGAGGAGGAGCCAGTCCACCGTCGTGGTCTGTATAAATCTCAGCACTCCCCGGACAGTGGTGGCTCACTGCCTTTAATCCCAGCACTCAGGAGGCAGAGGCAGGCAGATCTTTGTGAGTTCGAGGCCAGCCTGGTCTACAGAGCCAGATCCAGGAAAGGCGCAAAGCTACACAGAGAAACCCTGTCTCGAAAAAACAAAACAAACAAACAAACAAAAAAAAAAATCGCAGCACTCAGGAGGATCTTTGTGAGTTCCAGGTCAGCCTGGTTTACAGAGTGAGTTCCAGGACAACCAGGGCTACACAGAGAAACCCTGTCTTGAAGAAGCAAACAAACAAACAAACAAACAAAACAAAACAAAAAGGAAAGAAAGCTAGCTAAGCCGGTGGGGTGGAGACATAGGGGCCAATTATTAAATATTGAAATAAAGCTCAATTATTAGATATTGAAATTCAAGGCAACAACTCTTTGAGTCACAAAAAAAAAAGACTGTATAATCCCAGCTTAAGATGCAAAATCTGTCTTTTAGTAGCTATCAGCTATAAACAACTGGATCTGAAACTTGAAATATAATACCACTCACACGAAGGAGCCAGAAGTAGAGAAGGCCAAGGATCAAGAAGAAAGATAGCACATAATGCTAAAGGCCACAGATTAGGGGCTGGAGAGAGATCTCAGTGGTAGGGAACATTTGCTGCTCTTCCAGAGGACCCGAGTTCAGTTCCCAGCACCCAGGTTAGACAGCCACCCGTAACAGAAGTTCTTGGGTTCATCAGCTCCCAACAGCAGTGGTGTAAGAAGGAAGTGATTTAGGAATGTAAACATTTTTGTTTTGTTAATTTCCTTTTCAATTGTTCAGTTAGGAGATAGAAATATAGTTGATGTTTATGTATACAATCCATATTCAACTCCAAACAGGGGAAATACTAGACATAATAAATAAATGGTAAACGATCTGACAAAATACATTGTATAAAAATTCCATACTGAGTCTAGGTGTGTCTGCTATCTTACATACAGCCTCAAACATTGTTCTGTAGGCAGTTTTCTCCTTTTTTAAAAAATTTATTTTATGTGCATTATTGTTTTGCTGCGCATATGTCTCTGTAAGGGTGCTGGATTCACTGAAACTGGAGTTACAGGCAGTTGTGACCTGCCATGTGACTGCTGGGAATTGAACTCAGAACCTCTGAAAGAGCAGCCAGTGCTCTTAAGATACTGAGCCCTTTCTCCAGCCTGGCATTCTTCTCTTAGTAAGCCTGAAATCATTCACTGTTTGTAACGCAGTCTGTTTTTATACTTGACCGAGGAAGACTCTAGGAAGTCCAAGACGGCTTTTCCTGGTTGCTCTGAAAGAGAGAAGCTCTTGGGAGATGCCCCTCAGAGAGAGCAGCACCACTCTGAATAATTTTTATCTGTTTCCTCTAGCCAGTGTACACCGTATGAAAAGGAAAAAGTGAAGAGACTACATAAATCTTTAACGCACAGAGTACCTGATGGGAATCACTAACTAGGAAACCACAGACTTCCCGAGTGGGAAGGGCACTTCACATTTGCTTAAGCCTTTGTTCATCACAGTTTGTTGGCACCTTTGTTTTCTTAAAAGATTAATGGTTGGCAAAATGTTAGGCTGGGACAGCTAGGGGAAAAGACAAGCATGAAGCAGGCTGGAAAGACCCACACTCCCCATTACTACAGCCCCTCCCGCATTGTGAAGCCCCCATTACCTAAATGGGATCAAAACTGAGTTCTTCATGGCTCCAGTCTCCCTCCTGAATGACCACCAGGCACTCGAACAAGAATCTTATGTGAAAAAAAACAAAACAAAACAAAACAAAAAACAACCAGCTCTTACCTGACACATCACCTGTCCCTTTGCCCAGGGGTGTAAGGACATTAATCTTGGGTCTCACAATCGACTTCTCTGGGCCAGTGCACTGGGACCTGTGAACCTCGCAGCACCAGTAAACCTGAGCTGCCAATTCAATCTGATCTAGTCACTTCACGTTGCACAGGAGCCCCTCAAAAACTTTAATCTCTATAAAATGTCTTAGAAAGAAATGTAGAGGGTTAAGAGGATAACTTGCCCTATAAGCTTAGGTAACAACTCACACTTAAAAAAGAAACAAACAAACAAAAAAGTCAGGGAAGTCAGAGAGATGACTCAACAGTTAAGAGCACTTTTTACGCTTGCAGAGGACCCAGGTTTGGTTTCTAACACCCAGGTGGAGGCTCACAACAATCTATAACTCCAGTTCCAGGGTGTCCAACACTCTCTTCTGACCTCGGTGGCGCCAGGCATGCACAAAGTGCTCATACATACATGCAGGCAAAACACTCATACACAACCAGGTGGTGGTGGTGGCGGCGGCGGCGGCGGCGGCGGCGGCGGCGGTGGCGTACGCCTTTGATCCCAGCACTTGGGAGGCAGAGGCAGGCGGATCTCTGTGAATTCAAGGCCAGCCTGGGCTACAGAGTGAGTTCCAGGAAAGGCACAAATCTATACAGAGAAACCCTGTCTCGAAAAACCAAAAAAACAAAAAACAAAAAACAAAAAAACACCTACACACAAAAAAACAATCAAACAAACAAAAAAATAGAAACAAAAAAAACACTCATACATATAAGATAAAATAAATAAATCTAAAAATAATAACAAAACCCCCTGACATTCATGCAAGTCCATAGCCAGAGCACTTGTGGGTGTAGAGATAGGAGGATCTCTGAGGCTTTCGGGCTTGCCAGCCTAGTTGAAAAAAAAAAAATGTGAGTTCCAAGTTCAAGGAGAAACTTTGTAAAAAATAAAATATAGGACTGGAGATATGGCTCAGTGGTTAAGAGCGCTGACTGCTCTTCCAGAGGTCCTGAATTCAGTTCTCAGCAACCCATGGTGGGTCACAACCACCTGCGATGAGATCTGGTGCCCTCTTCTGGTATGCAGGCATACATGCAGACAGACCACTGTATACATAATATATAAAAAAAGAAACAAAGCAAAAAAGTATGGAGCAGCAGTATACCTGATACCCTCCTCTGCCCTCGATAGTGCTCTTGTATCCAGAGAGAGAGAGAGAGAGAGAGAGAGAGAGAGAGAGAGAGAGAGAGAGAGAGAGAGAGAGAGAGAGAGAGAGAGAGGAGGTCTAAGGCCAGCGGTTTCACACGGAGACCATTTAGAGCCTGTGAAGAGTCTGCAAGGTGACAGCTCTGTTGGCGCTTCCTGGACAGCTGCCCTCCCATGCATGTGACCTCCAGCTGCTTGGAACAACCACAGGAGTGTTGAGAGACCAGAAAAGCTACACAGCACTGGGAAGAATGAGAGCAGCACGCAGGTGTACTTAGAGATGCTGTAGTTTCTGTGGTTGTGGCTCTGCTTGCCATTGGGGATGTTTGCTGGACAGTTTTTATTTGGTACCTGTCCTAGTTAGGGTTACTCTTGCTGTGATGAAACACCATGACCAAAAGTAAGTTGGGGAGCAAAAGGTTTATTTGGCTTACACCTCCACGTTGCTGTTCATCATCAAAGGAAGTCAGGATAGGAACTCAAGCAGGGCTTGAACTTGGAGGCGAAAGCTGATGCAGAGGCCATGGAGGGGTGCTGCTTACTGACTTGCTCAGCCTGCTTTCTTGAGCAGCCCAGGGCTGGACCCTCCCCCATCAGTCACTAATTAAGAAAATCCCTTACAGCTGGAATTACGGAGGTATTTTTCTCAGTTGCAGTTCTCTCCTTTCAGATGACTCTACCTTGTAGTAGAATATTTTAAGGTATGTTACTTTTGTTTATGCTGCATTTGTTTACCTCTATGAAGCTGTGTTACTGTGCCTGTGTAAAACACCTGATGATCTAATAAAGAACTGGCCAATAGCAAGGCAGGAGAAAGGATAGGTGGGGTTGGCAGGCAAAGAGAATAAATAGAGTGAGAAAACTGGAAAGGGAGATCGAGAAGTAGCCAGACAAGGAGGAGGATTCCAGCTACATAGCAAGCCACGAAGTAAGAATAAGATTTACAGAAGTTAGAGAATGGGAAAGATAGATGGGATAATTTAAGATAAGGAAGCTAAGGCCAGGTGTTCATAAATAATAAGCCTCTGTGTGTGATTTATTTGGGAGCTGGGTGGCAGCCCCCCCCCAAAAAAAAAAAGAGTAAAAAGCAAATAACAATGTTATGGCGTTCCAACTTGGGCTCTTATTTCCATGCAGGGCTTAAGAAAGATGAATTAAAAAAAAAAAAAAAAAGAGTATACAGCTCCTTTAAGAGTTTCTGCCAGACAGTATCTGCCAGTCAGTAAGCCCTTGAGCAGCTAGTATGTTAAGTAGAAACAAAAAACTAAGTAAAAAACACCTGCCACAGTGCAAGCATCAGCATTCTAGAGATTTAGGAAGGTTGAATGCAGTTCCTAGTCAGACAAACCTTAGACTGGCAGAGTTTCAGGCTTGGCTTTCAGACCCAAGAAGTGGGCGGAGCCAGCTGAGAGCCACTCCCAGAGAATCGAGGTGTAGGTTAGCAGTTTAAAGGTTTGCAAATACAGTCAAAAACAGCTGAAGACACATAATAAAAGAGGTACAGATGGGAAAACCTCTAAGTTACAGTGTATTTAACAATGTGCATAGGCTGAAGAAAAGGAAAAGGGTATAGTCATAGAAAAGAAAAACGAATAGTTTATAAAATAAAGTCTTTAAAGAGAGTAAAAGAAAAAGCCACATAAGATGAGAAATACACAGGGAGTTTGGATTCTGTATGGTATTGTGTTGATTTTGAATTTTTTGATTGTTGGAAAGCAAAGGATAGCTGCAAAGAGACCTGGAATTGAAAGAGGGACTGTTGAAATAAATCAGCATATATACTTTAGGAATGTCTTAACTTTTAAGAAGTCAAAAAATATATTTATCAAATGGAAATCAAAAATGCTTTGGAGATTTGTTCACACAGGAGATGAGAGGCTGTGGATTCCTTCAGGGTTAATACGGATCAGGTTTGATCAGGCCAGACCTCCTGAAACTTGACAGATGATATCTATCAGCAAAGCTTACTGCTGGTCTTCCCAGGACATTTGGTCATTATCTCACAGTTTTCTCTCTGGGACCTTAAAGATACTTCATCTACAGACAGCAGGAAGCAGTACGGAGAAAACTACACCCACACTCCTGAGAATTGTGTGTGGGTGGCTGTCGGTTATTTGGTGGGCTATGGATGTTTGTTATCATTTAGGGAAATATAGTATATTGATACAAATTTTAAGTTATTTTTCTTACACTGTATATAAGTTTTTACTCTTATTTAAAGGGGTTTTGTATATTGATGCAAATTTAAGGTTGTTTTTGTTATAACATATTGTATACATATTTCTATTCTTGTTTAAGGTATTATACCTATGCAGTTTATTTAAAAATGTAAGGTAAAATTCTTGGTTTTAAAAACTGTTACTGTAAACTATATAGGATAATCAGGAAACATAGATTAGTGGTTAGTCATTTATAACAATCAAATTTGTAGATAAGTTAGATATGCTTTCCAGATCATATAGAGATGTATTTTAGATAGTCTTCAAATCTTTCAAAGACATACAGAGTATGGCATTTAAAATGTTTTGTTAACTTAGGGTTTTCATAACAGTGAGACACATCTGCTCCTGGCAGCAACAATTTACTTCAGAGATAACGGGCATTGCAGAAACTCCTTATGGAGTTTGCTTTCATTGTGGCAAGGTTAGCCACTAGGCAAAGAAAGTGTTCTTGCCTTTGACTGCTGACAATGGACTGTGCAGACTGGATATGTAGGACACAAAGGGAAAAGACTGTTGAATTTTGCCAAAATAAGACAGGACAGTCCTTCAAAATTCCTGCTTCACAGAAGAGTCTATCAGATTCTTCAGGACACAGAGTAAAGTGACAGACAAACGATGCCAGAACAAGGCAAGACAGTCCAAAATTTCTGCTTCATAAAAATGTCTGCCAGATACTCTAGGCCTATAGGCTGAGGATGGATGCCCCAATGTTGCAGAAAGAACTTTGATTGTCAAGGAAGTCTGATGTCTCTGTCGTTGCTAGAGTTTTGGAAGTTGTTTGTAATGCACTTTTTGTTTACTCAAATAATATTATCCTTCTGGGGTCTTTGATAGAGTTGGAGACTAGATAGTTACAGTTGCAGTTTTCCTTAGTTATGATAGAGAGTAAATAAGGTATAAAACTTTAGATTCATTAAGATAGGCTAGATAATGGAGTATTTTCTTTTAAGTTGCCAAACACAAATGAACTGGAATTCATTACATTGTGAATGTAATCTTATTGATAGTTGTTCTTATTGTGTACAGTCTTATTATGTTAAAATTAAAACCTTTCATTTCATTTTTTTAAGACCAAAAGGGGGAAATGTTGTAGAATATTATTTCGAGATGTGTTACTTTTGTTTATGCTCTGGAACATTTGTTTAATGATGCAAAGATATGTTTGACTTCATAAAATTCACCTTCAGTCAGGAGGCTCAATCAGCAACTAGCTGACAGAAGGAGCTAGCTGGGAAAGGATTTATAAAGAGAGGTGAGGAGAAGCACGGGGGCTTTTTGGAGGACGTGAGTAAGGAGAGGAGGTGAGCTACTTGCTGTTCAGCCTCTCTGAAGAGCAGAATTCTACCTTAACCTTTGAATCTTGAGTTCTTTAGAGAGAGAGGTTTAGTTAAGTTCTCTTCATGGCTTTGCAGGAGTTGGAGCAAGCCGGAGGGAACAGATTTCCCTCTAGCTATGGCCCTTGCAGCCTAACTGCTGCTGGTAACAGCGGAGTTGCAGTTGCTGATTCAGACAGCTGTGGCTTAAAAGGCAGCAGCCATTTACAAAAGGACAACACTGCCTTGTGTCAAGTTGTTATAAAACTAGCCAGCACTGCACCTGTAGAATTTGAGGTTTGTCTATAACTTGTACACATAAACAAAATTAGAGAAAGACTCACTTAGGTAGTCTAAATTTCCAACTCTTGGAGTTCTAAAAATGATTTTGAGGATTTATCTGGATAATATAGTTAAAAATAATAATACTTGGTGTTAGTCCCTATTTCTGGTGGATAGAGCATCAAAACTTGTGAAATTTCCTAAGGAGTATCTTGGCTATTGTATATTTCTTTCAGACAAAGATGACCATATACTAATGAGGTCATTCAGGATACCATCTTTAAAAATTTTTTTAACTGGGACTTGAGAGATGAGTCAGCTGTTAAAAGCATCTTTTAAAAGCAGACCTGGGTTTGGTTCCTAGCACTCCCATGGTGGCTTACAACTGCTTGTAACTCCAGTTCCAGGGCATCAGACACCCTCTGGCTGCCTCAGGCATTTGCACATATGTAGTACACAAAAATGCACACAAGCACACCTATATGCTCACTAAATTTAAAAAAAGAATACATCTTTTCAGATTTATTATGTTTTAATTTACTTGGGGGTGGGGGTTCAAGTATGCTACTGAGTACATGTGACGGTCATATGACAACCATGGGAATCGATTCTCCTTCTACCACGTGGGTCCGGGGAGTCGAATTTAGGTTGTTAGCCTTCACAGCAGGGGTCTTTATTGGCCGAGCCATTTTTCTGACCTAGGACATCATCCTTCTGTGCCTTGAGGCAGGAGGCTCTGGTGTCTAGACACAGGAAAGCATGCATTGGACTGCAGTCGTAATAGTGTGGGGGAACCCTAATAATTTTGTTGTTGTTTTAAATCTGGATTTTGTCAGAATTGAATTGTAAGGTACCTGGTTTGTGTTTGAAAATTGATTGGTGTTCTGCAAACCCACATAGCTAATGTCAGAGGTGATATCTCAGAAGGACACACGAGTTAAATGTTCAATTGACTGGGGTGAAGGTTTGTCCACTATTGAGTCTGTAGAGGAGGGAGCTTTTCATACTGGAAGGAGGGGAGTTAGGGATGTGGAAGTCCCAGAATGACATTTTCTGCCTCCTCTGGTTTCCCTCCCTGCTTTCCTGGGATCAAGGTATCCTGGGCTGCACAAGAACAGTGAAAGTGGTATTTAAACTTAGGAGCATATTTGATCTAAGTGTGGGGTTCCTTGTGAACTATGAGTAAAGAAGATAATTCCTGGAGTCCTTCTGCCCTTTCCTTGTGGAGACTTGTTTACAGGACAGTAATAGAAAATAATGGTTTTCTTTTGGGGGACCTGAGTAGATAGAATGACCATCTGTAGAAGCAAAAAGGAACTTTGGGAAGGGCAAGGTAGTGCACACCTTTAATCCCAGCACTCAAGAGGCAGAGGCAGGTAGATCTCTTGAGTTCGAGGCCAGTCTGTTCTACAGAGCAAGCTCCAGGTCAGCCAGGGTTACACAGAGAGACCCTGTCTTAAAAAAGAAGAGGAAGAGGAAGAAGAAAGAAAGGGAAATGAGACAGGGTTGGGATATGTGTCCTGGAGGAGAGATGCCTCTGAAGCTGGATCAGTCCTCACTTTCTAGCCTATCTAGCACCAACCCTAAGCTGCTAAACTTCTTTTGAGTAACAGAACCAACATAGGGCTGTTGCTGCCAAAGTGAGTGAAAGGACCAAGCAGACGCCATAACAGGCCGCTCAGTCTTTTCTCAGAGATCAGGCCTCAATTTCAGTTTCCTGAGACTTGAGCAAGCAGTTTCTGGGAGGGCCATGAACAAAAGACATAGTCCTTACAGTAGCCCCCTTTCTGTACATGCTCTGATTGCTCAAGGTTCAGCCAATTGTTTACTGTCTGGGACCCTTCACCAACTTGGAGCTATGTGCATGGGTCAATGTGAAAGCCTGGGCCACTGAGCAGACCCCACAGTCAGTATGTGCCAGGCCAGCCAGCCTCCATGGCAGCTCAAGGACAAAGCCTGGACTTGTCCACACCTGCCCAAAAATGGATAATTGTAACCCCCAACTAACCGTAGCCAATTAATTACTAACATGATTGCCACTCACATAAACCAATTCTGAATCTGTTCCTATGTAGTCTGTAGACCCCAAGCCTCCCTTGCTTTAAAAACCCTGCCCCAGGGGCTGGAGAGATGGCTCAGCGGTTAAGAGCACTGCCTGTTCTTCCAGAGGTCCTGAGTTCAATTCCCAGCAACCACATGGTGGCTCACTACCATCCATAATGAAATCTGGCGCCCTCTTCTGGCCTGCAGGTGTATATGCAGACAGAACACTGTATACATAATAAATAAAAATAAATCTTAAAAAAAAAAAAAAAAAAAAAAAAACCCTGCCCCATTGCTACTCAGGGTCTCTCCTGCTCTGTTGCTGCATCAGACGTGCCGAGTCCCAAGTTAACTTGTAATAGTAAAAATACTCTTTGCTTTTGCATTGGATTCGGTCTCTTGGTGGTCTTTGGGAGACTCTGGGTACAACAGTAAGGTCTAAGGGTTGTGTATTCTCATTGATTCTGTCTGCTCCCAGTTGTTGTTTTCAAGAATTTCCCCTACTGCTACCTGTCACACTCAGGATATTTCCTGCCTTTTTCTTTTCTTTTTTTTTTTTTTTTTTTTTTTTTTTTAAACTGGGAAAGAAAACAAACCCAATCTCTAGAAAAAGATCTCTAGACAGTAAAACAGTGAACAAAGGCATTGCAGGCAAATGCTCAGAGAAAGAGGAAGGGAAAATTCTGCCCGTGAGAGGACATGGATCCTTTACAGGGGTTGGGAGAAGTTACCTGGCTTTGTCTCATGGTTGTGATACCTCTACATACTTTACTAGAATGAAAGAAAAAGGTCTACTGTCCTCAGGGAGTAAGTTTACAATGACACTTGTCTCCCTGAGCATGTGAAGTGAGGTGAAGGCTTAGGAGCTAGGTACTAATTGCTTATAACACAGATCATGGCTGGGCAGTGGTGGCGCACGCCTTTGATCCCAGCTCTTGGAAGGCAGAGGCAGGCAGATCTCTGTGAGTTCAAGGCCAGCCTGGTCTGCAGAGTGAGTTCCAGGACATCTAGGGGCTACACAGAGAAACCTTAAGGTCTGTTGCTCTTAAGAGGGGAATTTTGCTCCTTGGTTTTGGCTTTTTTAACTTTTGAACTTTTTGTCTCTACACAAGTGTCTGTGTGTAGAGCATGACTGGGAAGTAGGGACACGGGAAACTGGGGTGCAGATGTGACTGAAGTGGTGGCTGCTGGGGTGGTGGTGTTTTCTGGATAGTGTGTTGATCTGAAATGCACAGTTCCTGTGAAGGCCAGGCTTAGGGAAAGCCTTCAACAGTGTGGGTCCTGTGGAGAAAAGGTGTCTGTATTCCCGAGTTTAGGTGAGAATGTTTAAAGGAAACCTCTACCCTAAACCAGGGCCATGTGACAAGCCCAAGGCTTCAAAAGTGTGCTGTCCATGGAGTTCCTGGAAAGCAGCCTGCTGCACCGTGTGCCTGGAGCCCAGAGATTCAGAGACCCCCGGAATCTGGCTTATCTCTCACTTTGCAGTTTACAAAAATAAAAAGCAGTTTCTGTGTCTGGTGGAGCCAGGCCCTTCTCCTCTCTCCTCTCTACCATGAACACTGATTTTCAGGCCCTATAAGGCTCACTCTCCTGTACCCTGGGATACTGAGCCCCAGGGTTTGGGGGCGCCATTTGTTAGAGGGCCTCAGACCTTAGCACAACTGACACCATGATAGAAGTGCCATCCACCTGTAAAAGAGCCCATGGACAGCACTGCTAGCCAAAACCAAAACAAAGACCTCATCCACCGAAGTCCGTAGTTCTGAGAAAGCCTTTAAATACGCTAACAGGAATCAGAGAAGCTGGGGGAAGGAAAGGCCCGGCCCAGTCCTTGGGCTGCTGTTTAGGGTGGCAGGTGAGTTTGCCAGCCAGGGTGACTGTCATAGCTACTGAGAGATGCTGGGAAAGCTGGCAGAAAGCGACTGCTTTGATGGTAACAGGCCCCTCAGTTAACCATTTGTCCCAGGTTTGATACTTAACAGGGATTTTTGCTATTATTTGGGGTCAATTTTTCACTATAAATTCCACTTCCTCTGTGACTTGACTAACTGTAATTGCTTATTTGAGTGTTTTTATGTTATCGGTTGACGATGGGATTGAGAAAGCCTTGGGCACCGGCCTCGTTCCAAATTCTGAGGTGAGAAAATAACAGTGTAGTCAGAAATAGGTCAGCAAAGGAAAATGAAAAAATAACTCAGTTTGACTGCAAAACAGCGAGAGCAGACATTTCCCCCCCTTCAAGACAGGGCTTCTCGGTGTAGCCCTGGCTGTCCTGGAACTCACTCTGTAGCCCAGGCTGGCCTTGAACTCACAGAGATCGGCCTGTGTCTGCCTCCTGAGTGCTGGGATTAAGGGCTTGCAGCCTGGCTGAAAGCATACTTTTATTGGTCTGAGAAACTGAGGCCTTCAAACCTGAACCTACTGTGCAGGGGCTGAGAATCAGTTTTTCCGGTGGAGAGCAGGGAGGGGCTGGTCCTGGCTTCAACAGGCCCAGAAAACCGGTTTTCTGGGCAAACTGGTTTTCTCTTTCTTTTATTTATTTGTTTCTTTATTCTCTCTCTCTCTCTCTCTCTCTCTCTCTCTCTCTCTCTCTCTCTCTCTCTCTCTCTCTCTCTCTCTCTCTCTCTCTCTGGAAATTGCAGGATGAAAGGCAAACCAGATTGCCTGTTTTTTTGTAAATTCTGTGGGTAGAAGGTTTCCTGAAGTCTTGAGCAGGTTGGTGGGCTGTGGGGTGATGGGGGCAGGGGATTTCCTTTAATGAGGCCCTCCCTCCTTATCCAGCGGGACCAGTCTGTTCAATGCAGCCTTTTGAATTGTTTCCATGGCAACTGAGTCTGGAATTCTCCAAACACTTGCTGTCACCCACTGAGGCGGAAGAAATAAGAATTGTTATTAGCAAGTGGAGGCCAGGACAAATTATGCTTAAATGCACTTTCCCCCAGATGGAGAAAGAAAGCTAGGGCACAGAGCGCGTAATTTCCTCACTACTTCGCCTAGGAAAACTTGTCTCTTGTCATTAGAGCGCCAGGACCTGAGCTGGCCAAGGGCTCGCTGGCCTATCAGAAAATTATTTGAGTGCGTGAACTGGCCAATGAGGAGTGTGTTTCTTAAGTGCAGAAAGCTGCCTGCAGGTCTGTTAGGTTCCTCGCCTCAGGCATGTGTGTGTTCTTTGTAAGTAGATCTTAGATCCCATGCATGTATGTGTTCTTTATAAGTAGATCTTAGATCCCAGGCCTAGAAATCAAAATCGCCTTCACTGACAGCAGGAGCGGCAGGACACCAGGACACTCAGTAGCTGGAAATGGTACGTTCCGCCCTCATCTTGGATGTGAGGAGAAGAGATGCTCTATGGGACCGGAACTTCCAAGGTAGCCGAGTCTGCGTCTGTGACTCATCCGGCTCTGCTGGGCAGCGCTGCCCGGGTCCCGCTGGGTGGAACTGGGTCAGCAGGCACAACCGAGGTCCTGTCCCTTGCTGAGCGCTCAGTGCTGGGCACCCTCAGCCCGGGTGGTCTCTGCATTCTGGACCTTGTAGGCAGAGATAGGGTCGTGGGGAACCTTGGGACTCCAACTGCGGCTTATGTGTAGGATGTGTGGAGGAGATGTGTGTGGCGGGGTGGACCTGCATGGATGGTGAAGGTTAGGACACTGGGTCTCTAACTGCTACTCTCTTCCTAAAATCTTGCCACATCCCTTGCAGTGTCTCAGGGTCCAGCTATCCAGAGCACCTGTGACTCTCAGTGTAAAAAAATGAGGCAGACACGATCTCAATGGACTGAGACTAATTTATTGGAACAACGAGGAACCTTTCCAGTACAATGCCTGAGTGCCCGAGGGTCTGGGGCATATGTATATACACATAGGTAGCCACCAGGAACTTACAGCTATTTTTTGTTGTTTGACCGGGACTGTAGGGGCAGGGGGAGGGTTGGTTTTGATACCCGGACATATTGTTTCTGCACGTGAAACACACGTGCTCTCCTGAAGCTTTCTTAGTCTCAAACAACTTAACTGATACATTAGAGATTTAAGTCCTGTTTTTTCTTTTCTTTCTTCCTTTCTTCCTTCCCTCCCTCCCTCCCTCCCTCCCTCCCTCTCCTTTCTTTCTTTCTTTCTTTCTTTCTTTCTTTCTTTCTTTCTTTCTTTCTTTCTTTCTTTCTGTCTGTCTGTCTTTCTTTCTTTCTGTCTTCCTTTCTTTCTTAAAGCACTTAGGAATTTTGTTAAGGAATCCTCCTTGACTGTAGCTCAGTGGTTCTCAACCTTCTTAACGTTGTGACCCTTTAATACAGTTCCTTATGTTGTGGTGACTCCCAATCATAAAATTATTTTCGATGCTACTTCAGAACTGTGATTTTGCTACCGTTAGGAACCGTAATGTAAATATCTGATATGCAGGTATCTGATATGCTCCCCCCCCCCGTGAAAGGGTCCTTCGACCCCCAAAAGGTCCACAGATTGAGAAACACTGCAGTAGCTCATGTACCCCAGACATGGAACATTTAAGACTACCCACTTTTCAGAATGGTTCAGAGGAGTGTAATGTTTGCCCCTTTTCTTGCTGACTCTGCTAAGGAAGCTTTCTTTAATGCTTTGGGCTTTCCCCCTAATATTTTGGCTTCCTGATTCTCTAAAGCCTCATCTCCACTATGTAGCTGATTGTCCACCATGAGGGGGACCTCCTTGATGGTTTAGAATGGTGGCAGGACCTTTCTTCCTTCTCTCTTCCATTTTCTTCTTCCATGCAACCACTGACATTTTACAGCTTGCTTGTCCTGCAGTTTTTCAGGCTCTAGTAAGTTTGTCCTTGAGCTTTACGAACAAACAAACAAAAAACACGTTTTCTTTTGACTTGGAAGGCAACAAAAGCACATGAAATTTAATGTCTTTGTCTTGTTACTGTTGTGGTTTCTTCCTTCTGGGAAATTGAAAGCATGGAGTTCATGTGCTAAATTTATTGCGGTGGATTGTAGGGGTAGTGGGGCCTCACAGAACCACCCCTAACCTGGGCTTAGAGCTCTTGTATGACAGAATTTTCCTGGGGAGACTCAACACAATGCACATCTACTCACCCCAGAAAAGAGCCCAGAATAGTCCAAAGTATTACTGATCCAGAGTCCAGTTGGTGAACCAATGCATGTTTATTTTGGGGCTACTAACAGGATTATGGAGGGGTTTACAAAGAGCAGAGACAGCTCCACAGCAGCTGCACCAGCAGAAAGCCCATCCCAGCGTGGGTGCAGACTCCTGGCCCTGCCACCCTTGATCTCTCTCTTTCTCTTTTTCTTTTTTTTCTTTTTTTTTTTTTTTAAGATTTATTTATTTCTTATGTACACAGAAGAAGGTGCCAGATCTCATTACAAATGGTTGTGAGCCACCATGTGGGTGCTGGGAATTGAACTCAGGACCTCTGGAAGAATAGTCGGTGCTCTTAACCTCTGAGCCATCTCTCCAGCCCCACCCTTGATCTCTTCTACTCAGCTTCCATGCAGCCCCAGTACCAAGGTCTCTTCCAGCAGTTTGGCTGGACAGAGGCTCTACCCTAGCGGCTGCTTACTCTCTTTTATACTGCTGGTAGGAGTGCTCAACAGTCTTCCACATTCCTATTCTTTCTGGATATATGTGACTTTTTGTTTACCTGCTTAGGGAAAAACATCTCGGTTTGGAGGAACATGCTGTACAGGAGCTAGTTTATTTTTTTTAATAATAAGGATTTGTTTTGACCATCTCATAGCATCAACACTAAGGACCAATGTGATAATGATCAAAAAAGATGCCACCCCATCAAGAATACACAAGTGTGTGTACTTCTTGACTTACGTTTGAATTTTATTATAATGTGAAGATCACACCAGTCCACAACATGAACCTGAGGACATTGGGTCCAGGGAGATTGGACAGTCTTTTCTGGACTCTGAGAACACTGCACTCGCGTGCACGTGTGTACACACCACACATAGATGCACAACACATTAGAAATAAAACTGAAGTTTTTTAAAAAAGAAAAGAACACCTTATGCCCTTGTCAATGCTGTTTCTCCAGTTAGCCTATCATAAGGTGTAGATGTAACCAACCTTCTTATTAAATAAGAAACACAGAACCAATGCAAAGAAGAAAGCCAAGAGGTCAGAGCTAAGAGCTAAAACCTTACCCTTCCTCCTGCAGTGGTCTTACCTCTCCGAACTCACTACCCCTATGTTAAAGTCTTTATATAGAGTTCCTGTTCTGCCTTCTCATTGGTTGTAAACCCAACCACATGACCACCTCGTCACGGCCTGTCTGTATAGGCCTCCAGGTTTTCCATGCTTGGTATTGAGATTAAAGGCATGTGTATCCAATAATGGCTGTATCCCTGAACACACAGAGACTTACCCAGCTCTGCCTACCAAGTGCTGGGATTACAAGTGTACACCACCACTGCCCTGCTTTCCTATGGCTTGCTAATAGCTCTGACCCCCGGGGAACTTTATTTATTAACATACAAATAACATTTTAATACAAATAAAATATTACCATAATAAGGACTGGTGGCCAAGCTTAATTTATAAGGGCTGCCAGCAATCAGGACCTTTTTGTTTCAAAATTTTAAGTACATTGTAAAGTAGAAGGACTTTGGGCTAATTTTAGAGTTTTAATTTATGTGAGGACTCACTATTCTCTGTCTAGCTATTTTGAATTATATTTTTTAGTCTTTTAATATGTATGCAAGGCCAGAGGTGTTGGAGTTCCTGGAGGTACTGAGTTACAGGCAGTAGATAGTCACACAATGTTGATGCTGAGATTCGAACTGAGGTCCCCTACAAGAACAGCAAATACTGTTGAGCTATCTCTCCAGTTGGGACCCACTCATCTTACAAGCAAATGTGGTACTATGTTTACAATATAAAGGTATGAACACACGTAGACAATATTTATTTAATAGGTGCCATAAAGATAATTCTCAAAACTTTTATGGCTTTTATTTAGAGTATGATTTGTCAGTTTTTAGGCTAGATTGTTAATTGATTTTTCTTTTTTTCTTTTCTTTTTTTTTTTAAAGATTTATTTATTATGTATACAGCATTTATGACTACAGGCCAGAAGAGGGCACCATATCTCATTACAGATGGTTGTGAGCCACCATGTGGTTGCTGGGAATTGAACTCAGGACCTCTGGAAGAACAGACAGTGCTCTTAACCATTGAGCCATCTCTCCAGCCCTGATTTTTCTTTATAGTCTTAATGAGTCCTAATCTGAAGTGCATGTGGTTGAGGGCACGCGGGGTTTTTTTTTTGTTTTTTGTTTTTTTAAATATTTATTTATTATGTATACAATGTTCTGCCTGCATGTGTACCTGCATGCCAGAAGAGGGCACCAGATCTCATTATGGATGGTTGTGAGCCACCATGTGGTTGCTGGGAATTGAACTCAGGACCTCTGCAAGAACAGCCAGTGCTCTTAACCTTTGAGCCATCTCCCCAGCCCCCGAGGGCACGCGTTTTAATAGGAGCAATGTAGAAAAGTAAGATGCAAGGACACGGATGCCACCCTGATCTCTAAAAGCATGCAGCAACCACTTGGTTCTGATTTTATTCATTTATTTTATTATTATTATTTTGTTTTAGTTTTTGGAGACAAGGTTTCTCTGTGTAACTGCTCTCGCTGTCCTGAAACTCACTTTGTAGACTAGGCTGGCCTTGAACTCACAGAGATCCCTCTGCCTCCTGAGTGCTGAGACTAATGTGCCACTGTCTACCTTAATTATTTTTAAAGGTACTATTTTTTTTATTTTGCTTTTAGAATTGCATAAATGTAGAAAATATATTTGAGCATATTCACACAAACCTCATGCTTTTTCCTAACTTCTCCATCCCCCCCCCCCGTATATCACTAAACATTTTATTTATTTATTTATTTATTTATTTATTTATTTATTTATTTGGTCTACTGTATCTTGCTCCTTTTATATGCATGCTTGTAAGGCCATGCACTAGAGTATAGCTGATTTATGAACAGCCATCTTTTAAAGCAAACTGACTCTTCCTTTCCTAGCAGCCATTAACAGTGAGTAGCTCCTCAGTTAATGGTGTGGGGGGTCGGTTATTCTAGCCCCTCCCCCATCCATGATGGAATGTTGACTGCCTTGATCTTGTGCAGACGAACAGAAGTGCTGTTATTTTATACTGTAGTCCTGTAGTGTCCACTAGACAGTTTTACTCCAACCTCTGGCTTTCGCAGTCCTTCTGCCCCTTCTTCCTCAATGTTCCCTGAGCCTGGGGGAATGGGGGGGGGGGGATAGAGGCGTGGCGTAGATATCCCACTCATGCCCCAGCGCTCCATACACGGTTCTTCACTTCACATTGACAAGTTGCGGGTTCCTGCATTAAGAAATGTTCACTGCACACAGAAACATCTCCCCTGAGGATAAGTGTGGCACTTGTGACCATAGAGATAGGCATTTTGAAAGTGTTACCACACAAGTGTTACCATACAATAAAATAGATTTACTCCTCAGGCCTGTGACCTTTCCAGCTTTCAGTCAGATTTACAGGGACAGACATGTTTTTCCTCATGTGGAATGGGGCCTAAGTCCAGTCAGAATGAAATCTGTTGTTGCCTTAGTTGACAACCTGTGGCTTCTGGGAGGGAGCATAGTGCCCTGTGGAGGGGACTGGTTTTAGACATTTATTATAGACATTTGTTGCAGTTAATAGCTTTGGTCAAGTGTTCTACTTTAAAGCGTGTTTTAGAAATTATAGAGGTGACATGTTGGTGAATTAGAACTTTGTCTAAGATCATGTGCCATCTTTTGGTTGTTTTATTATCCAGTGACTTTCTCAAATAAAAACGGTGTGATGGGCCAGTGTGATGATACACTTGAGAAGAGGGAAGCTCAGTTGAGGAACTGGTTCCATGAAACTGGCCTGTGTGCATGCCTTCAGGGCATCTCCTTGATTGTTAATTGATGTGGGAGGGCCTACTCCAATGTGGGTGTTGTCATCCCAGGTATATGGGCCTGGGCTTGTACAGTGCTCATCTCAGCTCTCTGCCTCAGTTCTTGCCTGCATGTTCTTTCCTTGAGTCTCCTGCTTTGGCTTCCCCAATAATTGACTGTGACCCACATATGTATATGTACATATTTTACGTATGTATAATCCATATGATCACTTTCCTGCCCAAGTTGCATTTGGTCATGATGATATAGCAATGGAAAGCAAAATAGGACACAAATAAAATGAATTACTTGTCATGAGTCCTGTTTGATGTTTGACTCAGGACCGGACCAAAGAACCCAGCTATATACCTTGTAATACTGGCCTTTAGTGCAGTCACAGAACATATATTCAGGCTCCTAACAATTTGTAAGAAGTATTAAGTAGACACCTACTGATATGGCTCAGCAGGTAAAGGCACTTGCTATGCAACCCTCATGGTCTGAAGTCAATCTCTAGAACCCTTGCTAAGTTAGAAAGAAAGGACCAACTCCCACAAGCTGTTGCTGATTTTCACTAGAGCACTGTGGCATCCTCACACTCTCCACACAATATACACTAAATCATGGTTTTAGAAAGGTGTAGAAATACTGTCTGCCAAACCAGATGATACAGAATCATCATGTAGAGAATATGTTGGTTTCTAACCAGATAGCATCCCTCCGATGACCATGTGAAACTATTGCTAAGATTCTTAGGGGAAACAGATAATGATATTTTTCACTTGGGGTATAGTTGTCATCAACTGTCTGAGAAATCTACCTTGTTCTTTACAGCTATGAGGGGAAGGAATCATTGGAGATCTCAGTTCCCAGATACCAGGAGAACTGTTTTGTCCAGCATTTCTAAACACACACATTCTAAGGACTGCTGATATTGACTCCCTGGAGGGTATTAGATGATCAGAATTTGTGATGAAAGTTGTTAGAAAGATGCAGTGCAGAAAGAGAAATTAGCACAGTGGTGTGCACAAGAGCTCATGCTATCTTCATGTTTCCTTCCCAGAAAGCTCTAATATACTTTTAGCATTTGTGTTTGGGGGAATCTTAGTCTGTATGAGCAGTGGAGTGTGATGACTATAGGTAAACTGCATGTTTTGCAACTCTGTGAGTTTGGTGTCCTGGGTTTTAGCACCAAAAATGTTAGTAAACTGATTGCAAAAACTCTGGGTTTGGTACCCCAGGTTTCAGCACCAAAAATGTAGGTAAATTGGTTGCAGAACATGAGTTTTGCACTCTGTGGGTTTGGTGTCCTGACTACCTGAGGAGTCAGGCAACACCTTGAGCTGTGTAGCACAGCTGTGATGGCTGAAACTGCAAGGAGA
This sequence comes from Peromyscus eremicus, assembly GCF_949786415.1. Classification (NCBI taxonomy): domain Eukaryota; kingdom Metazoa; phylum Chordata; class Mammalia; order Rodentia; family Cricetidae; genus Peromyscus; species Peromyscus eremicus. Next base: position 3,592,820 of record NW_026734286.1, on the reverse strand, counting down.
CAGTTCAACCCTGGAGGGCGAGGTATCCTGGACACCTCGAGCTGTTCTGCCCTGAGGGTGTCACGAACACCTAGAGCTGTTTAGCACAGCGCTGACAGCTGGGACTGCAGAGAAACAGCCCAACCCTTGGAAGGAAATTTTTCTGACTTCTCGGGAGATTCAGGCCTGGAACTGCTTCAGCAGGGAAGGGTACCCTGACTCTTTGGGAAAGTCAGGCTATACCTGGTGTGATGGGGGATGGTCTCCCTGCAGGATATAACAGTCCTGTTCCTCTCCTGGAGAGCTGCTACAGCTGAGCTTTGCTCAGCCCCCACTTAAGGGGGCTTCCCAGCAGAGCTCTGCTTCTCCAGCCTAAGATGTTGCTTCTTTTGCTTCACTCTGCCAAAGGGGAAACCCCTGCAGAAAAGTAGCAATCTCCTTCAGCTCCAGAAAAAAGTGTTATTTATAGTTCTCTCTGTCCACTGAGGGACGTCTGGGCAAAGATCTTCTGTTCGGCTCCTCCTTGCCCTGCTCTTTCAGCTCTCTCTCTTGTCCACTGGGGGACTTCTCGGCAAGGATCTTCTCTATGCCATTGAGGAAGAGATTTATTTGGGAAGGAGGAGTCCAGGAGAGTAGCTGCCTCTACCAGGGTGGAGAAAAAAGCCTTTTTTTCTAACTGACTATGCAGGGTGGTTTACACAGGAAGTCTTGGGGGTGGAGTGAACCCCGGGCCCAGGGTTCTACTATCCTGCTCTGTGATTGGTTGGTTTCACAAGTCAGTTGGCCAGGGGCAGAGATGGCTCTTATATGACTGAGTCAAACTGTTTCTTTCTGCCCTAATCTGAGCCATCTTTCCCTAGCTCTGGGCTCCAGGGTCAGGGTGGGTTTCTTTAGCCAGCCCCTTTTCCCTACAATGACGAAGACAACTTGTGGAACATAGTGTCGTGTCAACTTCTCATTAATTCTGTGTACATCTCCAGTACCATGAGGCTCACTTTCCAGGAAATATATTTGTGTATTTTTAGGAGTCAGTGAGCTTTGAAGATGTGGTTGTGAAGTTCACCAAGGAGGAGTGGGCTCTGCTGGATCCATCCCAGAAGAAGCTGTACAAAGACGTGATGCAGGAAACTTTGAGGAACCTGGCTGCTACAGGTACACATGAGCATTGCCTTTTCTAACGCATCAACAGGACAGTGTTTCTAGCTTATCAGTGTTGATGTATGAAATGGAATATGGGAACGGAAATGGGGGTGCATATATCAGATGTGATCACTTAAACCTTAATCTAACTGGCATCCAATATTTTCTCTATAATTAATAATTGGTGATTTCTCTGGGTCTGCATTTTAGGAAAGAAGTCAGGCAAACAGAAGGTTTTAAGTGAGTACGAAAATCTCTGGAGAAAACTAAGGTAATTTGTTTCCTAAAAGATAACAATATTCCCAAATGGTGATACAATAGAACATTTTACTAGGAAGTAAAAGATGCATTTGGTATCCATGGTCAGACCAATTTCAACTCAAGAAAATGTCTTCCAAAACTTGTGTCATAAACATCAACACTAGAAGATGCTGAATATTGTAATGTTGAAAACAACTAGAATGTCATGTATTTTCATAGTTCATATATACAAACTTTAAGCCATACAGAATGTCTTTGTTTGGCTTTGTATTGCTGTGCTGATGACCATAAGCCAAAGCAGCATGGAGAGGAAAGGATTAATTACACCTTGTAGTTAGCAGTCCATGATCAAGAGAAGTCAGGATATGAACTCCAACAGGAGCCTATAGGTATGAATGGAAGGCAGAGGTTGTAGAGGTATTCTATTTACCGTCTTGCTCCCCTTGGCTTGCTCAGTTTGCTTTCTTATATATCACATGACCACCAACCTCAGAATGGCTCTGTAGGCTGGATGCTTCCAGATCCATTAAGAAAATCTTCATAGGCTTCCCTATAAGCCAATCTGGTAGGGGGCATTTTCTCAATTGAAGTTCACTCATATTACTCTACATTTCATTAAGCTTACAAAATACGAAGCAGAACAATTGACCCCTTGTCAACTTGACACACAAACATATCACTATTAAACCATAATCTTTCCTACTTCTTTGTCCCCAAGATGTCATGTTGATATCTAAATATAATTTAAAACATAAGAAAGTGTCTTACAAAATTTCAACATTTATAAGTGTAAGTTCTCCTTCAAAACCAAATGTGTCTTTAAAATGTTGAAAATCTCCGACATGTGGGCCCCTGCAGTATTAAAAAAAAAGTTACATCATTTCTTACTCTAAAAGGCAAGCAGCAGTACATAGTCACAGTCAAAGCGAAGCAAAGCCAACCTCCTTCAGTATCAGTAACTCAGTGTCCCATCTCTGAAATTGACACACCGTCTCCTGGGCTCCCGAGGTCTCGGAGCCACTTCCCCAGCTCTGCCACCAGCAGCACACAGATTATCTTCTACTCTCAGGCCAGTACCATACCACATTGGCTACTGTTCGGGGTGCTTCCATCCTACTGGTATTGCCAACATGCTGTAGTGTCCACTGTAACTGAGGCTCCACCTTCTCCTACATAGACAGAGCGAAGGGTTTATTCAGCTCACATAGCCTGATCATAGTCCACAATTAAGGGAAGCCAAAGCAGGAACTCAAGGCAGGGCAGGGGCCCAGAGACAGGGACTGAGACAGAGACCCATGGAGGAAACTGCTTACTTTACTCTCCAGGGCTTGCTCAGAGAAAAAATAAGAAAATTATATATTTTCTTATATAATCAGCACCACCTGGTACCTGGGGGCAATACAACCCCCAGCTGGCTAGTCTCTCCCACATTGATGATTGATCACAAAAATGCCCCCACAGATTTGCCTAAAGATGATCTAATGGAGCCATTTTCTTAGCTGAGATTTCTCTGCTAAGATGATTCTACATTGTGTCAAGTTGACAGAAAACTAACCAGAGCACACCTCACCATTCAAATGTTATACAGGGGGACCAAAGGATTGCCTAGCTGGTGTTAGGGCTGACCATGCAATCCTAATGGCCTGAGTTTAATTTGCAGAACCCACATGAAACGACACATATCTACGATCCCTGCACTTCTAACAGAGACCCTGCTTCCCTGACGTGGAAGGAAACAGCACTCCTGCAAGCTGTCCTGAGCCCCTCTCACGTACCGTAGCGCACATGCGCACCTACAGACACAGTAAATGGACACAGTTCTGAGACTTAATGTTGTATTGATTTATCTACCAGCCATGGGGACAAGTTGGGAATGAAAAGAAGATAGCATTTGCTAATTTGTACTGTCACTTTATGTCATGGATATACATGCATTTAAAAATAGAAGATTGTCTGGGCTGTGGTGGTGCATGCCCTTAATCCCAGCACTCTCGAGGCAGAAACAGGTGGATCTCTATGAGTTTGAGGCAAGCCTTGTCTACAGAGTTAGTTCCAGGGAAGTCAGGGCTACACAGTGAAACCCTGTTTTGAAAAAAACAAAGTCATGATTTTGATTGATGCCATTGAACATCCAAACACCCAAAATGTGCATAAGATTTGAATTTAAATTTGGGTTGAAATGCTTGTGAATATTTAATGTTCTCAAAGAGACATACCTCACCATACATGAATATCATTGTTTCTATTGTAGCTCTCCTCAATCATCTTGGAGAGCATGCAGTCCAAACATGTTACAAACTTTTCCCAGCATGAAACCAACATTTCTTTTGTTCAGTCATTAATACACAAAGTATTAATCATGTACTGTTCACTTGTTTTGCAACAGCCAATTGGTAGAGAAATTCTGTGAGTATAAAGAAAGTCGTCAGTATGCAAAAATCTTCAGCTGTATGCCAAGGCATTCTATGAACCTGAAATCTTGTCCAGGACTTACCACATGTGATAAACGTGTGTGTGGAGAAGGAAGCATTGGCCATTCATCTCTAGGTGCACCCCTGAACCATCAAGCAGGACCCAAACCTCATAAAGACCAGGAATATGGACAGAAGTTGTATAAACATAAGGAGTTTGGGGGCAGCTCCAATTCTCCTCTGACCCTTCAGATGCATAAAAGTGCTCACACTAGAAAGAAACCTAAAAATAAGGACTACAAAGAAGACCTTCTTGGTCGCCAATCTGGTCAAAGGAATGAAGAACATGACCATGCAAAAAAATCTTACATTTGCAAGCAATGTGGGAAAGACTTCACCCATCCCAGTCTTCTACGAAGTCACGAAAAAATTCACAGTGCTAAGAAGCCCTATGTGTGTGAACTGTGTGGGAAAGGCTTTGCTCGGTTAGGTAACCTTTCAAGACATAAGATGAATCCGAATTGTGAGAAGGCTTTTCTGTGCAATCACTGTGGGAAAACGTTTTCTCGTTCTGCTTGCCTTCGAAGACATGCAAGAATTCACAGTGGTGAGAAACCCTATGAGTGTGAACAGTGTGGGAAAACTTTTCTTCATTCTGTTTACTTTCAAATTCATAGAAGGATTCACACTGGAGAGAAACCCTACGTATGTAAGCAATGTGGGAAAGCCTTCACTGCTTCTCGTTACCTTCATATACATGAACAAAATCACACTGGGGAAAAACGTTATGTATGTAAGCAGTGTGGGAATGCCTTCTCATTCTGGAATCAATTTCAAAAACATAAAGTAACACACAGTGGTGTGAATCCCTACGTTTGTAAGCAATGTGGCAAAAACTTCACTTGTTCCGGTACTCTAAAAACACATGAAAGAATTCACACTGGTGAGAAGCCCTATGTGTGTAAACACTGTGGGAAAACTTTTGCTCATTTTGGTAACCATAAAAGACATGAAAAAATTCACACTTCATAGAGAACCTATGTATGGAAGCCATGTGGGGAAACTTTCAATGATTACAGTTCCTTTCAATTCCAGAATAGAATGCATACTGGAGAGAAAAACCTACAAGTGTGAGCAGTATGTGAAGACTTTTGCTTGTTCTTCCTCCATTTTGGAGCCATGAAAGGAATCACTATGGAGAGAAACCCTATGTGTGTTTGCAATGTGGGAAAACTTTCAGCTCTGACAATTCTCTTTGAAAACAGAAAGTAACTCTTACTGTAACAAAATCCTATGAATGTAAGCAATGTGGGAAAGCCTATAGTCATTTATTTGAGGCTCAAGTATGTGAAGGAATCCATAACAGCAACAGACCCTATGAATGTAAGACATTTGGGAGAGGCTATTTGAAGATATCTCACTTGACACTAACTCATAGTAGAACTAATAAGGGTGTTTGTAAGTAACATGAAAATGCCTCCTCTTTGTTAGGTCTCACAGAAATCAAACCACAAAAGACTGAAACAGCTTATGCTAGTAATGTGGGGAAATGTCAAAGAAGTCTTAATAGAGAGAAGTTATTCTTTTGAATCAATATAGCTTTTAGTACTAGAAGATCCCTTCAAACACATGGAAGCAGACACAGGACAAAAGCCTTTTGGAGAAAAGCTGCAAGTAACATGATAAAGTCTTTTGTATTCTTGTCATTGTGGAGAAGATATGAAATAGCTCACACTGGAGAGAAACCTTATGCACACAATGCAAAAGACATTATAGTAGTCATTTTGGAGATAAACCCTTCATTTATAAGGAATCTTAGAAATCTTTGTTATCCCAAGTTCTTTTATAAACATGAAAGGACTCACCAAGGGTAGCCTAATTTTTGGCGTCTCCATTTTCACATTGGTAGCACTTTAAAGAATGTATTGAAAGAACTCCTGACATTGGAAAGTATGTGGGACCATTTCTTGGTTAAACTCAAAAATTAAGAAATAGCAAGGTTTGGGAAACAAGTTTCATTAAGAGATATTTGATTTTAATCAGACAATCTCGCCCACTGGGTCTATGTTCCCTTCCTTCCTTTCTGGGTGTGTTAGTGTGTGTGTATATATGTGTCTTCCTTTTTTCAATTTCTAACTTAAAGATTTATTTCATGAGTGGGTATTTTGCCTGCATCTGTGTCTGTGCTGCATATGTGTGCCTGATGCCTGATGATGGCAGAAGAGGGCATTGGACCCCCGGGACTGGAGTTACAGGTGGTTTTGAGCATCTATGTTGCAGTGCCAGAAACTAAGCCCAGGTCTTCTAAGCTCCAGCCTGTGCTCCTTACCACTGCGCCGTCTCTCCAGCACCACCTCCTGCCTCTTTGAAGCAGGCTCTAGCTTAGAAGCCACTGTTAGCTACCTTGATACTTATTATGTAGCCTAGGCTGGCCCTAAGCTCACTACAGCCTTCCTGTCTTCTATCATAACATGTTTAAGTAGTATTTTGACAGGGAATATATATATATATATATATATATATATATATATTCCTCATTAAAAATAATACACAGAAAAACAGTTATTCTTCACTTGCGCATTACTCCATTTTAAGCAAACACCTTTTCTCTTTATCCTTGTCTAGTTTACTCACGAAAATATGTAAATATAGTCACCTTTTGCTCCACCCTAATATTACATTTAGATTTTTAAATTTTTTACTGATCTTATTTTTTATTGAAAATAAACTTTTCATGCATTATATTCTGATCATGTTTTCCCCTTCCCTTTCTCTTCCTAGATCATCTCCTTATCCAACATCTCACCTTCCTTCTCTCTCTGTGTAGAAAACAAGCAGCCAAATAAAACAAACTAGAATAAAGCAAAACAAGCAAAAAGTAACAAGAAACATATACACAAACAGACACACACAGACTCAAGCAATATGCATCAAAACCTAAAATTTGAAAGCATATGATAGATGCAAAAGACCAGTAAGATAAAAATTATCCTAAGCAATATAAGACAAATCCCCAGAATGATCATTGAGTTCATTCTGTTTGGCCATCTATTGCAGGGCATTGGTCTATATGGTTTGTCTACCCAGTGCAACTCTGTTGGGGAAAACTAATTTTTCCCTAGCAAGTGGCTGTCAATTAGACATAGCTTCTCGGTAATTTAAATTTTCAAATGTATCTGGGAGTGATGATTCATGGCTATAATCTTGGCACTCTGAGGGAAGAGGCAGGAGGATTTCAAATTCAAGGCCAATCCTTGATACAGAGTGAGTTTATGGTTATCAAGGACTATATAGGAGGACACTTTAGATTTTATTATGTTTTAAAATTATGTGTCTGTTTGTGGGTATGTGTCTGAAGGTACCTGTAGAGGCCAGAAGTGCTGGATACCTTGGAGTTGGAGTTACATGCAGTTATGAGTTTCCCAACATAGGCTGCTGGGAACTGAAGTCCAGTCCTCTGCAAGACTGGTATACTCTTAACTGTTCAGCAAGCTCTCTAGCTCCTAAATTACACTTTTGCCTGATTATATAAGTAGATTTATATAGGACACAACCTTAGAGTCTAGGTCTTTTCCTCAGTATATTGTATTTGAGATTCATCCATGATGTATATGTCAAGACTTTATATTGCTGAGTGGGTGGTATGCCCTCTTGAAGAAGAACCAAGAGTTCACTTTAGTGAACATAGTATGTTGATTCATTTGTTAAGACCTTGGTCCTCTTTCATCTGCGTACTGTGGTTTTCACCACAGAACCCCTGCAGGTACTATTTTATATTTGCATCTCCAGGTACACAATACTTTTAATAATTGACTGTTTAAAAGATTTTTTGCCCATTATTAATCATTTAACTTCTCAGGCTTTGGTATACATTTTTATTATTACTTTTATTTGTGTGTGTGTGTGTGTGTGTGTGTGTGTGTGTGTGTGTGTGTGTGTGTTGGAAGCACTGAGTGACTAAACTGTCCGTATAGGGCTGTGCTCATGGGTGGAAGTGCTGTTGGAGCCCCCATTCCCAGGTCAAGTACAGGCATCTCAGTCCAAGTAACTCTGCCCTTAGGAGCAGCCTTGCATCCTGAGGGGTAAGGAAACTGCAGTGCTGTGGGGTGAAATGAAGTCCCCCAAGACAAGCTGGTGAGGTCTCTTCTTACAGGTCACATGTGTTGAGTCCTATCCCATCTATCACATGCCATGAAACAGTTTATTTTTTTGATATAAGCAACAAAGCCAGGTGTAGTGGCACATGCCTTTAGTCCCAGCACTCAGGAGGCAGAGGCGTGTGGATCAGTGTGAGTTCAAGACCAACCTGATTTACAAAGTGAGTTTCAGGACAGCCTGGGCTACACAGAGAAATCCTGTCTTGAAAAACGTATATACATGTATGTGTGTGTGTGTAATTATGCAAAATTGTGTATATGATTTAAAGTGCTATGTATGGTTTGTATGCCAAAAATGGGGAGGGGGCCTGCAATACCTTTCTCTTTTTGAACCCTACTGCTCTGGGTCCTCCCAGCCTCAGCTTTATGTGTCTCCCCTTCTCCCTTTTAGTTACCTTCAAATGCACAAATGAATTCACATTAGGGGAAAAACCCAGCAACTCACATATGTACAAAGTGTGGGAATGCCTTCACGTTTTGGAATCAATTTCAAAAACAAAGTAGATCACAGTGGTGTGAATCCCTATGTGTGTAAGTAAGTGGGTCCTTGTGACAGAATTCAGGTTAACAAATAGGCCTCAAGAAAACTTTTTCCTTTCTTGCTTACTTTCTATATTGTGAAATAGCTCCTCAATATGTACTCCTAGCTAGCCTCAACGCTGGGATTAAAGGCATGTGCCAGTCAGTATATCCAGCAACACCCTCAACCCCTTTTTTAAAAAAAAACTACAGGGTAGGTATTACTCATTTCAAGTAAGGAACTGTTGGTTTCAGCTTCTAAGGGAATAGTAGGAAGAATTGTTAGCAAAGTTCAATGCAGCCTTAAAAGATCCCATCATAGTTGTGAGTGGTTGTACAGGCCTTTAACCCCAGCACTGAGGAGGCAAAGGCAGGCAGATCTGTTAGATCAAGGCCAGCCTGGCCTGCAGAATGAGTTCCAGGACAGCCAGGGCTCTTACACAAAGAAACCATGTCTCAAGAAACAAAAGGCAGAACAAAAAAAAGATCCCATTATTAACCAGGTATGGTAGCTTATGCCTATCATCCCAGGGTGGAGGCTGAGGTCAGATGATCACCATGAGGTCAATCAAGGTCAGCCTGGCTACAGAGTGAGTACCACATTGGCATCAGCTATAATGAGATGTTGTCTCAAGCAATTTTGCATGAACTTAATCAACTATTTCATCAAGATGTTTCAGGAGTATCTATCTGTCAGTCCCCGGACAGTTTGCATAGAAGTTCCTGTAGCAAAAGTTAGTAAAGCAAACACTCCAGGGCAGGGAGCAGCATGGTTCTGCTTTGTGGATTCCATATAGAGGTAGAATCAATATAAATGTGTGTGTATATATGTATTAGTATGTGTGTGTGCATGAATGTATTTATGCACCACATGCATACAGTATGATGTTAGAAACCTTTGAACTGGAGTCACAGATGGCGAGCCACCAGGTACATGTGAGGACCCACTTAGCCATCTCTCCAGTCCTGTGGATCTTTAAGAAGTTTTGATGCATGTGTACAAGGTAGGTAGCACTTTTTTTTTTTGGTTCCAAGTCACACTGGAATAGGTCTCTCTTTTAGGATATTTTCTCCTGTGACCTTCACAAAAGGGGCTATAATGATATTACAATGGCAGCAGGTCTTTTGAGGACTCAGACCTTTTATCAGTGCATTTGTGGATAAATGCATTAGTTTCTGAGAGTGGAAATGCTTGACGGCAGTTTCAAGTTTATTTAGTCACAAATGGGCATTCAACCATCAGGAGACACAGATACCAAGATGCTCCTGTAGTTTAAGTTGATTACTCCCTTGTCTGTTGGTTTGCCTGGGGTATTCTCTTTCCTGGAGAGGTGGAAGCTTTTTGAAGCCGTTCATAACTACGATTTAGTCTGTTGCAGTTAGATGCATTGGGTGCATGACTAGGTGGGTGAGTATGGCTGTGATGGAACACCAACACCAATGAGCAGATTGGAGAGGTGATAGGAGAATTCCCGCTGGGCTGCAGCTGGCCTGGCTCCAGAGTACTAGCACCTAACCTTAATTCATCTTTTGTTTCTCAGTTATCCTTTGTTTCTCTTGCCATCCTACGTGAATCCTGTCTGAGGGTTCTGTCACAAAACCTATGTGAAACTTGGTTTGGGAAAACCCTGAAAACTGTGGCACCTGATGAATCGAGAAATTTGCACTTGGCATTGTATTTTGGGAGCTTCTTTCAGGTTGTTTTGAACATCTGGAAATCAACTGGTTAAAGTGTAAATATTGAGAAACATAAAAATGCCCTGGATGAAGGGAAAAGTGCTTCAGTCCTTAGAGACTGGATCTCCCTGCAGCTGCGAAAGGCTAGATTCATTCTTAAGGTGCCTCTGAGTCTTCTTTCCATGGATACTCGTGAACCCACACACCCATGCTGCAACAGAGAGGAAAGGGTTCACCTGGCTTATACTTCATATTATTGTGCATCATCAGAGGAAGTCAGGACAGGAACTCAAACAGGGCAGGAACCTGGAGGCAGGAGCTGATGCAGACACCATAGAGGGGATTTGCTTACTGGCTGGCTCCCCACTGGTTGCTCAGCCTGGCTTTCCAAGCCACTAACCCAGGGCCCCACAATGGGGTGGGCCCTGACCCATTGATCACTAATCGAGAAAATGCCCTACAGGCTCGCCTGCAGCCAGTCTTACCAAGGTATTTCCTCAACTTTGATTCCCTCCTCTCAGATGACTCTAGTCCGTGTCAGCCTGACATAAAATTAGCTGGAACAGTGCAAGGACATGTGAAAGGACACCAGTGCCTGTGTGTGACTCCCGGGTAGGGTGAGCCTCACACATGCCAGTCTGAGACCGTCAAGATCAGCTTGGCATTCCTCCTGAGGTCAGCTTGGCAACCTCATGTCCAGAAGCAAGGCTTCCTACTTCTTTCTTCAGTGTCCCTAACCTTGCCACATTCAACCAACATTTAAAAAATTATTTTTACATATCTAATTGTGTATAGGTGTAACAAAATTTTTATTTTTTTTACATTTATTTATGTATATGTGTGAGTATGGACATGTGTGGGAAGGTACCCCCAGAGGCCAGAGAGGGTAGTAGATGCTTTAGAGCAGTAGTTCTCAATCTTCGGGTTGTGACCCCTTTGACAAACCTCTATCTCCAAAAATAGTTACATTACAATTCATAACAGCAGAACTACAGTTATGGAGTAGTGATAAAAATAACTTTATGGTTGGGGGTCACCACAACATGAAGGCTGAGAACCACTGCTTTAGAGATAGACTCAGTTGTGAGCTGCCACGGGCGGGTGCTGGGAACAGCAGTCTGCTCCTGCCCAAGAGCAGCAGGTGCTCTTAGTCACCAAGCTATCTTCCCAGCTCCTCAACCCAACATCCTAACATCCATTTTAACCCTAACATTTGTTTTCACCACAACAAGGAACGACATTTTGTACAGCAGCGTGGATGACACACAGGATTCCATCCAATGGCCTCTGGAGGCACTGCTGTCACAGGAGCAAACCCCCACACAGCCGGGCACACGTAAACATAATTAAAAATGACTATTTGTTTCTAGTTTTATTCCTGTCTTATTTTTAATGCAGGTGTAGTGGGGTCAAGAGCTGGGCCCAGGCCTTCACACATGCTCAGCAAAGGCTCTACCACAAAGATGCATATCTAGCCCTGACATCTTCCTGGAAGGTACTTGGTCTTTGAGGGAGACCACAACAGCCACAGAGCAGGGAGGCAGATACAGCCACTGACTATAGCTCTGAAAGGCGTTTTCCACCCAACCCCAAGGTCTACAATTGCCTTTACACCTTCCAGCTTTCTTCAGCACCCCTTACTAGCCCTTCATGGGGTTCAGGCATGGGTGACAGCAGGATTCTGGGATCTGGAGAGGCCTAGAGTCCTACGTTGCGCAGCAAAAGTTGCTTCTCCTGTCTCCCCACCCCCACCCCCACCCCTCACCCCGTGCTCCAGGAGGCGGGCCTAAGGCTTGCTGGCCTATCACGGTCTTATTTGAATGCATGTACTGCCCAATGAGGAGTTTGCTTCATAGGTGAGGGAATCTGTCACCATCAGTTCCATTTCTTTCTTTCCCTGGACATTAGGCAAGTGTGTGTTCTTTGGAAGTCGATCCTAGATCCCAGGCCTGACAGGTCGCCTTCGCTGACTTCAGGAGCCGCGGGCGGACAGCAGGACAACCGGAGCCTAGAAATGGTGAGTGCCACCGGCCGTCCCAGATTGGGGGCGCGGGCGGGGCAAGGGGATGCTGCAGTATGTGACCTCCCTCCCACCTACATCTGGTCTGGCTCCGCTGGGCCGCGCTGCGGGGGATCGCAGTGGGTGGAGCTGGGCCTGCAGGCAGAGAGGTGGTCTTGTCCATTCCTGCGGAGTCACTAGACAGATGGACGCCCCCAGCTCGAGTCTCTGCATTCTCGGAGGTGTTGACTGAGGGTCGTGAGGCACCTTGAGAATTAGTGGGACTCATGTGCGAAGGTGTAGGGGAGTGAAATCTGCGTGAGTGGTGACGGTTGAGGTCACTGTCCTCTCTTCCTAAAATCTTGCCACACCCCATACAGTCCAGTGTCTTTGGGCGCAGCTACCCAGAACACCTGTGACTCAGTGTGAAAAAAAAAAAAAAAAAAAAAAAAGGCAAAACAAACAGATCCGATCTCCGATCTCTACTGAGTGAGACCACTTTATTAAAACCACCGGGGATCCCAACCTTTGCCTTATGAAGGTTGAGTGTACTTACAGAGCTGGGGTACATACATACATATGTGCGTGTGTGTGTTTGTATGTTTGTATGTGTGCATGCGTGCGCGTGTTTCTCTCTCTCTCTCTCTCTCTCTCTCTCTCTCTCTCTCTCTCTCTCTCTCTCTCTCTCTCTCTCTCTCTCTCTGTGTGTGTGTGTTGGTCCAGACGTTTTGGCTATTTTTTTTTTGTGGTTTGACTGGAAGCAGGAAGGGCTGTTTTCGATACTGGGTATATTGTTTCCACAGGTGAAGCGGAATGGTCAAGCTGGGGCTGCGCAATTGTTCATGGCTAGACGCATTGCCCAGCAGGCTTGACTCAATTCCTTCTGACCCAAGGCTTTTACCCATCACTAAGAGCAGTTGCTGTTAAGGTGGGGGAAACCAAATCTCTATGGACTCTTATTTTCCTTCCGTTCCCTAATGTCTGGATACAGGATGGCGTAGTCATGGCTCTAGTTCCTTCTGCATTCCCTTTTCACACTGCCAGAGCTTAGGCTAGGTTACGTCACACGGAATCTTACCGCCCTCACTCCAAACCTTACTGAGCAATTAACTCCCCTCATTCCCTCCAGAACTGAAGGTTGATTCTCCCTTCAGGACTTCAGTATGGCTGCATGTGCCCTGATTCTATAACTCACCCAATGAATTTCTTCTCTGCAAAACCATAACATCGTTTATCTTAACAGTGACCCCGCGAGCCTTAAGCCCGTTAGGTAAACAACAGACACGTTTATGTGAACTTGGCGTTATCAACCTGTGCCCCCAGTCACACCCAGCCACCTGTTCTCAATAAGCCAGTAAAAAGAGCCAAGTTATTAGTGAAAAGCAGAAAAAGACACGTCAGTGTATGCGGATGAAATGGTTGCAGTAAAGAAGCCAGAATTTCCGCTCTGGGTGAAAGAGGGAAACGTTTATTACAAACTGCCCAGGCTGTCTCTCAGGAAAGCAGAGAGAGCCTAAGGGAGATAATGTTCCAAGGTTTTAAAGTAAGAGGTATCCAGGAGGAGGGTAGCCTCTGAGCTAGGGTTTGAAGTGTATATCTTGTAAGTAGGGACTGAAGGAGCTTAGAGGCTAGCATAGACCTCGACATCCTAATAGTCATCAAAAGCATGCATATATATATATAATTGGGAAAGCCATAGGTCCCTGTTGCCAGAGATAATGAGAATTTCATGTTTTCGCATGTAAGAACTATTTTCTCAAGTTCCTGAGGGAATGATGGCTTTTGTATAACTGCCAGACTTTGGGAAAATGGATTTCCTGGGACCGGACGGACTGGATGCACATTGAAAAGAGGGACAGAGAGATGCAGGGAGGCCCCTTCAGGGTCCTGAAATGAGAAAGTTTAAAGAGGACCAAGGACATGCAAATACCAGCAGGGCTGGTCAAGGTGTGGTCCCGCCCTCCAATGACCATCATTGTTGGGATTCAGCCTCTTCCCAGCAGGGGGTCTGACAAGGTGTTAGAAGGGTGTGAAATCCCTTTCTGAGAGAAAAGCTTCCTTCTCTGGTTGGCACCTTTTTCTTCTTTCAGCATGTGATTCTTAAGGAAATTCCCATTTCTTTGGGGTCCATTGTTTCAGTCTTTAGAAAATGTCTTCAGTTCAGCCAGACAGGTTACAGTGTCAGAATTTATTAACTACTCATAGTCACCAGAATTGTCAGTTTCATTGGTGGTAATTTGCCAAGTAAGCCTGACTTTCCTTTTTCAGAATTTATTAACTACTCATAGTCACCAGAATTGTCAGTTTCATTGGTGGTAATTTGCCAAGTAAGCCTGACTTTCCTTTTTATCTGGACAGTGACAATCAGACTTAAAACAAACAAACAAACAAACAAACAAAACAAAACAAAACCCTCCAATCTTTTAACTTATTTGTTTGTGTTTTGAGACAGCCTTATTATGTAGTCCTGCCTGGCTTGGAACTCTACTATGTCGACCACACTGACTTGGAACTCACATAGATCTGAGTGCTGGTACTAAAATTTATGTGCCACCATGTTTGGCTTTTTATCCCAAATTAACTGTTGTGATTTGTTTGTTTGAAGACAGCAGTTCACTCTTTGGCACTGGCTGTCCTGCACCTATATAGGTAGAGGAGGCTGCGAGTGAACTCCCAGAGCTGCCTGGTTCTGCCTCCTAAGAACCAGGATGAAAGATGTGCACTGCCACTCCTGCCCTTTATCCCAGTTTGATCACTGACACTATCCAGCAGATCACACAATGATAGACAGCTCAGGTTACAGAATGGCTAGGACATGGTTGAAGAGGCTGCAGAGATCCCAGCCTGGCCTGACGTCACAGGCCTAAGGGGAAGTCTGTAGGGACCAGATCAGAAGTGCCAGCAGTGCAGGTGCAGAGATGCCCAATGCATCTGCCCTGGGAGGGCAGGCTGTCGGATGGTGAGTCTGAAGTGGGCTGAGTGTGTGGCCATGAAGAAACTGCTGGAGCAAGGTTGGGGTGGGGGACATGTTCTCAGGTTGGTGAGAAGTTTCCTGGCTTTTGACAGCTGACCCTGTCATGACTCACGCCTGCCACACTGTGGTCTTTTACAGTCTCAGGAAGGGGGTTCCATCTGTTGTGGATCAAAAGCTCCTGTGTCTGGCATTTCTGTTATGATTTGTTATATTTTCAGGTGTTGTTACTTATTGATATAGTTAATGTGTCTTGGTGTGCTGGCAGGTGGTGGGTGTTTACTTAGGTAAACAAGCTGTTCTTCTGTAAACAGTCCCCTTTTCCTGGCCCTGATGCTCTATGTGTAACCAAACAGGTCAAGAACGCAGGCTAGGCTCTGTCACAAAGGTGATATTCTGTACAACAGTAACCAAGAGCAGTCCTTGGCTGCTTTCCCTTCGTTGTGTCTAGGAGTGTCACAGATTCAAGGATTGGCCTCTATTGTAATTGTCACTGTCCTTGGAGTTTTTCCAAATGTTGTTTTAAAATGCAAATTTGTGCCAGGCGGTGGTGGCGCACGCCTTTAATCCCAGCACTCGGGAGGCAGAGCCAGGCGGATCTCTGTGAGTTCGAGGCCAGCCTGGGCTACAGAGTGAGTTCCAGGAAAGGCGCAAAGCTACACAGAGAAACCCTGTCTTGAAAAGCCAAAAAAAAAAAAAAAAAAAAAAAAATGCAAATTTGTGGTAGGGGTAGGGCATGCCTATATGTGAAAGGAGTGTTGCCGTAAGGGGTAAGGTAAGGAGTAGGCCACTTGTGGTAGATCCGCAAGCGTCTCTAGAGGTTAGCTGAAGAGGGCTGTTCTCTCTTAGGGAGGAGGAAACAGAGCTAAATAGGGGTAAACAGAAGGAAAGAGAAGGTGGGAACCTGAGATGATGGAGGTGTGAAGTTGAAAGCACAGAGTCCATGTGTTAAATCTATTGCTCTCTTGGATTGTAGGGGTAGTGGGGCCTCACAGAACCACCCCTAACCTGGGCTTAGAGCTGTTGTATGACAGAATTTTCCTAGGGAGACTCAACACAATGCACATCTACTCACCCCAGAAAAGAGCCCAGAATAGTTCAAAGTATTACTGATCCAGAGTCCAGTTGGTGAACCAATACATGTTTATTTGGGGGCTACTAACAGGATTATGGAGGGGTTTACAAAGAGCAGAGACAGCTCCACAGCAGAAAGCCCATCCCAGCGTGGGTGCAGACTCCTGGCCCTGCCACCCTTGATCTCTCTCTTTCTTTCTTTCTTTCTTTCTTTCTTTCTTTCTTTCTTTCTTTCTTTCTTTCTTTCTTTCTTTTTTTAGATTTATTTATTTCTTATGTACACAGAAGAAGGTGCCAGATCTCATTACAGATGGTTGTTAGCCACCATGTGGGTGCTGGGAATTGAACTCAGGACCTCTGGAAGAACAGCCAGTGCTCTTAACCTCTGAGCCATCTCTCCAGCCCCACCCTTGATCTCTTCTACTCAGCTTCCATGCAGCCCCAGTGCCAAGGTCTCTTCCAGCAGTTTGGCTGGACAGAGGCTCTACCCTAGTGGCTGCTTACTCTCTTTTATACTGCTGGTGGAGGTGCTCAACAGTCTTCCAAGTTTCTATACTTTATTTAAATTCTTTTGTCTTTTTTTCTGTTAAGATTCATTTATTTTATTTTATACGTTTAAGTATTTTGCTTGCATATCAATATGGACCACGTGTGTTCCTGGTGCCCAGGGATGTCAGAAGAGAGTATTGGATACCCTGTAAGTGGAGGTAGAGATGGTTGTGAACCACCATGTGGGTAATGGAATTGAACTCAGGTTTTTTATAAGAGCAACAAGTGCTCTTAATTTCTGGGCAATTTCTCCATCCACCCACCCCCAAATTTCTGTGCTTTCTGTATATATGACCTTTTGTTTACCTTCTTGGAACAAGCATATCAATTTAGAGGAACATGCCATAGAAGAGCTAGTTTACTTTTTTAAATAATAAAGATTTGTTTTGATCATCATAGTATCAACATTATGACAAGAACCAATGTAATAAGGATCAAAAGATGCTGATACAGCCAGGTCGTGGTGGCACACGCCTTTAATCCCTGCCCTTGGGAGGCAGAGGCAGGTGGATCTCTGTGAGTTCAGGCTAACCTAGCCTACAAAGAGAGTCCCAGGACAGCCGGAGCTGTTACACAAAGAAACCCTGTCATGAAAAAACTAAAAACAAACAAACAAAAAGATACCACCACATCCAAGTATGTGTGAAACAAAACTTGATTTTCGTTTCAATTTTTTTTTTTTCTTTTTTGTTATATGTTTTTTGAGACAGCCTTTCTCTGTAGCCCTGGCTGACCTAGAACTCGCTCTGTAGACCAGTTTGGCCTTGAACTCAGAGATCATCCTGTTTCTGCCTCCTGAGTGCTGGGATTAAAGGTGAGCGGCACTACCCGTCAGCTCTGTTGAATTTTATAATGTGAAGACCATATCAATCCCAAACACAAACCCAAGGAAATCAGACCTCCTCTTTTGTTTCTCCTAAGATGGCCACATTAAGATATTAACGTTTTCTTTTCTAGGTGTAGAGCAATAACTAAGCTTTTCAGAGTTCATACTGCTCTGCAGAGGACCCAGGTTCATTTCCCTACTTCCACATCAGGTGACTCACAGCTACCTGTAAATCTAGGTCACTCTTCTGGCTTCTGAGTACACTACACTCATGTACACATACCTAAAACATGCACACACGTTAGAAATAAAACTAAACTCTTAAAAAAAAAAAAAGTATGCCCCTTGTCAATGCTGTTTCTCCAATTAGCCTATCATAGTGGCTGGTGGCCAAGCTTAACATATAAGTACAACCAGGATCAGGAAGTTTTGTTTTAAAATTTTAATCACATTATAAAGTAGAAGGACTTTGGGCTAATTTCCAAGTTTTAATTTATGTGAGGACTCACTATTCTCTGTCTAGCTATTTTGAATCATAACTTTTAGTCTTACGTATGCAAAGCCAGAGGTGTTGGAGTTCCTGGAGGTACTGAGTTACAGGCAGTAGACAGCTACACAATGTAGGTGCTGAGATGTGAACTGAGGTCCTCTGCAAGAGCAGCAAGTACGGTTGAGCCATCTCTCTAGTTGGGACCCAATCATTTTACAAACAAATTTGGTACCGTGTTTACGATATAAACTATAACGTATGAGCACACATAGACAATATTTAATGATTTATTTATTTTTATTGCATGTGCATTGGTGTTTTGCCTACATATATGTCTGTGAGGGTGTCAGATCCCTGGGAACTGGAGTTGCAGACAGTTGTGAACTGCCATGTGGGTGCTAGGAATTGAACCTGGGTCCTCTGGAAGATCAGCCAGTCCTCTTAACCACTGAGCCATCTCTCCAGCCCCGAGGACATGAGTTTTAATAGGAACAATGTAGAAAAGTTACATGCAAGTATACAGATCACTAGAAGCATACAATAACTGTTTGACTTTGATCTAATTTAATTTATTTTTATTATTATTATTTTGTTGTTGTTGTTGTTTTTCCAGGACAGGGTTTCTCTGCATAGCCTTGGCTGTCCCAGAACACACTCTGTAGACCAGGGTGGCCTCCAACTCACAGAGATCCAAGTGCCTCTGCCTCCTGAGTGCTAAGATCAAAGGCTTGTACCAATACCACCCAGCTTTGATTTACTTTTAAAGATACTATTTTTATTTATGCTTTCAGAATTTCATATTGAGAGAAATTAGGACATGACTGCCCCTAGGTATGGTTGAGGAGAAGGTTTTTCTTGTAAATGTGAGGGAGAGTACAGCCAGAGGTACCTGGAAGAATCCAGACTGAAATGGGCCATGAGAGGAGAGAGGGTCAGGGTGGAGTGAGAGAGGAGGACCAAGAGAGAGGGACAAGAGGACCAAGAGAACCAAAAGAAGAGAACCTTCAAGAGACCAAGAGAGGAACTGAGGGCCAGAAGACCCAAGAGAGCAGGTAGCCAAAATTGCAGGGTTATAGAAGAAAGAGAAGCTGGGGGAAGGGAAGGGAAGCCCCAGGGCTGGAAAAGTTTATGGTAGGGGCCAGAATGAGAAGAACAGAGAAGAGCAACAGGTGCTCAGTGAGCCTGGTGGCCAGCAGACATTTCAGTGTGCCAATAGGCAGTACCGTTAGCCTCTTGTCTTGGGTTTCTTTGAGCTCCAACAAGTACATATGGGCAGTATATTTGAGCATATTACATGTCCACCCTCTTTCTCCTAACATCTCCATTCCCCACTTAATTTTCTCTCTTTTTTTAATCTTCTACTGAGTCCAAGTTTTGCTTATATGCATAGCTCTAAGGCCATGCATGGAGCATAGTTGATTTTCGAAGGGCCAGGACTTTAAAACAAACTGACTCTCCCTCTCTTAGATGCATTAACTGTAAGTAGCTCCTCGGTTGATGGGGACGGGTATTCCAGCCCCTCTCCATCCAGACTGGAATGTTGACCAGCTTGATCTTGTGCAGATGAACAGAAGTGCTGTTATTTTATACTGTAGTCCTGTAGTGTCTACTAGACAGTTTTATTCCAAACTCTGGCTTTCGCAGTCCTTCTGCCCCCTCTTCCTCAATGTTCCCTGAGCCTGGGGGAATGGGGGGGGGGGATAGAGGCGTGGCGTAGATATCCCACTCATGCCCCAGCACTCCATACACGGTTCTTCACTTCACATTGACAAGTTGCGGGTTCCTGCATTAAGAAATGTTCACTGCACACAGAAACATCTCCCCTGAGGATAAGTGTGGCACTTGTGACCATAGAGATAGGCATTTTGAAAGTGTTTCCATACAATAAAATAGATTTACTCCTCAGGCCTGTGACCTTTCCAGCTTTCAGTCAGATTTACAGGGACAGCCATGTTTTTCCTCATGTGGAATGGGGCCTAAGTCCAGTCAGAATGAAATCTGTTGTTGCCTTAGTTGACAACCTGTGGCTTCTGGGAGGGAGCATAGTGCCCTGTGGAGGGGACTGGTTTTAGACATTTATTATAGACATTTGTTGCAGTTAATAGCTTTGGTCAAGTGTTTTACTTTAAAGCGTGTTTTAGAAATTATAGAGGTGACATGTTGGTGAATTAGAACTTTGTCTAAGATCATGTGCCATCTTTTGGTTGTTTTATTATCCAGTGACTTTCTCAAATAAAAACGGTGTGATGGGCCAGTGTGATGACACAACTTGAGAAGAGGGAATCTCAGTTGAGGAACTGGTTCCATGAAATTGCCCTGTGTGCATGCCTTCAGGGCATCTCCTTGATTGTTAATTGATGTGGGAGAGCCTACTCCAATGTGGGTGTTGTCATGCCAGGTATGTGGACCTGGGCTTGTACAGTGCTCATCTCTGCTCTCTGCCTCAGTTCTTGCCTGCATGTTCTTTCCTTGAGTCTCCTGTTTTGGCTTCCCCAATAATTGACTGTGACCCACATATGTATATGTACATATTTTACATATGTATAATCCATATGAACACTTTCCTGCCCAAGTTGCCTTTGATCATGGTGATACAGCAACAGAAAGTAAAATAAGACACGAAGAAAATGAATTACTTGTCATGAGTCCTGTTTGATGGCTGACTAAGGACCAGACCAAAGAACCTAGCTATATACCTTGTAATACTGTGTAGCAGTAACACCCACACTACTACTACTACCCGTTCACCATATCCAATCGAGGGGCTGAGGATCAAAAAAGAGACAAGAACAGTGGGTCATTCGCCTCAGCAGAATGCCGAAGGCCGTTTATTGAAGGAGGGAGGAGGCCTTAAATACAGGCTTACAGCACAATGGGAGAACCCCGGAGGGCAGAAGTTCACTACAGATGTTTTACATTCTTGCATCCTAGCTGTTTACACCAAATGCAGGATACACAAACAAAGAACCTCCCGTAAGCGTTCAGGAGGAAGGAAACAGGCAGGAATCAGCATATGGAGCACATCTGGTCAAAGTCAGCAAGCAGGGCAACAGCTACTCAAGAAATGGGGGGCCAGGGTCTAACAGGTCCCCCCTTTTTACTAAAAAATGAGCTCCTGTCTTAGGCTTCATGGGACATCAGTGTGTCACCTTACCCATCATAGAGAGTACCTGCCCAGGCCCCACAGGTCCCCTGCCTTAGGTTGGTGCATGCCCCCCAGGCATTACCCATCATTTAATACTCCTTATTATACAGGCTCAACCATGTGTGAGCTGTAGAGTTAACTGCTGCCAAAGATCTCAAAGTGGCACTGGGCTTGCAATGTGTGTGTTTGTCACAGAAAAGACCAACAGAAGTCCTAACCCACCCATAGCCAGTAGGCTAAAGACAATTGAGCCATTCCCTTCCTAAATGAGCCTTACAGCAAATTGGAGTCCTCATAAGATGGTATCCCAAAAGCAAGTGGAACTTGAGTTTTATAAATTTTATAACTACCAAAGCCAATCGAAATGTATATAACGAGCCGGGCGGTGGTGGCGCACGCCTTTAATCCCAGCACTTGGGAGGCAGAGCCAGGCGGATCTCTGTGAGTTCAAGGCCAGCCTGGGCTACCAAGTGAGTTCCAGGAAAGGCGCAAAGCTACACAGAGAAACCCTGTCTCGAAAAACCAAAAAAAGAAAAAAAAAAAAAAAAAAAAGAAATGTATATAACGACAGAAAAATTTTGGCAGAATTTTGAAAACGTTGTACTGCTGTAGGTGGGACCATTATCAGTCTTTATGCATTTTGGCACTTCCATATAAGCAAAAGCATGAAGACCATGATTCTTTTCATCCTTAACCTTCTCACTTGAATGGGCAGAGGCAAAAATTAGAGAGGAATATGTATCGATAGATAGATGGACATATTGTAATTTTCCAAAGGAAGGCACATGTGTGATGTCCATCTGCCACACATGATTAAATAAAAGTCCTCAGGGATTAATTGCCAAATGAGGAACAGGTAAAAATTCAGCACAAATAGGACATGATTTAACTATCTGGATGGCTTGTTCCTGGGTTATGCCTGTATGATGATGGAGAGATCCAGCATTAAGATGATAACGTTGATGCAACTGAGTAGCATTTTCAAAGGTGGAGCAAATTAATGTGACAGCCATACAAGTAATGGCATCAGCCCTCTGATTACCTTCACTTAGAGGTTCAGGCAATTGAGTGTGAGCTCTAATATGGCCCACATAAAGGTTATATGAGTGGGACCATATGAGTCCTTGCACTTGCAATAAATATTCATGAATGGGAGAGATGGATAATATGTAGGCTGTTGTCTCCAAAGGCATAATGGCATGTGCCACATATTGGCTATCAGTATAAATATTCACACACTCATCAGAAAATATCTGTAAAGCAAGCAATAGTGCCTGTACCTCTGCCACCCCAGCAAAACCATGTGAAGTGCCATCAGTAAATACCACATGGGCCCGAGGAATAGGAGTCATCTGTACTGTCTTGGGAAATATAACAGGATGCAATTGAAAGAATTGACACACATCATTGGAGGGGTAGTGAGTATCAAACTGACCCTGCATGGAGCATGTCAGTATGACCCAATCATTATCATTAGCTGACAACCATGTTTTTTGAGACTGGGTGTATGGGGTCACCACAATATCTGGCTCCTTACCAAGAGTTTGAACACTAATCTTGATTCCCTTAAATATAATCTGAGCAACAGCCTGAGGATAAGGAATAATGGTTTTCACTGGAGAAGCTGGGGAATGTACCCATAGAATAGGACCTGTTTGCCAAAACACCCCAGAAGGTGAATGAGAAAAACAAAATATCAAATACAATAAGGAAGAAGAAAGATCTATATACTGCACGTGAGCCTGCTCCAGGGTCTCTTGCACATGTTGTAGGGCTGTACGCCCTTCAGCTGTTAATTCACGGGGAGATAAAGGGTCAGGGTCACCCTTTAAGACATCATACAAAGGACGAAGTTGACCTGTGAGATTCTTTAAAGTGGGCCGAAGCCATTGAATATCTCCCAGAAAGGTTTGGAAATCATTAAGCGTGTGTAGGTGATCCATACGCAGAGTAATCTTTCGTGGATGTATGCCTGTGCGTAACAATTCATGACCTAAATAATGATAGGAAAAGGATACCTGTAACTTTTCTGGGGCTATTTGTAAATTAGCCAGGCTTAGAACCTCTTGTAATTTAGAAAAGGCATCAAAAACAAGTTTTTTATCTTTAGCAGCCAATAAAATATCATCCATATAGTGAATTATATAAACATCTGGAAAAGCTTTTCAAATTGGAGCTATGGCCAAAGACACATAAATTTGACATATAGTAGGGCTATTGGCCATTCCTTGGGGCAAGACCACCCACTGATAATCTCTGATAAGGTTCTCTAAGGTTTTCTGAAGGAACACTAAAAGCAAAGTGAGGATTGTCCTCGAGCTGCAAAGGAATGGTGAAGAAACAATCCCTCAAGTCAACCACAATTAAATGCCAATGTTTAGGAATTGCCACAAAGGTAGGCAAACTAGGCTGTGTTGCTCCCATGAGAAGCATGGTTTTATTTACAGCTCTAAGATCCTGTAATAGCCTCCATTTTCCTGACTTCTTTTTAATAAGAAATATAGGTGTGTTCCAAGGTGAAGTGGAAGGAATGATATGTCCAGCATCTAATTGTTCCTTAACTAATGCATTCGCAGCCTCCAATTTTTCTTTAGTAAGGGGCCGTTAATTATAAAAGCATTAAGTACACCCTCTATAGGATTGTAAGAGGTAACTTTAGGTAATACTCTTCTAGAGTATTTTTATAAAAATAAAAATTTTCATATTGGAAAGAGCCTTTTCTTCCTCTATTACTACTGGGAAGAAGCTTTTTTCTTTCCTTTATTTTTCTTTTACAAGGGCCTTAAAATCTTTAGGCCTAGTTTCAATATTTTTTCCCTTTTTACCAGGAAAATCCTTTTTTCTTGATTAAAATTTTCTCCCTTTTCTAAAGGGAAATTTCCTTTCCTTCCTTCTTCTCTATTGGGAAGATTTCCTTTTTTATTTTCTTTCTTTCCCTTTAATCTGGTATAATAAGTCCCCTAGAGACCAGAAACCAAGGACTAACATTTTGGAGGATCTGAATGAAATCTTTAGCTGTCCTGCTCTTAACGGTGGTGCCCTGCTGCTTCAGCAGTCCAATTAACTGTTCCTCCAGGAGCGACTGCGAACTAGCTGCACCCATAACAATTCACCTG
Organism: Peromyscus eremicus; assembly: GCF_949786415.1. Lineage (NCBI taxonomy): Eukaryota > Metazoa > Chordata > Mammalia > Rodentia > Cricetidae > Peromyscus > Peromyscus eremicus. Next base: position 3,568,506 of record NW_026734286.1, on the reverse strand, counting down.
ACCTTACCTTTTCTTTAAATTGCTGGCCAGCCTTACTTTCGGCTGTCCATCAGTGGCGTCCCTTCTTTCTCGGATCTCAGTGGAAGCAGTAACGGATCTCGGATCTTTCGGATCTCGGATCTCACTTGTAGCAGTAACGCCCGCACAACCACTACTCATTCACCATGTCCGAGCAAGGGGCTGAGGATCAAAAAAAGAGACAAGAACAGTAGGTTATTCGTCTTAGGAGAATGCCAAATGCTTTGAAGGAGGGAGGAAACCTTAAATACAGGCTTACAGCACAGTGGGAGAACCCCGGTACAGATGTTTTACATTCTTGCATCCTAGCTGTTTACACCAAATGCAGGATACACAAGCAAAGAACCTCCAGTAAGTGTTCAGGAGGAAGGAAACAGGCAGGGAATTAGCATATGGAGGACATCTGGTCAAGGTCAGCAAGCAGGGCAACAGTTACTCAAGAAATGGGAGGCCAGGGCCCAACAATACTGGCCTTTAGTGCAATCACAGAACATATACTCAGGCTCCTAACAATTTGTAGGAAGTATTAAGTAGAAGCCTGCTGAGATGACTCAGCAGGTAAAGGCACTTGCTATGCAACCCTCATGATCTGAAGTCAATCTCTAGAACCCTTGCTAAGTTAGAAAGAAAGGACCAACTCCCACAAGCTGTTGCTGATTTTCACTAGAGCACTGTGGCATCCTCACACTCTCCACACAATATACACTAAATCATGGTTTTAGAAAGGTGTACAAATACTGTCTACCAAACCAGATGATACAGAATCATCATGTAGAGAATATGTTGGTTTCTAACCAGATAGCATCCCTCTGATGACCATGTGAAACTATTGCTAAGATTCTTAGGGGAAACAGATAATGATATTTTTCACTTGGGGTATAGTTGTCATCAACTGTCTGAGAAATCTACCTTGTTCTTTACAGCTATGAGGGGAAGGAATCATTGTAGATCTCAGTTTCCAGATACCAGGAGAACTGTTTTGTCCAGCATTTCTAAGCACACACATTCTAAGGACTGCTGATATTGACTCCCTGGAGGGTATTAAACCATCAGAATTTGTGATGAAAGTTGTTAGTAAGATGCAGTACAGAAAGAGAAATTAGCACAGTGGTGTGCACAAGAGCTCATGCTATCTTCATGTTTCCTTCCCAGAAAGCTCCAGTTTGTGTTTGGAGGAATCTTAGTCTGCATGAGCAGTAGAGTGTGATGACCAAGACAACTTGGTCATGACACGATATAGAACATAGTCATGTCAACTTCTCATTAATTCTGTGTACATCTCCAGTATCATGAGGCTCACTTTCTGGGAAATATATGTGTGTATTTTTAGGAGTCACTGAGCTTTGAGGATGTGGCTGTGAAGTTCACCAAGGAGGAGTGGGCTCTGCTGGATCCATCCCAGAAGAAGCTGTACAAAGATGTGATGCAGGAAACCTTGAGGAACCTGACTGTTATAGGTACACATGAGCATTGCCTTTTCTAGCCCATTACAGGACAGTGTTTCTAGCTTATCAGTGTTGATGTATAAATTGGAATATGGGAAGCTGAATGGGAGGGGGTATGTGAGATCACTTATACCTTCAACTTAGCTGTTATCTATTTTTTCTGTTATTAATAACTCTTAACTATTTCTCTGGTTCTACATTTTAGGGAACAAGTTGGAAAACAAGAAGGTTGCAAATGAGTATAAAAATCTCTGCAGAAAATTAAGGTAATTTGTTTCCCAAAGCCACATTCTATAGTGCTGTTGTGTTAGGACATTTTACAACAACGTAAAAGAGGTATTTAATATCCAGCATCAAACCAATTTTCTCCTAAAATTTCTGTCTTAAACATCAGCACTAGAAGATATCAAATACAGCAGTCTTGGACAACTAGAATATGATGATGTCACATGTGATGTGTTATCGTAGTTCATATATACAAACTTTATGCCATACAGAATGTCTTAGTTTGGCTTTGTATTGCTGGGATGAAGTCCATGAGCCAAAGCAACTTGGAGTGGAAAGGGTTAATTTCAGCTTGCAGTTTGCAGTCCATGATCAAGGGAAGTCAGGGCATGAACTCAAGCAGAAAGCTCTGGGCAGAGGCCATGGAGGATTGCTGCTTATTGTCTTGCTCCCCATGGCTTGCTCAGTTTGCCTTCTTATACACCTTTTGACCACCTCTTCATGAACAGCACTGATAAGAGGGGGCTGGACCCTTCCACATCAGTCATCAATAAAATCTCCACAGGCTTCCTCTCAAGACAAAATAGTAGAGCATTTCTCAATTGAAGTTCCCTCATATGATTCTAGGTTTTGTAAAGCTTACATAAGGCTAACCAGCAAAATCGACGCATTGTCAACTTCAAACACAAACACATCACTGTTAACATATAAACTTTCCTATTTGTTTGTCCACAAGATGTCATGTTAATGTTAATATCACAGCTAAAATACAAGAAAGTTGGGCAGTGGTGGCACATGGCTTTAATCCCAATACTTGGGAGGCAGAGGCATGTGGATATCTGAGTTCAAGGTTGGCCTGGTCTAGAGGGCTATTTCCAGACTAGCATGGCTACACAGGGAAACCTTGAATAATCAAAAAACAAAACAAAACAAAAAAAGCATACCCCCCACAATGAAACAAAGCAAGAAAAGACAAGAAAAAGTTACCATATTTCTTTTTCTTTTCTTTTCTTTCTCCTTCCTTTTCCCTCCCTTCCTTCCTTCCTTTCTTCTTCTTCTTCTTCTTCTTCTTCTTCTTCTTCTTCTTCTTCTTCTTCTTCTCTCTCTCTCTCTCTCTCTCTCTCTCTCTCTCTTTTTTTCTTTGGCTTAATTCACTTTATTTTTTCTTGTATAAAAACCCTTATATGGTGGTCACAGCTGCAGCCTGAGTTCTCTGAACAGAGACTCTGGTGTGGGTTTTCACAAGATGGTCAGTAAATTCCTGATAAGGAGTCTTGGTGAACATGGTATTTTTCCAGAGGTCAGGGGTCAGGTAGGTGTAGGTCTTAGATGTAGCATCAAAGGTGGCCTTGGCAAAGTTGCCCAGGGTGGCAGTGCAGCCCCCGGCTGATGTGGAGCAGTCATCAGTATCAGCCACCATCAGTAGCTTCTTGGCCTTAGGAGCAGAGACTGCCAATGGCTCTGTGGTCAGGGATGAGATGCACCAATAGAGATCCACAGCGGCCTGCCACTTTGCACAGAACACTATGGAGCTCGTCAATCTTGTTTCTCCAGTAGCCTCGCCGCACAGGGACAATGGACAGCTTGGCCAAGACAATGGCAGTGGCTACCTCAATAGCATCAAAACCCTTGAACCTGGTCTGCTGGCCAGTCAGAGTCTGCTTCTGCACTGGCATGCTCTTTGGAACCTCATCCTTTAGGGATGCACCCAGAAAAAAAATCAATAGTCTTAAATTCCTTAATGGGCCTGGAGAACAGGTAGATATCCCCCAGAGTCTTGATCTTAACCAGGTGGCTGAGCTTGGTGATGGAGATCCACTCCTTGTCTTTGGCTTTACCTCCACAAGCACCGCAGCCTTGACCAGGCCAATAAGACCTCTGCCAAAGGCATCCTTGCCACCTAATCCTGGGCCCTGGATCCTCTGGGCCCTCCCACTGCATTGGTGTCATCCACTGTTTGGTGTTTTTCAGAAGAAGAAATGTTAAGATATTTCAAGACTTTAAAAAGTTCAAGATCCCCTTAAAAACCCAATGTCTCTTTCAAAAGATGAGAAAGTCTCTGAACTGTGGGCTTCTGCTAGATAAAAAAAAAGTTACATTCTTTCTTACTCTAAAAAGGAAAAAGGACTACATAGTCACAGTCAAAGCGAAGCAAAGCCAACCTCCTTCAGTATCAGTAACTCAGTGTCCCATCTCTGAAATTGACACACCGTCTCCTGGGCTCCCGAGGTCTCGGAGCCACTTCCCCAGCTCTGCCACCAGCAGCACACAGATTATCTTCTACTCTCAGGCCAGTACCATACCACATTGGCTACTGTTCGGGGTGCTTCCATCCTACTGGTATTGCCAACATGCTGTGGTGTCCACTGTAACTGAGGCTCCACCTTCTCCTACGTAGACAGAGTGAAGGGTTTATTCAGCTCACATGTCCTGATCACAGTTCACCATTAAGGGAAATCAAAGCAGGAACTCAAGGCAGGGCTGTAACTAGAGTTTTCCTGCTTGGCCCACAGTCAGGACAAATTTCTCTCACCTGCCAGTCCCACAGCCACTCAGACCCAACCAAGTAAACACAGAGACTTATATTGGTTACAAACTGTATGGCCGTGGCAGGCTTCTTGCTAACTGTTCTTACAGCTTAAATTAATCCATTTCTATTAATCTATACCTTGCCACATGGCTCGTGGCTTACTGGCATCTTCACATGCGGCTTGTCATGGTGGCGGCTGGCAGTGTCTCTCTGACTCAGCCTTCCACTTCCCAGCTTTATTCTCCTTGTCCCACCTACACTTCCTGCCTAGCCAATGGCCAATCAGTGTTTTATTTATTGACCAATCAGCAACACATTTGCCATACAGAACATCCCACAGCACAGGGCAGAGACCCAGAGACAGGGACTGAGACAGAGACCTATGGAGGAAACTACTTACTTTACTCTCCAGGACTTGCTCAGACTATTTTCTTTTCTTTTTTTTTTTCTTGTTGTTTTCTTTTTTCATTATTATTTTTTCTATTATCAGCTTGATACAGTACAAATTCTTTTTTTGTTTTTGTTTTTGTTTTTGTTTTTTTGAAACAGGGTTTCTCTGTGTAGCTTTGCGCCTTTCCTAGAACTTACTTTGTAGACCAGGCTGGACTCGAACTCACAGAGATCCGCCTGGCTCTGCCTCCCAAGTGCTGGGATTACAGGCGTACGCCACCACCGCCCAGCTACAGTACAAATTCTTATCCTAATAGTAAAATGTTTCACTGAAGCTTGACCAGTGATTGAGTAAAACCAAAACTTACTATAAGCCACAGTCATCCTAGGGTCCCCCCTGCTAAATAGCCTCCCTGGTTTTGTGGGTTGCAGTCTGATTGTTCTTTGCTTTATATCTAGTATCCACTTATAAGTGAGTACATACCATGTTTGTCCTTGTGGGTTTGGGTTACCTCACTCAGGATGATATTTTCTAGGTCCATCCATTTGCCTGCAAATGTCATGCTGTCATTGTTTTTCTCTGCTGAGTAGTACTCCATTGTGTATATGTACCACATTTTCTTAATACATTCTTCATTTGATAGGCATCTAGGTTGTTTCCAAGTTCTGGCTATTACAAATAATGCTGCTATGAACATAGTTGAGCATGTATCTTTGTGGTATGATTGAGCAATCCTTGGGTATATGCCCAAGAGTGGTATGGCTGGGTCTTGAGGTAGATCGATTCCCAATTTTCTGAGAAACCGCCATACTGATTTCCACAGTGGTTGTACAAGTCTGCACTCCCACCAACAGTGGAGGAGTGTTCCCTTTGCTCCGCATCCTCTCCAACATAGACTGTCATTAGTGTTTTTGATCATAGTCATTCTGACAGGTGTAAGGTGGTATCTCAGAGTTGTTTTGATTTGCATTTCTCTGATGACTAAGAATGTTGAGTTTTTCCTTAAATGTCTTTCAGCCATTTGAGATTCTTCTTTTGAGCATTCTCTGTTTAGCTCTTTAGTCCATTTTTTAATTGGATTGTTCAGTATTTTGATGTCTAGTTTCTTGAGTACTTTATATACTTTGGAGATCAGTCCTCTGTCAGATGTGGGGTTGGTGAAGGTCTTTTCCCATTCTGTAGGCTGTCTTTTTGTCTTATTGACTGTGTCTTTTGCCCTACAAAAGCCTCTCAGTTTCAAGAGGTCCCATTTATTAATTGTTTTTCTCAGTGTCTGTGCTACTGATATTATATTTAGGAAGTGATCTCCTGTGCCAACGCGTTCAAGAGTACTTCCTACTTTCTCTTCTATCAAGTTCAGTGTAACTGGATTTATGTTGACGTCTTTGATCCACTTGGACTTGAGTTTTGTGTGTGGTGACAGATATGGCTCTATTTGTAATTTTTTACATATTGACATCCAGTTATGCCAGCACCATTTGTTGAAGATACTTTTTTTCCCCCATTGTATAGTTTTGGCTTCTTTGTCAAAAATCAGGTGCTTATATGTGTGTGGATTAATGTCAGAGTCTTCAATTCAATTCCATTAGTCTGTATGTCGGTTTTTATGTCAGTACCAAGCTGTTTTTATTACTATAGCTCTATAGTAGAGGTTGAGGTCAGGGATGGTGATGCCTCCAGAGGTTGCTGTATTATACAGGATTCTTTTAGCTATCCTGGGTTTTTTGTTTTTCGATATGAGGCTGAGGGTTGTTTTTTCCAAGTCTGTGAAGAATTGTGTTGGGATTTTGATGGGGATTGTATTGAATCTGTAGATTGCTTTTGGTAAGATTGCCATTTTTACTATGTTAATCCTACCTATCCATGAGCATGGGAGATCCTTCCATTTTCTGATATCTCCTTCAATTGCTTTCTTTAGAGACTTAAAGTTCTTATCAAACAGGTCCTTAACTTGTTTAGTTAGTATTATCCCAAGGTATTTTATACTATTTGTGGCTATTGTGAGCCTAGCCTTTAATGGCTGAGCCATCTCTCCAGCCCTATTTGTGGCTATTGTAAACGGTGATGTTTCTCTGACTTCTTTTTCATCCCTTTTATCATTTGTAATTAAGAGGGCTACTGATTTTTTTTTTTAGTTGATCTTGTATCCTGCCACTTTACTGAAGGAGTTTATCAGCTGTAGGAGTTCCCTGGTAGAATTTTTGGGGTCACATATGTATACTATCATATCATCTGCAAATAGTGAAAGTTTGACTTCTTCCTTTCCCATTTGTATCCCCTTGATCTCCTTTTGTTGTCTTATTGCTCTAGCTAGAACTTCAAGTACTATATTGAATTAATGTAGAGAGAGTGGACAGCCTTGTCTTGTTCCTGATTTTAGTGAAATCGCTTTGAGTTTCTCTCCATTTAATTTGATAGTGGCTGTTGGCTTGCTGTAAATTGCCTTTATTATGTTTAGGAATATTCCTTGAATTCCTGATCTCTCTAAGACCTTTATCATGAAGGTGTGTTGGATTTTGTCAAAAGCTTTTTCAGCATCTAATGAGATGATCATGTGTTTTTTTTTGTTTTTTGTTTTTGTCCCGGCCAGCGGGATCTTCAGCAGAGACCCTAGAAGGGGGAATGGCCAATGAAAGGGACAAGAGACACAAAGAATTGACAGAAAGACAGTATTCTGATCAAGCTGCAAAATTTTATTTTCTCCGGTGGGTATTATAGTAAACAGACCAGGAAACTTTATTTGGGAAAAGATCAGGGGACTGTTGAGTTGCCAAGCAACCCAACCAAGCAACCTAACCACAAAACATTGTTACTAATGGTCACTGTAGCAGAAAGATAAGGAAATGTTAAGTTATTTTCTAATAACTCAGGACTTGTCCAGGCATGTCAAAAGTTTCTGGTTAGTAGCTCAGTACTGGGCAACAGAAACTTAACTCAGGCAGGCAATATGACATGGCACTTAAAATTGTCCTCAGCATTTTTTCTTTCAGTTTGTTTATGTCGTGTATTACATTGACAGATTTTCATATGTTGAACCATCCCTGCATCCCTGGGATGAAACCTACTTGGTCATGGTGGATAATTTTTTTGATGTGTTCTTGGATTCAGTTTGCCAATATTTTGTTGAGTATTTTTTGCATCAATGTTCATGAGGGAGATTGGTCTGTAATTCTCTTTCTTTGTTGCATCTTTGTGTGGTTTGGGTATCAGGGTAATTGTAGCCTCATAAAAAGAGTTTGGTAATGTTCCTTCTATTTCTATTGTGTGGAACAATTTGAAGAGTATTGGAATTAGTTCTTCTTTGAAAATCTGGTAGAATTCTGCACTGCAACCATTTAGTCCTGGGCTTTTTTTTGGTTGGGAGACTTTTAATGACTGTTTCTATTTCTTTAGGGGTTATTGGTCTATTTAAATAGTTTATCCAGTCTTGATTTAACTTTGGTATGTGGTACCTATCCAGAAAATGGTCCATTTCTTCCAGATTTTCCAAATTTGTGGAGTACAGGCTTTTGAAGTATAACCTAATGATTCTCTGGATTTCCTTGTTGTCTGCTTTTTCATTTCTGATTTTGTTAATTTGGTTGCCCTCTCTTTGCCTTTTGGTTAATTTGGCTAGGAGTTTGTCTATCTTGTTGATTTTTTCAAAGAACCAACTCTTTGTTTCATTGATTCTTTGTATTGTTCTCTTGGTTTCTATTTCATTGATTTCAGCCCTCAATTTGATTATTTCCTGGCATCCATTCCTTCTGAGTGAGTTTGTTTCTGTTTGTTCTAGAGCTTTCAGTTGTGCTGTTAAGTCATTGGTATGAGATTTCTCCATCTTCTTTATGTGGGCATTTCGTGCTATGAATTTTCCTCTCAGCACTGCTTTCATAGTGTCCCATAAGTTTGGGTATGTTGTACTTTCATTTTCATTGAATTCTAGGAAATCTTTAATTTCTTTCTTTATTTCTTTCTTAACCCATTGGCACTTCAGTTGGGCATTATTCAGTTTCCATGAGATTGTAGGCTTTCTATAGTTTTTGTTGTTGTTGAAATCTAACTTTAAGGCATGATGGTCCAATAAGATACAGGAGGTTATTCCAATGTTTTTGTATCTGTTGAGATTTGCTTTGTGACCGAGCATGTGGTCAATTTTTTAGAGGGTTCCATGGAGTGCTGAGAAGGTATATTTTTTTGTGTTAGGGTGGAATGTTCTGTAGATATCTATTAAGTCCATTTGAGTCATAACATCTGTTAGGTCCTTTATTTCTGTGTTAAGTTTCAATCTGGTAGATCTGTCTTTTGGTGAGAGTGATGTGTTGAAATCTCCCACTACTCGTGTGTATGATTTGATGTGCGATTTAAGCTTTAGTAATGTTTCTATTACAAATGTGGGTGCCTTTGTATTTGGGGCATAAATGTTCAGAATTGAGACTTTATCTTGTGGATTTTTCCTGTGATAAATATGTAATGTCCATCCTGATCTCTTTCGATTGATTTTAGTTTGAAGTCTATTTTTTTTAAAAAGATTTATTTATTTATTATGTCTACAGTGTTCTGTCTGCACATATCCCTGCAAGCCAGAAGAGGGCACCATATCTCATTACAGATGGTTGTGAGCCACCATGTGGTTGCTGGGAATTGAACTCAGGACCTTTGGAAGCACAAGCAGTGTTCTTAACCTCTGAGCCATCTCTCCAGCCCTGAAGTCTATTTTATTAGATATTAGGATAGCTACACCAGCTTGCTTCTTAAGTCCATTTAATTGGAAAGCCTTTTCCCAGCCCTTTACTCTGAGGTAGTGTCTGTCTTTGAAGTTTAAGTGTGTTTCTTGTATGCAGCAGAAGGATGGATCCTGTTTTCGTATCTATTCTGTTAGCCTATGTCTTTTTATAGATGAGTTGAGACCATTTATATTGATGGATATTAATGACCAGTGATTGTTAATTCCTGTTATTTTTTTTGTGTGTGTGGTAGTGTTGTTTTTCCCTTCTTCGGTATTTGCTGGTGTGGGATTATCTATTGCCTGAGTTTTCATCAGTGTGTTTAACTTCTTTAGGTTGGATTTTTCCTTCTAGTGCTTTTTGTAGGGTTGGATTTGTGGATAGGTATTGTTTAAATCTGTTTTTTTTTAAAAAAGATTTATTTATCTATCTACCTATCTATCTATCTATCTATCTATTTATTTATTTATTTATTTATTTATTTATTATGTATACAGCATTCCGCCTGCACATATGACTATAGGCCAGAAGAGGGCACCAGATCTCATTCTAGATGGTTGTGAATGAGATTGCTGAAAATTGAACTCAGGACCTCTGGAAGAACAGCCAGTGCTCTTAACCTCTGAGCCATCTCTCCAGCCCCTTAAATCTGGTTTTATCATGGAATATTTTGTTTACTCCGTCTATGGTGATTGAGAGTTTTGTTGGGTATAATAGTCTGGGTTGGCATCCATGGTCTCTTAGTGTCTGCATAACATTTGACCGGGACCTTCTAGCTTTCATAGTCTCTATTGAGAAGTCTGGTGTTATTCTGATGGGTCTGCCTTAATATGTTACTTGGTCTTTTTCTTTTGCAGCTCTTAATATTTTTTCTTTGTTCTGTATGTTTAGTTTTTTGATTATTATGTGGCAAGGGGACATTTTTTTTTTTGGATCCAGCCTATTCGGTGTTCTGTAAGCTTCTTGTATCTCCATAGGTATTTCTTTCTTTAGGTTAGGAAAGTTTTCTTCTATGAATTTGTTGAATACATTTTCTGTGCCTTTGAGTTGGTATTCTTCTTCTATCCCTATTATTCTTAGGTTTGGTCTTTTCATGGTGTCCCAAATTTTTTGGACATTTTGTGATACGGCTTTTTTGGCTTTAGTGTTTTCTTTGACTGACGAATCTATTTTCTCTATTGTGTCTTCAACATCAGAGATTCTCTGTTCCATCTCTTGCATTTGGTTGTTTATGCTTGCATCTGTAGTTCCTGTTCATTTAGTCAGAATTTTTATTTCCAGCATTCACTCAGTTTGTGTTTTCTTTATTGTCTCAATTTTAATTTTCAAATCTTGAACTGTTTCCTTCATCTGTTTAATTACTTTTTCTTGGCTTTCTTTGACTTCTTCCAATTTTTTGTTTGTTTTTTCTTCCATTTCTTTAAGGGAATTTTTAATTTCCTCTTTAAAGAAGTTTTTAATTTCCTCTTTAAGGGCCTCTATCATCTTCTTAAAGTCATTTTTAGGATTGATTTCTTCTGCTTCTTCTGCCTAGGTATGTTCAGGTCTTGCAGGTGTAGAATCACTAGGTTCTGATGTTGTCGTATAGGTCTTTATGTTGTTGCCTATATTTTTGCACTGGTGTCTACTCATCTCTTCCTCTGCTCGGTGCAGGCAGTGTCTGTGTCTGAAGGTGCCTCTCTTGTTCTAATTGTTAGTCTTGGTCCACTAGGAGTTCTTGGTCGAATTGGTGCTGTTGGGCTCTGTTTCTCTGGGAGCAGCTTAGTTCAATCAGTGTTAGTGGGTTCTGTCTCAGGGAGTAGTTGTTCCCAATTGGTGCAGGGTGGGCTTATGGCTCCAGTGGTTGTTGGGTTCATAAGGGTTGGTTTTTTTTTGTTGTTGTTTTTGTTTTTTTGGTGGGGGAGCAGGGAAAGGTAGCTGTCTGGTCCCTGGGACTCTGATGGCTGGGGCCTAGGGGCTAGAGAACTGGTCTGCTGGTCTGGAGATGCGGGCTTACCTGTTTCCAGTCAGTGTAGGGTGGGCTTATGATTCTGGTGATCCAGTTCAGTGGCTGGGTGGCACCTTCTTTTGTGTTCTCAGGTCACATTTTGCTCATTCTTCAACTCCTCAGCTGATCTTGTTTCCTCAGACTGCAGATTGTAGGCTTCTGAAACCTCTCCTGAATGAATCTCAACTGAGCAGGTTGTTCAGTAGGGCATTCTCACCCACACCTCCATATTGTTGGGTTTCACAGGATCAGCAGCTGGGCCCTGGGTTGGCCTCAGGCAATATGTTCTGTTCGGGTCTGTTCCTATTTTCTTATATAATGAGGACCACCTGGTGCTAGGGGTGGGGTGAGGGGGGTGAGGCGATACCACTCCTAGTTGGCTAATCTCTCCCACATTGATGATTGATCACAAAAATGCCCCCACAGATTTGCCTAAAGATGATCTTAAGGAGACATTTTGTCAGCTGAGATTTCTCTTCCAAGGTGATTCTACATTGTGTCAAGTTGACAGAAAACTAACCAGAGCACACCTCATCATTTCAAATGTTATATAGGGGGACCAAAAGATTGCCTAGCTGGGAATAGGGCTGACCATGCAATCCTAATGGCCTGAATTCAATTCCCAGAATGCACATAAAATGGCACTTATCTATAGTCGATGCACTTCTAAGACAAACCCTATTTCACTGACATGGAAGGAAACAGCACTCCTGAAAGCTGTTCTGAAATCTTCCCATGTACCATAGCACTCATGCACACCCACAAACACAGTAAATGAACACAGTTTTCCCCTAAGACTGTGTTTCTTTTTGTAGCCCTGGCTGTTCTGGAACTCGCTTGTAGACCATGCTGGCCTCAAACTCAGAGATTTGCTTGCCTTTGCCTCTCAAGTGCTGGGAAAATGAACACATTTTAAAATCAATGTTGCATTGATTTATCCATAAGCCATGGGGACAAGCTGGGAATGACTAATGTCATCTTATTTCATGGACATGCAAATATTTAAAAACAGAGTATTATTTTGGTTGATACCATTTTACATCCAAAACGCACATAAGATTGTGGATTGAAATTTGTGTTGAGATGATATGTGAATATTTAATATTCTCAAAGAGACATACCCTACTATACATGAATACCATTATTTCTCTTTTAACTGTCCTCAAGTGGTCTTGGAATGTGTTGCAGTCCAAACATGTTACAAACTTTTTCTCAGCATGAAACCAACCTTCCTTTTGTTCAGTCATTAATAAACCAAGTCTTAGTCATGTACTCTCCACTTGTTTTGCAGCAGCCAACTGGTAGAGAAATTCTGTGAATATAAAGAAAGTCTTCAGAGTACAGAACTCTTCAGCTGTATTCCAGAGCTTTCTGTGAACTTGAAATCTTCTCCAGGACTTTCCACATGTGAGAAGCGTGTGTGTGGAGAAGGAAGCATTGGCCATTCATCTCTAGGTGCACCCCTAAATCATCAGGTAGGACACAAACCTCATAAAGACCAGGAATATGGACGGAAGTTGTATAAACATAAGGAGTTTGGGGGCAGCTCCAGTTCTCCTCTGTCCCTTCAGACACATAAAAGTGCTCACACTGGAGAGAAACCTTCTAAAAATAAGAACTGCAAAGAAGACCTTCTTTGTCTACAATCTGGTCAAAAGAATGAAGAACAGGACCGTGCTAAAAAACCTCATATTTGCAAGCAATGTGGGAAAGGCTTCACCTATCCCAGTTCTTTACAAACACACGAAAAGAGTCACAGTGCTAAGAAGCCCTATGTGTGTGAACTGTGTGGGAAAGGCTTTTCTCGGTTAGGTTCCCTTTCAAAACATAATGTAAATCATTCTTGTGAGAAAGCATTTCTGTGTAATCATTGTGGGAAAACTTTTACTCGTTCTGCTACTCTTCTAAGACATAAGAGAACTCACAGTGGTATGAAACCCTATGTGTGTAAGCAATGTGGGAAAGCCTTCACTGTTTCTCGTTACCTTAAAGCACATGAGCTAACTCACACTCGGGAGAAAACTTATGTATGTAAACAGTGTGGGAAAGCCTTCACATTTTGGAGTCAATATCAGAAACATAAAGTAATTCACAGTGGTGTGAATCCCTATGTTTGCAAGCAATGTGGGAAAGGCTTTACTTATTCCAGTTCCTTACAATCACATGAAAGAATTCACACTGGAGAGAAGCCCTATTTGTGTAAGCACTGTGGAAAAACCTTTGCTCATTTTGGTAACCATAAAAGACATGAAAGAATTCACACTGGAGAGAGACCCTATGTATGCAAGCAATGTGGGAAAACTTTTAATGATTATGGTTCCTTTCAATTGCATAATAGAGTGCATGCTGGAGAAAAACCCTACAAATGTAAGCAGTGTGGAAAGAATTTAGCTTCTTCTTCCTCCCTTCAGAGCCATGAAAGGAATCACTGTGGAGAGAAGCCCTATGTGTGTTTGCAATGTGGGAAAGCTTTCAGTTTTAAGAGTTCTCTTCGAAAACATAACATAATGCATACTGAAGAAAAACCTTATGAATGTAAGCATTGCAAAAAAGCCTTTCATCATTTTTATTTACTTCGAGGACATGAACGAATCCATAGCAATGACAGACCATATCGGTGTAAGCAATGTGGGAAAGGTTTTTATTATTCTAATTATCTTAAAAAACATGAACAAATCCACAGCAGTGAAAGACCCTATCAGTGTAAGCAATGTGGGAAAGCTTTTCATTATCCTAATTATCTTAAAAAACATGAGAAACGAATCCACAGCAGTGAGAAACCCTACCAATGTAAGCAATGTGGGAAAGCCTTTTGGTCTTCTGATCAGGTTAAAAAGCATGAACGCATCCACACCAGGAACAGACCCCATGAATGTAAGACATGTGGGAAAGGCTTTACAACTCCTAATCAACTTCACTCCTGTGACAAACCTTATTTATGTAAGCAATGTGGGAAAGAATTTTTGTTTCCATATCGTTTGCAAAGACATATACTGACACATAATAGAACAAATAAGGATGTTCCTAAGTAACATGAGAAAGCCTTCTCTTTGTTAGTTCTCACAGAATCAAACCACATGAGAGTGAAATAGATTATGCTGACAGTGTGGGAAAATATCCCAGCCAGTCATAATGGAGAGAAGCTATTCTGTTGAATTGATGTGGCTTTTAGTACTAGAAATTCTCTTCAAATACGTATAAGCAAACACACTAGATAAAAGCCTTTTGGAGAAAAGCTACAAGTAATGTAATAAAATCTTCTGCATTCTTCTCATTATGGAGAATATGTAAAATAGCTCACACTGGAGAAAAACGTTACACATGCAATATAGGTAGCCTTTAGTTCTTAGGAGGCCCTAAAAATGTTGTAGTAATCTCTTTGGGGAGAAACCCTTCATATATAGTGTGGTGGTTTGATTTAAAATGTCCTTCATAGGCTCATATTTTAATGCTTAGTCACCAGGGAGTAGAACTGTTTGCAAAGATTGGAAGGATTTTGAGGCATGGCTTTTTGAAGTAGTTGTGTAAGCTTCTTGAAGGGATTGTGTCACTGGGGTTGGCTTTGAGGTTTCAAAAGCCCATGGCAGATCCTCTCTTTCCCCCTCGCTCCGTGCTGCCAGCCATGATGATAATAGAGTAATTCTCTGAAACTGTAAGCAAGGCTCCAATTAAATGCTTTGTCTTATAAGAGTTGCCTTTGTCATGGTGTCTGTGCTGGTTTGAATAGGAATGGCCCCCATAGGCTCATATATTTGAGTGCTTGGTCATGAGGGAATGGTGTTACATGACAAGAATTAGGAGGTGTGCCCTTGTTGGGAGTAGGTATGACTTTGTTGGAGGAAGTTTGTGTCACTAAGGGTGGGCTTTGGGGTTTCAAATGCTCAAGCCAGGCCCATTGTGTTTCTCTTTTCTCAATGTCTATGGATTCAGATGTAGAAGTATCAAGCTACTTCTCCAGCACCATGTGTGCCTGGTTCCCACAATGACAATGAACTAAATGTCTGAACTTAAGCCAGCTTCAATTAAATACTTTCCTTTATAAGAGTTGGCATGCTCATGATGTGTCTACACAGCAATAGAACACTGATTAAGACAGTAGTTGGTACCAGGTTGGGGTATTGCTGTGACAGGTCTGACCATGTTGCTTGTTGGCAGAATGCTTAATGCAGCATACCAATAGGAGTGTGGGAGACAGCAGTGCTGAGAGTGATGTAGATGATGATGGTCTAGCTTGAGGTTTCATAGGAGAAGAATATTAATAAGTGGCCTAGAGATCATGCTTGTGATATTTTGGTGAAGAATGTAACTGCTTTCTGCCCTTGTTATAAAAAAAAACTGCCTGAGGCTAAATTAAAATAGTTTGGATTGATAACATTAGTAGAGGAGATTTCAAGGCACCTTAGTATTGACTATTGAGTGATTATTAGTGGTTACTGTTATGTAGCTCAATAATGAAAAGGAGTAATCTGAAAAAGGAAAAATACAAAATGTACAGTTTGAGGAGAAAAGAAGCACCAGGAAGTATAATGGAGCTAAGTTCAGGGCTCAAAGAGATAAAAGTTTACAGAAAAGTCTGATCCTAAATGTAATAAAGGATAACCTCAGGACAAGACCTCACCTAGCTAAGCTTCCAACTTGTGAAAAGAAATTAAAGAAAAATTCAGGGCAGAGTGTGGTAGAACATGCCTTTATTCCAAGTACCAGGGAGGCAGAGGCAGGCAAATTTCTGAGTTGGAGGCCAGCTGAGTCTATAGAGCAACTTCCAGGACAGCCAAGCATAAGCAGTGAAGAAAACCATTAGAAACAGAAAGCTGGTGAAAATGTATTTTAACAAGAGGCCATGTTCCAGCCCCAGCAAGCAGATGAACTTGGCAGTTTTAGCAACTCAATCTGGCTTTAGAGTCAAGGATATAAAAAGAGAATTCTGGAACCTCCTTCTTATTGTATATATGATAACACTGTGAACCCGGAATTTGTGTTTGCATTAATTAAATAAAATCAACCTTTGGTCAGGAGGTGGAGCCAGCAACTAGTTGACAGAAAGTAATCATAGAGTCAGAGGAAGTCCAGAAAATGGATAGAGAGACACCCAGGAAGTAGTAGGGAAGGACTTTGAGGGTGGTGGTCCTTTTTGGTTTGGAGGAATGGAAGAGATGCTCTCTTTTTTGAGATGCTTGAGAAGAGGGAAGGTCAGCTAGTTGCTCCTCAGCCTCTCTGATCCAATAGGTTTTCATCCCAGCCTCTGACTCCTGAGGCTTCATTGGTAAACAGAATTATAGAGATTTAGTTAAAAACTGTATTTGCTGGGAGCAGCAAGAGGTAGATCCAGCGGAAAGGAGAAGTCCTGCTGGGTCACTACCAGAGAAGTGGGTCAGTAACTGTGGATCCTCAGTTACTGGTTGAAACAGCAGTAGATTCAGGTACAGTCACTGTGACCACAGAAAAAGAACACCCTCTACGGCTAAGAAAGATGCTGAGGCCAAGCATGTGTCCCTGCCTGGAGGCCCAGAGAAGCCTTTGTGTGAAGCTGTGAAGATAAAGCCTGGGCTGCCTTGGAGACCCCCAAGATGTTGGAGATGCTAGAGTTATGGGATACCTACAAAGGAGAATTGCTAACAGAGTATGGAACCAGCCCAAGAGAAGGAAGTGTGTTTCAGTCCACAAAGCTGAAAGGAGTGGGTATCTGAGGAGCACTTTTGACATCAGATAAGGAGATGTAGAATTTCAACAGTTTGAACTTTGCCCTGCTGGTTTCCAATCTTGCTTTGGTCTAGTATTAACCCACTATGTTCCCTTTCTTCCATTTTGGAATGGTAATGTATATTCTGTGCCATTGTATATTGGAAGTATGTGGTCTGCTTTTTTTATTTTATTTTACAGGGGATTACAATTAAGAGATTCCCTTGAATCTCAGAAGAGACTTTGAACTTTGGACTTTGAAACAGTGTTAAGACTGTTACAGACTATGGAGACTTTTGAAGTTGGACTGAATGCATTTTTGCATTCTGATATGGCTATAAGCCTATGGTGGCTAGGGAGTAGATTGTGATGGTTCAAATAGGAATGTACCCCATAAGCTCATATATTTGAATGTTTGGTTTAGGGAGTGGTGCTACTTGACAGGGATTAGGAGATGTGGCCTTGTTGGAGAAAGTGTGTTACTGGGGGGTGGGCTTTGGAGTTTCAAATGCTCAAGACAGAACCAATGTCTCTCTCTTCTCCCTGTTACCTACTGATCTGGATGTAGAACAATCAGCTCCTCCTCGAGCAC
This sequence comes from Peromyscus eremicus, assembly GCF_949786415.1. Classification (NCBI taxonomy): domain Eukaryota; kingdom Metazoa; phylum Chordata; class Mammalia; order Rodentia; family Cricetidae; genus Peromyscus; species Peromyscus eremicus. Next base: position 3,550,933 of record NW_026734286.1, on the reverse strand, counting down.
AATGTCTACCTGCATGCTGCCATGCTCCCTTTCATGATAACAATGGACTAAACTTGTGAACTCTAAGCAAGCCCCAATTAAATGCTTTCCTTTATAAGAGTTGCTGTGGTCATGGTGTGTCTTCACAGTAATAGAACAGTGACTAAGACATATAGGGAATCTTATAAAGCTTTCAGTCATCCCAGGTTCATTTATAGACACTCACTGTAGAGTAGAGATCTCACTATAGAGTGGCCTGAAACATAGAATTTGTAAAGTCTCCATAATCACTTTGTTAACACTTATAAGAATGTATTGAGGCTGGGTGGTGGGTGGCCCACACCTTTAATCCCAGCACTTGGAAGGGAGAGGAGGGAGACAGTTTGAGGCCAGCCTGTTCTATTAGTTTCAGAACAACCAAGACTACAAAAAGAAACCTTGACGCAAAACAAAATAAACAAAAAATATATGAGAGAACTCCTGGTGTTAGAAAACATGTAGGGAGATTGTTTGGTTCAATTCAAAAATTAAGAAATATCAAGGGGCCAGGTGGGGTGGTGGTGGTGGTGCACATCTTTAATCCCAGCACTTGGGGGGCAGAGGCAGGCAGTGAGTTCAGCCTAGCCTGGTCTATAGAGCTAGTTCCAGGATAGCTAGGGCTACACAGAGAAACCCTTTCTTGAAAAGCCAAAAGAAGAAAAGTTAGGTTTAGGAAACAAGTTTGATTACAAGAGATATTTGATTTTAATCTGACAATCTCACCCACTGAGTCTGTGTGTTCTTAACCATTGAGCCATCTGTCCAACACCTCTATCTGCTTCTTTGAATCAGGCTCTAGCTAGGAAGCCACTACTAGCCACCTTGATACTTATTATGTAGCCTAGGCTGGCCTCAAGCTCATTACAACCCTCTAGTCTTCAATCATAACATGTTTAAGTAGTATTTTGACAGGAGATATATATGTCCTCATTAAAAATAATACACAGAAAAAGTAGTTATTCTTCACTTGCACATTCCTCCATTTTAGTAAACACTTTTCCACTATATCCTTGTCTAATCTACTTAATAAAATATGTGAATTTAGTCACCTTTTGTTCCACCCTAATTTTAAATGTAAATTTTCTTATTTTTTACTGATTTTGTTTTTTTATTGAAAATAACTTTTTCATACAATGTATACTGTCATGATGCCCTTCTCTCATCTCCTCCTAGATTTCCCTCCCCTATCCAACACCACTCCTCTTTCTCTCTAGAAAACAAACAGCCAGATAAACGAGAATAAAATAAACAAACAAATGAACTGGTATGAGAAATGCATACATGTAACACTATGGATTGCCCAGAATCTGGGGAAGATGCTACATCTAGTGGGGGATATCTGAGGGAAAAAAAAAATCTACGTACACTATGCTCTCATGTCTGTTAACTTTATTCCTCTAAGACAAAATTCTATCTATACAGCTACAGGTCTGTCAGGCATTCAGGACAGGAATAAATCTAGGTACACCAAGCTCTTTGTCCATTTACTTTATTTCTCTGGGATGAAATCCTGTCTACATAGCTTAGTTCTGTCCTGACACTCAGTTCCTCTTTGTCCCCTCTTTTACTGCCCTCTCATAGTCCTGCTAACTGTTGTGCCCAGATCGTGACCCCCAGAGAGATCACCAAAGATGAGCATGCTGGAATGCAAAAGCAAGGTTTAATTCTGGGATATCCAAATACAAGCCTAGGCAGGGACTTCGTCCAATACATCCAATGCAGTGGAGGCTGGAGGAAGCACCTGCCTGTCTGCAAGCTCAGTTTTTAAAGGGAAAAATCACAAGGTTACATCATTTAGGGGTGCTGGTACAGGTACAATTCTGATTGGCTCGCTTCTAGGGACTTCTAGAAATTACTTCTAAGGGAGTGTTTGCCTGCCACCATTTCTCATTGGCTGCCCTCAGGTGGGGGCATTTCTGTGGTCAGTTACCCTGGAAACCAGGGAGAGGACATTCCATAGTCCGGCAGGCATTACCTCATGACTACCTTGTGACTCTGTACTTTTACACTTCCTGGTTTCTGGAATCTGGACTGACTTGTTTCAGTAACTATTGGCCTATTCCTAGAAAGAGAAATCTTAGGCCTTAGTTTTTGGGTGAAAGCATTTTGGTCTTATTTCTAAGATGGCTCATTTTGGTCTCACATTTCCCCCTTCTCATGTGCCTAATGGAACCCAATCATGGGTTTTGGGCAGTTAGCTTGTAAGTATCCCTCTCTAATAATGGCCATGTATAGTTAGCCATCTTGTCTCCATGCCAGGGAGTTTTCTTTTGACCCAGCATTTCAGCCTTTTCTGAACAGGGAACATGGGACGATGTATTCTCTTCTGGAACTGCTTCGAGCTGGCATTGGAGCGCCGTTGTCAGGGCCCCCAAAAGGCTGAAAAGCTAGTCAAAGACTGGGCAAGGGACATTTATCAGAAGCATGTAGCTGCCTGATCCCATAGGGACAGGGAATAATCATGTTAGTTGGGCTGGTCTACGTCAGCTTTTAGCAAGTCCAGAGCTCACAGTCATCTGGAGCAGTGGAGTCAGTGACTGAAACTTGGAGGTGACTGCCAGCCAAGTGGAAATCTGTTGAGACAAATTTAAACTAGGAACAGAAGTTAAAATTTATGAACTTATTTGGAACCCTTAGGTCCATACCCTTAGTAATGGGAAAAGCAGTAGTCCCAAGACCAGAAGAGAGGAAAAATACCATCTTTAGGAATACTTATCTGGGGTCCTTTTCAACCTCTGTAAAGTGGATCTAGGTTTTATGACTCTTTTGATCCTTTGAGGCCTACTTACAAAATGACATAAAAGTTTTAGATACATTAGTATTACCAATCTGTACTGAAATCCATATTGTAGAAAAAGCAGGTAATGGAGATCTTGTAAAACAGCAGAAGTGGACTCATACCTTTGAGTCTCAACAAGAACTACAGATTTGGGTTAAAAGCTTGTGCATTTTCCTTCTGTCCAGAAAGCCAGGTATAAATTGGACAGAGATTTTTGGCCTGATGAGAAGCACTTTTAGGTTTACATTTATGACATTTAAAACAAATCTAAAACACTGAGCTTGTGACTGAACAGTAAGTAGTCATTGCTCTACCAGCTCATCAGGGCTCCTAAATGTTAAGCTCTGAACCATAGAATAGGAGAGTAATCTGAAACATATCTCATCCTAAATTATTTTTTTGAGACCCTCAAAGTTTAGAAGCTTTTCTATCCTCAGACCTTTCTTAGACTAATATCTGAACCTTTATGACTAACTTAAACTTTTATATCTTAGAGCATTTTTCTAAAAGTGAGCTAATGAGCTAGCTATAGCCTTGCAGAAGGATCTGGTTGATGCTGCCATGCTGACAAAGTTAGAGCTAGCCTAGCCATCAGTACTATCAGAAATCTGAGAAGGATAAACTATATCTGAGTGCAGACCAAGAAGCTTCCAATCCTATAAATTACAGGGACCAATCCCTATCCAGGTCTCCATAGTGTTGGAGGCACCAGTCGGAACAGCATCAATCTTTTTTCACCATCCGGCCCATTACGATCCTGTTTCCTGACTTCAGCACAAGCAGCTCCATCACAAGCTTCCCATCAACTCCTTAATGTGACCATAATTTCTCCACCAGGCTGAGGGATGCTTCAGAAGAGACAGTGTTGCTCCTGGATGAACTGTCCAGTCAACTTGATGTCCACATCTACCTGGCCAACCCTGGTGACACCATCTTTGATGTGGTAGAGAAAACACTGAGACATCAAGGGGTCCTCATTCAGATTTACTAGATGGGGAGTCTTTTTTTTTTTTTGGAGAGAAGACACCCACAGTACCACCATCTTCTCAGACAGCCTCGCCCATTTCAGCCAGCAATGCTTCTCTCTCTATTCTCAGGGCTTCTGTCTTACATAGCTTCTCCTCTCAAGTCTCATTCAGCTCAGTAATAGTCTTCTCCGTCTCCTGCAGCCTCTCCATGGCCTCCTCAGGCCCAATCTGGGGCTCAGCACTGGGGGAGAAGGAGGGCTCTAGCTCCCCATTGTGTGGAGGAGGAGATGAGGGTTAAGCTGGGGTGAGAGGAGATGATGCAGCCGACAGAGCATCTCCAGGACTGTCCTCTTTTACCTTTAGACCTCCTAGAGCAGATGCTGAGAGTCTCTGAGCCATCAGCAGCTCCTGCTAATGTGCCACCTCCTTCTGCAGCTCTTGGATAAGCCAGGCATTGGGGCATCTTGCCCTGTGGTCAGTGTTGCCATAATCCAGGCAGAGACGTTGTGGTGCCTCTTACAGAATCTTCTTTGGAGACCTTGGGTCACTGCTAGGATCTGGAAGCCTGTCTGATATAATAAGCTTTTAGATCAACATTTAAATGCCATATTCTGCAGATCTCTGAAGTATGAGGGCTGTCCAGGTATATCTGAATAGACAAACTTTGTTTCTAGTTACTTATTTCAAGCTCAACCCTGAAAACATATGCAAGGGACTGAGTAAATGAGTAAATTTATCCCTGTAATATTACATCAGTACTTACTTACCCTGACTACAATTAAAAAAACTTGATTACTTATGACTGACTATTTATGTTCTCTAACAGCCTACAATAAGTAGTCTAAAAACAATGCTTTTAAGTTGAAGCTCTTCTAGCATCAAATACAGGTTCAGTAAAGAAACCAAAACAAAATATCAATATAAAACATATATATGCATCAGTTTATCCAAATAACTTAAGCTTAACAAACTTAGCAAATACAAGGAGGCTAGACAACATTCTTAAGCCTGAACGTACCTTGGGTAAGGAGAAACATTTTTTTAAGTCATTGGTTTTTAACTATAAAAACTGTTCTTAAAAGATTAAGATCTCTCAAATGTCTTCTGTAATATCAACAATAAAGTATCTTCTTTTACTTTAAGGGGGGAGAAAACATGGCATCATCATAATCTGTATAAAGTAAAACCAAGCTCCAGAGTGCAAACAATCCCAAAGTTCAATATCTGGGATTCATTTATAATCATTTTGGTTCTTTTACTTAGAGGCTTGGATTATTTCTTTGACCCTATCTTTGGCAGCACATACATAGCCTGCCTGCTCCATTTTATTATGGCTGGTGCTTCCAGTGATCATCACCTGACACTGGAATTTTTTTTTTTAAACTGCTAAGGTCCACCACTGCAACTAGACTCTTTTTGGAACTCTAGTCCTGCCATACATTTGCAAACCTCAGCTGTTTCCTATGATTCCTTTATGTTACAAAGTTTAGCTGCCAGAACAAGGTATATTCCTGAGTATAAAAGCATTGACGTGCAGCTTTAATATTTATTAAGTATCTTACTTATTAAACATATGTTGTCATCTATTTAAATTCTCTAGAAACTTGCTGTTGAGCACTTGGTAAAGACATAAGTACTTAGGTGTTAACCTGAGTAGATCTTTATAACCTTAGTAAAAGATGGCTGCCAACCACATGGCTGCCCATGAGGTCACCAGCCAAGATGGAGGAAGCCACGTGGTTGCTGTTTAAAGCTCGTTTTTCTAAATAATTACTTGCACACATACACACAGTTGGATCCAAGTTACACACATACATACGTACAGTTAAAGCTTGCTTACATTTTCAACAAGTCACATACCTGTATACATTCACACATAAGCAGTTTGCAGAATCATTAGCCATTCTTAAGATGAAAACCAACAAAAATTAACTTTTAAATTCAGTATTTGCAGGTATAAGAAACCACAACAGTTTACATCACATCCCCTCTGACTTTCTACAACCTTCTATATACCCTCAGTTCGTTCCTTTGATCCCTCAGACATTTAGACAAATTCCACTTTTTCTTTTCTTTTAAAACAGAAACTCTTACCAAAGTCTTTCTTGTGATTTCCCTCAGTAATCTAGAATATATTGTAAAGTTACAGTATTTTAAACAAGAACAGAAATACATGTATATACCATAACAAGAATAACTCTCAATTTGCATCAGCACTGTACCACAGACAAGAAACTGTTGGTGACATTCCATTCTTGGAGCCAGACCTTGATCAGGTTTTAGCCCCAGGGCAGGTCTTGGGAGCCCCACCCAACACCATGGAAGAGGAAGAGGATGGGGAAAGCATGTACCATGGGAACAAAAGATTGCTGTTAACCTCAGATTTTCAAGAACACGAGAATGGCAGACTGAAAGTGACTCCATGCCCTGGCTGGGCCCACAGACTTGTAGGCCACTCCTCAGCTGTGACCCTGGAGGGGCAGTTAGTTCTCCACCAGCCCCCACACTGAGCTCCTTGAGGCTCCTGCTGGCTCCCGCCAGCTCTGCCCCATGTCTACACAGGAGCCCAGCCAGAACCTGCCAGCCATATCTGGGCCCCACAATGCTCATAGCCTGCCCTAGCACACAGCCATAGTCCGTGCGAGTTCAATCACCAAAGGGGCCTCCATCCCTTCCGCTAGCAATCCGGCCCACAAGTCCCAACGCATACATAAGCTCAAGCATAAAACATTCACACATGTGGCCACAGTTTTCACACATTGATACATTTATATAACTATAACAAATCACACTGATGAACAAGATAGGCAGACAAAAAGGAAGAACAAGGGCCCTACAGATGGTCCAAGCAGACAAGAGTCCAGAGAGGGAGCCTCGATTATGCCAAAGACCATAAGGATGGGACAGGGACAATTCAGAGTCTCCCGATCCCCAGTTCACAAAACAGACAGACCCCTCACAGGTGTCCAAACAGATGGACCCCTCACGGGCGTCCTGACAGATGGACCCCTCACGGGCTTCCTATGATGGGGGGGACCTGTGGGGACCCCGAATCCTGATGAGGGGTTGGGGCATCTCCCAACTCCTCCAGGGTCACCTTACAGGCACGTCTGCCAAGGTGAGAGCCTGTCAGATTCAACCGTCAGCTTCGGATAAGAAAATGAAAGTAAAAGGAAAGCAAAGACAAGAAAATGGAGCGCTCTTACCGATCGGTGCAGATGGACCTCTGGAGCTCTTAGGTGTCCCGGTGGGGGGGTCTCTGGGGATCCCGGACGAGCCCCCAAAAGTTGTGCCCAGATCGTGACCCCCAGAGAGATCACCAAAGATGAGCATGCTGGAATGCAAAAGCAAGGTTTAATTCTGGGATATCCAAATACAAGCCTAGGCAGGGACTTCGTCCAATACATCCAATGCAGTGGAGGCTGGAGGAAGTGCCCGCCTGTCTGCAAGCTCAGTTTTTAAAGGGAAAAATCACAAGGTTACATCATTTAGGGGTGCTGGTACAGGTACAATTCTGATTGGCTCGCTTCTAGGAACTTCTAGAAATTACTTCTAAGGGAGTGTTTGCCTGCCACCATTTCTCATTGGTAGGGGCATTTCTGTGGTCAGTTACCCTGGAAACCAGGGAGAGGACATTCCATAGTCCGGCAGGCATTACCTCATGACTACCTTGTGACTCTGTACTTTTACACTTCCTGGTTTCTGGAATCTGGACTGACTTGTTTCAGTAACTATTGGCCTATTCCTAGAAAGAGAAATCTTAGGCCTTAGTTTTTGGGTGAAAGCATTTTGGTCTTATTTCTAAGATGGCTCATTTTGGTCTCACACTAACAACTAAGCTCTTATGCTTCTAGCCTCATCTTCATCCTCTGTTCTTCGCCCTCCATCTCAACTTGCTCTCTAATCCTAGCTCTGATGAATTCTAAAGAGTTCTGCCTTACCATCTACTGTTGTGCCCAGATCGTGACCCCCAGAGAGACCACCAAAGACGAGCATGCTGGAATGCAAAAGCAAGGTTTAATTCTGGATATCCAAAAGCAATACAAGCCTAGGCAGGGACTTCATCCAATACATCCAACACAGTGGAGGCTGGAGGAAGTGCCCACCTATCTGCAAGCTCAGCTTTTAAAGGGAAAAATCACAAGGTTACATCATTTAGGGTTGCTAGTACGGCTACAATTCTGATTGGCTCGCTTCTAAGGGCTTTCTAGAAATCATGGCTTAATCTTACTTCTAAGGGAATAGTTGCCCCCCACCATTTCTCATTGGCTGCCCTCAGGTGGGGGCATTTTTATGGTTAGTTACCCTGGAAACCAGGGAGCGGACATTCCATAGTCCAGCAGGCATTACCTCGTGACTATCTTGTGACTCTGTACTTTTACATTTCCTGGTTTCTGGAATCTGAATTGACTGGTTTCAGTAACTAATGGCCTATTCCCAAAAGGAGAAATCTCAGGCCTTAATTTTAGTGTAAAAGCATTTTGGTCTTATTTCTAAGATGGCTCATTTTGGTCTCACACTACAAAATCTCTAAGTTCTTCCCTTCTCCCTGATCATGCCATTCTGTCTGCCTCTACAGAAAATGCCTGTTTCTTCTTCCCCTGGCCACGTGGACCTCTGCCTCCTCAGGAATGTTGCACAACCCTACCTTCCACCTTGATATGTAAAAACCTCTTTTGTTCTCAGTTAATTGCTCTGGAGAGCAACTAGGATGTTTTGAGCTTCATTTGTACAAGAAACAAAGCTATGCATCTACTGTCCGCTTGACTTTGCCTATGTGACCTTATCCAAGTACTGGCCTGAGCAGGAAGTTCACATACACATTCTATGGGAATTGTGAGCACAAGAAATTCATAAGAAGGCACAGCTGAGTCATGTGTGGAGACCCCCAAAAGACTACCACGAAGACCGAATCCCGTAAGTAAAAGCAACGAGCCTTTATTCAAGCTCTGGGGCTTGATCCCTCTGTCTGTCCAATGCAGATGCAGCAGTGAGAGCAGAGAGCCCTGAGCTCATGTGGGCCAGAGTTTTTATCATAGCAGAGGTTGGGGGTGAGGGGATTTCATGGGTCCAGGACCCTGATTGGCTGACAATTATCTAGGGGTATCTGTAAAACAAAAAAACAGGTGTGTGCTAGACTCAAGGACATATGGCCACCTTATCTAATGGTTGCAATGTTTGGGATGTCAGATACTTCCTCACCCCTGGGTGGATCCCTAGGTGGTATCAGCTTAAGGCTTTTCATGGATCTGGGTGTTGCCTGCCAATGAGCCTTTCACAGAAGCTGTGTCTAAGCCCCTAAGCCTGTCATGGCTGATTTGTGGTCAAGCTGTTTTGGGGCCCTCCACATGTAACACCAAATAGTCCATGTTAGATGGCTCCCCACTTGACTGACCCTTGGCCTGATCAAGGTATAGCTTTAATATACAGCTGGACTCCTTATAACATATTATTGTGGCTTACCACATATGACAAATTGCTAAATGGTCTTAATAATAAAAAAGAAACCTGGAGTCAAATATTGAGGTTAAAACTGAGAGATCAGAGGAATAGGACAAGCCACAGCCAACCTCACCTCACCGACACCTTAGCCTCCAGAGGGAGACCAATTCCTGTATACCCATGCCTATATCCTTTCTGTGCCTGACATCTCACTTCCTCTCTCCACCCAGCTACATCACTTCCTCTTTCTGCCCAGCTCTGTCACTTCCTGTCTGTCTATACAGACCTTCAGACCTTTATGGTTGACTAGTGTTGGAATTTAAAGGCATGTGCTACCATGCCTGGCTCTGGTCCCAGTGTGGCCTTGAACTCACAGAGATCCGGATGAATTTCTGCCTCCCGAATGCTAGGATTAAAGGGGTGTGCTACCATTGCTTGACTTCTATGTTTAATATAGTGGCTGGCTTTTTCCTCTAATCCTCAGATATTTATTGGAGTGCACAAATAAAATATCACCACACATACACATACAGACTTCCACAGACTTAAACAATACCCATAAAAATATAAAACTGGAAAACATAAAATAGAAACCAAAGACCAGTAAAGATGAAAAATGTCCAAAGCAATATGAGACAGCAAATCTCCAAAAATATCATTGGGTTCATTCTGTGTTGACCATCTACTACTAGGCCTAGGGCCTACTCTTAAGTGTGGTTTTCATACTCAATGCAACTCCATTGGAAAAAACTAATTTTTCCCTGGCAAATGATTCTCAATTGGAGATAGCTTCTTGGTATAACAGGGCCCCAGACCTTAGCATAATTGACTCCATGATGTCCTGTGGAATAGTCCTGTACACTGTGAAAATATGTTGCTCTCATTGTTAATGAAAAGCTGATTGAGCTGGGCGGTAGTGGCACACACCTTTAATGCCAGCACTCAGGAGGCAGAGCCAGGCAGATCTCTGTGAGTTCTAAGCCAACCTGATCTACAGAGTGAGATCCAGGACAGGCACCAAAACCATACAGTTAAACCCTGTTTCAGAAAAACAAACAAACAAAAAAGCTGATTGGCCAGTAGCTAGACAGGATTTTCGGGGCAGAAAGAATTCTGGGAAGAAGGGCAAGGGGAGTTGTCAGCCAGATGAAAAGGAAGCAGGACATGCAGGAGAGGTAAAAAGCCACAAGCCTGCAGGTACTATTTTATATTTGCATCTCTAGGTACACAATACTTTTAATAATTGACTGTTTAAAAGATTTTTTGCCCATTATTAATCATTTAACTTCTCAGGCTTTGGTATACATTTTTATTATTACTTTTATTTGTGTGTGTGTGTGTGTGTGTGTGTGTGTGTGTGTGTGTGTGTGTGTGTGTTGGAAGCACTGAGTGACTAAACTGTCCGTATAGGGCTGTGCTCATGGGTGGAGGTGCTGTTGGAGCCCCCATTCCCAGGTCAAGTACAGGCATCACAGTCCAAATAACTCTGCCCTTGGGAGCAGCCTTGCATCCTGAGGGGTGAGGAAACTGCAGTGCTGTGGGGTGAAATGAAGTCCCCCAAGACAAGCTGGTGAGGTCTCTTCTTACAGGTCACATGTGTTGAGTCCTATCCCATCTATCACATGCCATGAAACAGTTCATTTTTTAAAATACAGGCAATAAACTGGGTGTAGTGGTACATTCCTTTAGTCCCAGCACTCAGGAGGGAGGGGCATATGGATCAGTGTGAGTTCAAGACCAACCTGATCTACAAAGTGAGTTTCAGGACAGCCAGGGCTACACAGAGAAACCCTGTTTCAATCAATCAGTCAATCAAGCAAGCAAGCAAACAAACAAACAAATAATAAAAAGATTTCAATTCACCTAACATGGGGAGACACTTAAGTGTACTGATCAACCTATATAAATGTCTCTAAAGTAACATTAATCCTGTCAGAAACTATGAAGAATGCCCTTCCTGACGGGAAAGATACACTCACTATGTATGAACAGATATAGTGCTGCAGTGTGTAACACATACAGTGCTCATGGACGTTAGCAGGAGACTAATGCCTGCCTGTCTCTTGATATAATGAATGAAGTAGAAATTACAAAGTAAAATATGTAGCGTTATGAATATGAAAATCATATACATAGAGACCCTGTCTCTAAACAAAAACCCAAACCAACCAACCAATGAGAGAGGGGTACAGGGAATGCCTTTTGGTTTGTTTTGGTTTTCAAGACAGGGTTTCTCTATGTAGCCTTGGGTGTTCTGGAACTCTCTCTGTAGATCAGGCTGACCTTGAACTCAAGGATCTACCTGTCTCTGCCTCCTTAGTGCTGGGATCAAAGTAGTTCACCACTATGTCTGGCTCAATTTGGATTTTCTTTCTTGTTTTTTTTTTAAGTTTTGGTTTTTCAAGACAAGGTTTCTTTATGTAGTCCTGGGTGTCCTGGAATTCACTCTGTAGACCAGGCTGGCCTCAAACTCACAGAGATCCACCTGACTCTGTCTCCCAAGTGCGGGACTAAGGGCATGTGCCACCACACCATGCTAAATTGGGAATTCCTTAAGGAAGGGAGGCATAGAACATGGTAGGAAGGTTGGAGGGGGTGGAGGGTTAAACAAAACAAAGAAAATCTGGAAAAGCCATATAGAAATCCACTACATTGTGAGCCAATTAAACAGTAGAAGTTCAAACAAATTAGAGGAACACTAACCATGATGCATGTCTACTTGCCACAATTAGAATTGCCCGAGTAGGGAGCCTCAACTGAAGAATGCTCCTGATTGCTTAGTTTATGTCTGAAGACCCTCTCCAACTGTGGATGGCACCTTCTGGTGGCAGTGAGTTTAAAAAAAAGGTTATGGCAGAAGGAAGATTACTCACATTTGGCTCTCTCGGCATTCCCTCTTACTGAAGAACCGATTTACGTGATTATTCTTCTTGATTCTTTACTATATCAGAACCAGTGTTTCCAAGCTTCCACTGTGGACCAAAGATGAGCGGCTCTTTAGGAACATTCTGGGCTCTTGATACCACACCGGTACTACCGAGGCATCAAGCCCTGTGAGAGTCAGTTACTGTGGCTCCGGTGGTCTGCTCTGACTGCTGAGACCCAGCCTATAGGACCAAGTAGCCTATCAAGTGGGATTCAGCTGTTGTTATTAATTTAGCATAAGCTGACTCTGTTCCCATGCACATGCACACACACATAAATAAAATGTAAAAAAAAAAAAATCACTTCCTGGCTTGAAACAAACAAACAAACAACAACAACAACAAAAAAGTGAAGCATGTAATAATGGGTGTAACACAGAAAAGAAAACTAAGGACATCTGTAAATGTGGTCAGATCTACTGTTAGAATATGGTACTCGCCGGGCGGTGGTGGCGCACGCCTTTAATCCCAGCACTCGGGAGGCAGAGCCAGGCGGATCTCTGTGAGTTCAAGGCCAGCTTGGGCTACCAAGTGAGTTCTAGGAGAGGCGCAAAGCTACACAGAGAAACCCTGTCTCGAAAAACCAAAAAAAAAAAAAAAAAAAAAAAAAAAGAATATGGTACTCATAACCATCCTGAGAACAATGGAAAAGCTAACATATACTCACGTACAAGTAGTCTGAAGAGAAGTCAAATTCTAAGAAAATATACAGAAAAATAATGTTACAAGAAAAACTAACATACACACAATGGATAATTTAATATCAACATGTAAGTGGTTTTAGTGCTTGGGAGAAGGCCCAGTGAGTAAGAGTGCTTGCCACATATGCATGCGGCCATGAGTTCAAATCTCTAGCACCCACATACAAAGCTGCAGGAGGCGACATGTGAGCCTGTTGTTACCCCAGTGGTTTGCAGTGGGATGGGAAGAGAAGTGGAGAAGGCCGATAGCTGACCGGCTGCCAGTCTAAGTGCAGGTTCAGTGAGAGACCCTGTGTCAAGGGAGAAAAGTGGTGACAGCAGACTGCCAGATGTCTTATTCTGACCTCTGCAAATGCAAGGTCATCCACATACACAGAGACGCGCGCACACACACACACACACACTCACACACACACGCTCACACACGCTCACACAGGATCCAAAAGTATTTTTTTTTTTTGTTCACAAAAAAGAATTAGTTTGTTTACACAATGGTGAAACCTACTACTGAGACCAGTAGGAAAATCCAATATTGACAAAAAGCCACTTTTTTGCCCTCCCAACTTGAACACATCATTTGGTAGACGGGCATATCATAAACATCAATGACTCAGACTTAAAAGGAGAAAGTACTACCTGATTTGACATAAAAAAGACATCACTGTTTACGTGTAACACTACTGGTATTTCTTCCTTGGAACAACTTCTACTGTCAGGAATTCTTTCTCACTTTTCCTCAACATTTGCTCTAATTTAAAACCAAAACAAGGGACTGGAGAGATGGCTCAGCGGCTAACGACCATCTGTAATTCCAGTTCCAGGGGACCTGGCACCTCTTCTCACCTCCGAAGGCTCCTGCATGCGTGTGGTACACATACGTATACTCAGGCATGCACACACATACAGAAATTCAAAATGAATATTGCTTTAACAAATCTTACAGAATTAAATTAGTGCACTTTCTTTGTACTCTTGTAGTTGTTTATTCAGATGTCTCACTGGTCTCTATCTCCTGGGATTAAAAAGACTTTGGACCTTAGGAGACATTTGCAGTGGGATGAGAAGAGAATTGGAGAAGGCTGATAGCTGTACCCAGCTTAATTTTCAGCTTAATGCTTATTTTCTAGAGGAATTAGAAGTATGGAGTCCAGAGTTTTGCTTTTAAAACCTTTTGAATGTTATTATTTTGATTTGTGGTGTTTAGCTTGCATTATGTATGGTGCTCTTGGAAAGCAGAAGAGGGTATTGGATTGCCTGGAACTGGAGCTACCGGTGATTGTGAGCCACCATGCAGATGCTGGCTATTGAACCTGGGTCTAGTAGAGGAGGAGCCAGTGCTCTTATCTGCTGACACATCCCTCCAGCTTCCAAAATATACTTTTAAGAATGAGGTTAGCCAGGCAGTGGTGGCACACGCCTTTAATCCCAGCACTCAGGAGGCAGAGACAGGTGGATCTTTGTAAGTTTGAGGTCAGCCTGGTCTATAGAGCAAGATCCAGGAAAGGCACAAAGCTACACAGAGAAACCCTGTCTCAAAAAAACAAAAAACAAAACAAACAAACAAACAAAAAAAACAAAAAAACCAAAAACCAAAAAAATGAGGTAGTGAGGGCTGGAGAGATGGCTCAGATGTTAAGAGCACTGGGTATTCTTCCAGAGATCCTGAGTTCAATCCCCAGCAACCACATGGTGGCTCACAACCATCTCTAATGAGATCTGGTGCCCTCTACTGGTATGAAGACATACATGCAGACAGAACACTGTATACACAATAAATAAATCTTTAAAAAAAAAAAATGAGGTAGTGAAAGCCAGGCCTTTCATCTCAGTACAGAGGAGCTAGAGGTAGGAAGATCACTGTGAGTTTGAGGCCAACCTGGTCTACATAGTTAGTCCAGGAAATCCAGGGCTATGCAGAGGGACCCCATATCAATAAATAGATAGATAGATAGACAGACAGACAGACAGACAGATGGGCACAGAAAAGTGAACGTATCAGAGTAAGCTCAGATACACATGTCACGACAACAAACCCGTTTGAACTGGTTCTGATTTTATCAATTTGACACAAAATAGACTCACCTGAGAAAAGAGAACTCAACTGAGAAGATTCCTGTATCAGATTGTTCTGTAAAGATGATTGTGTGACATTTTAATCATTATATGGGAGCCCAGCCCAACGTGACAAGAATCCATTAAAAACCGCTTAACTTTGCTTGGTGGCAGGTCCGGTTTCCCGCTTGGGCAGCCGGCTCCCTAGCCCGGGCCTAGGTCGGCTTGGCCTCAGGCCAGACTGACCGTAGTCCCAAGCGGTTAGCTTAAAGCCAGTGCTACAAACAACTCAGGCCTGCCCTGCCTGTAAAGCCAACACACATGGTTGGAGCTTAAGGTAGCCAGAGCCAAGGCTTGACTAGGCTCAAGCGGGAACACGTGGCTGGATTCAAGCTCTTAGGCAGAACTTGTGGCTACGCTTGCTCTCTCTCTCTCTCTCTCTCTCTCTCTCTCTCTCTCTCTCTCTCTCTCTCTTTGGATTCACACCTCGGACACTAGTTGGCTGTTTTGAAATTCCCTCGGATTTGTACTGTTCTACGAGGACTTGGTAAGTCACTTAACATATCAGATATTTTAAAGGAAACTATTTAAAAGAGAAAATTTTTCCACATTAAAAAAAATGGGTTTTCTGTGTACATTGGAAGAAAATTGGGCTTTGTTTGCAATTTTAGGCAGTCTGACAATGGAACAGCTATATGAGAAGATTAATGTTGATCGAATTATGCAGTTTATTACTATGCTTATCCTCATTTTACTATTTAAAAAGATAGTCAATTTAAGTGCCAGAGTGACAGCTTTAGAAAAACTTGTTAAACCTGTAAAAATTCAGACAGAAGAAATTAACAGTAAAGTTGCTTCAGGATTGGATCATAAGGTTACAGAAAGAAAGCCTGTTTTCACACAGTCACCCTTAATTTGTCCAGTAACTGTACAGCAGTTGCCTGATCAAATGACTACACAAAATATTTGGGCTCTGATTGAAATGTTAGAGTTATGAAGGTTTAAGGAGGCAATAGTATCTTATGGCATGCATTCCCCATATGTAAAGCAAATGTTAAACTCTTGGTCAACATACAATAGGATTGTATCACAGGACTGGCGGGAGCTGGCACAAGCTGTTCTTGAATCCAGTCAAAGGCTTCAGTGGCTAACTTGGCTCAAGGATGAAGCTAAAAACATAGAAAAACAATGGAGGAATAAAGGAATACAAGTCTGCCAGGATCAGCTTATTGGAGAAGGTCAATATGCTTCAGCACAACCACAATGTTTATATGATGTCCAAATCCTAATTTTATGTCGAAGAGCAGCTTTGAATGCATGGGACAAAGTTGAGGAACCAGGGAAAAAAACTGAGTCATTTACAAAAGTTATACAAGGACCAAAAGAATCTTTCACAAATTTTTTACAAAGACTGGCTTCAGCAGTAAAGAGAATGGTCCCAGATTCAGAAGCTAGTAAGATAATACTTGAATCTTTGGCCTTTGAGAATGCGAATGCAGCATGCAAAAGAATAATCAGGCCGTTAAAGGCAAGATCTGCACCTTTGGAAGATTGGATTAGAGACACGGTTAATGTTGAAGCTCATGAGCATGATGATATGTGGGTAGGAGAAGCAATTTCAAAAGGTTTGAGGAATGTTAGATGTTTTAGATGTGGAAAGCAAGGACATTTGAAAAGGAACTGTAAACAGGTCGTTCCTAGAAACAATATTTCTTCAAGGAACAATGGCAACAGAATGCCCCTTCCTTCTGGAGTATGCAGAAGGTGTGGTAAGGGAAAACACTGGACCAACGAATGTAGATCAACAAGGGACAGACAGGGTAATCCTTTGCCTCAGTCTTTGGGAAACTCCCAGAGGGGCCTCATGCAGGCCCCAATAGCAAATCCAGTTCAAACCTTTCCTGCAGTCGTAGAGGAAACCCCTACTCAGAGCAATTAAATAACCAAATGCCTATTGGAATAAATCATGCTGGTCAGGATGATGAAACAGAGAGAATAGAAAATTCAGGAGAAAACATAAAGAAAATTTTTTGGCAAACTTCTATTAATGAACAAAGACCAAAATTATCGATAAAAATAAATGGTGTTTTGTTGTCTGGTCTGGTAGACACAGGTGCAGACATTACCATAATTGCACCAGAATTTTGGCATCCAACTTGGCCTCTTCAGGAGGTAAATGTTCAACTGTTAGGAATTGGGACACTATCTCAAATGAAACAGAGTGCAAGATGGCTCGAGTGTATAGGTCCAGAAGGACAGAGAGGAAAATTAAAACCATATGTGGCTAACATAGCTATGAACTTGTGGGGTCGAGACCTGTTGCAACAATGGAATACTCAGATTAACATCTCTCCAATCTCAGAAACAAATCATAAACTAGCACATGTTTCTGAGAGAAATATTAGAAAGCATTATTCTGAGTGGTTACCAGCCATCCATATTATACAAGAACAGGGCACAACAACTGATGATCTTCCAAAGACATCAACAGCTCTACCTTTAAAATGGTTAACAGACAAGCCTGTATGGGTTCAGCAATGGCCTTTAACAACAGAGAAACTCCAGGCTTTAGAAGAGCTGGTAGAAGAACAGTTAAATGCTCAGCATATTGAAGAATCAACCAGCCCTTGGAATTCTCCTGTATTTGTTATTAAAAAGAAATCTGGTAAATGGACAATGGTAACAGACCTTAGAGCAATTAACAAAGTAATTCAGCCAATGGGCTCTCTACAATCTGGAATTCCTTTGCCTACTCTGTTGCCAAAAGGATGGCCTCTCATAGTTATTGATTTAAAAGACTGTTTCTTTTTAATACCCTTACAAGAAAAAGACAGAGAAAGATTTGCTTTCACAGTGCCTACTTATAATAATTCTCAACCGGTTAAAAGATTTCAATGGAGGGTCCTCCCACAAGGAATGTTGAATAGCCCAACTCTGTGCCAATATTTTGTACAACAGCCATTGGAAGTGATACATAAAAAATTTCTTAAATCTAAAATTTATCGTTATATGGATGATATTTTACTAGCTGTCTCAAATGCAGATACTTTAGAAAGAATGTTTGAAGAAGTAAAGAAAATTTTGCCTTGCTGGGGATTACAAATTGCTCCTGAAAAGATACAAAGAGGAGATTCTATTAATTATTTAGGATATAAAATAGAGCTACAAAAAATTAGACCCCAAAAGGTGCAAATTAGGAGAGATAGACTACAGACTCTTAATGACTGTCAAAGATTATTTGGAGATATTTCTCATCTAAGAACTATTGTTGGGGTAAAAAATGATGAACTGCATAATTTGTTCAAAACCTTAGAAGGTGACAAGGACTTAAATAGTCCAAGAGAATTATCACCTGAAGCTGAGAAAGAATTGGCCTTGGTAGAAAAGAAAGTACATGAAGTGGATCGTATTGATCCAAAGCTGGATTGCATTTTGGTTATTTTACCTTCTAGGCATTCTCCTACAGGAATATTAATGCAGAGGGAAGATATTATATTGGAATGGATATTTTTCCAAATAAACCAAATAAAAAATTAAAAACTTATGTGGAAAAAAATCTCTGACTTGATTTGGAAAGGAAAATTGAGACTTCGTCAATTAGCAGGAATAGACCCAGCAGAAATTGTCATACCTTTAACTAAGGAGGACATTGAAAAATTATGGACAGAAAGTGAATCTTGGCAAAGAGCTTGCAGTAATTTTTTGGGAGAAATTAACAGCAAATATCCCAAAAGTGATAGAATTGATCTTATAAAGAGAGCTGATTGGATCTTGCCTTGAATTGTATGGGAAAAACCCATATCTGGAGTCCGTACATTTTATACAGATGCCAACAAACAAGGAAAGGCAGGTTACAAATCAGAAAATTTAAGTAAAGTGGTTCAAAGTCCTTATAATTCAGTTCAAAAATCAGAATTGTATGCTATTCTGTTGGTATTAATGGATTTTTCAGAACCTCTCAACATAGTAACTGACTCTCAGTATGCTGAAAGAGTAGTATTACATATTGAGACTGCAGAATTTATCCCTGATGCTTCAGAATTAACTTCACTATTTATTCAATTACAAGATACAATCAGGAAAAGGAGTCATCCTTTATATATAACTCACATTCGATCCCATACTGGTCTGCCAGGCCCTCTAGCACAAGGCAATGATGAGATTGATAAGTTATTAATAGGAAATGTGCTGGAGGCCTCAGAATTTCATAAAAGACATCATGTCAATAGTAAAGGTTTAAAAAAGGATTTTTCCATAACCTGGCAACAAGCCAAAGAAATAGTAAAGAAATGTCCTACTTGTTCCTTCTACAATCAAACACCATTACCAGCAGGATGTAACCCAAAAGGTACTCAAAGGAATGAAATCTGGCAGATGGATGTGTTTCACTTTGCAGAATTTGGAAAATTAAAATATGTACACCACACTATCGATACTTATTCAGGATTTCAATGGGCAACTGCTTTGAGTTCTGAAAAAGCTGATTCTGTAATCATTCATTTGCTAGAAGTTATGGCCATCATGGGTATACCTGCACAAATCAAAACTGACAATGCTCCATCATATGTCTCTGTTAAAATGAAACAGTTTTTTGCTTATTACAATATAAAGCATATTACAGGCATACCACATAATCCTACAGGTCAAGCAGTTATAGAAAGATCAAACAGAACTCTAAAGGATATGCTAAATAAACAGAAAGGGGTAACAAAAACCCCCAGAAATAGACTGCATAATGCTCTATTAACTTTGAATTTTCTTAATGCCAATGAGAAAGGAACAACAGCTGCAGAGAGACATTGGATAATAGAAAAAACTACAGAATTAAATCAGCCTATATACTTTAAGGATGTACTGACCTCAGAATGGAAACCAGAGTATGTATTACGTTGGGGATGAGGTTTTGCTTTTGTTTCTACAGGAGAAGATAAGCTGTGGGTACCATCAAAATTAATAAAGGTTCGATTTGAACAAGAGAAACCTCTTAATTAGAGGAGGTGATAGTTCATCAACCAACATGAACATCCAATTTAAACTAACTTATACCAGTAACACATGCCTTTTCATTTAACCAGATAATAACTTGCCAAAAAGGAACATCCCCAAAATTAGTCTTGGGGAAAGGTTTTTGTTTTTGTCTTTTAGGAGAATGAAGGTTAAGGAATCTGAAGAACACTGGACAAATGAGACAACTGAAGAAAAGGGACAAATCATCTATTCCAGGAAACAGAGTGAAATGGCGTATGGGTATATATTAGCTAAAAAATTTTATGTCTTCCTAAATGTTTGTGTCTGCTTTTCTCTAAAGATTTAACACTATTGGTCTTCTAATAGTCCCAGTTCAATTAAAATTTAGAACTGACTTTGGAGTTGGAGAATGGCTCTCTCCTTCTTTAAACTCAAGCATATTGTTAAATGGAAAATGCAAACTCCCTGTATCATGCCAGAATAAAAGAGCCATCTTCTGCTATGGGACAGGAGAAAAGCCAAATTAACTAACGGACTATTCTATTACTAATCTCAACTCTTTGATTCTATTCTGATTCTTTAAACTTTTCTTAAAGTATAAATTTTATATCAAAATTTACAAGATTAGTATATATATATATATACATTTTAAACTTTGTTAAGATATGAATGGTCATATAGAGTACTAACTAATTCTAGAAAAAAGGCTTCAATTAGCTGTATATATATGTCTTTGTGTTCGAGTCTCTTATCAGTTTTCTGCAGGAAATCACGGCCAGGCCTAACATCAACTGAAGTCTCCAGGAAGAACATGGGGCCCCACAACAACAACAATTCCACGTGGACAATAATATCACTAAGCTGACAAACATCATCTACAGATCAGCTTTGAACTACAAGGTGCTCAGAGCAATTTTGAGATGACTAGATGAAATGATCCATTCTCAAAGACTACTTGAATAAGGACTTGAGATAAACCCTGAACTTTGGCATTATACACATAATGGATAATGAAGGATATAGTTACCTTTCCTAGAATTTGACAATTAATCTAAAATTTTTCTTTCAGGATAAAGATACCTTCGCCCATACCCAACAGGAAGCAATTTTAAAAATACGATGCCACATTCCCAAAGAGGTGGTGTGGGGCGGGTGGTTTTTTGGTCTTTTTAATGGGTTTTGGGTCTGGGATAATTTTCATTGTTTAGGGGGGTTGGTTACAAGTTGTTGTAAAGGGTTAGAAAAAAGGCTAAGCAAGGGAGATTAGATTTAAAGTTCTTGTTTAAAAAAAAAGAGAGAAAGGAAAGAAAAGAAGAAAAAGACAATTGCTAGTTTTAAATACTTTACATTGGATTGGATTGTTTTATATTGCATACAAATTATATATATGGAAATTGATTTTGTTAGAAAATGCTATATGTATATTTCTAATTGTACTTATACCGTTCATTTAACGATGCAATTTTCTGATCCTTGAATGTTATTATTACCAACTATTAGGATATAAAGAAATGAAAGTTAGTAGTTAGACATTACAATAGAACTTGTAGTCATATTAGATATGTTTTAAAAATTGAGCAGATATATTTTAGACAGGTCATCTTCAAACCCTTCCGAGATCTACAGAATATGGCATTTAAAATGTTTTAATAACTTAGAAAATTTTTCTTTTTTGTTATGACTATGAGACATGTTGGCTCCTGGCAGTACCAATCTACTTCAGAGAAAATATGGGCATTGAAGAAACTGCATATGGAGTTAACTTCATTGTGGCAAAAGTTAGCCACTGGACAACAAAGTATCCTCGAATCAACATGACAAAATGGACAGACAGGACATAAAACAAAGGACTACTGATTCTTGCCAAAACAAGTGTGGTTATGGCTTTATCAAAAGGCATCTGAGGCCAGGACAATATGGCACCATCCCTGAAGTGGCCTTTGCAATTCAGAAAAGGTACAGTGCCCTTTACTTTGAAGGCAGCTGAACAGGCAGTGGGCCGATGGCTTCTGATGTGCTATGGAACAGCAGCTGAAAGTTATTCTTGAAGAGTAACTAAGCTCACGCCTCTCAATAGTAGACTGGCATTTGATAGAGGCATGTGGAGAAGAACGGGATGCTGAGATGAAGCCATATATACACAGCCAAGAAGAATGGACAGCTGAATTCAAAAACCATCAACAATTTCCAGAATTTAAAATCCTGAATCATGACATGACACTAGTGGAATTCAGGTGTTTCTGGTACATGGACTGCTCTCACCCAATGTGAGGTTGAACTGTTGACCTTGTGTACATCCTACTTCACAAATGAGTCTGTCAGATAGGCTAAGCCTATAGGCTGAAGATGATGCCCCAGCACTGCGGAGAAACCTCAGGTGACTGTCCAGGCAGCTGGCTGTTTCTGTCAACTCACAAATTTTTTGGAAGTTGCTTGCATGCACTTCCTGTTTTTATTTTTATTAGGTAATATTATTTCCTTCTGGGGTCTCTGAGGGAGTTGAAGATTAGTTAGTTATAGTTGAAGACTAGTTAGTTATAGTTGAAGGTTAGTTAGTTATAGTTGAAGATTAATTAGGATAGAAAGTGAATTAGATACATTTTGGACTTACCAAAATAGGATAGATAATGAAATTACTTTCTCTGAATTTGTCAAATACAAATGGACTAGACATTGTTTAAGCATTTATTACTTGTATATATTGTATATAGTTATTGTACTTTTGTATAGTTTTTCTTTTGTTAGTTATAACCTTTTTTTTCTTTTTATTAAAATAGAAAAGGGGAAATGTGGTATTTTACTTGTACTGAAATGTGATTTTAATTGTATGTTAATAAATAAAGTTGCCCGGGGGTCAGAGCTATCAGAGCCATAGCAAGAGCATGGCAGTGGTGGTGCACACCTTTAATCCCAGGACTTGGTAGACAGAGCTAGGTAGATCTCTGTGTGTTCAAGGATACAGCCAACATTGGAGACACACGCCTTTAATCTCAATACCATAGAGGACCTGGAGGGCTGTACGTACAGGCAGTGACGAGGCAGTCAAGTGTTTGGGTTTACAACCAATGAGAAGGCAGAACAGAAAGACTATTTAAAGACATACACACAGGAAGTAGGTCCCTTTTTTCGGAGAGCTCTCGGCTGAAGCAGGAAGGGTAAGGCTCTTAGCTCTGACCTTTTGGCTTTCTTCTCTGAATCGGCTCTGTGTTTCTTATTTAATAAGATGGTTAGTTACATCTACAAAATCCATTTGAACTGGTTCTGATTTTATCAATTTGACACAAAATAGACTCACCTGAGAAAAGAGAACTCAACTGAGAAGATTCCTGTATCAGATTGTTCTGTAAGGATGATTGTGTGACATTTTAATCATTATATGGGAGCCCAGCCCATGGTGGATAGTGCTGCTTCTGGGAAGGTGGCCCAGGGTTGTATAATAAAGATGGCTGAGGGAGCGATGAGGAACAAGCCAGTAAGCAGCATTCCTCCATGGCCTGGGCTTCAGTTCTTGCCTCTCTAGGTGCCTATGATTCCCACATTGATGAAATGTGACCTTGAAGTGTAAACCCTTTCCTCCTCCAAGTTCCTTCCTCCTTCCTTGAGCCCCAGTGTTTATCTCAGCCACATAAAGCAAGCTAGGTCACTGCTACTTTGATAAAATAATGCTTGCTAATGGTTAAAACCTTTTTCAAAAGTGACACTTCATCAAAGGAAAACTGTCTTGCCAGGCACGGTGGCACATGACTGTAATTCCGACACTCAGGAGGCAGAGGCAGGCAAATTTCTGTGGTCTGAGGCTAGTTTGGTCTATATAGCAAGTGCCAGGCCACTAGGGGTTACACAGTGAGACCGTGTATCAAAAAATAAAACACAAAAAGGTCTTCCCACATCACAGGTTAATGTAAATAATCTGAAAACGGTTAAAATGTAATCATCATGGAATTAAGTGGAAAGTGCATTTCTTAATGTATTTTCACATTACCAAGAGGTTATGATCAGGTAACTTGTTGGAAAACATGGACAATTTGTATTTCTAAAGAACAGCATCCAATATATCACAGGAAATACTTTAGTGGTCATCTTCATCTCACACAGCAGAGACAAATCTCCTGCTGTAATTACATGTGCATATCACCATCGTTCAAGCACCGCTCTTTAAAGACTATAACAAGAGAGATGGGCATCCTGTAGGTTACTTGTAAAATGTGCTAAGCATAAAACACTTGAGCCATGGTAGTGAACACAATCCCCTCTCCTTACTAATCTGTCTGACTATTATTTCTCTTCACTCCATTATCACAGCTGTAGCTTAAGTTTTCCTGCCTGGCCCACAGTCAGGGCAAATCTCTCTCACCCGCCAGTCCCACAGCCACTCAGACCCAACCAAGTAAACACAGAGACTTATATTGGTTACAAACTGTATGGCCGTGGCAGGCTTCTTGCTAACTGTTCTTACAGCTTAAATTAATCCATTTCTATTAGTCTGTACCTTGCCACATGGCTCGTGGCTTACCGGGATCTTCACATGCGGCTTGTCATGGTGGCAGCTGGCAGTGTCTCTTTCACTCAGCCTTCCACTTCCCAGAATTCTCTTCTCTGCTTGTCCCGCCTATCCTTCCTGCCTGGCTACTGGCCAATCAGTGTTTTATTTACTAACCAATCAGAGCAACACATTTGACATACAGAACATCCCACAGCACTTCCCCTTTTCTTTTCTTAAAAAGGAAGGTTTTAACCTTTATACATCTCCAAAGTCAGCTTGGTATATTTGGGAATTTGGGCGTAGCTTCTCTTACTACTTCCTGCTGGAGGGGGGCGCTGTATCTTATGGGGACACAAAGAATATTTTAGGATTATGGAGTAGTCCATGAGGGTGTATCGTCTGAGCCAGTTGCCTTGAAACGGTTCTGGATGTTGGATCATCTGGGCCATGGTGTCATCGGAGACCTTTCAGGTGGTCTTGGCTGGTCAAACCTGATGTATCTTAATCTGGAACAAATCCATAGCCTCTGGCTTTCTGTGGAAACAAAAGCAGAGCCTCCTTTCCAAAGCAACATATCCTTACATCCAAATTTTGAAGTCAAGGTACCTTTAAAATATACATATTAGCATAACTCAACAGCTTTTACAATCAAATGTTTTTCTTCAGTTACAAATATCAAAGAGAACATAATCCAGATTCTCTGTGTGGTAGCCATCTTTACGTGGCTTATTTTTTTTATATTAGCTTGAGCCTATTGCTTTAAACTGCAGCCTTCTAAGCCTGAAAGGGCACTGGCACTATGGCTGCTGGCTCCACCCACTTCAGCTTCCCAACATGGCGGTGGTATGTTTTCCACCAGCTCTGGGAGCCATCAACTCTCAGAAATAGTGGGTCTATGCTTCTATCAAAGCAGCGTGTAGCCCAGAAACCTCTTTTTTTGTTTTGTGCTAGCAAAGGCTAAATCCACCACACAGCTTAGTGTGCCACTTGCAGAGGCCTCATTCCCGCCTTACTGCAGGTCGAGCATGCACGCCAGGAACCCGCCATAGTAGCTCAAACATGCAGGCTGCCGCTAGCTTAAAAGAGACAACTAGGAGCTCTTTTTAGCTCCGTTTTAGAATCTTTTTTACTCAGGTTTTAGGTGGAAACTCTTGCCAACACGTTGGGTGCCATTTGTAGCTTAAGTTTTCCTGCCTGGCCCACAGTTAGGGCAAATCTCTCTCACCCGCCAGTCCCACAGCCACTCAGACCCAACCAAGTAAACACAGAAACTTATATTGGTTACAAACTGTATGGCCGTGGCAGGCTTCTTGAGCCTTCCACAAATTAACTGCTATGATTTCACAAGTACAGAATTACATTCAACATTGAATCACTCCTATAAGTCCCCTGAATTAAACACCAATTGTGCCAGAAAACAATCTATTGCTACTGAGGGGACATGAGTACATATGAACATATTTAGTGGAAATTACCAAGTCTATAGTGCACATAATCTTTCCCAAGAGGACACAAATATCTTTTAGAATAATGACTGAAGAAATGACAATAAAGGATAAAAATATCTGTAAAAGCAGAATTTACAAAAGAAAAACTCCATAATTAGATGTATATGATACAGGTAGCTTGCCACATAAAAGAAAAAAATTAGCAAACTTGTAAACATGATCTGACTTATGATTTAGCTTGGTAGTACCCACCTTTAATCTCAGCACTTGGGAGGAAGAGACAGGAGATCTCCATGAGTCTGAGTCTAGCCTAGTCTACATAGCACATTCCAGGAGAGCCATGGCTACATAAAAGAAAGATCCTGTTGCAAAATTCAAAAGGAACCAGTCTCCCCAAATGTATTACATACATACTTAAGCCTATCATCTGATTCGATGGGAAGGTTAACATTTGTTATTCCAGAGGTGATGGAAAACCGTTCAAACTGAAGACAGGTAGGCAAGTAGAAGAAAACATCAAAGCCATCCAAGAGAAAAATAAACATACACATAACAGAATGGATATAAGTCAATACAGAAATAAAAGTGGTTTAGGACTGGGGAGATGACTCAGTGGGTTAAGAGAATTTGCTGTGCAAGCATGAGGAACTGAGCCTGAATCCCTAGTACCCACATAAAAGGTGGGGTTTCATCACAAGCCTGCTTTTATCCTCAGAGCTATAGTAGGTACAGGTAGATGATAGATCACATCTTCCTGACTGCCAGGCCAGCTCCAGGCTAGGACCCTGTTTCATGGAAGAAAACTGGTGTGCTAGAGCAAGAAAACATGTTCATAAGTCACTAACACATATACCACACATAATTTTTTTGAGGTATTAAGACGTTGTTTAAAATTAAACATAGATTAACAAATTTAAAGAATTGGATGCTAGAAAATGGTCCTGATGTCTAGCTTGTATGAATGTATCCAATGTTGGTGTCACTATATGTGGCAGTTTCTTGGGTAATGATTACGAAGAAGTACTATTATCTTGTAGGTACATATGGACATGCATAATCTTACACATGTCCAAGCAATGTTACCCATAAAGGCAATAACTAATGAGGAAATTATTTAAATGATTGATAAAATAAGTACTAAGTTATAATATTTGACCATACAGCCCTGAAAAAGGACAGCAGATACATTCAATATTTTCATGATAAATTCTTAAGTGCAAAAAGCAAGTCACATGCCAACACTAACATGTTTGTAAAACAAATTATGTGTGTGCAGGCATATGGATGTGTCAGAAAAAGTGCATTGCATACCATCAGTCTTCCAATGCTGGTGAGTGCAATTGAATAGATAAAAATATGCTTGTTTTCCTCCCTTAGTCTAAACTTGTAACAAATGTGTGATGTTTTCACATATTTCCTGTGATTCTTAGAGATCCAATATGCTTTCGTCAAATGTATGAAAGAGGACTATTTACAAGATACTAAACTATATTTCTTAAATTTATTTTTGTAATTAAAATATAAGATGAACCTTGACATATATAACATCGGAGCAGCTTGCAAAGACTTGATATTACATATAACTCATGCAAATTAAGTCAACATCCACCAAATTAAATAAGCATTATTTTCTGCCATAATTTTAGGCATTGTTTGTATAAAACCCATGTATCAGAAAGTAGGCAAAGTAGGATGTTTGGGTTTTTTTTGTTTTTTGTTTTAGATTTATTTATTTATTTATTATGTATACGGAAGAGGGCGCCAGATCTCATTACAGATGGTTGTGAGCCACCATGTGGGTGCTGGGAATTGAACTCAGGACCTCTGGAAGAGCAGTCAGTGCTCTTAACCTCTGAGCCATCTCTCCAGCCCATTTATTTATTTATTTATTTATTTATTTATTTATTTATTTATTTATTTATTTATTTAGGTTTTTCGAGACAGGGTTTCTCTGTGTAGCTTTGCATCTTTCCTGGATCTCACTCCATTGACCAGGCTGGCCTCAAAAGTAGGATTTTTTTTAGAGAAAAGGAAATACTCTGAAGTGTGTAGAATAAAACTAAAAACAGTTTTAGAAGTTTAAATTAGATTTTTAAAATTTATTTAAAAGCTTTTTTTTTTCCATTTTACATACCAACCAGTTTCCCCTCCCTTCCCTTCTCCCGCTCCCCACCACCTCCCATCCACTCCTCAGAGAGGCTAAGGCCTCCCAGGGGGAGTCAACGAAGTCTGGTGTATCAAGTTAAGGCAGGACCAAGCCTCTTCCCTCTGCATCAGGGCTGAGCAAGGTATCCCTCCATAGGGGATGGGCTCCAAAAAGCCAGTTTAAACACTAGGGATAAATCCCGGTCCCACCATCAGGGCCCCACAAACCGCCCAAGCCATAAAAATTTTAAACTGTTGTTTTTTTTTTTTTTTTATTCATGAAAAACAATGAGTTAGACATTCATGAGGCATAGGTAGATGGATCTCTGGGAGGTCAAGGCCAGACTGCTCAACATGGTGAATTTTAAGTTATCCCATGCTATACAGTGAGAGCCTGTCTCAAAAATAAAACAAAACAAAAACACCAGCAACAACAAAAGCAAAGAAGAATGAGACTACACTAATGCTATGAAAGTGGTAATGAAGACTTCACAAATTCTATATTTTAGAATTAACCTGCACTATATTCATGTCTGTAAAAGAACCTGGGATAATTGAAAAATCTGGAAGATTTCTCATGTGTGAAAGATTTCTCTCCCAAATATTAACTTCATTGTCTGTTGGGGCCCTGAGAGAACTAAAGGCTGTCTACATTGCGTGCACAAGGTTTCTCTCCAGTGTGAGATATTTCACACCTTCCTCACAACGAGAAGAATGCGGACGACGTTCTCTCATTGCTTGCAGCCTTTCTCCAGTGTGTCCGCTCCCATGTGTTTGAAGGCAACTGCTAGTACTAAAAGCCACATTGATTAAAAAAATAGCTCTTCAAGCCTGGCAGCGGTGGTGTGCACCTTTAATCCCAGCACTACAGAGGCAGAGGCAGGTAGATCTCTGTTAGTTCAAGGCCAGCCTGGTCTGCAGAATGAGTTCCAGGACAGCCAGGACTACATTGCGAAATGAAACTCTGTCTCAAAAAACAAACAAACAAACAAAAACTTACCTCTCCACTATGACATTTTCCCACATTTTCAGCATTAACTTTCGTTCTCCTGTAGTTTGATTTCTGTAAGAACTAACCAAAAGAAGACTTTCTCTTGCTACCTACAAACATCTTTATTTGTTCTACTATGAGTCAGTGCATGTCTTCCCAAACGGTATGATGTCAAGAAGCCTTTCCCACACTGCTTACATACATAAGGTCTCTCTCCAGTGTGAGTTCTTTCATGTATTTTCAGTTGATTAGAAGCTATATATCCTTTCCCACACTTCTTACATTCATAGGGTCTCTTGCTGCTGTGGATTCGTTCATGGATTTGAACATAAAAAGCATAACGAAAGCCTTTCCCACACTGCTTACATGCATAGGGCCTCTCTCTTTTGTGGATTCGTTCATGTCTTTGAACATAAAAACCATAACGAAAGGTTTTCCCACACTGCTTGCATGCATAGGGCCTCTCTCCAGTGTGGATTCTTTCATGTGTTTTAAGGGTACTGGAATAACCAAAGGTTTTCCCACAGTGCTCACACACATAGGGCCTCTCCCCAGTGTGAGTTCTTTCATGTGTTTTTAGAGAACCAGAACAAGTAAAGCTTTTCCCACATTGCTTACAAACAAAGGGATTCACACCACTGTGAATTACTTCATGCTTTTGCAATTGGATCAAAAGCCTAAAGGCATTCCCACAATCCTTACATACATAAGGTTTTTCCCCAGTGTGAGTTCGTTCATGTACTTGAAGGTTACTAGCAGTAATGAAGGCTTTCCCGCATTGTTTACATACATAGGGTTTCTCTCCAGTGTGGATTCTTGTGTGTCTTCGAAGGGAAGTAGAGCAAGAAAAACTTTTCCTACACTGATTACACGTGTAGGGCTTTGCACCACGATTACATACAAAAGACTTCTCAACAGTGTGAGTTATTTTATGTCTCATAAGGTAACCTAACCTAACAAAGCCTTTCCCACACAGTTCACACACATAGGTATTTTTACCACAATGAATCTTTTCATGTATTTTTAAGAAATTGAGATATGAGAAGCATTTCCCACATTGCTTACATACATAAGACTTCTTTGCTTGGTCATGTTGTTCATAGCTTTGATCAGGTCTGAAACAAGGAAGGTCTTCTTTGTAGTCCTTATTTTTAGGTTCCTCTCCAGTGTGAGCACTTTTGTGTGTCTGAAGGGACAGAGGAGAACTGGAGCTGCCCCCAAACTCCTTATGTTTATACAACTTCCGTCCATATTCCTGGTCTTTATGAGGTTTGTGTCCTATCTGATGAATTAGGGGTGCTAGAGATGAATGGCCAATGCTCCTTTCTCCACACACATGCTTCTCACATGTGGAAAGTCCTGGGCAAGATTTCAGGTTCACAGAAAGCTCTGGAATATAGCTGTAGATTTCTGTACACTGAAGACTTTCTTTATATTCACAGAATTTCTCTACCAGTTGGCTGCTGCAAAACAAGTGGAGAGTACATGACTAAGACTTGGTTTATTAATGACTGAACAAAAGGAAGGTTGGTTTCATGCTGAGAAAAAGTTTGTAACATGTTTGGACTGCAATGCTTTCCAAGACCACTTGAGGACAGTTAAAAGAGAAACAATGGTATTCATGTATGATGGGGTATATCACCTTGAGAACATTAGGTAATCCCATAGCATTTTAACACA
Organism: Peromyscus eremicus; assembly: GCF_949786415.1. Lineage (NCBI taxonomy): Eukaryota > Metazoa > Chordata > Mammalia > Rodentia > Cricetidae > Peromyscus > Peromyscus eremicus. Next base: position 3,520,334 of record NW_026734286.1, on the reverse strand, counting down.
AATTTGAATCCACAATATTATACTCATTCTGAATATACTTCAAATACACTGGATCCACCAGCATATTGGAGATACCAGCAGGGTGGAATGACCACTGGGGACAGAGCAGATATGGTGTGATGCTGGCCTGAGCCTAGGAGATACCAGCAGGGTAGAATGACCACTGGGGACAGAGCAGATATGGTGTGATGCTGGCCTGAGCCTAGGAAATACCAGCAGGGTGGAATGACCACTGGGGACAGAGCAGATATGGTGTGATGCTAGCCTGACCTAGGAGACAATCTATATGTGCTACCAGTGGCAGACCTGGAGAAGTGGAGCTGACTAAGGTCTTGGGAGCCCAGAAACAGTGAGTCTCCACCAGATATGAGACATTAGATTGTTTACACTGTCTGAGGCTGAGTTTGCCTTGATTTGATTATTACTATGCCCTTGTTCTTCCTCTTGGAGTACGAAATTATGTAACTGACTTTTTGTACCTACACTTCAAAGACTCTTCACTTTTTTTTTTTTTTTTTTTTTTTGGTTTTTTGAGACAGGGTTTCTCTGTGTAGCTTTGTGCCTTTTCTGGAACTCACTTGGTAGCCCAGGCTGGCCTCGAACTCACAGAGATCCACCTGGCTCTGCCTCCCAAGTGCTGGGACTCTTCACTTTTTCAAAAGATACTTGGATTTTAAGGGAACTTCGACTTTTAAAGTATTGAAATACCTTAAGACTATTTCTTAGCTTTTTTAAATTAATTTTTCTTTTCTTTCTTTCTTTCTTTTTTTTTTTTTTTTTTGGTTTTTGAGATAGGGTTTCTCTGCATAGTCCTGAAACTTACTCTGTAGACCAGGCTTCCCTCTGTAGACCAACTGGTATTAATAGTAACATGACATCATGGAGACAAACAAAAAGGACAGCTAACGGCTTAATATGGGGTGTTTGTGTCTCACGTCGACAAGGAGTCAATTGTGCTGGTATTTTGTCAACTTGACAAAACCTAGAGTCTTCGTAGGGAACTTCAATTGAGAAAATGTCCCCATCACACGGGCCTGTAAGCAACCTGTGGAGCTTGATTGACAAGCAGTGTGGAAGTGCTTAGTTCTCTGTGAGCAATGCCACTCCCAGGCAGCTTGTCAGGAGGTGTATAAGAAAACAAAGTAGGCAAGACAGTGAGCAGCAATCTTCCATGGCCTCTGCTTTCTGTTCATGCCCTTGACTTCCTGCTTGAGTTCATGCCCTAATTTCCCTTGACTGCAAAATACAAGGTGAAATTAACCCTTTCCACATCAAGTTGCTTTGGCTCATGGACTTCATCCCAGCAATACAAAACCAAATGAAGACACTCTGTATGGCATAAAGTGTGTATATATGAACTACGATAACACATCACACGTGACTCATCATATTCTAGTTGTCCTCAAAACTGAAATGTTTGGGATGTACTATTGCTGATGCTTAACATACGAATTTTAGGAGAGAGTTTCCTGAAAGCGGTTTGGTGCTGGATATCAAATGCATCTTTTACCTCTTTGTAAAATGTTCTATCGCACCACCAGCACTCTAGAATATGGTTATCTTTCAGGAAACAAATTACCTTAGTTTTCTCCAGAGATTTTCACACTCATTTACAAACTTCTGGTTTTCCAACTTGATTCCTAAAATGCAGAATCAGAGAAATAGTTAAGAATTATTATTTACAGCAAAAATAGATAACAGCTAAAGTGAAGGTATAAGTGATCTGACACATGCACCCCCCCCCTTCCCCTTCCCATATTCCATTTCATACATCAACACTGGTAAGCTAGAAACATTGTCCTGTGATGGGCTAGAAAAGGCAATGCTCATGTGTACCTATAGCAGCCAGGTTCCTCAAGGTTTCCTGCATCACATCTTTGTACAGCTTCTTCTGGGATGGATCCAGCAGAGCCCACTCCTCCTTGGTGAACTTCACAGCCACATCCTCAAAGCTCACTGACTCCTAAAAGCACACACGTAGATTTCCAGGAAAGTGAGCCCCATAGTACTGGAGATATACACAGAATTAATGAGAAGTTGACACGACACTATGTTCCACAAGTTGTCTTGGTCATCACACTCTACTGCTCATACAGACTAAGATTCCTCCAAACACAAACTGGAGCTTTCTGGGAAGGAAACATGAAGATAGCATGAGCTCTTGTGCACACCACTGTGCTAATTTCTCTTTCTGCACTGCATCTTTCTAACAACTTTTATCACAAATTCTGATGGTTTAATACCCTCCAGGGAGTCAATATCAGCAGTCCTTAGAATGTGTGTGCTTAGAAATGTTGGACAAGCCGGGCAGTGGTGGTGCACGCCTTTAATCCCAGCACTCGGGAGGCAGAGCCAGGCGGATCTCTGTGAGTTCGAGGCCAGCCTGGGATACCAAGTGAGTTCCAGGAAAGGCGCAAAGCTACACAGAGAAACCCTGTCTCGAAAAACCAAAAAAAAAAAAAAAAAAAAAAAGAAATGTTGGACAAAATAATCTCCTGGTATCTAGGAACTGAGATCTCCAATGATTCCTTTCCCCCAAAGCTATAAGAACTCAGGTAGATTTCTTACAGAGTTGATGACAACTATATCTCAAGTTAAAAAAGCACATGAACATCATCTGTTCTCCCTTAGAGTCCTTGGAATAATCTCATAGGCATCAGAGAAATATTATCTGGTTAAACCTGAATATTTTCTCTCACTGATGACTCTTTATCACTTAGTTTGGGAGACACTACTTATGTATTTTTTATACCTTAATTTACTATGTGTGTGCATGAGGGTGGATGAGCATGCTCCAGTGCTCTTATGTAGGTCAGCAACAACTCGTGGGAGTTGGTTCTCTCTTTCCATCTTAACAAGGGTTCTAGAGATTGAATTCAGACCATCAGGGTTGCATAGAAAGTGCCTTTACTGCTGAGCCATCTCAGCAGGCCTCTAGTTAATAAGTTAATACTCACAACTTGTTAGGAAGCTGAGCATATCTCCTGGGGTTGCACTAAAGGCCAGTATTAGAAAGTATATAGCTGGGTCCTCTGGACCATTCTTAATCACACAGCAAACCAGACTCATGATGAATAATAATTTATATCATTTGTGCCTTAAGTTGATTTCTATTGCTATGATAAAACATGATCAAGTGCAACTTGGGCAGGAAAGTATTTATATGGACTACAGGTTATACTCAATCACTGAGGGAAGCCAAGGCAGGAGACTCAGGAAAGACATGCCCACAGGCCAATCTGGTGGAGCCAGTTCAACTGAGATTTCCTCTTCTCAGGATGTCAAGGTGACAACCAACTGAACCATCTCACTGGCCCATCACACCATTTTTATTTGGGAATGTCACTGGACTATTAAACAATGGAAACATGTTCTTAGACAAAGCTCTAATTCACCAACATGTCACCTCTATAATCTGTAAAACATGCTTTAAAGTAAAATACTTGATTTAATCTATTACCTGCAACTAATATCTGTAATAAATGTCTAAAACCAGTCCCCTACACAGGGCACTTTGCTCCCTCATTGAAGGTGGCCATGTCAGAAGAGCAGCAGATGACACTTGAACTTTGGGAATTCAGCCCACCAAGAAGCAAAACACTGATAGGTGAATCTGATAGGCAAGGCCCCGAGGGCTTTGGCTCCAGAATGTCTCTTGCTCCAGCTGTGCCCTTACATATTTGCCACTGCCTTTTTCTCTGGTATCTGGTATGGTGTGAATGGGTGTGGGGGATCCCCACTGCCCTTAATATAGTGTGATTATCTCATGAAAATATCCCATTCTACTGGGCCTTTTTACCTGTGGATTATTATGAAGATAATTTCCTCTTAAGCTGTACTGTTTAACTGAAGTAATAATTTTATGCAATAATAGTGTTAGTTTAAATAGAATTTTGATGATTAAGAATTTCTAACAAATACAGTAAGGGGTTATTATAGAGGTTAGTTTAGTTTAGTGGGAAAATTAATAGAGGTAAAGGTAGGATATAGTGTTCTCCCAATCCTTGATAAAGTAGGAGCTGCAGAGTATACCAAGGAAGTGTCATACAGGTAGGACTTTTGAGTTTCTTTTGAGGAGCTGTATAGACTGTGGCTTAAGTTAATGACTGAGGTAAAGAGTCCCAGGCGTTAGCTCAAGTTCTTTTTGATATTGGGAAATGTGTTCACAGGTTTCGGTGTGCACCATAGCTAAAACAAACTTTCTTTTCTATACACCTGGTCTTTTACCTTTTTTTTTTTTTTTAAAGATTTATTTATTATGTATACAGTGTTCTGTCTGCATATATGCATGCAGGTCAGAAGAGGGCGCCACATCTCATTACAGATGGTTGTTGAGCCATCTCTCCAGCCTTTAAACACTTGACTTCAGGTAACTAGAAAACAAAGAACTGGATGGTTAGTTGGACTGGGCTCTAAAATAAAGTGAAACTACTAACCTGTTTTTCTGGCAATTATAAAAACTACCTCCTATATAAACAGTTATTCCTGAAAGGCTCCTGATTTATGAGAAGTCTAAAAGACAAATGTTTAACTGTATGTGGGTTCTTAGGGATAATTTATTTTTCACCTGTAATATATAAAATGTTTAATCATATGAGGGATATGGAAAACATGCTGTTTTTTACTTATATTCATTGTCATCACTCACTTAAAAAATAGAATGTAACCACATTGTAATTTTGATATGGCTTAGAAGATTTTGCTGGGGTATATTAGCTGTAAGGAGAAAAAAAAGACCAAAAGGAAGATATCTGGAAGTTGTGGAGAAGTCATCGGGAAAGAAAAAGAAAGGAAACGTCAGGGTTGAAGAATAGAACAGAAAAAGAATAGAGCATAACAAAGACCAAAAGAAAAATAAAAGAGGAACTTTATCCCTCAGAAAAAAAGCTTGTGTGTTTCTTCTCTCTGACTCTGCATCTTCTTCCCAGTCTCTCTGATCTGCAGAAGGCTGGATCCTCTGTACCTCCTAGAAGCCACAGGTTGCCAAGTAAAAAGCCCAGTGACAGATGTTAGTTACTGTTGATCTGAGCTGTCCCCAAAGCCCCTTCTCCCCAAATGAAAACCCCAAACAGGCCCTCATCACAGCTCTTGGCTGCCCACTACATTGTTAGTGCAGAGGTAGAAAAGTCCCCACCACCCTTCGCGTGAACCCTGAGAGCCACAGTAACAACCAGCCTGGAATATAAGTTCATGGTGTGATTGCATCAAGGTTATAGGGTAAGAGATCACATTCTGATTGAATTTAAGCCCCAGTCCACGTGAGGAAAAACATATCTGTTCCTGTAAATCTAACCCAGAGCTGGAGAATTCACAGTATTAATAATACTAATTTACAAATTGTAACAATCTCAATATCTATCTCTAGACTCATAGATAAGTGCAACACTTATCCTTGTGAGAAATGTTTCTGTGTGCAGTGGACAGTGATTAATGCAGAAAAATTCACCACTTGTGAAAGTGAAACAAATAAGTGTCTATGGAGTGCTCAGGTATAAACAGAACATCTACACTATACCTCTATCTCCCACCCGGGTCCTCCAGGCTCACGAAACATTGATCAGTCAAGGGCAGAATGATTGTAAAAGTCAGACACTGGGCTGAAACAATATCTTCTAGACATGATAGGACTACAGCATAAAATAACAGCAATTATGTTCATCTGCAGGAGATGAAGCCAGTCAGCATTTTCAGCATGCATGAGGGATAAGCTGATAAACCATTCACCATTGTTTGAAGAGTTATATCTCTTGGTAAATCAACTGTGCTCCGGAACATGGCCTTTGAACCTTGTACATAAGAGCAGCAAAAACTAGCCAGGTGGTGGTGTTCCACTAACCCCAGTGCTCTGGAGAAAGAAAGCAGGGAAATCTCTGTGAGTATGAGGCCAGCCTGGTCTACACAGCTAGTTCCAGGACAGCCAGGGCTACACAGAGAAATCCCATCTCAAAAAACAACAAAACAAACAAACAAACAAACAAAAAACCCAAGCAACCAACTAACCAAATAGATAAATAGATAAACAAACAAACAAACAAACCAAACCAAAGGGTTACTGCATGTTTTTAGAGATCAGTGTTCCATCTAAGCTGTCTACTTAGTCTCCATTAGAATTCCTGTCTTTATCCATACAAGGTTTAGGTTAAAGACTAATTAAAAATTTTAAAACAATCAAGTTAACACTGTAGCATAAAAATTGACAAATCATAGCTCTAAGTAAAAGTTTAAAAATCTTTGATTAGAGAATTATCTTTATGGCAGCTATATGTATATAAATACTGTCTACATGTCCATATTATTCTGTATACATAGTATCAAATTTGTTTATGAGTGAGTGCAGGTGGAGAGGCAGCTCAATTGTATCTCTCCAGGCCCAGAAAACACAAATTTAAAACTCAATGTGGCCTTCTTGGGGTAAACTACAAAGGGAATCCGATGTCTCCAGGCATATGTTGGGGACTGATGTGGTCTTCACATTCAAAGAGAAGTAATGAAGTACACATACTTGTATCTTTTTGATAGGGTGGCATCTTTTTGATCATTATCCCAATGGTCTTTGTCTTAGTATTGGTTTGCGAGATGGTCAATACAAATCCTTATCATTTAAAAAATAAGCTAAGAAATAAGCTAGCTTTTGTAGGTCATCTTTCTCCAAGTTGAAACATTCTCTCCAAATTGAAATATTTGCCCCAAGGAGGAGGCTTCACCAGCCTCAGGTGGTAAAGAGCAGGTAAAACCAAAGATAACATATCCAGAAAGAGTAAAAACTTGGAAGATTGCTGCAGATCCCTACCAACAGGCTCAAATGGAGTAAACAGTTCCTGGGTATGGAGCCTCGGCTCAGCCAAACTGCTGGAAGGCATGTTGGGACTGTGGAGCTGCATGGAAACTGAGTAGAAGAGTCTAAGAGTGGCAGAGGCTGAGAGACAAGATAAAGATTTGCCCCTTAGCTCTTTAACTTTACTTATGTCCCTGGTGTATATCTGTTCCAGCAGATTTCCGTTCAGTTAACAGACACTCTCCAGAAATCAATTGCGGTGTATAAACTGCTCCAAAGAGACCTACATCATGCTAGCCCCAGGTAGTATACTGCAGAATCAGCCAGACCCGGACTTGCAGAAGGCCAATGTAAACTAGTCCAGCCATGGTGATTGCTTGCTGTCTCTTCAGGCTGGGTCAGCCCACCAGCTGCTTCCAAATGGACCCTACCATTGCCTGAATCTCCTCCCTCCCTCTCCCAGGCTTTGATCAGCATTCTGGACTTCCTGGGCCCCCAATTTCAGCTGAGAAGCATTTACAGAAGAGATTACACGTACTCTTACCGTTGACACAAGGCTGGGATGTCAGATCCAAAGGAAACACCAATACCTGAACTCCATAAAGCAGCCCAAGGACCTCAACCTGGACAACAGGAGCATTTCTGGCAATGAGATCAAAGCCAGTATTTCTTAGGAACTTGGGAAGCCAGTTCCCCTCTACCAAAAGGAGGCCTTCCCCTTACCTCTGGCAGGCGTCTGGCTGCCTGTCGCACCTATTAGCATATGAAAGGCTGGTGTGTAAGTACCTGTTACACATTTCAAAGTCCAAGCTAGCATCTGATCCCCACCACCTCCCTTATCCTAAACTTCCTGCAGTTCATGGGCTTCCCTTCCTCGACTGAACCTCTAAGCCAGCTACTCTTGCAGGGAATTTTCTCTCTCTATGCTATGATCCCGCTTCTCTCACTGTGGTCTCTCTATCCTGTAACTCCGTTATTCTCCCCTCTCTCTCAGATAGCGGCCATGTCCGGTCTGCTGGCCATGTCCAGTCTACTTTCTCTCCCTGCTCTGAACTCTGCCAGATGCCCCAGGCTATTCTCTCTCATGTCTACAATAAAAACCTTCCCCTTTATCATACCAGAGAACAGTCGTGTGTCAGTTTACGCAGGCATCTCTGCACCTGCACTGCTGGCACTTCTGATCTGGTCCCTACAGACTTCCCCTTAGGCCTGTGACGTCAGGCCAGGCTGGGATCTCTGCAGCCTCTTCAACCATGTCCTAGCCATTCTGTAACCTGAGCTGTCTATCATTGTGTGATCTGCTGGATAGTGTCGGTGATCAAACTGTGATAAAGGGCAGGAGTGGTAGTGCACATCTTTCATCCCAGTACAGGAGGCAGAGCCAAGTAGCTCTGGGAGTTCAGTGCCAGCCTCCTCTACCTACATGGGGAGTAGCAGGGCAGCTGGTACAAAATAGTTACACAGTGTCTCAAAAAACAAACAAACGAACACAACAACCATACTGGGATATATGGGCAAGAGTAGTGGCACGTAAGTTTTAGCCCCAGTACTCTGGAGGCCCGGCGGACGAGGACCGACTTCTCTTGATTCAAACCCAGGACAAATGACCAAGGAGCCTATTTAACACATCAAAGGGGACCTGGCCGCCAGGTTTTCCCAGCATCTCACAGTCTACCTGTTTCAGGGCTCTCCTGCCTCGCAGTCCACGCCCCCTACCTAGAACTCTGCAGCCCTGGGGCTGGGCTGCCTGTCCCTTGTTGCCAGCTCTCTTTGTACCTTCCCACCTCCTGGCGGCTGCACCTGGTTCCCCTCTCTCCTGTCTCCCTTCCCCTCCCCTCTCTTGTCACATGACTCAAGGGACCTGTCCACTCCGGACTTTACCAGATGTCCCTGGGTCTGACTCTGGCTATGCTTTCCCATCTATAATAAACTTTCTCCCCCACCACACCTAGAAGCAGTCATGTTTCCATTTTTTTTTTCCTTCAATTTCCACAACAGTGTTGTCTACATAGGTAGTTCCAGGCCAAGCATAGTGAGACTTAGTCTCAAAAAAGAGATAGAAAGAGATTGAGAGAGAAAGAGAACACTTCAGAGAGAGAGAGAGAAATGAAACAAAATAAACAAGAACAAAAAACAAACAAGATAAAAGATTGGAATAAAGCACTCGGATTGCCACTGCCCAGGTAGGAAGCAAAGTCAGGCTTATTTGACAAATTACCAACAACAATGCTGGTGAATTTGAGTAGTCAATAAATTCTCACACTGTAACATGCCTGGCAAAACTGAGGATATTTTAAATACTGAAACAATGGACTCCCACCCCATCACCACCACCCCGCCCCCGCCCCCCCATGAGAATTTCTTCAGGAATCTCATGCTGAAAGAAGGAAAAGATGCCAATCAAAGGGGGGGGGGGTTGTCTCTCAGAAAGAGATTTCACACCCTTCTAATACCTTGTCGGACGCCCTGCTGGGAAGAGGCTGAATCCCAGCAATGACGGTCATTGGAGGGCGGGACCACACCTTGACCGGCCCTGCTGGCATTTGCATGTCCTTGGTCCTCTTTAAACTTCCTCACTTCAGGACCCTGAAGACAGACTTAGGGTCCTCCCTGCTTCTCTCTGTCCCTCTCTCCATTGTGCATTCACTGAATGAATCTTTTTCTGTTTTCCACTAATTACTTGGCTCTCTTTATTGGCTTATTGAGAACAGGCCTGACTTAGGGCACAGCTTGGGAATGTCAAATTCAAGAACACAAACGTGCCTATTTGTTGCTCATATAACAGCCTCAAGGCTCTTGGGGTCATTGTTAGACAAACGACGTTACAGGATAAGCAGAAAGGGAGCTGAGGAGAGCTTCTTTGGACAGTTATAGCATCAAGCCGCAGGCAGCCATGTTGAAGCCCTGAAGGGAGAAACAGTCTTCAGTTCCTGAGGAGTGAGGGAAGTTACCTGCTCAAAAAGGTTTAGGGTGGGGACAGGAATAGTCAGTGTCCCCAGACCTAACCAAAGAACAGGCAGTGTGAAAGAGCAGTGGGGTGAGGAACTCTTAAGGACTAGAGCCCAGAAGCAGGGTATGATGGTGCACCCTTTAATCCCAGCATGGGGAGCAGAGGCAGGCCGATTTCTGAGTCTTAGGCAGCCTTGTGTACAACACAGGTTCCCGGACAGCCAGGGCTACACAGAAAAACCCTGTCTCAAAAACCAACCAACCAACCAACAAACAAACCAAAACCAAAAAACCCGAAGACTAGTGCCTTGACTCTAAGCCATCCTGCATCTAGTTATGACAGAGGGAAAGCAAGGAAGTGTCCACAAAGGCTTGGTTTTCCCCACCTGAAGCGCAGTTGCTCCTTGGATGGGTAAAAGCCTCGGGTCATGAGGAATTGTGTCGGGCTGTGCAGGGCAATAGCCCCTAGCCATAAGGAATTGCTGGGCCTGAGCCTGACCATTCACTCCTCTTCACCTGCAGAAACAATACGCCTGGGTCCCACCCTGACTCCACTCCCAGTCAAACCACAAAAACTAGCTTTAACTTCCTGGCGGCTACTTAGGTGTAAATACAGACTCTCTAAATGCACTCATCCTTCATCCCGGAAAGGTTGGGGTCCCTTGCTGTTCCAATAAAGTGGTCTCAGCACATTGTGATCATGTCTGGCTGCTTTTCTGTCTCATTTATTTTTACATTGAGACTCACAGGTGCTCTGGGTGGCTGCGCCCTGAGACACTGCATGGGATGCGGCGAGCTTTTGGGGAGAACGGGCCAGTGACCAAACAGTCACCAGCCACAAAGATTCCAGTTCCTCACTTTAGCACATGAGCCCCAGTTCAACTCCTAAGACTGCCCACTCCCAACCCTCTGGTGTCCAGACTGCAGAGACGCGGACTGCGGGCGCTAAGCTAGCAGACACGCCGCAGCATGGAGCCCTCAGGTAAGGAGGGGACCGCGGCACTGCTTGCTGGTCCAGCTCCACCACGCCGGGTCTGAGCAGCGTGGCCCAGAGGAGCCAGACAAGGCTCAGCTGCATGCAGGAGGTCAAGTACCCATTACCGCCTCGAGATTACTGCTGCCTCCTCCCAGTACCTGGGACGAGTCAGCATGCACCATTTCCAGCCTCTAGGTGTCCTGGTGTCGGTCTGACGCTCCTGAAGTCAGTGAAGGCGACCTGGATACCTGGGACTGGGATATGGGATCTACTTCCAAAGAACACACACGTGTCGGAGAGTGGGGGAGGATGGGGAGAAAGAAAGGAAAGTAACAGACCTGATAGGGGCAGATTGCTTCACCTATGGAGCAAACTCCTTGTTGGGCAGTACATGCATTCAAATAAGACCGTGATAGGCCAGCAAGCCTTAGGCCCGCCTCCTGGAATCCCGGGGACAGGAGAAGCAACTTTCACTGAGTAAGGTAGAGATCAAATTACAGACTCTAGGCCTCTCCAGATCCCAGAATCCTGCTGTCACCCATGCCTGAACCCCATGAAGGGCTAATAAGGGGTGCTGAAGAAAGCTGGAAGGTGTGAAGGCAATTGTAGACCTTGGGGTTGGGTGGAAAACGCCTTTCAGAGCTATAGTCAGTGGCTGTATCTGCCTCCCTGCTCTGTGGCTGTTGTGGTCTCCCTCAAAGACCAAGTACCTTCCAGGAAGATGTCAGGGCTAGATATGCATCTTTGTGGTAGAGCCTTTGCTGAGCATGTGTGAAGGCCTGGGCCCAGCTCTTGACCCCACTACACCTGCATTAAAAATAAGACAGGAATAAAACTAGAAACAAATAGTCATTTTTAATTATGTTTACGTGTGCCCGTCTGTGTGGGGGTTTGCTCCTGTGACAGCAGTGCCCCCAGAGGCCATTGGATGGAATCCTGTGTGTCATCCACGCTGCTGTACAAAATGTCGTTCCTCGTTGTGGTGAAAACAAATGTTAGGGTTAAAATGGATGTTAGGATGTTGGGTTGAGGAGCTAGGAAGACAGCTTGGTGACTAAGAGCATCTGCTGCTCTTGGGCAGCAGACTGCTGTTCCCAACACCCGCCCGTGGCAGTTCACAACTGAATCTATCTCTAAAGCAGTGGTTCTCAGCCTTCATGTTGTGGTGACCCCCAACCATAAAGTTATTTTTATCGCTGCTCCATAACTGTAGTTCTGCTGTTATGAATTGTAATGTAACTATTTTTGGAGATAGAGGTTTGTCAAAGGGTCACATCCCACAGATTGAGAACCACTGCTCTAAAGCATCTATTCTCTCTGGCCTCTGGGGGTACCTTCCCACACATGTCCATACTCACACATATACATAAATAAATGTAAAAAAAATAAAAATTTTGTTACACCTATACACAATTGAATATGTAAAAATAATTTTTTAAATGTTGGTTGAATGTGGCGAGGTTAGGGACACTGAAGAAAGAAGTAGGAAGCCTTGCTTCTGGACATGAGGTTGCCAAGCTGATCTCAGGAGGAAAGCCAAGCTGATCTTGATGGTCTCAGACTGGCATGTGTGAAGCTCACCCCACCCGGGAGTCACACACAGGCACTGGTGTCCTTTCACATGTCCTTGCACTGTTCCAGCTAATTTTATGTCAAGCTGACACAGACTAGAGTCATCTGAGAGGAGGGAATCAAAGTTGAGGAAATACCTCGGTAAGACTGGCTGCAGGCAAGCCTGTAGGGCATTTTCTCGATTAGTGATCAATGGGTCAGGGCCCACCCCGTTGTGGGGCCCTGGGTTAGTGGTCTTGGATTCTGTAAGAAGGCAGGCTGAGCAAGCCATGGGGAGCCAGCCACTAAGCAAATCCTCTCCATGGTGTCTGCATCAGCTCCTGCCTCCAGGTTCCTGCCCTGTTTGAGTTCCTGTCCTGACTTCCACTAATGATGAACAATAATATGAAGTATAAGCCAGGTAAACCCTTTCCTCCCCAAGTTGTTTGGCTTACGGTGTTCCATCATAGCAACTCTCCCACTAAGTCATGCACTCAATGCACCTAACTGCAACAGACTAAATAGTGGGAATGGACGGTTTTAAAAGCTTCCACCTTTCCAGGAAGGAGAACAACCCAGACAAACCAACAGGCAAGGAGGTAACCAAGTCAAACTGGAGCAGTGTCCAGATGGTTGAATGCCCATTTGTGACTAAATAAACTTGACGCTGCACTTAGGCATTTCCACTACTAGAAACTAATAAAATATGTGTAATAGGGTGGAGCACAAGGTTACTATATTCACATATCTTCCTAAGTAGACTAGACAGTAATATGGGGGGGAAATGTTTGCTCAAAATGAAGTAATGGGAAAATGAATATTCTTTTGCCTTGTATTTTTAATGAGGACATATACTTCCTGTCAAAATACTACTTCAAAATGTGATTATGGAATAAGACAGGAGTGTTGTAGTGAATGTGAGGTCATCCTGGGCACCATAAGAATCCAGTTAGCAGCTATTACCTAGCTATAGCCTACTTCAAAGACGCCAAGAGGTGCTGCAGAGATGGCTCAGTGGTTAGGAGCACAGGCTGCTCTTTAGAGAACCTAGGTTTAATTCCCAGTACCACAACATGAAGGCTCAAAACCATCTGTAACTCTAGTTCCAGAGAGCCCAGTACCCTCTTCTGGCCTCATCAGGCATCAGGCACACATATGCAGCACAGACATAGATGCAGGCAAAATACCCACTCATGAAATAAATCTTTAAAAGTTAGAGGGGGGCGGGGAAGGAAGACGAGAGAAAGAGAAAAGGAGAGGCACTAAGGGTTTGGGGACACAGTGTAAGACAACTGCCTTCTGAGGCACATAGCTTGCCTGGCATGCTGCTATTCACTCAAACTTGTTTAAATAGTCCTTGAGATTTCTTCTGGGTTCAATTGTTAAATTCTATGATTAACATCCCCCAAAGGGGAACCCAGTTTCCCTGGGAATACCAGGAACTCAATATATAGTCCAGATGGTTCTGGAAACTTGGAATCCTTCTTACTAGCTTCCCAAGTAGGATCTCATGCTCATGCAATCACACCCAGTAATAAGTGATATTCATAGCGGATCTCAGGCCAGGGCATGGCTGATCACCCAAGACAGCACACAGACTCAGTGGGTGAGATTGTCACATTAAAGTCAAGTATCTCTTTTAATGAAACTTATTTCCCAAACCTTGCTGTTTCTTAAATTTTGAGTTGAACCAGTAAATGTTCCCACAAGTTTTCTAATGCCAAGAGTTCTCTCAATACACTCTTTTTAAGTGCTGCCAAAGTGATAATGGAGACCTCACAAATTCTTTACTTTAGGCTACCCTCGATAAGTTCTTTCATTTCTACAAAAGGATGACTTAAAGATTTTCAAGATTCCCTATGTCTTAGTCACTGTTCTATTGCTGTGAAGAGACATCATGACACAGACAAATCTCATAAGACAAATCATTTAATTGGGGGCTTGCTTACAGTTTCAGAGACTTACTCCATTGTTATCATGGCTGGCATTATGGTGCTTGAGCAGTAGCTGAGAGCTACATCCTGAACCAGAGGCACAGAGAAAGAGTGACTGGATCTGGCTCAGGCTTTTGAAACCTTAAAGCCGACTCCCAGTGTCACACTGCCTCTAAAAAGTTCACATCTACTCCAACAAGGCCATATCTTGTAATTCTTTCAAACAGTTCCACTCCCTGGTAACTGACCATTCAAACATATAAACATGTTTGGAGGATTCTTATTCAAACCACCATATTATATATGAAGGGTTTCTCTCCAAAATGACTACCACAATGTCTTTTGAGGGCCCCTAAGAATTAAAGGCTATGTACATTGTGTGCATAAGGTTTCTCTCCGGTGTGAGCTATTTAGCATCTTCTCCACAATGAAAAGAATGCAGAAGACTTTATTACATTACTTGCAGATTTTCTCGAAGTGCTTTTCTCCGTGTGTTTACTTCCATGTTGTTGGAGGGAACTTCTAGTATTAAAAGCCACATTGACTCAAAAGAACTGCTTCTCTAGAAATTTGTTTGACAGCTTCCCATGTTGTTTGATCTCTGTGAGAGCTACCTAAGACAAGACTTTCTCACGTTACTTACAAACATCCTTATTTGCTTTACTATGAATTGGTGCATGTCTTCGCAAATGAGTTGAACTCGAAAAGCCTCTCCCACATGTCTTACATTGATAGGGTCTCTCGCTGCTGTGGATTCGTTCATGTACTCGAACCTCAAAAAAGCGACGAAAAGCTTTCCCACATTGCTTGCATACATAGGGTTTTTCTTCACTGTGCATTATTTTATGTTTTCGAAGAGAACTGTCAGAACTGAAGGCTTTCCCACATTGCAAACACACATAGGGCTTCTCTCCAGAATGATTCCTTTCATGGCTCTGAAGGGAGGAAGAAGAAGCTAAATCCTTCCCACACTGCTTACACTTGTAGGGGTTCTCTCCAGCATGCATTCTTTTATGGAATTGAAAGGAACTGTGATTATTGAAAGATTTCCCACATTGCTTGCACACATAGAGTCTCTCTCCAGTGTGAGTACTTCCATGTCTTTTAAGGTTACCAGAACTACCAAAGGTTTTCCCACAGTGCTTACACACATAGGGCTTCTGACCAGTATGAATTCTTTCATGTGTTTTTAGGGAACTGGAATAAGTAAAGCCTTTCCCACATTGTTTACAAACATAGGGATTCACACCACTGTGAATTACTTTATGCTTTTGAAACTGATACCAAAACGTGAAGGAATTCCCACACTGCTTACATACGTACGATTTTTCCCGAGTGTGAGTTAGTTCATGTGATTTAAGGTAACGAGAAGCAGTGAAGGCTTTCCCACATTGCTTACACACATATGGTTTCACACCAGTGTGAATCCTTCTATGTATTCGAAAGTAAGTGGAATCAAGGAAAGTTTTCCCACACTGCTCACACACATAGGGCTTCTTAACACTGTGAATTCCCATACGTCTTCGAAGACAAGCAGAACGAGGAAAAGTTCTCCCATTATGATTAGGCAGAAAAGGATTCTCGCGTGTGTCAGTTGTCTGATGTCTTAAAAGGTTACCAAACCGAGCAAAGCCTTTCCCACACAGTTCACACACATAGGGCTTCTTAACACTGTGACTCTTTTCATGCCGTTGTAAAGGACTGGGGTGAGTGAAGCCTTTCCCACATTGCTTGCAAACGAAGGATTTTTTTGCATGGTCATGTTCTTCATTCCTTTGGCCGGATTGGAGACAAAGAAGGTCTTCTTTGCAGTCCTTATTTTTAGAAGGTTTCTCTCCAGTGTGAGCACTTTTGTGTGTCCGAAAGGACAGAGGAGAACTGGAGCTGCCCCCAAACTCCTTATGTTTATACAACTTCCGTCCATATTCCTGGTCTTCATGAGGTTTATGTCCTACCTGATGGTTCAGGGGTGCACCTAGAGATGAATGCCCAATGCTTCCTTCTCCACACACATGCTTCTCACATGTGGAAAGTCCTGGAGAAGATTTCAGGTTCACAGGAGGCTCTGGAATACAGCCGAAGAGTTCTGTACTCTGAAGACTTTCTTTATATTCACAGAATTTCTCTACCAGTTGGCTGCTGCAAAACAAGTGGAGAGTACATGACTAAGACTTGGTTTATTAATGACTGAACAAAAGGAAGGTTGGTTTCATGCTGAGAAAAAGTTTGTAACATGTTTGGCCTGCAATGCATTCCAAGTCCACTTGAGGACAGTTAAGAGAGAAACAATGGTATCTATGCATGGTGGGGTTTGTCTCCTTGAGAACATTTAATATTCACCTATCATTTCAACACAATGCAAATCTTATGTACCTTTTGGATGTAAAATAGCATCAATCAAAATCATCTTGGTTTTTTTTTGTTTTAAATACTTGCATGTCCATGAAATAAGCTGACAATAAGTCATTCCCAACTTGTCCCCGTGGCTGGTAGATAAATCAATACTGCATTAAGTCTCAGAACTGTGTCCATTTACTGTGTCTGTAGGTGCGCATGTGCGCTACGGTACGTGAGAGGGGCTCAGGACAGCTTGCAGGAGTGCTGTTTCCTTCCACGTCAGGGAAGCAGGGTCTCTGTTAGAAGTGCAGGGATCGTAGATATGTGTCGTTTCATGTGGGTTCTGCAAATTAAACTCAGGCCATTAGGATTGCATGGTCAGCCCTATCCCCAGCTACGCAATCCTTTGGTCCCCCTGTATAACATTTGAATGGTGAGGTGTGCTCTGGTTAGTTTTCTGTCAACTTGACACAATGTAGAATCATCTTGGAAGAGAAATCTCAGCTAAGAAAATGGCTCCATTAGATCATCTTTAGGCAAATCTGTGGGGGCATTTTTGTGATCACTCATCAGTGAAGGAGAGACTAGCCAACTGGGCATGGTATCGCCCCACCCTCACCTCTGGCACCGGCTGGTCCTGATTATAGAAGAAAATAGTCTGAGCAAGCCGTGGAGAGCAAGTCAGTAAGGAGTTTCTTCTTCCATGGGTCTCTGTCTCAGTCCTTATCTCTAGGCCCCTGCCCTGCCTTGAGTTCCTGCTTTGATTTCCCTTAATGGTGAACTGTGATCAGGACATGTGAGCCGAAAATACCCTTCCCTCTGTCTACATAGGAGAAGGTGGCACCTCAGTTACAGTGGACACCACAGCATGTTGGCAATACCAGTAGGGTGGGACAACCCCTCAGGACAGTGCATGATGATGTGGAACTGGCATGAGCCTGGAAGACTTCCTGTGTGTGCTGTCAGTGAGGGAGTTGGGGAAGTGGAGCTCTAAAGGACTTGGGAACCCAGGAGATGGTGTTTCAACTCCAAATGTGACACACCAATATGTACACTGCTGGAAGTTGGTTTTGATTCGCTTTGATTTTGACTATGTCCTGGTTCTTCACTCCTCGAGTAAGAAAGTATATAGCTTTTTTTTTTTTTAAATATTGTCGGGACCCACCATTTGGTAACTTTTGACTTTTAAAAGAAACATTGAGTTTTTAAGGGGAACTTGGACTTTTAAACTGTTGAAACTTAAGACTGTTAATTGTGATATCAATATCAACATGACATGCTGTGGACAAACAGAAAGGACAGGTTATGGTTTAATACCGAGGTGTTTGTGTGTAATGAAGACAAGAGGGCAATTTTGCTGGTTAGTTTTGTCAGCTTGACAAAACGTAGGGAACTTCAGTTGAGGAAATGTCCCCATTGACCTGGCCTACAAGCAAGCCTGCGGAGCATTGTCTTGATTGATGATAGTGTGAAAGTGTCTAGTTCACTGTAGGCAGTGCCATTCCTAGGAAAGGGGTCATAAGGTGTATAAGAAAACAAACTGAGCAAGCCATGGGGAGCAAGACAATAAGCAGCAATCCTCCATGGCCTCTGCCTTCAGGTCATGCCCAGAGCTTCCTGCTTCAGTTCATGCCCTGACTTCCCTTGATCATGGACTGCAAACTGCAAGCTGAAATTAACCCTTTCTACTCCAAGTTGCTTTGGCTCATGGACTTCAGCCCAGCAATACAAAGCCAAACTAAGACACTTTGTATGGCATAAAGTTTGTATATATGAACTACGATAACACATCACATGTGACATCATCACATCCTAGTTGTCCTCAAGACTGCTGTATTTGACATCTTCTAGTGCTGATGTTTAAGACAGAAATTTTAGGAGAAAATTTTCTGAGATGAAATTGGTTTGATGCTGGATATTAAATACCTCTTTTACTTCTTTATAAAATGTCCTTGCGCAACAGCACTATAGAATGTGGCTTTGGGAAACAAATTACCTTAATTTTCTGGAGAGATTTTCATACTCATTTACAACCTTCTGGTTTTCCAACTTGTTCCCTAAAATGTAGAACCAGAGAAATAGTTAAGAGTTATTAATAACAGAAAAAATAGATAACAGCTAAGTTGAAGGTATAAGTGATCTCACATACCCCCTCCCATTCAGCTTCCCATATTCCAATTTATACATCAACACTGATAAGCTAGAAACACTGTCCTGTAATGGGCTAGAAAAGGCAATGCTCATGTGTACCTATAACAGTCAGGTTCCTCAAGGTTTCCTGCATCACATCTTTGTACAGCTTCTTCTGGGATGGATCCAGCAGAGCCCACTCCTCCTTGGTGAACTTCACAGCCACATCCTCAAAGCTCACTGACTCCTAAAAGCACACACATATATTTCCAGGAAAGTGAGCCTCATGGTACTAGGAATGCACACAGAATTAATGAGAAGTTGACACGACACTATGTTCCACAAGTTGTCTTGGTCATCACACTCTACTGCTCATACAGACTAAGATTCCCCCAAACACAAATGCTAAAAGTAAACTGGAGCTTTCTGGGAAGGAAACATGAAGATAGCATGAGCTCTTGTGCACACCACTGTGCTAATTTCTCTTTCTGCACTGCATCTTTCTAACAACTTTCATCACAAATTCTGATTCTCTAATACCCTCCAGGGAGTCAACATCAGCAGTCCTTAGAACGTGTGTGCTGCTGGGCAGTAGTGGTGCATGCCTTTAATCCCAGCACTTGGGAGGCAGAGGCAGGAGGATCTCTGAGTTTGATGTCAGCTTGATCTACAGAGGGAGTTCCAGGACAGCCAGAGCTACAAAGAGAAACCCTGTTTAAAACAACAACAACAACAACAACAAAAGAATGTGTGAACTTAGAAATGCTGGGCAAAACAGTTCTGCAGGTGACTGGAAGTGAAATCTAGATTGATTCCTTCCCCCATAGCTGTGAAGAATGAGGGAGATTTTTCAAACAGTAGATGGCAACTGTACTCCAAGTTAAAAGCAACTCCCTCTTCTCCCTAAGAATCCTAGCAACAATTTCACATGGTCGTCAGAGGGATGATGCTATCTGGTTAGAACCCAACATATTCTCTAGATGATGATTCTGTATCATCTGGTTTGGCAGACAGTATTTCTACACCTTTCTAAAATCTTGATTTAGTGTGTACTGTGTGTGGAGAGTGTGAGCATGCCACAGTGCTCTAGTGAAAATCAGCAACAGCTTGTGGGAGTTGGTCCTTTCTTTCTAACTTAGCAAGGGTTCTAGAGATTGACTTCAGACCATGAGGGTTGCATAGCAAGTGCCTTTACTTGCTGAGCCATATCAGTAGGCGTCTACTTAATACTTCTTACAAATTGTTAGGAGCCTGAATATATGTTCTGTGACTGCACTAAAGGCCAGTATTACAAGGTATATAGCCGGGTTCTTTGGTCCGGTCCTGAGTCAAACATCAAACAGGACTCATGACAAGTAATTCGTTTTATTCGTGTCTTATTTTACTTTCTGTTGCTGTATCACCATGACCAAATGCAACTTGGGCAGGAAAGTGTTCATATGGATTACAGGTCACAGTCAATCATTGGGGAAGCCAAAACAGGAGACTCAAGGAAAGAACATGCAGGCAAGAACTGAGGCAGAGAGCAGAGATGAGCACTGTACAAGCCCAGGCCCATATAACCTGGGATGACAACACCCACATTGGAGTAGGCCCTCCCACATCAATTAACAATCAAGGAAATGCCCTGAAGGCATGCACACAGGCCAGTATGGTGGAACCAATTTCTCAGCTAAGATTCCCATTTTCTCAGGTGTGCAGTTTGCCAACCAACTTAGCCATCTCACTGGCCCATTCCACCATTTTTATTTGAGAAATTCGATGGGTAATAAAACAATGGAAAGATGTACATGTTCTTAGACAAAGTTCTAATTCACCAACGTGTCACCTCTAAAATTTCTAAAACACACATTAAAGTAAAATACTCAATCAGGCAGTGGTGGCTCATATCTTTAATTCCAGCACCTGGGAGGCAGAGGCAGTTGGATCTCTGTGAGTTCGAGGCCAGCTTGGTCTACAAAATTGCAGGACAGTCAAGGCTGCTAATACAGAAAAACCACATCTTGTAAAAAACAAAACAAAACAAAAACTACAAGGAAACAAAAGGTAGATACATACAATTAAGTTTATTATAATTAGATGAATTTCCCTAATTTCTCAGGGTCAGTATTCATAGATGGTTACGGTATCAGTGCTGACTAAGAGAAAGCTACACCAGGAGGAGCTGAATATAACCACGATCGCATTTTTTAAAAAGAATATAAAATTCTTTCAATTCAAAAAAAGCTGCAAGGGGCTGGTGAGGGAGCTCAGTGGTTAAGAGCATGGGCTACCCTTCCATCGGATCTGGATCATTTCCTAGCACTTATGGCATCTAACTCCAGTTTCAATGTCCTCTTCTGGTTCCACTGGGACTGCACACATATGGTGCAAAGACATTCACGCAGGTAAAACACCCATAAACAAAAAAAAACATTTAAATTTTTTTTTTGTTTTACAGGTATAAAAGAAGATAAATAGCTGGAGAGGGAGTCCAGTGGATAAGAAACCTTGTTGTTCTACCAAAGGACTTGAGATCAATTCCTGCACCCATATTAGGCAGCTCACAACTGCCTGTAACTCCAGCTCCAGAGGGACAAGGTGCCTCTTGCCTCTCTGGGCACTCACACTCATGCGCACATGCTCACACAAAGACACAAACATACATGCCATTAAAAATTAAAATAAATTACCAGGTGTGGTGGCTCATACCGTTCAGCCCAGCACTAGAGAGACAGAGGCAGGCAAAGCTCTGTGAGTTCGAGGCCAGCCTGGTCTATAATGTGAGTTCCAGGATAGCCAAGGCTGTTACACAGAGAAACTTTGTCTCAAAAACTGCCCCCCCCCACTAAATACATACATACATACATACATACATACATACACACATACATAAAAGGAGGATATTTCAGGGAGGGGAGAGATGGCTCGTTGGCTAAAAGTGATTGCTGCTTTCCTAACAGACCAGATTTCGTTTCCCAACACCCATTCAGAGTAGCTTAACTGTCCATAAGTCTAATGACAGGCATCCAACACTGTCTTCTGTCCTTCTTGGGTACCCACACACATGTGCAGGTAGACATGTAGGCAGGTGCACACACACACACCACAAACATACACATAAATAAAAATAAAACTTTTAATTTTTCATACACTATATTCTGATCGTATTCTTTTTCACTCTCCAACCACTTCTCCCAGATCCTCTCCACCTCCCTATCCATCCAACTCTCTCTCTCTGTCTTAAACAGAAAGGAGAAAAATCAAACCAAAACAAAACAATAAAAATCACACAGATAACATGGACTCAAACCCCTCCTTCTCAAGGCCCAGGGATCTATGCAGAAGAGGAGGTGGGAAAAAAAATTTGTTTTAAGAGCCAAAGGTAGTGGATGACTCCAAGGAAGCGACATCTTATCTTCCAAGCACAACAGGACTGATGTACGGAAGAACTCAGAAAGACTGTGACAGTGTGCATGAGACCTTCACCGGTTAAGCCAGGAAAGATCACAGCATGGGGAAGAAGTGGGCCCATGTCCCACTCCTAACCAAGCAGCTATTCAGAAGTGATACCTACTAGGAGAGGGAAAATCACTTCTCTCCAATAGAGTGACGTTGGATATAAGAACTACACTCAGGGTATCCACCATGTTCAGGAATAGTTGGACCATTGTACAGTGAGAGAGAGATTGTAGCACTTGGCCTTAAATCGAAACAATCATTACAAGAAAAGAAAGAAAGGATATTCCAAAAGGATCAAGGGAAGTGATTATAGACACAAAGGCAAAGCTATCTCTAAAACTGGATACTTAGTTACTTCCCTGAAAGTATCTGCTAACTCAGAGAAAGCACCAGGGAAAGAGAAATGGAGGCATGTGCTTGTTCGCCCCTCAGTGTTCTTGGGAAAAAACAGGGCTTTGCACCCTTAATGAAGACAGAAATCACTGCTCTTAATCAGTAGTTAAGAGGGCTTGCTGCTCTTCCAGTGGACGCAGGTTCAAACTCCTGAATCCCCTCCAGGTGACAACTCCATGTATTAGTATTTGCTGATTCATTGTGCTTCTAATGTGGGACATGTACTGCAAACACCCTTCCTAATAATAACAATAAATACCCAAACTGATCAGAAGACAGACAATACTTAACTAAATAGATTTCCTTTTTGTCCTCTTCATGCTCTAGGCCAGTGATCGCTGATCAACACCCAACCTGATCTTAAAGTTGCCCACTCTTCATTGAAACTCCACGGACAGGGTGGTCTCAGAGAAAACTGCTTTCTGATCTAGCAGTTAACTATGACACCCTCCATGACACCAGATCCCCACCTTCTCTTTCCTTCTGTTTACCCATATTTAGCTCCGTCTCCTCCTCCCTAAGAGAGAACAGCCTTCTTCACCTAACCTCTAGAGAAGCTTGCGGATCTATCACGAGAGGCCTACTCCTTACGGCAACACTCCTTTCACATACAGGTATGGCCTAGCTCTATCACAAATTTGCTTTTTAAAACAACATTTAGAAAAAAAAAATACAGCCAAGTGTAGTGGTGCACACCTTTAATCCCAGCAGAGGCAGGTGGATCTCTGTAAGATTGAGGCAAGCCTAGTCTACAAAGGGAGTTCCAGGATGGCCAGGGCTGTTTAACATAGAGAAATCCTGTTTTAAAAAAGCAAAAAAACAAACAAAAAAGGACAATGACAATTATGACAGAGGCCAAGACCACTCACCCATCCCTTTTCAGTGAGTTTGGCCATATCAGAAACACTTGGAAAATTAGAGATTTATTTTTAGTCCTAAGAATCATAGAATTTAGAGGAAGCATTCCTTGAATCTGTGACATTCCTAGGCACCAAGAGGGAAAAGTGGGTGGGGACTGCTCTTGGTTACTGTTGTACAGAATATCACCTTTGTGACAGAGCCTAGCCTGCGTTCTTGACCTGATTGGCTACACGTAGAGCATCAGGGCCAGGAAAAGGGGACTGTTTACAGAAGAACAGCTTGTTTACCTAAGTAAACACCCACCACCTGCCAGCACACCAAGACACATTAACTATATCAATAAGTAACAACACCTGAAAATATAACAAATCATAACAGAAACGCCAGACACAGGAGCTTTTGATCCACAACAGATGAAATCCCCTTCCTGAGACTGTAAAAGACCAAAGTGTGGCAGGCGAGAGTCATGACAAGGTCAGCTGTCAAAAGCCAGGAAACTTCTCACCAACCTGCGAACATGTCCCCCACCCCAACCTTGCTCCAGCAGTTTCTTCATGGCCACACACTCAGCCCACTTCAGACTCACCATCGACAGCCTGCCCTCCCAGGGCAGATGCATTCGGCATCTCTGCACCTGCGCTGCTGGCACTTCTGATCTGGTCCCTGCAGACTTCCCCTTAGGCCTGTGACGTCAGGCCAGGCTGGGATCTCTGCAGCCTCTTCAACCATGTCCTAGCCATTCTGTAACCTGAGCTGTCTATCATTGTGTGATCTGCTGGATAGTGTCAGTGATCAAACTGGGATAAAGGGCAGGAGTGGCAGTGCACATCTTTCATCTCGGTTCTTAGGAGGCCTCCCTAGATCTCTCTGTCCCTCTTTCCATTGGGCATACTGACTGACCCCAAGAAATTCACTTTCCCAAAATTTGGCATTTAGACAAAAGTCAATATTCCCTCAGGAACTTGATAAATAGTTCATACCCGCTAAAACTTGAAATCCTCATTATTGGTGGCATCAGGGTCCTATGGCTCTTCTATTAACATATGCCTTTGGTGGCTATTACCATACCAAGGTCTATGCTAAGCTCTAGGCTCCTTCTATTCCTGTTCACAAGTTATATACTTCAAAGCCCTCTATCCCAGTTCAGAGGCTCCCCTCCTCCCAGACACCTCTTCCCTTAAAACCCTGGAACATCGTCTCCCTTAGGCTCTCTCTGCTTTCCTGAGAGACAGCCTGGGCAGTTTGTAATAAACGTTTCCCTCTTTCACCTACAGAGCAGCTGTTCTGGCTTCTTTACTGCGACCATTTCACCCACATACACTGAACGTGTCTTTTTTTGCTTTTCACTAATAACTTGGCTCTTTTTATTAGTTTACTGAGAACAGGTGGCTGGGTGTGACTTGGAGCACAGGTTGATAACGCCAAGTTCAAGAACACAAAGGAACAGTTACAGGGTAAACAGAAAGGGAGCTGAGGACAGCTTCTTTGGACAGTTATAGCATCAAGCCACAGGCAGCCATGTTGAAGCCCTGAAGGGAGAAACAGCCTTCAGTTCCCGAGGAGTGAGGGAAGTTACCTGCTCAAAAAGGTTTAGGGTGGAGACAGGAATAATCAGTGTCCCCAGACCTAACCAAAGAACAGGCAGTGTGAAAGAGCAGTGGGGTGAGGAACTCTTAAGGACTAGAGCCCAGGAGCAGGGTATGGTGGTGCACCCCTTTAATCCCAGCATGGGGAGCAGGGGCAGGCCGATTTCTGAGTCTTAGGCAGCCTTGTGTACAACACAGGTTCCGGGACAGCCAGAGCTATACAGAAAAACCCTGTCTCAAAAACCAACCAACCAACCAACAAACAAACCAAAACCAAAAAACCCGAACTAGTGCCTTGACTCTAAGCCATCCTGCATCTAGTTATGACAGAGGGAACGCAAGTAAGTGTCCACAAAGGCTTGGTTTTCCCCACCTGAAGCGCAGTTGCTCCTTGGGTGGGTAAAAGCCTCGGGTCATGAGGAACTGTGTGGGGCTGTGCAGGGCAATAGCCCCTAGCCATAAGGAATTTGCTCAGCCCTTGCTTGACCATTCCTTTTCTCCTGCTGATATAACACACTTGGGTGTGACGAGATTTTAGGAGAAGGACGAGGCAGTTACGGAACCAGTGCCCTAACCCTCACCATCCACGCAGCTCCACCTCCACCACCCCGCCCCACTCCGCACATGAGCCCCTGCCCAACTCCTAGGGCTGGTTCCCCACGACCTTCTGGCGACACCGCCCAGACCGCAGAGACGCGGGCTGCGGGCGTCCCACTGACCCCACACACCGCAGCAGCGAGCGCTCAGCCACAGACAGGACCGCGGCTCTGCCGGCTGACCCAGCAACATCCAACCGGACCCGGAGCCAGAGGAGACTCAGCTGCCTCCAAAGGCCGGTTCCCACTGCAGCCTCCAAACGCAGCATCCCCCTCCCCAC
Source organism: Peromyscus eremicus (assembly GCF_949786415.1). NCBI lineage: Eukaryota > Metazoa > Chordata > Mammalia > Rodentia > Cricetidae > Peromyscus > Peromyscus eremicus. The sequence goes on along the minus strand of NW_026734286.1, from coordinate 3,494,524 downwards.
ATCCACGATGCCTGCCGGCCGAACGTACCATTTCCAGCCACGGAGTGTCCCGGTGTCCTCCTGCCGCTCCTGCTGTCAGTGAAGGCGACTTTGATTTCTAGGCCTGGGATTTAGGACACACTCCCTAAGAAGACAAACATGCCTAATGTTGGGGGTTAAGAAAACAGACCTAGGTCAGGCAAATTCCCTCACCTAAGAAGCATACTCCTCATTGGACAAGTCAGACACTAAAGTAATAACCTTTATCCTGATAGGCCAGCAAACCCTTGGCTCAGGTCCTGGCGCTCTAGTGACAGGGGACACAAGTTTTCCTAGGCGAAGAAGTGAGGAAATTACGCGCTCTAGGTTACAGCTTTCTGTCTCTATCTGGGGGAAAGTGCATTTAAACGTAATTTGTCCTGGCCTCCACTTGCTAATAACAATTCCTATTTCTTCCGCCTCAGTGGGGTGACAGCAAGAGTTTAGAGAATTCCAGACTCAGTTGCCACGGAGACAACTCAAAAGAGCTGCCTTGAACAGACTGGTCCCAGTGTATTCGGCTGGAGGGCCTCATTAAAGGAAATCCCCTGTCCCCATCGCCTCACAGCCCACCAACCCACCACCAACCTGCCCAAGACTTCAGGAAACCTTCTACCCACAGAATTTACAAAAACAGGCAATCTGGTTTGCCTTTCACCCTGCAATTTACAGGAAAAAAAAGACAGAAAGACAGGCAGGCAGACAGAGGAGAGGAGGGGAAGGGAGAGAAGAGGAGGGGAGGAAAGGGGAGGGGAGGGGAGGGGAAGGGATGCGGGGAGGGGAGAGGAGAAGTGAGAAGTAAAGAAAAAGAAAACCAGTTTGTCCAGAAAACCAGGTTCTGGGCCTGCTGAAGCCAGGACCACCCCCTCCCCGCTCTCCACTGCAAAAATTGATTCTCAGCCCCCCCCCCCCATGGTGTGTTCGTGTTTGGAGGCCTCATTTTCTCAGACTAATGAAAGTCTGCTCTCGCTGTGCGTTAATCAGAGTTCTTTAGTGTAACAGAACACACACATACCTATATGTATATGCATGTGTATGTGTATATGTGTGTATATACATGTATATGTATGTGTGTATTAGGGGATTTGTTAGAATGATTTACCGGCTGTGGTCTAGCTAACCCAACAATGGCCGGCTATGAACAGAAGGTCCAAGAACCCAGTAGTTGCTCAGTCCACAGGCTGGATGTTTCAGTTGGTCTTCAGGAGATGCTGGAATCACGAAGGAGGCTCCAATGCCAGTGAAGGAATGGACTTGTAGCAAGTCGAGAACAAGCAGGCAAACAGCAAAAGCTTCCTTCTTCCATGTCCTTATATAGACTTCCAGCAGAAATGCAGCCCAGATTAGATCTGGGCTAAAGATCTGGATTAAAGATATGCCAGCCTGCCTCAAGATCTGGATTAAAGGCATGTCTTTTCTCAGCTCAAAAAACAAAGAAAGAAGGGAAAAAGAACTAGATTATAGGTGTGCTTTTCTACCCAAAAGATCCAGATTAGGTGTAGTCAAGTTGACAACCAAGAGTAGCTATCACACGATGTTTCAAGGTCAAACTGAGTCTATTCTTTCATTTTCCATTGCTAACATATTTCTTATTACATTGGCATTTTCTCACCTCGGAATTTGGAATGACAGAGGTTCTCAAGGCTTTCTCAATGCCATAGTCAACCAATAACATAAAAACACACAAACAAGCAATGGCAATTATTCCATTCAGGCAATTATTCCACAATGGAATTTGTAGTGAAAAACTGGCTCAAATAGTAGTAAAAATCCCCACACATTAAAAATTAGACCCTTAGATGTGGTGGTGCAGGCCTTTGTCCCATGCACATGTGAGGACTTGGGACAGTCCTGAGCTCTGTGAGTTCAAGGCCAACCTCTTCTACCTAGGTAACTGGGACAGCTAGAGTTCCATAGCTAGACCTTGTCTCAAAAAAATAAAATAAAATAAAAATAAAAAGTTGTACTGCTCAGTTTGACTGCATGATTCATGATGTTGTGACAGGGCCCCAGACTTCAGCTGGTCCCCAGACCTTCACACAACTGAGTCCATGATGTACGTACCATTCCAGCTGTAAAACTCAGCATGTACACAGTACCACCAAACTCCATAGTTCTGGAAGAGTCTCTAAATGTACTATCCTTGCTTTTTGGCTAACTGTTTTTGTTAACTGAAGTATATCAACATAGGACATGGTTTTTATATATAAAAGCTCATCCTGAAAAAGGCTTGGGACTATACTGGGATCCCAATCCCTAGTACAGTCACTGGCTGTCTAATAAAGACTCTCTATTAGCTTAAACTCATGTTTGAGCAGTCTCCTCTGGTGAATACCCACCGCAGTGTCTCTTACAAACATTTACAACTGACCTTCCAATGAATGACACGAGGCACCTGACCCTAAGTGACCAGTGTAAACAGACTGAATGGGGGCTAGAAAATCCAGCCTCTCCCCGCAAATATAGGCCCCATACAAATGGTCCAGGCATAAGACTATCCTCTCACTCAACTGCTATAAAAGCCTTCCCTATCCTCTCAGTAATGCACTGAGTTCTGTCCTCTGGCCGTCAGCTGGGGCTGCACAGCAGTGTATTTAATAAATTGTCTAATAGTCTACTTTTCTCTTTGTTAGGTCCAAAGAAGCCTCCCAAGATGGCAGTGCAGGTAACAATGTCCTAACAGGACTTTGGCTGAGTAAACAGAAGGAGGTTTATTGAATAAACTAGCCTTGTTTCTGTTTACCAGAGAAACAGATCTCCTAAGGCAGGTTTCTGTTTGTCAGGAAGATATCTTAATCCATCCCAAAGGTCAACTACCTTGGGCAGGAGCATCTACTTCCCAGTCAATCCTAACAACTCCAAGACCTCACATGATGGCTGCCATAGAACATCTGCCAGCTTTCACTCCATTTTGCTTCTGTCTTCCCCACCTTTCCCCAACCCTGAGAGATGGCCTTAGCAGTGGGACCACCGATGAAGCTTTCTTTCCACCCATGGAGTGGTCCACTTTGTGGTCTCACTGCGCACCCAGGCTTCAAAGCAGCCCGCATGCTCCTGGCCTGTCAGAATTGTCCACTACGGGCCAAATAGAAGGTGCCAAGGTTAAAAATGAACCAAGAGAGAAAAGAAGGAAATACCTGATGTCATCCAGATAACTGGGCTGTTAAGAAGAAAGGAAAACCCACACAACGTCCCCTTCCCAAGTTGAAGGACAAGATTAACATTGAAACATCCTAGAGAGGATCACTGGTGAATGGCCGAGGGCAATTAAGGATGGGACTCTAAAAGATTGAAACCCACTCTTCCCCTCGGTATCAGAGGTGGATCTCTGTATCTCCAAACCTACATAATTATCAAAGGGACCTTCTCTCTGTGAGAAAAAGTCAGCCAGTCAGGTGTAGCAGTGTACACCATTAATCTCCACACTCAGGAGGCAAATGGATCTCTGAGTTCAAGAGCAGCCTGGTCTATAGAACTAGTTCCAGGACAGCCAGGGCTACACAGAAAACCTGTCTCAAAAACAACAACAAAACAAACAGAAAAAAAGAAAGAAGAAGTCAGCAGAGAAAGAGAAGAAGAAGAAGAAGAAGAAGAAGAAGAAGAAGAAGAAGAAGAAGAAGAAGAAGAAGAAGAAGAAGAGACTCAGTTCAACCCCAAATCAAAGAGAGCAGACTTTTAAGAGTCTGAGAGAATGGCAGCCCAAAACCCTGAGCTCAGTGTCCCAGGGTACAGGAGAGTGAGCCTGGCTGGGCCTGTCTGGAGTGGAGAGTAGAGAGGGGAAGGGCCTGGCTCCACCAGACACAGAAACTGCTTTTGATTTTTGTAAACTGCAAAGTGAGAGATAAGCCAGATTCCGGGGGTCTCTGAATCTCTGGGCTCCAGGCACACGGTGCAGCAGGCTGCTTTCCAGGAACTCCATGGACAGCACACTTTTGAAGCCTTGGGCCTGTCACATGGCCCTGGTTTAGGGTAGAGGTTTCCTTTCAACATTCTCACCTAAACTCGGGAATACAGACACCTTTTCTCCACAGGACCCACACTGTTGAAGGCTTTCCCTAAGCCTGGCCTTCACAGGAACTGTGCATTTCAGATCAACACACTATCCAGAAAACACCACCACCCCAGCAGCCACCACTTCAGTCACATCTGCACCCCAGTTTCCTGTGTCCCTACTTCCCAGTCATACTCTACACACAGACACTTGTGTAGACACAAAAAGTTCAAAAGTTAAAAAAGCCAAAACCAAGGAGCAAAGTTCCCCTCTTACGAGCAGACAAGCCCTGAGGGATTGGAGGCTGATCCAGCAGTTTGTGATAGCTTAGATAAACAGTTAGTGCCTGGTTCGTAAGGGCCTTGCCTCAGTTTGAATACTGAAAGACACCAGTCAGTCCTCAGGTGTGAAGACTGTGTGTGCGTGGTACAGGGGCTTGGAGATTTATGGGGTGGAAAGGGGTGGTATGAAAGACTACATTTACAGGTCAGTTCCCTTCACATCTCCAAGTGACAGATACCAGCGGGGGAGCAGAAGCTTCCACAGGTGTCATCAGTCAAGTCAACTTTCCTGTTCACGGGTTCTCAGTCCACTGGAGGGAGGCTTTTCGGTTCTTTTTTTGAAGGGGTATGGGGTGTGGTGGTGGTTGAAATGGTCTCTCTCCACAGTCCTGGCTGTCCTAGAACTCACTCTGCAGACCAGGCTTGTCTTGAACTCAAAGAGAGAGAGAGAGAGAGAGAGAGAGAGAGAGAGAGAGAGAGAGAGAGAGAGAGAGAGAGAGAGAGAGATACACTTGCTTCAGTGAGTGCATGAGCCATCACTTCATGGACCAAGGGCCATTCTTATTCAAACCACCACACCCTGCTTCTGTTTTCCATCATCCTCCCTCAAACATCTGCTGAGATTCAGAGCTTGCTTGCCTTGGAGTTCTTCTGCTAAACTTTAATTAAATTATCCTCCACCTCAATTTGCATCCATTCTTTACGTTCTTTTATTAATGAGACTAAGAACCCTGAGAGGGCATGCCAGTCTCAGTGATGGACTCGAATCTTTCTAAGACCACAGCCTAAAATAAAGCCTTCCTGCCCGAGATTACTTCAGTCCCATATCTGGTCATGGGGCTGCCTTGAACATTCCTATACATGTTTGTGTTGCACACACGTGTGACCCAGTCAACCTTCAGGATAAAATCCTGTGTCACTCTCCTTGAGCTGACAAACTGTTTTCCATAACAGCTGCAATAGTCGAATTCTCTCTAGAAAGGTGTCAGGGTCGTCCCAGTTACTCAACATCCACCCAATCAACACTTGCTGCTTCCGCTTTCTAGACGCGAATCTTCCTGGTGGGTGTGAATTGACCTTGTGTCATGGTTTTCTCTACGTTCTCCCAATTATTAATGACATTGAACACCTTTCTGTAGCCAACTGAATAACATCTTAAAATAGGACATTGTATGTATGTCATTATTAGGGGCAAATAAAAATACACACAAAAATACGGTTATAGGGGCTAGAGAGATGGCTCAGCATCTAGAGAACACTAGCTGCTCTTCCAAAGACCCAGGTTCAATTCCCAGCACCCATACCCAGTTCCACTAAACCTGACACTCTTTTCTGGCTTCTGTGGACACTGCACAGATGTGATGTACAGACATACATGCAGGCAAAACACTCATGCAATACAATAACAACAAAATAATTTAAAATATTGTTATAAATAAACACTAAAGATGTGTCTGAGAGAATATTAACAATGATTACTTAGTATATTACATTCATATGTGATACATTTCTGTTTTGCATCTTCCTTCTTTTATGGGAACATATTTGAAAAAGTATTTGAAGTGAGAAGCCTAGAGGCAAAAATCACAGATGTGACTTTCAGAAGAGAAAAATATACTTTTTTTTTTTTTTGGTTTTTGAGACAATGTTTCTCTATGTAATAGTCCTGGCTGTCCTGGAACTCACTCTGTAGACCAGGCTGGCCTTGAACTCAGTGATCTGCCTGCCTCTTCCTTCCAAGTGCTGGGACGACAGGTGTGAGCCACCACTGCCTGGCCAAAAATATACTTTTCTTTATCTCTTTTTGAGGCCAGAAGTTAGACCTCACCAAGCAGTCAGGAAGGGGGCTTCTAACCCTGAAGGCTTCCCCTCAATGACAACCCCTTGCCCACCATGGTTGGTTCTCAGAAAAACTACAAAGAGCCGGGCGGCTGTGGTGGTGCACACCTTTAATCCCAGCACTTGGGAGGCAGAGGCAGGCAGATCTCTGTGAGTTCGATGCCAACCTGGGCTACAGAGTGAGTTCCAGGAAAGGCTCCAAGGCTACACAGAGAAACCCTGTCTCAAAAAACAAAACAAAACAAAACAAAACCCCAAACAAAAACACAAAAAAAGAAAAACCAGAGATGCCTCGTGTGGTGGCACACACCTTTAATTACAGCTCTTAGGAGGTAGAGGCATCTGATCTCTGAGTTCAAGGCCAGCATGGTTGGCTGAGCAGGGAGGGGCCGGGCTGTTACGTTACACATAGAAACTCTGTCTCAAAAAAAAAATCAAACCAACCAACCAACCAAACAACCAACCAAACAAAAAACCTCACAGAGTTAGTTACATAGCCAATTGCTCTTGGCAGTTCACGTCTGTTTCCTCTAGGGTCCCCTACTCCCTTTGCTAAGTGGACAATGGAAAGCATGCTAATTGGTAGCTCATGACTACATCCCCTAAAGTCACTCTCACTTTACAACATCCTTTTTAAAACCCTAGGCAGGATCCAGACAGCTGCAACTTCCTCTTGGGACTCCCCTACTTACAGATTTCATTCAGGGACTCAGGATAAACCAACTTAGCCTTGGCCTCTGGTCACTATTGACTGGTCACCCTCTTTGTGTCAATCCCAAGCCCATCTGAATCTCTTCAACAGACTTCTTTGCACTCAAGGGGACCATCTGCATCTCATTTTAAAGTTGTATTTATATTTTTATTTTGAATTATGTGTATGTGGGGTGGAGAGATGGCTCACAGGTTAAGAGAGCTTGCTGCTCTTCCAAAGGTCCTGAGTTCAATTCCCAGCAACTACATGGTGGCTCACAACCATCTGTAGTGAGATCTTGTGCCCTCTTCTGGCCTGCAGGGATACATGCAGGCAGAGCACTGGAGACATAACAAATAAGCAAATCCTTTTTAAAAAATTATGTGTGTCTCTATATATGTAGAGGTTGTTGAGAGTTTTTTTTTTTTTGTGTGTGTGTGTGTGTGTATGTGTGCACATGTGAGCACAGTTGCTCACTGAAGCCATAAGCGGGCATCAGAACATCAGATCCCCTGGAACTGGAGTTAAATCTGAGGTAGGTGCTGAGAACCAAACTTGAATCCTCTGAAAGGGCAGTAAGTACTCTTTGTCATTGAGCCATCTTTCCAGTCCTTACAACAACTCACTTTTATTATTATTATTATTATTATTATTATTATTATTATTATTTTATTTTGAAGCAGGGTTTCTCTGTGTAACAGTCCTGGCTGTCCTGGAACTCCCTCTATAGACCAGGCTGGCCTCGAACTCAGAGATCTGCCTGCTTCTACCTCCCAAGTGCTGGGATTAAAGGTGGGCACCATTGCTGCAGCCCGGCCTTCATGTTACATTTTATTTGTTTTGTTGTGTTGTTTTGTTTTAAATGCAGGGTCATTAGGGTGAAGAGATGGAACACAGGGCTTCCCACGCGCTCGGCAAGGGCTTTATCATTAAGCTAGCCCTACTGTGAGGGGCACCTCCAGATACAGCCCTTGTCCGTAGTGAAAAAGGAGTGGATTCCAACACCTCCAGTACCCATTAATTACCCGCAATCCTTTGCTTTCTTTCTAACTAGGGAAAAACCTGAAGACACCACTGCATAACACCCTAGAAGAGCCTAACACAATGACCCACAGATTGGTAGTATCAGTTTGCAAAGCCGAGGCAGAGCTTACTTTAAGACCAGGAGTTTGAGACTGCTCATGGTGACATAATGAGACCCTAACTTAGGGGGAAAAAAAGAAAAAAGACAATGAAAAAAAATGCCAGGCTTTAGATTGAATAAGCACAGTAATTTATGCCCACCTCTCCAGAAAAAATAATTCTGAGGTGAGAGAAGGCAGGTCTATCAGGTGATTAAAACGGGGGTCAAAGTAGTGGAAATGGAGCTGAAATTTAACCTCCTCTTGGCTTCCTACGTCCAGAGAGTAGTCCAGCTTGGCTGAAGGAGAATACACCTTCACTATAAAGGTCAATTAGAGAAAGGGTCTTTGGCTCAGACACCAGCCGGCCTCCCTCACCCACGCACTGGATCCGTAGCGACCCCTACTGGCGTTCAGTAAGGTTCGGGTATGGGTGACAGCTCTGTTTATTCTGGGATCCGCAGAGGTAGTTGGGTGGGTAGGGTGGTCCCAGGCCAGGTTTTGGGTCACTTTGTGCCCCCGCTCAACGGCTCCACCCGAAGCCACAGCCCGCCCTCTGCGCGCAGGATCAGCTCCGGCTGCCTGCGCGGCTCCTTCTTGTCCGGCAGGAGGCGGAAGCGCAGCAGGGTGAGCGCCAGCGCCACCTTCATCTCGCTCATGGCGAAAGTCTGTCCTATGCAGTTCCTGCAGGAGGGAGGAGTGGGGACTCTGACTGCGCCGGGACCCAGCTAGGCACCGTAGGACCCAATCTGACCCGGTCCCTGCAGCGCCTGATCAGCCAGAGGGGCAGGAGGGACCCGGATGCGCCTGGGACAGCGCTTGGGTATCCTGCTTCCCCGAAGCTCTTGCAGCCTCAGCTCCCCGTTCAAACCAGGGCGGGGCTCTGAGCACAGAGCAGCAGCCCTTCACCTTCCAACCCCTAGTCTGCAGACCTCAGCAAATAACCTGAGTAGAGGGCAGGAAGGAGACCCAGAACCCGACCGCCCCAATTCCCCACTATTTCCACTGCCAGCCCTAGACCCCACTCCGTTAACCCAAGCCCGCTGCCCTCACCTGGGCCCCGCTGAGAAGGGAATAAATGCCAGAGGTGACCTGTCTTTGATGTTTTCAGGGTCAAAGCGGAAGGGGTCATAGACCTGCAGAAGACATTGAGCCAAGGTAGATGAGTGACCTTCCAGTACAAGTAGGAGCAGAGTCCAGAGTGTTCTCGGGGAGGCGAGGTCTGATTTCCTAGATCAAAGCCACACCTCTTCCCCTAGTATCCCTACCACGCGATGTGGGAAAATAGGGGGTAAGACAGGCAGCACCTCAGGGTCCGGCCACACAGACGGGTTGTGATGAATCCCAAAGATGCTGATGAGGCAAACGACACCTGAGGGAGAAGAGGGGGCTGTACCGACAAGCCCGTGCTGCCTACCCTGGGCCCTCCTTCCCTGTCCTATGTGCACCTTTAGGGATGACCCGGCCATCTGGGAGCACAACGTCCTGGGTGCAGCATCGGGAGATGACAGGGACCGGGGGATGCAGCCTCAGACTCTCTTTGATGCACATGGTCAGGAAGGGCAGCTGGTTCAGGTCGTCCCTAGGGAAATCCTTTGAACTGTTACTCAAGAAGCAAGAGAGAGACTGGAAGCCCATGTGGATCAGTGAAATGTTTTCTCACAAAGGTGGACCAAATATGTGGTAACTGGAACAGTAGAGAATTAGGAAGTGTTCTAAATTGGGGCTGATTTCCTGCCAAGCTGGAGCCTTCTGACCAGTCCTTAGCCTGGTCCTTCCCTGGTCTCTGGAACCACAGTGGAGGTGAACAGAAAACAGGTGGGAAAGCCATTGTAGGAGGGATGAATGACCCAGGGGCCCTGGGCAGCACATAGACTGCCATTTTGTTTTATTTTATTGAGACAGAGACTCTCCACACAGCCTTGGCTACCTTGGAACTTGCCATGTAGACCAGGCTGACCAGGAACTCCGAGGGCCTTCTGTCTCCCGAGTACTGGGCTTAAAAGTGTGTGCCATTTTACGTGTGTGTGTGTGTGTGTGTGTGTGTGTGTGTGTGTGTGTGTATGAGTGCAGGTCAGGGCTTCAGATCCACTAGAACTGAGTTCCTGATGGTTGTGAGCTACCAGATGTGGATGCTGGGAACCAAACTTTTCAAGAGCAGGAAGTGCTTTTAGTAGCTAAGCCTTATCTCTAGCTCCAGCACACTTTAATGCCCAAATATCACCTATGAGTTCCTGAACATAGCACTACAGTAAGATCTAGGGCATAGGAGAAGAATAAACACTCATGGAAGAAAACATCTATTGGAAAGAAAAAAGACTAGGCGAAGTACTTTCACTGAACACATGCAAAATATCACCAACTTTTCCTTATCTCTGTTCTCTCAGTAACACATTTTTTTTTTCTGTTTCAAAGCCAACAGCTGCTTCCTTGCTAGCCAGCCTTGGTACCAGGTCTCTCCTCTGGGCTCACATTCTGTGCCCGTGAGCAAATATAGAAAAGTCATTAAAAGGAGTGACTCAACTCCTGCTTGAGGAGGAGAGCCAAGGAGAGAGGAATGTGCCAGGAAGACCTACACTCACCATTCAATCTCCTCAGGCTCTCGGTCCTTCAGCAGCTCCCGCACCTCCTGCCGGCAGCGCTCCTGGTATTCTGGGTGCTTTGCCAAGTTATACAGGATCCAGGAGAGCCCACTGGCTGTGGTGTCATGGCCTGAGGGACAGACAGGCACGGGTCTCTGCACTGCTTCAGCACTACTGAGTGGACAGCACCCACGTTATGAAGTCCAGGAAAGGATGGGAAAGGGAAAGGGTAGAACTGAAGGATTCCAGGTCCTCTCAGCGTCTCAAGATGGAGAAACTCATGCCTCCTCCCTAGTCCCACACTGGAACCCTCACCCTCAAACATGAAGGTGTCAGCCTCTGCTCTGATGTCCTCATCTGACAGCTCCTTTCCATCTTCATCCTGGAGACAAAGCAAGACCCGCGAAATCTCAGAAGTTCTGAAAATTTCTGTGTTTAAACTATGACATTTTCAAAAGTTCTATTGTTCAGCCAGAAGCGAAAGGCCACCCACCACTGCATATCTCTTGGCTATTACTATCGGTACAATCAGAACTTCCCAGGCTTTCTGCTGGTTATCCTGTTTCCTGTGTTGTTCACAGTTAGAAGAGTCAGCAACCCACACATAAATGTCACCATGTTTCTGCTTGAGAGGAATTTAGGAGAAACCAACAGTGACTTGATATGTAGGATGACTGTATGGCAACTTGCCTTGGGAATCAGAAGTAAATCTTTACTCCAAAGACTTCTTTCCATATTCAAAACTGCTAGATCCAGGGAACCTTAGCTTATCTGTTGAAACATGGTTTGCAATCTACAGACTTTGCCCTGGAGAGAACCTGTTTAACTCCAGAAGAAAGTTTTCTCTCTCTTTCCTTCCTCCTTTCCTCCCTCTCTCCCTCCGCCTCCCTCTTTGTTGACTATTTACCACCTTGAGGGGAACTAGATTCAGGTGTACTTGTTATTCTACATGAACCACAGATGACAATGCACTGCCCTTTCTCTGTGATGTAAACCCTGCAGCGCATACAGGTAAACACTTCATCTCCTGGAAAGGGGGAAAATGGAAAAGCCATTTCTGCATCCCATTCTGGCTGTGCCTGTTGCCATGACTAATTAAGGGCTGCTGTGATTATTGATTTGAAGCAGTTTCCGGCATGTGTGTGTGTACAGACATAAATGCCATACAGCGATGTATTAACCTGTAAAGTGCTCAGGCTTTTCACAGTTTCAGCCTTGGCAGTCTCCTGAAGTCTGTATTCCAGGATCATTGATAAAATTTGCCTATGCATGCCATGTCTCTCCCAACCCCACACACCCTGCATGGCTCCACAGTGCCCTCAGTATCAGGCTCATGTTATTTGACTTGACATTTGGCATCGATATTCATCCTGCTTCTTGGATAAGCTCACCTTGACCAACAGCAGCACATCAATGAAATCCAAAGTCTTGTTCTCAGCCTTGGACTTAAGGAAATCATCCAAACCCTGATCTGGGAGGGTGCAGCGCCTCTTCTGGATGACAGCATCAGTGAATTTATGCACCAGGTTGCAGGCCTTACGGAAGCACATCCCATCAGGGGTGAGATCGTACAGCAGGTCAATGTACAGCAGAGGCTGTTGGTGCCTTTTGGCCACTAAAGCACTGAGCTCCAAGATGGCAGCAATATATTCACTAGGCTTCCTTCAGGATTTGGACAAAGGAGACAGAAATTTAAAATACATGAATTTTGTGCTTCTTACCAGCAGCCAGGAGTATGGAGTAGCCAGGAACAGTTGGCCACAGAAGAAGAGTGGAATGAGCCCTGAGATTCAACTCTCAACAAACTCATCACATCTCTGTGAGCTGCCTCCATACCCGTAGGCCCCCAAACCACAGTGTGGACAGCTCTCAATACTGACTTGTTATGAAGACACTAGATGAGTCAACAGTGGCAACATTGATACTGATAGGTGAGCTTAACTCTGGGTCCTTTTGAAAAAGAATGAGGTCCAAGCTAGATAAAGAGTTTAAGGAAGGAGGTATCATCAGCTCTGCAACTTAGAATTAACTCCCTAAGGTGTGCGTGTATGTGTGTGTGTGTATATTCTTGAACTTTATTTATATATTATGTATTTATTTATTTAAAATTTTATATTTATTTAAATATTGCTATATTATTTATTTACATATTTTTGGTATATAATTTATTTATTTTGTTGGGCATGGCAGCACATGACTTTAATCCCAGCACCCTGGAGGCAGAGGCAGGTAGATCTCTGTGAGTTTGAGGTCAGCCTGGTCTACATAGTGAGTTTCAGGCCAGCTAAGGCTACATAGTGAGACCTTGTCTCAAAAAAAATATTTATTTTTATTTTATGTGTTTTGCCTGATGTATGTATATGTACACTGGTGTCCTTGAAGGGCAGAAGAATGTGTTGGGTCACCCAGAACTGGAGTTACAGATAGTTGTAAACTTCCATGTGGGTGCTAGGAATCAAACTTAGGTCTCTGCAAGTGTCAGTTCTCCAGCTCTCCTACAGAATATTCAAGGCCATAGAACTTCAAGATGTGGGGGCTAGGGAGGAATGTCTTAGGACATTAGGTATATTCTTTTTTTTTTTTTTTTAAAGATTTATTTATTTATTTATTTATTAATACATACAGTGTTCTGCCTACATGCCAGAAGAGGGCGCCAGATCTCATTACAGATGGCTGTGAGCCACCATGTGGTTGCTGGGAATCGAACTCATGACCTCTGGAAGAACAGCCGGTGCTCTTAACCGCTGAGCCATCTCTCCAGCCCTAGGTATATTCTTGATGGGGATAGTCTATCGGTCCACCTCTTTGTTTGTCTGTCTGTTTCTGGATGCTGTGAGGCGTCAGACTCTTTTAACAGGTGCTCCTGGCTGTGGTGTGCTGTTATTCAGGCTCAATGGAGCCGACCTACCATTGACTGAGGCTTCCGAAACCATGGGCCAGAATCAGCCTGCCCTCATTTCAAGCTCTCTCAAGTACTTTGCCACATGGTTGAAAATATGCCTAGCACAAGAAATATGACGAACACCTTCATAGTTTCCCCGGAACCATAGGCTAAAAGTACTCCTGCTTTACACTGGCCGTGTGATCCCTTGAATTTCATTTCTAACGTGCCTCCCCATTTCCTTTCCCACCAGTTCTGCTTGTCACCATCTCTGTAGCTTTACTGAAACAATCCTACCTCCTGGGAGGAAGAATCACTTTCTCCTTTCCCAGGTCTTTCAGAGTTGGTTCTGAACCATCTCCTCTAGGGAGGCCACTCTAGTCCTCCTGGTCAGTCCTCCCTCCTTTTGGTTTATGACCCAGGTTCTGAGGCCCAGAACAAGGACTCACTCCTGACAGTTGCTGTTAAAACTGAAGACACATTTTTGCAGACTGTCCAGAGTCATGAGGCTGACATGCTCAAACATGTCCAGGCGGGCGCTGCCTTTGGAGATCATGTGCTGCCATTTGGCCTGGCAGAAGGAGAGAGGACTGGGATTAGACCTTGGCTCCTTGAGACCCTGCCTAATCAAAACCCCTGACCCAGAACCAGCCTCTTCATCTTATGCTCCAACCACACAAAACCAGGAATAGCCAGGGTGTGGAAATGAGGGTTCCAGGGACTCACATGCATGATGTTGGTGCTGTCATTGAAAATCTTCACATACGGCTTCAGGATGTTGAAATGGAAGGCAGGTGTCAACATCCGCCGGTGGTGGCTCCACTTGTCACCAGCACTCAGCAGGAGCCCATCCCCTGATGGAGCAGCCATAGTATTAGGCAAGAGTAGACCTTTCCCTGACCCCTAAGGGTGTCCTTTGCCCCTCACCTCCAGATACTCACCCAGCCAAGGTTTCAGAAAGCTGTAGAATATCACGTCCTTGAGAGCAACTGCAGCTGACATGAACAAGGACATTTGGGGGTCATAGAGTGGGTGAAGGCAGACCATGGGAGGTGGGTGGGAATCCCTCCCAGGAGTCTGTCCTTCACCTCCAAAGTCCACATGCCATGAAGAGAACCAAGGACAGAGGAAGCAAAATGAAATTGAAAATGAGAGAAGACTAGACCAGGCAGCAGCAGTAGCAGCAGGTAAGACAAAGGTATGACCTGACATGCTACATTATGCTACAGCACCACTTCACATGGCTTCTACATAGTCTAACATGTTTGCCATACCTGATCCCATCACAACACTCTGTGACATTTAATGGAACCTAGGTCTCTGTCATCTAGGCACCCTAGGTGTCTGACATTTCCTGAACAGATATGGGACACATCACAAGGACACGTAAGGGTTAACCTGACACATAACTACCTTGACATCTTGACCCCTTATGCTATAACATGGACCGGAGATCATCTGACAGATCTCTGTGTATACCTCAGTCAAGCTGCTGACAAGATTTGAGAATGGTTATGCATGGCGGTTTGAATGAGAATGTCTCCGGCTAACGTACACGAATATTTGCTCTCCAGCTGGAAGCACTGTTTACGGAGGTTTAACAGGTGTTGCTTTGCTGGATGAAATGCCTCACTCGTGTCGGGTTTTTGAGAGTTCATAGACTGTAGCTACTCCTGGATTCCTCTTTCTTCTTTGTGTTTATGGTTGAGTATGTGATCTCTCAGTTTCCTACTCTTGTTACCATCGCCATGGTGGACTATCCCTCCAAAACCATAATCTAAAATAAACTCTTCCCTCTATGAGTTCCCTTGGTCATGGCATTTTATCACAGCAACAGAAAAGTTACTAAGGAATTGTGGTTCTTGTCATTTCCAACACTCAAGAGGTTAAATCAAGAAAATCCAGAGTTTGAGGCTAGCCTGGACTGAGCAGCAAAACAGTATCTCAAAAAAAGCAAAAGCTCCATTAATATACCAGATGTGGCCCGGATTGTAACCCACTGATCTCACCTGGAGGTTCTTAAAGTCTTGCCTTGGATACAACATAGATAAAGTATTCATCATTTCTCAGAAGGACCCTGGATCCCAGACATCAGATAGCCCTAAAGAGGGTCCAGAGATGAAATACAAGAAGGCCATCTCCAATAGCTTCTCAGAACCTGCCATGCCTCAAATATTCAGATCTGAAGTTAAGCCCAGACATGACCACTATCATGCATCTCAGTTGCAACAAATACAAATGCAAAAAAAAGAGATGGAAATGTAATGTAAACTTGCAACAGCTGTGACCACACAGATGCCATCACATAATTATGTTCACAAAATAAGCAACATGATCAGAAATAAGACAGGGTATGTCCAAGTAAGAAAAATGGGGGAGCATCAGGGCCACAACCCAACCTGCCTGCCTGATACACATTACATTATCAGCTAGAGGAATCACAGAGACCTCAGTTGTGGGCAAGCTGGAGCCAGTACAGTCCACATGGAGTAAGGAGCATGGACTTCATGAATGCAGGGTGGTTTGGACTGGGGAGGTGACTCAGTGGATACAAGCACTTGCCTCACAAGCCTGAGGACCAGAGTATGAATCCCCCAAACAAGATTTGGCAGCACGTCTGTAAGCCCAGTGTTCTTATGGTAAAATAGGAGCCAGATACAAGAGGGTCCTCCACCTGCCCCTGAAGCTTGAGGTCTACCCAACTCGTGTGCATATACTTGAGTAAACAATGAGAGACCCTGTCTCAAACAAGGTGGAAGTCAAGGATCGACACCCAAGTTGCCCTCTAACTTCCACACGTGTGCCATGACATACGCATGCCTGCATTCACATGCACAAACATGCCCTCCCACAAGTGTTTTAAAGAGTAAAGTGGCGTGGTTGGTTTAGATGCTCAAGTTCCAGGACATAACTGAAATAATTTGGCAGGCAGAGGGTGTCAGGCCCATGCCGGGCAAGGGACAGAGCTGTGGTGACTCTTCTTTTTCCCTTCTTAGCCTGGTGTGTCCCAAGATGGGAGGATGAGAATGCAGAAGAGGGCTAGACTGTGATGGGTGTCCTAGGGAGATTTCTGGGTCTTCACAAGACACCAACCAACATAAGGTGATCAACTAACTCAGCAGAGTTGGGTGGTTTGGAAATAACAGACCAGATTCTCTAACAGCCAGCCACCTGGCCCTGCCTTCAACATTCCTACTCGTGCCCACAGATATAGCTTGAACAACTCCTCCTCCAGGAAGCCTCTGCGTATAATTCTCACAGAGACCACACCTCTCCACTTAGCTGTCAGGGCCTCTCTCCCTCTGACAACACAAGGTTAGGGATGTCCCTGTCAAGTTCTATCTCAATAACTGACTTCCTCTAGGACAGGACCTTGGGTTGAAGACACCTGGAGACTGAGAGAAGTCCAGAACACCAAGATCCAGGTGAGTGCAGACAATAGAGTCATGTGGGAGCTGGTGAAACCATAAAGAGAAGAGAGAGACTGACAGAGAAGAAAGGAGGGACTGGACCACTGCAGGAGCTGAACAGAAGTATGTGGTTAGGGAGTGGAAGCCCTTAGATTCACATCACTACCAGCTCCCATGGGTACCTGAGGCATTGAGGACAGACCGGACGACGTCAGAGTGGCACAGAGTGATGACGGGGAACATTGGGCCCATCCACATCATAAAGCCCTGGGGGTAGGTGACTACCAACTGAGTCAGTGTCTTCATGCCCTGCTCTGTAGGAGTTACCTGCAAGCAATACAGGGACAGTCACCTCCTGAGTGGTTTATATCAGGGATCAAGTTGGCTGGGTTAAGAGATGCCCAGGTAGGGATGCTCATGACCTCTGGGTGTGTCTGTGATGGCGCTTCAAAAAGAATTATTATTTGCATCAGTAGACAGTGTGGACAATACCATCCAACCCACTGAAGATCTAGAGAGACTAGGCAGAGAAGGGGAAAAGTCAATCCCTTTTCCAGAGCTGGGGCACCCATCTTCTCCTGCCATCAGATATCAAAATTCTGGTCTTTGAGATGTTGAGCTCCAGTGTTGTGAGTCTTTCTCTGTCCCACCTACAAGCTCCCAAATCATAACACAGAGACTTATTATTAATTATGAAAGCTTGGCCAATAGCTTAGGCTTCTTTCTAACTAGCTCTTATAACTTAAATTAACCCATTTCTATCAATTTACTTTCTGCCTCGTGTCTTTATTGCCTCATCTCCTTAGTGCCCATCTATCTGCCTTGCTCTGCATCCCCTGGCGTTTCCTCCTTCTTCCCAGTGTCCTCTCTGCATCCAAATCCTGCCTAGCTATTGATATTCAGATTTTTTTGTTTGTTTGTTTGTTTGTTTGTTTTTGAGACAGGGTTTCTCTGTGTTGAAGCTCTGGCTGTCCTGGAACTCACGTTGTAGACCAAGCTGGCCTTGAAATCATAGAGATCCACCTGCCTCTGCCTCTCGAGTGCTGAGATTAAAGATATGCACCACCACCACTTGGTGGCCATTCAGCATTTTATTAAACCAATCTGAGTGATACATCTTCACAGTGTACAAAAGGATTATTCCACACACCCCTGGGTTCTCATATTGTTGTTCCAAGACTGAGTTGCTCACAGCCCAGATTCCTGTTTGCAGATGGCATACTGAGGTACTCCTCCATCTCCATAAAGACATAAGCCAATTTCCATAATGCAATGTACCCCCTCTCTCTTCTACCCTGCTTTACATATATGTATAGATATGTATGTGTGTATACATAACTGTATATGCGTGATCATTGCTGCAGAATGATGTCTTTGTCAAAGACAGACTGCACAGACTTATCTGTTATGGCTGCAATGAAGCTAAAGAATCTCTGTTGCCTATTATTTTCCTTATACATTTCTATGTTTAGATACATTCAGATGCATAAATACCATGATATAACAAATCACCTACAATATTGAGGATAGCATCGTGATGTCCAGATTTGTATAGCAGAAAAATAATTGGTACCATATAGTCTAGGTGTACAGTGAACTACACCTAGTAGATTTGTGTCAGTAGACTCTGAGGTCAGCACAATGCACAATGACAATACCACTTTTGGACAAATTTCTCAGAATGTCCTCATCACTTCTCCATCTCTCTCTCTCTCTCTCTCTCTCTCTCTCTCTCTCTCTCTCTCTCTGTGTGTGTGTGTGTGTGTGTGTGTATGTGTATACTATTTGTTCCACTTCTCCAGAAAACTGTAGCTAAGTCTCTTTCCCAGGAGCATTAGAGGTCCCTTCTGCAGCCTCTGGTAATGACACAGCTTCTGTCATAAGTAATACCTGTGTCTTGATTTTGCAGGGATGAAGGGAACCCTTGCCTCTTTCTGTTTTGTTCCTTCCAGAGCCAAGCCCAAGACCCAAGTGTCCACTCCAGACCCAGTAGACAAGTTAGGATATGTACCTATGACCTTTCATGTCCTGGCTGGTCTACAAGGTCTCCAGTTCGTCCCCTGGACAAAGGGCCACACACCAGAGACCTCTAGCCTTATCAGGCTCCAGGGGAGCAGGAGTGACCTCTATGCCTCCATTAGGATAGCAGCTCCCACCCACCAACACCAGATGCCCACCAGCCTCGGAGCATTGGGAACCTCTGTGCACAGCCCACACTGAGCCATTTGCAAGTGAAGCAGCTGGGGTAAGCCACCTAAATGGGAGATCAGATGGGAGTCAAAGTCCAAAGTGTGGGGTGAAGGGTGGGGTCAAGGAAGGTCCATAGCGGGGGAGTGGGCAAAGGATGGGGTCAAGGAAGGTCCATGGGAGGGTGGGTGGACAGTTTTTATCCAGGTAGCACAACAGGGCCCACTGGTCTATCTTAGGGAAAAAGAGCACGATAAGGAGGAAGTGGCCCAGGAAGGGAGGTAGGGAGTCAGCCTGCAGCTTGGCTGTAGCCAGCTGTGCCCTGCCTGTGTGCAGTTAGGGACAGAGATCAAAGATCAATACTAGAGAACTGTAGGACAGAGATGGGCTCACACAAAGAAACTGCCGCAGTCCCCGGGAGGCCTCAAGTCCAACAAGCAGACACTGAGGAAATGTCGGGGTCTTCACTCTGTGTCTCCCACCCTGAGAACTCAGTATCCTTCAGTGTGGGGAAGAGAGTTGGAAATGCCAGAGCAGACTGGGGTGGGAGCACAGAGAGGTGAGAAGGGAAGGCATACCCAAAACCAGCAGCTAACCCACCCCATCAGTCTGAGCCCCGTTCCTGGCCCCCAAAAGACCATCCACTCTGACACCCCCACCCATCCTGATGCCACACTTACCATGCCCACATGGCCCATAAGCCAGTTCTGTTTGGGGGGCTGAGGGAAACCACGGAGGCGACGGTAGTTCCCATAGGCAGCATAGATCTGGGTCAGAATTCGGGCCAGGAGCCAGAGGGCCCCAACCAGCAGCAGGAGCTGCCATGGGGAGGCCACCTCAGGCCACAGTCCCAGGGAGGACAGACTCAGCTGTGACATCCTGCTGGGTGGATAAATGACCAGTGAGTAACTGAGGACTAGGAAAGGGGCAGGGTTCTCCAGAGACACTGGACAGAGGACAGAGCAGGAAGGAGGAGTGAGATCCCGGGAAATGCAGGGGAAGAGTCTATAAGAGCAGACAAGGAAATGAGGAGGGGAAGGAGGAGCACGGGGATGAAGGGGAGGACCAGAGCTAGCAAAACATAGGGGAGGAGAGAGGTTGATCTGGAGTCAAGACCTCCCGAAATTATGCAAAACTAACCAGGGGCTCAGTTATTCATAAACTACCGTCCCCAAGGCCAGCTGGCTCCCTGCGGCATCCATGCTTGGCCAGCTGGCTTTCTGCCCTGGCCTGGCCTTGGGTTGTACCTTTCCTATCCCAGACTAGGTCCCTGCAATATCACCACCCCCAGCCTGGCACCTCCTCTCAGGAACAGGAATCTACCATACCTTCCCTCTCCTCTTCTGGGACTCTTTTGTCCCTGGCTTCTGGACGCTGGGAGGCTGGGCCTTTCTAAGCCAGCCAATCTCTGCCAACCCTGGATGCCTCCTCCTTGCCTGGGAAAGTGGCCAAGATGGGGGAAGAATCAGCCTGGTGCAGAGAGGAATCATCATAAGCTGGCAAAACATGGACACCTGAATCTTAGGACTACTGTGGGACAAGACTGATGCTGAGTTACATATTTCCAGCATCCTTGCTCCTCCATGGATATGGTACACTAAGAAAAGGGTGAACTTGGAAATCCACAAGCTGGGAGATCAGAATCTAGCCAGCATGGTGCCTGATTATTTCCTGAGCTCCTGTCCAATGGGCTGTGGGGATGGCAGGCACCGTTTTTCAGTACAATATGAGAAGGCTATGGCACTGAAGAGTCCGCCCACCAGCTACTCAGCCTGGTGGCGTTCAAGTCCTGCCTTCCCAGCAGAAACAAGACTTCCCAGAGCAGGAACAAAGAATGAACCCCAATTGGGGTTTCCATGCCCAAAACCAGGCATCAGGAATACAGTTGAGACTGGGATGGTTAGAGCTGGGAAGTGCACAGTCATGTGCGGGTGAGAGAGACCTTGAACAGATGGGATCCAGGGGAAGGTAAGTGTGTGTGTGTGTAGCTGGAGTCACAGGTGGTTGTGAGCCACCTGACATGGGTGCTGGGAACTGGTCCTCTGGAAGAGCAGGAACATTCCTAACTGCTGAGCTCTCTCTCTAGTTCCCTTCACTTTCTTCTTTTCTCTTTCTTTCTTTTTCCTTTTTTCTTCCTTTCTTTCTTAATTTCTCTTTCTCTTTCCTCCCTCCCTTCTCCCTTTTTCTTTCTTTCTGATTTTTTTTTTTTTGAGAGAGTTTCTGTGTAGCCCTGGCTGTCCTAGAACTTGTTCTATAGATCAGGCTGGCCTTGAACTCAGAGATCCACCTGCTTCCGCTTCCTGAGTGCTGGGATTAAAGATATGGACTGCCACACCCAGCCCACCTCCTTCCTTTCCTAAAATGGAGTCTAAATGACATTTTGGTTAATATTCACTCTTCTGTATGATCATAATTTGTGCATTTTGTTGTTCTGAGGCAGTGTTTATGCTGTGTAGCTAAAGATGACTTAAGCTTCTAAACCTCCTAATTTCAGCCCTGAGTGCTGGAATTACAGGTGTGCTCCAGAATTCTCTGTTTATGCAGAATTGGAGACCAAATCCAGGACCCTCTTTTTTTTTTAAACTTATTTTTAATTTATATTCATTGGTGTTTTGCCTGCATGTATGTCTGTGTGAGGATGTCAGAAGCCCTGGAGCTGTAGTTACAGACAGCCATGTGGGTACTGGGTATTGAACCCATTCCATTACATCTGGAAGAGTAGTCAGTGCTCTTAACTGCTGAGCCATCTCTCCAGTACCTCCTCCCTCCCCTTCCCAGGGCCTCTTCTATGCTAGGCAAGCACTCTACAAACCCAGCCTTCCAATTTATATTAAACTCAGGAAAGGAACAAGGACTTCCAGGAAGAGTGCACAGGATCGGGTACTGCTTAGGCTATAGGGACAGGGCAGAGAGGAGGAGGAATACTCATGGAAATGTATGGGAAGGGATGAGAGGGGAACAGAGATAATGAGGAGGAGGAAGAGGGAGAGAGGGAGATTAGCCTGTGAAGACATGGAAAAGAGAAACTGATTAAAATTCCCACCTGTCTAAGTCATATGGGCATTACTTGTGACTCAGTTGCCTAGAAATCCTTATCTCCTGGACCACCTGGCCCCTGCTGCTACATTTTTTTTAGCAGTGTTCACACCCCGTCCTGAGCCAGGACCCTGTAGCCCCACCAGCATCAGCTTGGTACCTTCTCATGTGTTCCCCACAGCCTCCTCTCCCCTCTTTTGGGACATCTTTGTCTCTGGCTCCTGGAGGGGTTTATGAGGGGCTGGGTTGGACTAGACCAGCCAATCACTTCCAGACCTAGCTGCTTGCTCCTGGCCTGGGAAGGTGGCCAAGATGTGGGGGTAGGGCTGGCCTTGTTTAAAGGTAAGGCAACCAGGCTTGTAAAGCACTTGATCCTTAGAACTTGGGCACTCCCTTCTGGGATGAGGGGCAAGAATGGAGGTGTGGGCAATGGTAAGTCTGAGTTACCACATGTCCAGCACCCATGTCCTTGTAAGGACAGGATACATTAGGCAAAAGAACAGAATCATAGCCAGGAGACCAGGATCAGGTAATCCCAGCCCCAGAGAAGCTTGCAAGGTGGAAGGATGGTGTGCAACATTTTTTGGTGTGGAACTAATGTTCTGTGATGCTCCTGCCTGGCAGTCTCACAGCCTGGGAAAATTCATGTCCTTCCCCTAAGGCTTAGAATGTAAGCCGACCAGAGCCCAGGTGAAAAGGATCAGTTATAAAGAATCCAGCCCTGTTGGAGATTACCCAGGTCAGATTGCAAAGATAATGAGGCCAGCTGCCAGAACATGGCTGGGGCTGGGCTGAGCTGCTGGGCAAGGGGTACAGGCACTAGGGCACATGTGGGGTGGGACTGAAAAGGGTTCTGAGGAGATGTGGTCCACACAGGGGAGGGCAGAGCAAAGGAACACTGAGTGAGTCCTCTTTCTACCCCATCTTTCTCTGACTGTGGGGAGGGCCAGCTCTCTTGACTGTAGTTCTCACAGCTGGGGAAGGAGCTGTGCATAGAGCCTCTGAGGAGAAGAAAGGAGTGCCAACAGAGGGAGTGAAGGAAGAGCCTGGTAATTACTACTGGAGCTGCTGTGAGCAAGCACTGTAAGTTGAGAGTGTATTGCATGTAGGGAAATGTCTTACTTAGCGTTTCTATTGCTGCGATGAAACACAGTGACCAAAAAGCAAGTTGGGGGAAAAAGAGTTTATTTGGCTTATACTTCCACATTGCTCTTCATTATTGAAGGAAGTCAGGACAGGAACTCACACAGGGCAGGATCCTGGAGGCAGGAGCTATGCGGAGGTTATGGAGGGTGCTGTTTACTGACTCGCTTCCCATGGCTTGCTCAGCCTGCTTCCTTATAGAACCCAGAACCACCAGCCCAGAGATGGCACTGCCCATAATGTGCTGGGCCCTCCCACACTGATCACTAATTGAGAAAATGCCTTATAGCTAGATCTCATGGAGGCATTTCCTCACCTGAGACTCCTTCCTCTGACGACTCTTTATGTGTCAAGTTGACACACAAAACCAGCCAGTACAGGAAAGTACTACATTGTGCAGCATCTTTCCCATAAAACTTGTTTACTGCACACCAGGTGGCTATAGTGCTTGATCTTGGATGTCTGGATCTGGAATCAACTAAGAGGAATTCCTTCAGACAAGCTTATGAGGCTATTTCCTGGAAAGATTAACTGGAAAGGAAGACCCTCCCCTAGAAGGCAACACTTGTCAATTGCAGCCCAGATACAGAGAGATCTGAAGGAAAAGCAGGGTTGCTTTTTCCTGTCCACCTTTGCTCCTTGCTGGTGAGTGGATCTACTCTGAATCTGCCACTGTTTGCAGACACTGGAATCTATATTCGTCATTCTTCCAATGTAAACTGAAGACCAATGGTTCTTCAGCTACCCTCCAGGTTTTGAACTGCTGAAGCATCCAGCTTCATGGACTGAGCAAATACAAGGTTCTCAACTTCACTATATAGACATCTTAACCTCTCTACCATACAGACTCTGCCAGAACTGTGTAAGACATGCTAACATACCCCTTCGTAATGTACTTTCATTGTATTGGCTCTGTTCCTCTAAAGGACTGTGATGACCACGATGGTATAAGGTGTGTCTATTTTTGCATGCAGGCAACCTCAAGTTTTCCTACAATGTGCTCCTCAGCAGTCTGGGCCAGAGTCCTGGATGTCACAGGGGGAGACACAAGTGATGGCATCCAGAGAAGAAAAGATGTTTATTTAATAGAAGAGCTAACTGCTGCTCAGGAGGACAAGCCCCTAGCCCAGATCACATGATTCCCCTTGAACCACCCTGGAATCTGTCCAGACTTACTCTGTGATTGGTCCCAGAGAGCAAGTGCTCAAAGAGTCATATTCCTAGCAGAACTACTATGGGGGAGGAGAACGAGGGGTGTGTGTGTGTGTGTGTGTGTGTGTGTGTGTGTGTGTGTGTGTGGGCTCCTCACCTCCCTCTACCTGCCTCATTGCCACCTCAGTTCAGTCAGCAAGAGCATCAGGAGTCTGTCTCTAGAGTCCTCAGAAGGGTGGTATGTGACTTCCCCAGAATCCCCACTGCAGTCCTGGACACACACGTTGAACCCATGAAGACTTCTCCCTTTGTGCCTGCTGTTCTCAAACTGTCCTATAGAGGGAGCATTCTCCAAGGTCAGGAGACAAACAGGACCCACACTAGCCCGGTAGAAGCAGGCATCTGTAGCAGTTTCAGGTCCCCACAGACCCCCATCCCCCAACTCTTCATGAACATTGTGATGCTAGGCAGAGTCTTCAAAGCCTATCAGAGCAGGAAATGAAACAATGTAGCAAATATTACTCTAAGAAACCGTTGGCTGCATCATAAAGCAAAGAATGGAGCATTTTCTGGTGAAATGAATCACTTTTTGAAACTGATGGGCACCATAAAAATGTACTCAGTTGTACAAATATGTGCAAGACATCTATGATGAAAACCTCAAGGCACTGATAAGAGGAATTCAAGGGGATCCAAATAAATGGAGAGACATACAACGTTCATGGATAGGATAACTTAATAATGTTAAAATGCTGATTCTGTTCAAATTGACCTATTGATTTAAAGAAGTCTTTAACAAAATCCCAGCAGCACTCTTTGTAGAAGTAGACACACTGACTTTGAAATTAATTAATTTTGAGACAGGGTCTCACCATGTAGGTCAAAGTATCCTGGAACTCCCTAGATCCACCTGCCTCTGCCTCCTGAGTGCTAGGATCAAAGGTACATACTACCATGTTCAGGTAATTATGAAATTTATGTGAAAACCCAAAGAGCACAGAATTGCCAAAATTCATTTGAAAATAAAAATATAATTGAAGAATCCCTATTACTCCCTTCAAAACATGCTACATAGTTATGAGAATCACTGGGCTGGAGAGACAGCTCAGAAGTTAAGAACACTTGCTACTATGGCAGAGGATCAAGGTTGTTGTATATTTTGTTTGTGTTCTGACAAATAAAGCTTGCCTAGATATCAGAGGGTGGAGATAGCCACTAGTTAACCATAGAGGCCAGGCGATGGTGGCAGACACTTTTAATCACAGCACTTAGGAGGAGGAAGCACGGAGATCAGGAGTTCAAGGCCACTCTGGGTTACATGAGATTGAACCTGTCTAAAAGAGAAATGGAGCTGGGTAGTGGTGGCTCACACCTTTGATCCCAGCACTTGGGATCTCATGCCTTTAATCCCAGCACTAGGGAGGTGGAGATAGGAATATAAGGTGGGTGGAGACAGGATCTCCCCGCTTCAGTCTGAGGATTCTTAGAGACAGGACCCCTTCCCCTCCTATTTGGTCTGAGGATTTGTAGAAGTAAGAAGTCTCTGGTGGCTGGCTGCTCTGCTTCTCTGATCTTTCAGCTTTCGTCCTCGACATCTGACTCTGGGTTTTTATTGTTAAAACTAATTAGGATTGCACAGGGTTCTATTCTCAGGACCACCATGGCAGCTTACAACTGCCCTTTTCTGGATTCTGTGGGCATCTATACTTATGCATGCAGTGCATTCATGCACATAAAATAAAAAGAAATATTTTTTTCTTTGAGACAGGAGCCCTCTATATAGTCCTGGCTGTCCTGGAACTTGCTATGTAGGCCAGGCTAGCCTTGAATTCACAAAATTCACTTGCCTCAGTTTCCCGAGTGCTAAGACTAAAGGCTTGCACCACCTCACCTGTCATAAACAAATGGTCAGCCTTGAAACCACTCATGTAAGTGACTATCCAGACTGAGCAGGCTATATTTAGGAATGTGTATACATATTCACACATGCACACAGTAACAATGAAGAAAGAGGCCATTTGAAGGAGGAATCTGAAGGAGGGTGAGGAAGGATATATGGGTGGGTTTGGAAGCAAGAAAAGAAAGGGGAAAATGTTATAACTACATTATAATCTTAAATAAATAAATAAATAGATAAATAAATAAATAGATAGATAAATAAATAAATAAATAGATGTCATGGGAATAATGAGTATGATGGCCAAATGTTAGCAGCTGCAGTCACCGAAACAGTCCACCCAGCAACTACCAAAACACTCATTTTCTAGTCTCCTCCCAAACAAAGGACACACAACAACATTCCCAAGGGAATCTAACCCAGAGTTCACCTGTCCCCTTTATTTGCTCAAAGTCTAAGATCTTTCCTGATGTGCGATGCTTCCCTCAGGTTCTGAAGTGAGTGAGTGTGCTCTGAAAAGTATAAAATCAAAGATAACTATCACCCCAACACACCCAAGAGTGGAGTCACCAGTGTAGGAAGACCATTCCCATCTCACTTGATGGGCTGTGGGGTGGCTCGGCAGGGAAGGCAGCCTGCTCCAAACCTGCTGGCTTGCATTCAATCCAGGAGTCTAGGCGGTGACTCTCATTTCTTCATGTTGTCCTCTGACCTCCACTTACACATTGTGGCACGTGCACCTGCCCCCCTCCCCCCCCCCCGCCCCCCAAAATGAATAAGTCAGTGTAGTTTAAGAAGTAACTGCTTCGGGTGGTGACACACAACTTAATCCCAACACCAGAGACGCAGAGACGTGTGGCTCTCTGTGAGTTTGAGGCCAGCCTGGTCTCCATAGCAAGTACCAGGCCAGCCAGGGCTACACAGTGAGATCCTGTCTCAAATAACTGTAAACAAACAAACAAATAACATCACGTGAGACTTGTTTCGATTCATGGTAAGCTAAGTTATTTGGGTTATGTTTCTGGGTGTCTGCGACTCTCAAACCTGAATACTTTCCCAATTCTTTAAGTGAATAAATGACATGCAAAGGCAATAAAGTACAGAGTCAGCTGGGAGTGGAGCTCAGGAGGGGAGAATGTGCTAGGCCCTGGGCCCAACCCAGCACTGTCCCCCTAAAAGCAAAACAAAACAACAAACAAACAGACACCAAAGACAATTTAGATGAGGGCAGAAAACTAAAAATAAAATGGGCTTGAAATTTTAATTAATTAATTAATTATTATTTATTTTTTTAAGATTTATTTTTTATTATGTATACAGTGTTCTGCCTGCAGGCCAGAAGAGGGTGCCAGATCTCATTACATGTGGTTGCTGGGAATTGAACTCAGGACCTCTGGAAGAACAGCCAGTGCTCTTAACTGCTGAGCCATCTCTCCAGCCCTATTTAGGTTGGGTTTTTTTTTTGGTTTTTTGAGACAGAGTTTCTCTGTGTAGTTTTGATGCCTTTCCCGGAACTCACTCTGTAGCCCAGGCTGGCCTCAAACTCACAGAGATCTGCCTGGCTCTGCCTCCCGAGTGCTGGGATTAAAGGCACCACCCGGCTTAAATAATGTTTTTTTGAGGCAGGGCTCGTTGTATCCCAGACTGGCTTGGAACTTGTTGTGTAGCCAAGGATGACCTTGAATTTCTGATCTTCCTGCCTCCACCTCCCAAGTGCTAAATTTTAGGCTTGTAACACCATGTTGTGGGATGCTGGGAATGGAACCTAGGGCTTCCATTCTATCAACAGACCTCTGTCCCCCTTTAAGACTGTATTGCACTGTGTAGCTCAGGCTGACTTCAACCATTAGTCTCTAACATCCCTCTGCTTCAGCCTCTGGGAGGCATGTGCCACTATGACCAATTCAAAGTCAGTTTTGTTTTGTTTTGTTTTAAACCAAGCATGTCAGTTAGCCTGGTGCAAAAGCCAAGACTTGATTTTTTTTTCCCCTCAAAAATTTATTTTATTTATTATGTATACAGTGTTGTGTCTCCATGTATGCCTGCAGGCCAGAAGAGGGCACCAGATCTCATTATAGATGGTTGTGAGCCACCATGTGGTTGCTGAGAATTTATCTCAGGACCTCTGGAAGAGTAGCCAGTGCTCTTAACCACTGAGCCATCTCTCCAGCCCTTGAAACTCAGTTTTAACGATCTTGTGATGGGAAAAGAAAAGTCAAAGCCGGGAAGTGATTCCATAGGGTAAGTTTGTGAGAGCCTCCTGCAGGAGCACTCAATGGACAACTGCACTGTTGCCGAAAAGGCGAGGGAAAGCTGGGGAGCCTGTCAGTATAATTTCATGTAAATTTTAGCTGCTTTAGCCATCACAAGCCCTAAAAGTTATTTAACACCATCCTCCAGGGTTACAAGATTCCCCACGCTTGAGGAACTTCGGATTCTACAACTATCCCTTCTTATGTAACCGGCCAGGTCTAGTGAAGTGGTCTGCTCCTGTAAGCGCAGCACCCGGAGGGCAGAAACAGGAGGATCGTTCTAAGTCTGACCACAAGAGAATAAAGGTGGAAATGAAGTGAATTTCAGGGTTTGCCTCAATGATCACAAAGACTCAATTCTAGTGGAAAGCCTGCTCCCCTCTGCTACTCAAAACACCTATGGTGGATCTCACAGGATAAAGTCTAGGCTTGAACTCCAGAACACTCATCAGCATGGAGGCCCTGTGGTCACCCAGGAGGCAGTGAGACTCTTGGGGTCAAATTCTGGGCTGGTGCTCACTGCCCCTCAGGCACAGGAGACAGCTCACTTATTCAGAAATCCAAAAAGGTAGGCAGGTGGGTGGGGGTGGTCCCAGGCCAGGTGTAGGGGGGTCACTGTGCACCCGTGCTCAGCGGCTCCACCCGCAGCCACAGTCCGCCCTCTGCGCGCAGGATCAGCTCCGGCTGCCTACGTGGCTCCTTGTGGTCCCGCAAGAGGCGGAAGCGCAGCAGGGTGAGCGCCAGCGCCACCTTCATCTCGTTCATGGCGAAAGTCTGTCCTATGCAGTTCCTACGGGAGGACAGGGTGGGGACTGCACCAAGACCCAGCCAGGCACACTCGGACCCATCCTGACCGGATGCCCGCTGCACCTGGTCAGTCTGAGGGGCATGAGGGCTTGCCTGGCCGTCTGTATTACTGAGACCTTCCCTTGATGCTGCAGACCTTTGCACATAACCCAAACACAGGTCGGGAAAGAGACCCAGAATCCTGACCCACCCAGTTGTCCCCTGTCCCCACCGTCCGACCCATACTCCTCCCCTTTACCCCAAGACCACCAGCCTCACCTGGGCCCCGCTGAGAAGGGAATAAAAGCCAGCGGAGACCTCTTCTGTGGGTTTTCTGGGTCAAATCTGAAGGGGTTGTAGACCTGCAAGCCAGGCAAGACTATATGGTAACCCGTTGTGTCTCTTCCGACATTGAGCGGCCGCAGTAAAGACAAACATAGAGAAAGGAGAAGGATAGTTCTGGTTTCCCAGGTAGGCCTGTGCCTCTTCCTCAGGTCCCAGACAGAGTTGGGGAAAGGACAGGTTCCCACCTCAGGGTCTGGCCAGACTGAAGGGTTGTGGTGAACTCCGAAGATGCTGATGACACAGACATTCCCTGTTGAGTAAGGAGACAATCAGGACAAGGTCCATGTTGTTTCTGGGGACCCCCATCCTACCCAGGTCCCTCCTCCTACTGATATTGAGGCACCTTTCGGGATGACCCGGCCATCTGGGAGCACAACATCCTGGGTGCAGCAGCGGGAGATCATTGTGACCGGGGGATGCAGCCGCAGACTCTCCTTGATACACATGGTCAGGAAGGGCAGCTGGGCCAGGTCATCCCTAAGGAACCACTACACAATTATCCAGGGCGTAAAAAGAATGCCCTACCCAGTCCCTCTGCCACTCAGTGAGACTGATCCATAGTTGTGTGCCAAAACTATTGTTTGTTTAAAAAAATATTAATATTTTAAAGTTATGAGTGTGCATGTGTCTGTATGTGTGGCACATATGTCTGTGGAGGCCAAAAGAGGGTGTAAGATTTCCTGGAGGTGGAATTATAGGTGGTTATGAGCTGCCTGATGTTGGTGTTGGGATCTAAACTAGAGTTCTCTGGAATAACAGTAAGTGCTCTGAACTGTTGAGTCATCTCTGTAGCCCCTTGGCTTTGGTTTTTCAGTTCTCATGTTGGTCTTAACTAGTTATACAATTAAGGATGACCTTTAACCTTGATCCTCTTGCTTCTACTTCCTAAGTGCTGGGATGAAAGGAATATTAGTAGACTCCAGATAAGCTCATAAATACATGAGAAGTTAATAGCTGGTGAAATAAAGAGGATACACACACACACACACACACACACACACACACACACACACACACACGCACACACACAGGAAATCTCGAAAATCAACAAATAAAGAACCTATGACCCAGGAGAAAAGTGGAGAAAGGGTATAAATCAAGAATTCACATGGGGGCAAGATAAGATATTTAAAAAGAGATGTCCAGGTTGGGTCTATAATTCCTGGAGACAAAAGGAAGAAGATGGTAAATTCAAGGCCAGCCTGGGCTACATAGACAACTCTGTAAAAACCAAAAGGAAGACTGGCTTAGTGGCACACATTTTTAATCCCAGAATTTGGGAAGCAGAGGCAGGTGGATCTCTATGAGTTCCAGGCAATCTTGGTCTACATAATGAGTACCAGGACAGCCGTGGCTACATAGAAATATAGGGTCTCAACGCGCCCCCCCAAAAAAAAAATCAAAAGAAAATTCCGTGCATGGTGGCTGAGGCAGAAGGAGGTCAAGACCAGGTCAAGTAGGCTATATGATTAATAGTTCAGTGGAATAAGAACTTGTCAAGAAGAGGAGGAGGGGGGTGACTAAAGAAAATAGGGAATGCAGGCACTCGGGAGGCAGAGGCAGGCAGATCTCTGTGAGCTTGAAGCCAGCCTGGTCTACAGAGTGAGTTCCAGGACAGCCAGGGCTCCTCAGAGAAACCCTGTCTCAACAAACAAACAAACAAACAAACAAACAAGAAAGATAGAAAGAAAGGAAGGAAGAAAGGAAGAAAGAAAGAAGGGAAGGAGGAGGGAAGGGGAAATACACACCAGCTCATAAATTATCAGAGAAATGAAAGATTTTTGGCAATGGGAGGGATGTTATGTCACATTTACTCCAGGCAAGAATTAACAAGGTATGGAGACTGGGTGAGGTGTGAGGCGATAGAGGGGACCCATGCACTAATGCTGGGGATGTAGACATGTACAGAGGCTACCTATAGTATGAACAGACGGTAGCCCAGGGACCCAACACTAAGGACAGTCTGTATGGTGGGTAACAACAAGCTGGGGCTGGGGATGAAGTCAAGCGACACCACTTCCTACTGTGTCCAAGGCCCAGGGTTCCATCCCTAGCACTGAAAAGAAAGAGCAGTAAATTAAATGTTCTTAGGATCACAGATGGTTAATTAAAACCAAAATGACTTTTCCATTCCTGAAAAAGAAGAACCAAGATTGTAGTGGGTAGCCATTCCAGCCTTGTTCTGGAAGTTCCAACCCCCATTGAGGCTTCGGTAACTATCACGCTTACAAGGCGGGGCCAAGAGAGGACCCTCAAGACCCGATCCGGATGCACCAGCTCTCTTGGTTCCTGGACCCTGGACGCTGGAGGTAGACCAAGCAGAGGTCTCCAGAGAACACCGCCGGACTGCGCTACACCTTGTCCCGACCCTGTAACCTATCCCTTCACTTGTAAGTCACCCCACAAAATAAACCTCCCTTTTAACTACATGGAGTGGCCTTAATAATTTCACCAATACAAGATGAGACTTTTAATATGTAGTGAGTTCTTAGGGCTGGGAAAATGGCTCCATAGATAAAATGTTTGCCGTACAAGTATGAAGACAGAGTTCAGATCTCCACCAGGTCATAGCTGACTAGACAAGCCGTTAGACTTACAGCACCCACCAGCAAGCTCTGTTCAGTGAGAGACAGACTCAGTAAAGGAAGTGGAAAAAACCAAGACATCTGCTGTCAACATCTGGCCTCCACACACATGCACATACACATGCACACACATTTGTCCACACACATAGAAACACCCATATACACATGCTCACTGCCCTACACATGTCATACACACAGTTTCTCAAGTTCTGGAGCTGGAAAGATGGCTCAACAGTTAACGATTTGTTTCCTAGAATCCATGGTAAGCAGCTCACAGCTGCCTATAACTCAAGTTCCGAGGTATCTGATGCCTTTTTCTGTCATCTGTGACACACCCCGACACACATGGGAGACACTCATGCAGCCACACACATACACACACATGAAAATATATAAAAATTAAAAGTTAAATAATTGCTAGATGTATTGGTATGTGCCTTTAATCTCACACAGTGGCAGGCAGATCTGTCTGAGTTAGAGGTCAGCCTGGTCTAAAAGTGAGTTCTAGGACAGCCAAAGCATAGTGAGACCCTGTCTCAAAACAAAAATTAAAAACATTTTAAAAAGAGTTCTTATAAATCAGTAAGGAAAAAACATAGAAATTCCAAAGGTAGGAATACAAAGTAATTTGACATGTAAAAGAAAAAGATACATGCAAGGCTGATCAAAAGATGAACGTCATGTTCAACACGATCAATACATACAGTGGTGTTCATTCATGTAGCAGAGTGTGCTATAACTTGTCAGATCGGCAAACACTTTCAAGTTCCACAACATATACTGATACTGAAGAAGACACTAAGAACTGAGCACTCTCCAGGTCTGTATGTGGAAGTTGATTTTCCAAGAGCCACTGAGTTATAGAACTCATGAGTGATGCTTTAAAAATATATTTATGCAGAGGCCAGAGAAGGTATCAGATTCCCTGGAGTTGAAGTTACAGGCAGTTGTGAGTCACCCAATGTGGGAAAATAGGAACCAAAATTTGGTCCTCTGCAAGAATAGCAAGTGCTCTTAACTGCTGAGCCACTTCTCCAATCCAAAAGGCATTTTTAAATATACAGTTTACCAGCATATATTCAAAAGGTCTTACTTCAGCAACTGTAGTCTCAGAATTTGTCCTGCACAGGTACTCACACACAGTACCAAGGGTTGAAGTACACAGGTACTCCCTAGATTGTGTTTGTTAGAGGAAAAAGCTGGAGGGCCAGCAAGATGGCTCAACACACAAACACACAGTAAATAAATAAATAAATATGATACTTAAAAAGGAGAAAAAGATTGGAAGCTAGGAAAATGTCCATTAAGATAGGAATGTTTTGATAAATCATGATACATCCATTTAACAAAATACTATCCAGTTAGTCTAAAGGTAGAAATAGGAACCACTAGTCCCATTACACACTGGACAGTAAATCAGCATAGAGATGCTAAAAGGCAATTCAGCAATATGTTTTCTCATTGAAAATATTTCCATAAATGTCCCCAGTGGAGTTCTGAGGTGAACAAATGTGGAATGCCACACAGAACCCAAAAGAAGGAGCAGCTGGACCCGACACTGAGTGAAAAGAATAAATCACTATATGCACATGTGTACAGAAGGTACTGCTGAGGAAAGGCCTGGAAGGGCATATGACTGAAGGCTCTAGAGACCTCCCAGGAGACAAAAGAGGAAATCAAGCATGGGGAAGGGAAAGCTGAAGCCTCAGCCACGCTCCCCAGAGAGCTTCTGGCCAACAGTGAAGCACACGGCCCACAAACGCCTTGCCACATCTACCCAGGGTCTAAAGACAGCACACCACACACCTTTCTTTTGTTCATTTTGGGACAAGGTCTTACTTTACAGCCTAGGCTGCATAGAGCTCACTATAATCTGCAGCATCCTGGTGCTGATATTATAGACTGAATCACCACAGCTGGCTTTCCCACTCACGTTTACCTTTGATCTTACATTGCCTTCCAAAGGTCTTCAGTGGACACACCTTTGGTTAAAGTTCGAGCTATTTATTTATTTATTGAAACAGAGTTTCTCTGGGTGTAGTCCTGGCTGTCCTGGAACTCACAGAGATCCGCCTGCCTCTGCCTCCTGAGTGCTGGGGGATTAAAGGTGTGTGCCACCATCGCCTGCCAAAGCTCAAATTCTTAACAGTTTCAAAATGTTGTATTCCCAGTTCCAGTCTCATGAGAAGCCTACGTGGTCCTGAAAGGTGCATTTGCAAGCATCCAGGCACATTACTCTCCCTGACCCCTAAGCATGACAAACTATCTTCATGCATGTTTCCTTCCTGGTATAGCAGAGATGTCTCCTTGACCTGAAGAACTTGTGACTGCCTCATTCACTGTGCCATCAAGCAGACTGGCTTCCATTTTTTTTTTCTGACTCGTCTTTGTTCAGCTATTAAGATCGGCCATTCTGTAGATTGAAGCAGGATGATTGCTTGAGTCCATCAGTTTGGTACTAGCCTGGGCAGCATAGCAAATATCCCACCACAAACTGACCAACTTAAAAATGTATCTAGGAATGGGCATGGTGACATGGTTTTATAATACCAGCACTCAAGAATACCAGCATGAGGATTGATTTGAGGCCACTCTAGTGTTTCAGTTAGGGTTGCTGTGAAGAGACACCATGACCATGGCAACTCTTATAAAGGAAAACATTTCATTGTGACTGGCTTATAGTTTCAGAGGTTCAGTCCATTATCATCGTGACAGGAAGCATGGTGGTGTGCAGGCAGACGGGGTGCTGGAGAAGTGAACTGGTTTGAGCTTCTGAGACCTCAAAGCCCACCCCTTAGTGACACACTTCCTCCAACAAAGCCACATCTACTCCAACAAGGCCACACCTCTTAATAGTGCCACTCCCCATGGACCAAGTATTCAAACTCATGAGTTCATGGGGGTCCATTCCTATTCAAATCACCCCACTAGGCTGCATAAAGATATCCTTCCTCAAAAAAAAACTTGTAATTTTGAGGTAGTGTTTCCCTATGTTGCCCAGGATGGAGTTATGACATGGTAGGCACTGTGGACTCATTTCATGAATGAAGAACTAGATACCTATTATCCATCGAGATCTTTGTGTATCCCCAGCATTGACTGCAATGTGTGAATTTAAACAGAAGAGCAAAAATAAAGGGGAGCTAAGGCCCCAGGGAGGAAACGCAAGTTTAAGCAGAAAAGCGAAGGAGGGAGGGCAGTTTTGAACCTGTGTTGGTGGTATCTGCTCTCTTCATACTGCCACTGATTCTCCAGGCAACCCTGTAGGGCACGGTTTCCCAGTCTGCACAGCATACAGATGACTGATAAACCTTTGCTAATTTTGACTAGCAAGTTAGTGAGATCTCTGTCACTAAGCATACAGCCTTTCTTTTGCCAGCCAGGCTGGGTATCTCCCTCTGGGCTCAGCTTCTATGCACACCAAGCAATAATGGAAGAATCAACAAAAAGAGCTTCTCTTCCCCATCTGGGGAGCAGTGTCGAAGAGATGGGCTATAGAACAGATCATAAGAACCTGTACTCACCATTCAATCTCCTCAAGCTCTCGGTCCCTCAGCAGCTCCTGCACCTCCTGCCGGCAGCGCTCCTGGTATTCTGGGTGCCTCGCCAGGTTGTACAGGACCCAGGAGAGCCCACTGGCCGTGGTGTCATGGCCTGCAGGATAGACGGGAAGACTTGTGTCTCTGGGTTGCTTCCACACCACAGGCTGGACAGTGTCTAAACAGTGAGGTCTTCGGGAAGGATGAGGAAGGGATGGAAGGAAGGAATGGAGAGATCCTGAGTATCCCCCTGACAGATGACCCTGGACTAACAGATCCTACCCTTTCTGTAGCTCTACACAGGGACCCTCACCTCCAAACATGAAAGTGTCAGCCTCTGCCCGAATATCCTCATCTGGCAGCTCCTTTCCATGTTCATCCTGTAGACAAAGCAAGACCACAACTCGTACAGTCTCTGAGCATTCCTGAGTCTGTCTTGAGACAAGCCCTGACACCCACCATGCACACAGGATTCCCCTGTATTATCTCCAGAGCCTTCCACACAATTTTCTCCTTGGCTTTTTGCTGTTCTTTGCCTCTTCTACATAGCATTCAACAGTCACCTCTAAAGCTTATCTCCAATCTTTTCCTCCTTCTTATAACCACTGTTTATGCCACCCTTGTACTTTCTAGATCAAGTTCAACTTCTAGCTAACACTGAACATCAAGATCATGCAAATCAGATGCCAGAAAAGCCCACCTTGGCCAACAAGAGCACATCGATGAAATCTAAAGTCTTGGACTTAGCCTTGGTCTTCATGAATTCATCAACACCCTGGCTATTGAGGGTGCGGCGTCTCTCCCTGATGACAGCATCTGTGAAGTTGTGCACCATGTCACAGGCCTTGCGGAAGCGCCGCCCATCAGGAGTGAGGTAGTACAGGAAGTCCATATACAGGAAGAGCTGGTAGTGCCGTTTTACTATGAGGGAGCTGAGCTCCAAAATGGCAGCAATGTATTCGCTGGGAGACCTGCAGGGCAGGGGCAGAGAGAAAGCAAACTCTTAGGACACATGAAACCCCACAACCACCCCCACCCTAATGCACAGACCAGGACTAAGATCCACCCCTCTCAAAAAAAGATGCCTTCCAACCATACTTCTCTCTGCCTCTTACTCTTTATGAGCCCTCATGTCCCCAGGATTCCAGGGTGGACATGGGCATTGTTCTCAGCTCTCTTTCTTCTGCTAATCCTTCTTGATTTGTAGCAGATCTGCCCTGTTTTCCACAGATCCTACATTTGCATTTACCTGACTGTTTGTCCTCTAAAGAGTTGGTATCCAAATTCAGCTGTGACTTAAATTCTCATCATAAATAACTATGGCTGCCTGAGAAATGCACAATGAAGTTCACATCCTTCTGGCTGATTGTTTGATATCATTAACATCTAGTTGCCAACTGGACCTGGTGTTCATGCTGCAAACTCCATACTTAGGAAAAAGAGGCAGGAGGATTGTAAGCTCCATGACAACCTGGGTCATGTAGTAAGACCCTTTCTAAAAATGAAAAGTTTCATATTCTTTAAATAAAAGTTTCTCTACGTAATCCAGCCTGACCTCAAACTTTAATTAAAATTAAAAGAAAACAAAAAGAGAAGAAAAAAGAAGGCAATTTTCCACTGTCTAATCCTCAGTGACAGTTAATCTTTTTTGTTTGCTTTTTTAAGACAGGGTTTCTCTGTGTAGACCTGGCCATCCTGGAACTTAGAGATCTGCCTGTCTCCACCCCCCCCCCACCCCCCAGTGCTGGGATTAAAGGAATTGGTGACCACCACCTGGTGACACTTAAATCTTTTTTTAAATACTTTTTTAAAAAATTTTTTTAACTTTGATCATATTCTTTCCCCTCTGCCAATTCCTTCTTGAATCTTCCCACCCATCCAACTTTATGTTTTTTTCCTCTCTCTTAAAAAAAAAAAAAAAACACAATGAAACAAAAGGCCAGACACACACACACACAACAACAACAACAACAACAACAAAAGGTGTCTGATTTGTGCTGATCAGCTACTCCTGAGCATGAGGTCTGTCTTGGAGTGTGGTAGATATACCCAGTATCACTCCATTGAAGAAGATTGATTTTTTTCCTTTCCCAGAAGGTACCAATGGAAACAGCTTCCCAGCTAGGGGTGGGACTTGGTGCCCACTTCCTTTCTTCTCACTGGGATCAGTAACAGTTCGTCTTGATTGTCATCTTGATTGGCGTAAGGCACCCTGAGGAGTTAGTGAAGCATACTTCTGCGCGTGTATATAGGGTATTTCCGAGAAGACTGCCTGCCTGGGTAAAAGCCTGCTCAGCATGTGGACAGCCACATCCCGTTGCTGGGGCCTCATGGACTCAACAGGGGAAGGAGGACAAAGGTTGATTGCAAGTATAACCACCCTTCCTTCTTTATTCTTCACCACTGTGATGGGGGTGCTCTGCCCCTCCCTTCCTGACCAGGAAGAACTGAACCTCTGACACCAGGAGCTCAAACCAATCTACTCTCCTCTAAGCTGTTTGCCCCGGTTGTGTATCACAACCTAATTTCCAGATGTCTTGTTTCAAACTGCCTGTTAATACAGTCCTCATCTACAACTTCCTGCCTTATCTAAACAACCCCATCTCTCTGAAAGGACCACTCTTTGTCTTTACACTGTCCTTAAATGTCACTTATAGACCACCTTTTCTCCCTCTGGCCAGTCCCTCCCTCTCCAGCCTCCTCCCTTGGTCCATGCTCAGGTTCCCAGGCAAAGACAGTGACTCACTCCTGACAGTTGCTGTCGAAGCTGAAGATACATTTCTGCAGACTGTCCAATGTCATGAGGCTGATGTGCTCGAACATGTCCAGACGAGCGCTGCCCTTGGTGGTCAGGCGCTGCCACTTGGCCTGGCCAGAGAAGTGGACTGAGATGGCACTGAATCGTGTCTTCTTCTTCCTTTTTTTTTTTAACCCCCTTCCTCTGAATCTTGCCTTCTTGAGGCACCACACAACTCCGAACACTGGAATAGAGTCCCCTACCCTGCTATGAGCCATTCTTCTGGTCCTCTGCCCCAGGCACTCCACCCCAGGGTAAGTCAGACTTGGGTGAGAACAGAGGTATTACTATATGAGAAAAACAAGCAAGTCCGGGAGACAGGAGCCCTGAGTTCAAGTCCACCTTCTGTGTGCCTTTCCTCAGCACAAAGTCCCACCTCTTAAACCTTTAGTAATAATTAAGTTGACCTGATTTTTTTGCCCCATAAACCATACTTAAATATCAGCTTCGCTGCTTATACTCTCTTACTGCTGGTGAACTTTGACATGCTCCCTGACCTCTCTGGCCCTCAGTTCACCATCCATAATGTAGTAGTCATAGTCACCTCTACCTTAGAGCAGTGTGGAAATTAGATCAGGTGAGTTAGATCATGGCGCTGTCATAATATTTCTGTATTTTTGAAGTAGGTGATCAGTAAATGTCTGACGTTACCATCCTTGCTAGCACAGCGGTAGGACGCTTCAGAAACAGCTTCAGTTTTTCATAATTCCTCCACCCTCAGCCTTTGCAACAAACCCTTGTAGCTCTCTCCATTGCGGGGTAGGCCTGTTTCTCCATGTCTTGAATCTGAGCTGAACTAGGGATTTATTTGTTCTGATCTGAGGAATGTTATAAAAATGATGTGCTATCTCTGAAGCTAAACTTGGAGAAATACTAAGCCTTTCTGCTTTTTCTCTCTTTCAGAACCCAGTCTCTCCACGCTGGAAAACCCAGACTTTCTTAAGGAATATAAAGATGGATCTAGCTGGCCCAATAAGGCCAGTGAAGTTGTTATTCTTTTCTTTTTTTCAAAAGAAATCTTTTTTAACTGGGTGGTGGTGGCACCTGCCTTTAATCCCAGCACTCGGGAGGCAGAGGCAGGCGGATCTCTGAATACCCCCCGGCCAGCCTGGTCTACAGAGTGAGTTCCAAGACAGCCAAAGCTACACAGAGAAACCCTGTCTCAAAAAAACAAAAAAGAAAAAAAGAAAGAAAAAGAAAGCTAAGGTTTGGAGAGGGAAATCTGTGTTCCAAAGGCATCTAGCAGAGCCTTCACTTAGTGAACTGAATTGCGGTACTTCCAGTTTGTGCCTGGGTGACATCTTGCTTGTCTTCTGGGTTAAAAGTGGGCTCTAGTGCAGTTTTTTCCTTCTCTTAGATTATGGCACACGAGGCATCTGGTTTAAAGGTTCTGTTCTGTTCTGTTGTTTGATCTACTTCATCACCACATCGCTTTCTACAAGGCTCCAGTGGGACCCTGTGTTCAAGACACTCACATGCATGGTATTCACACTCTTGTTAAAAATCTTCACATAGGGCTTCAGGATGTCAAAGTGAAAGGCGGGTGTCAACAGGCGTCGGTGGTGGCTCCACTTGTCACCAGCACTCAGCAGGAGCCCGTCCCCTGGTAGGGCAGCCATGACAATAGACAAGGGTAGTGCCCCCCTCCCCCAGCCCTCAAGGGAGTCCCCTGACCCTCACCTTCATATACTCACCAAGCCAGGGCTTCAGGAAGCCATAGAGAGTCATGTCTTTGGGTGCAACAGCAGCTGGCACAGAAGAGGACAATCAGGGGCCATGGAAAAGGTAGGCAGTGAACTGGGGGAGGGGCAGGGACAATCAGGGGCCATGGAAAAGGTAGGCAGTGGACTGGAGGAG
This sequence comes from Peromyscus eremicus, assembly GCF_949786415.1. NCBI lineage: Eukaryota > Metazoa > Chordata > Mammalia > Rodentia > Cricetidae > Peromyscus > Peromyscus eremicus. Next base: position 3,454,134 of record NW_026734286.1, on the reverse strand, counting down.
GGGTGGGGACAATCAGGGGCCATGGAAAAGGTAGGCAGTGGACTGGGGGAGGGGTGGGGACAATCAGGGGCCATGGAAAAGGTAGGCAGTGGACTGGAGGAGGGGTGGGGACAATCAGGGGCCATGGAAAAGGTAGGCAGTGGACTGGGGGAGGGGCGGGGACAATCAGGGGCCATGGAAAAGGTAGGCAGTGGACTGGGGGAGGGGCAGGGACAATCAGGGGCCATGGAAAAGGTAGGCAGTGGACTGGAGGAGGGGCAGGGACAATCAGGGGCCATGGAAAAGGTAGGCAGTGGACTGGGGGAGGGGCAGGGACAATCAGGGGCCATGGAAAAGGTAGGCAGTGGACTGGGGGAGGGGTGGGGACTCAGCCAGGGCTGTGCATTTCCCCTTCCAGCTCAGCATGACAAGAAGGGGACAAAGGCAAGGAAAGCAGGGATAAGGGGGTACACAGGAGGGGACCAGACCAAGTACTGTAGCAACAGGTAGAGCAAAGTTCAGGTTAACATGGCACACATGCCCCATCATGCCTTCATGCGGCTCCTACTTTGTCTAGCCCACCTTCCACATCTGAACACAGCACAACACTCTCCAGGCCTTCCCACAAACCTAGGACACAGTGTCTATTGCAACTCTCTGATCTCACTGACACATCCTTGGACATATGACATGTGTCATGACTTGTCATGGACACAACATACACGGTCTTCCTTGACATGGCACAAAATAGTCTGGCTTGATCAAATTGTCCCCTTCAGATACATCTCAGACAAAATTTGAATAAAGTCCTATTAATGTCCCAAATGTGACTTAGATATATCCTAGGCATTTCTGTCTCCTACCACATTCAATAGCATTCTGGCAAGATGGACAATTCTTTTTTCTTTTTTAAATTTTTATTTATTTTTATTTTAGGTGCATTGGTGTTTTGCCTGCATCTATGTCTGTGTGAGGGTGTCAAAAGCCCTGGAACTGGAGTTACAGACAGTTGTGAGCTGCCATATGGGTGCTGGGAATTGAAACCGGTCCTCTGGAAGAGCAGTCCGTGCTCTTAACTGCTGAGACATCTCTCCAACCCCAAGATGGACAATTCTTGAGGGAGGAGTCTGAGGCTGAGGGAAGCCAATGGCATACGAAGGACTCCCCATGATTCAGTGGCTCATTATCCCAAACAGTTTAGATGGAAGGGACTCCATGCTGGAGGGTGATCTGGGAGGGAAATGGTGCACAGAACATTACAGGGGAAGCACCACCATAGCCCAGATGAGTCCAGCTGTGTCGCATTGACCCTGCGGCTGGAGGGGGCAGTGGCAGCTCTAAGTGGTGGGTACCTGGGGGTAGCCTCCTATGGGTGTCTTTGAGGATAGGGGAGTCCTTGGCCCTAAGCACTTGGCACTTCTTGGAAGTGGAGACATGTAGGATGTGATAGGAGGAGCAGCATCGACACTGTGAACCTCAGGGATAAGGCTGACCATGTGGCCAGAGGGGAAAGGCTGAGCTCTGGAATGAGTCTTTTGATCCTCCATCATCTCCCCACCCCCGCTATATAACGTGCTGGTTGAGGATGAGACATAAGGCAGTTTTTGTTGTGGTTTTTAGAATGTTAGAACTTTCTGCCTTCTCGGATTGAGGCTTTCCCAATAAAGAACAATTTAAAGATTAAGTTATAATTTCTAATCATTGGCATTCATGTTGATAGGCAGTAAGAACCTCGGTGTTCTGGTTACCTAGTGTGGTACCTCTGGCTGGATGGCTTTTTGACTCTCCAGTTAGTCACTGACTTACCAAGGAGTCTCAATGACTGCCTGGGCTAGGGCTCCTAGGCTCACTTGACTTGCCCTGTCCCAGCTCCTGCCACTCCTTGTCACCTTCACTTGGTGAATTGAATTGCGGTACTTCCAGTTTGTGCCTGGGTGACATCTTGCTTGTCTTCTGGGTTAAAAGTGGGCTCTAGTGCAGTTTTTTCCTTCTCTCAGATTACGGCGCATGAGGCATCTGGTTTAAAGGTTCTGTTCTGTTCTGTTGTTTGATCTACTTCACAATTTTGCCTGCTTTAATGGGTGTCAGACTCCATTCCTGGTGACAACCACTTAGGGAGGAACATCCAGACAATTGGCCTGATTAAGTTTATTATCTTATAGGAAAAAGGAAATGATAAATTATTGTAAAAGTATTGGCCACTGTATGTATTACATTGTGGGGGTGGTGGTCATTAGATGTTTCTATAATTATTCATAATATCTTACAATTATAGTTGTTTAGCCAATGATCAGAAATCTATGGAAAGATATTACCTTAAAAACATACAATGAGATTATTCTCATTATAATTATTATCATATAACTATATAATACATAGTCATTATTTCTTTCAAATAGTCTCAGTATTTTGCTTTCATTTCAGGAAGTTCTGTTCAAGAGATATACATTTTCTACCTTGTTTCCATTTAAGAGTGCACTCTGAACTAATAGAATTGTTTTCAGAATCTATTTCCTTTATTGTTATTGTGAATATGTGTGTGGGATGTGTGATGCGTGGGTGTGTGTATGCATGGCAGTCATGTGGAGGTCAGAGTACAAATCTGTAGAGTCAGTTCTGTCATTTTACTCTTAGTGGGTGTCAGGGATCAAACTAGGTCATTAGGATTGTGCAACAAGTGCTTTTGGTCACCAAGCTACCTCACCAATCATAATGTAATTGTTTTTATGTGCCATTTTGTATCTATCATTTTGTATTCTGTATCTATTATAACAAAATTTAATCTGGCCTTAGAGATCCTGATTATGAGTGAGTAGCAGATTTACAGCCTCTGTTTTATATGTTATATTTTAGAATGAATACACAAACTCTCTGAGTCCAATCTGTTGTGGGTAGACCCAATAACCAGTCTCCTGCCCAGTCTGCACTCCTGAATACCCACTGCCTTTTATTTCTTCAGTAAAAAGCCAGATATTTGCTCTCCCCTACAGTTTTCAGGGTAACAGATGCCTTTTGTATCTCATACTGTAATTACAGGGCTGGCATAAAGATTTTTGGCCCCCTCCCTTAAGACTTCTTGCTTATACAATATAGTTCCCCATCCAAGATCATCGGAGGCTTTGTTAGCTTGCCAGCCTCTGCTGGAATGTAAGATTCTGGAACTCTCAGACATGAGTGAGACAAAGGAAAAATGTATAAAACAGACTTAAAAAAAAATCTAAGCAGCAATGAAGTCTTGCACAGACAGGGACTTTATAGCTCGATATATGTGGGAGAGTAATCATATCTGCTACGTTATGTCATAAATGTAACTTGGATTGAATACTTTCTTAAGAAGTGGGTACATTTGTTTGTTGTGTTTCTGGGTCTCATAATATTAAGAAAAGAAATAAAGCCAAAAAACCCAAAACAACAACAACAAAACAGTTTAGTAGGAGAGAGAGAAATGTAAGAGAAAACAGAAATGCATATTTTTTGGTAAGAAAATTTTTTTTTTTTTTTTTTTTTTTGGTTTTTTGAGACAGGGTTTCTCTGTGTAGCTTTGCGCCTTTCCTGGATCTCGCTCTGTAGACCAGGCTGGCCTCGAACTCACAGAGATCCGCCTGGCTCTGCCTCCCGAGTGCTGGGATTAAAGGCGTGAGCCACCACCGCCCGGCGGTAAGAAAATTTAAAAAGTTTTTTTTTTTTTTTTTTCGAGACAGGGTTTCTCTGTGTAGCTTTGTGCCTCTCCTGGAACTCACTTGGTAGCCCAGGCTGCCCTCGAACTCACAGAGATCCGCCTGGCTCTGCCTCCCGAGTGCTGGGATTAAAGGCATGCGCCACCACCGCCCGGCCTAAAAAGTATTTTTTTTAAGAATGGATTTTTGGCACAGTAAAATAAGATCTTTCCCTAAGATAAGATGACTGTATTTTCCCAAAATGACAAAGATAAAACCAGGGGTATTAAACACATCACAGAAGATCCAAGCAAATCACAGAGGGGTTGTAGAAAAGAATCTTCTTTAATGATAGTAGCATATGGCGATTGAAGGTTAGTAAAATTCCTGAGGTCAAGATTCGGTACATGAATGTAAAACTAAAGTCTGGCTCTCTGGTTAAATCTGTAGCGATATGTAAGTAAAGCCTTAATATCTGGCTTTAAGTGAAATGTATAGTAAAGCCTTTGTGTCTGGCTTTGAGAGAAATGTATAGTAAAGCCTTTGTGTCTGGCTTTGAGAGAAATGTTTCAGCAAAGCCTTTGCTATGTTTGGGTTAATCAATGGAGGCTGAGAAATTGTTTTGAGACTGTTTGAACCTTGAGGAAATGTTGTCTCTGGAGAGTCTGCACTTGGTGCTATGTGAGAACTTGCAGCTGCACTGACCTTGGTCCTAAGACACTCCTGGCAAACCTGGAGTTTTTACTTTTGATTATGGCTAGTCATAATTAAAAGGGACTGAGATTTGTGTGGGTTGGTTGCTCTCATGGGCAGCAAGAGCAAGATGACTGGTAGTGGGAACCTTTCCCAGCCCCTGTTAACCTTGTATATGTTTGAATAAGGAACTGGAGTGAGCTGGCTGGGTGTCAGTCTTTTCCAAGAAGGTTGAACCTCTCTGCTCCTTCAGAAAATGAAGGCTTAGCATCTCTGTAAGCTTCTCTCTCTACTGAGTGCGGCACCTACGACCCAACATCAAACAATATAAATCGATGAGGTCTCTTAAGATATTCATTTGCTAAGTTTTGATTTTGCTCAATTACTGGGCAAGATTTAGTGAAACATTTCACTATTAGGATAAGAATTTGTACCGTATCAAGCGGATGAAAACAAAATGCTGGCTGTACTTTCAGGAGGATGGAAGATGGTATGGATTGAAGGGTTGGTTAAGGGGATTTTATATTTTATATTATAAGGAAATATTTTCACTCCATATTGAGGAAAGAAATCTACACATTGTAAATAGATCTGTACATACACACAGTTAATGGTTTGCTTATTCTGAGGTAACTGCTCTCAGCCCAGGCAACAGTAAAAAGAAAGCAAGATAGACCACAGACACTAACAAGACTCAACGTCCATGGCAATGTCATGGCCTAGCTACACAGCATTTAATGCCCTGAACCCCGGGCCAAAGGGGCAAACCTGAACTCTGGAAATATTGAATGACTTTTGCTGCTTGCTTGAGAGATGTATGTGTGGGGTAAGGGGATGGCATACATGTGCCCGTGCACATGGAGGCTAAAAGTCAACCTCAGGAGTTACTCTTCAGAAGGCATCTACCTTGGTTTTTTGTTTGTTTGTTTTTGTTTTTGAGACAAAGTCTCTCACTGGGACCTAGGGCTCACCAATTTGACAAGGCTAGCTAGCCAGTGAGCTCCAGAATTGACCTGTCTCTACCTCCTCGGTACGGGGAATTCAAGTGCAGAGCACCACACCCAGCTTTTTAGTAAGGCAGTGTTTTAGTGTTGCGGTTTAAATGAGATGTCTTTGGTATCTCAGGCATTTAAATACTTGGTTCCCAGCTGGTGACACTATATGGGGTAGGCTAGGTTAGATGGCCTTGCTGGAGGAAGTGAGTTCCTGGGAGTGGGCTTTGAGGGTCAAAAGCCTCTCACCACCCCCAATTTTCTCCCTCTGCTTCCTGTTAGTGGTGTGATGTGGGAGCTCTCAGCTTTCAGCTTCAGTCACCATGCTGGCCTGCTGCTGTACTTCCACACCATAGTGGTGACAGACTCATCCCTCTGGAACCGTAAGCCCAAAATAAAGCCTTCTTTCTATACGTTGTCTTGGTCATAGTGTTTTATCACAGCAATAGAACAGTAGCTAATAAAGCATGTTAAACTGGTGCCTTCTCAGGTCACCAGATATCTGAATAAAGCGCAACTTCAACCTGTAACTTCTGTCTGCTCACCATCGTCCTTAGCACTGATGGACAGAAATAGCTTCGGTATTCCAGTAACAGACGGATGACTCAGAGTGTCTGCCTCTACATTTCTATTCTCTTGGATCAAGCACCTTATCACACCTTCCCCAATCTCATCCCAGTATTTGGAAAGGTGGCCATGCCACCCAGAGCCTCGGCGATCAAGTTGCAGTGATTAGAGGAAGTAGCCAGTTCTCTCATCAAAATCAATTGAGAGGAACCTTAAAACACTTCCCAGTACTACATGGACTTTTTGGAGGAGGCTGAGCTTCTAGGAGTCATCTGTGAAACCATCACAAAAACAGAACTGAGAAATGAAAGTTCTTAGAGCTGTCGTTTACAACCTTTATCCAGTTGTGCTTGAAGACCTCCCTCCCTGACCTCAAATAACAACAGATTCCTTTCCCTAAGGCATTGCACATGGCAGGTAAGTGCTCTCCCTCTGAGCTACACTCCCAGACAACAGAATTCCTTTGTTGGATAAGATTGGGCTTCATTCACTCTAGACAGACCTCAGCAGTCCAGGAGACCCAGGACCTTGTCCATGGTCATTCTGAAGATTGGTGACCGAGTCATGGCATCTGATGCATAGGGCTTCACCTCCTGCTCAGCTTGGACTGTGTAGGTGTGAGAAGGACTGGGAGAAGAAGCAGGGAAGAGGCCATTTGAGATCCTGGGAGGGATACCTGAGGCCTGGAGCAGGGGAGCAATGAACTTCGGGTGGATGAGCCTCAGGACTGGGTAGACAGGTCCAAACCAAAAGAGGTGGATATCACGGAAGATGTTGCCCAAACGTGCTACAAGCTGCATGCTTTCCTCGTTGCTCTTCATCTAGGAAATGAGAGGTCTGAGGCTAGTCCTGGAAAGGTGTCCTCCCACTCTCTGCCAACCACTCCCCACCTCTCTCACCCCTTCTACCTGCAGCATTAATCTATGGTTCTTGCTGAGCCACCCCAGGTTCATCCTGTGTCTCTTCCTATATTCAGCTTTCAACCTACATGCCTCTCTTTGACATCTCACTCTCTCTTCACTTTTATGTTTCTTACCTTAAACAGTGGTGTGATGAATCATCAGGAACACATACCCAAATGATGTATAGATGGGACACACTTGACAAATAACATAGAAGATACAAGGGCATGTGATAGGTAAATAGTAAAGGACTAAAAAATATTAGCTAGAACTGAACTTTAGATAATGTAGGTGTGAGAAATTTCTGAATGGAACCCCAGAAATACAAGAAACATCCCCAAGAACTGAGAAGTTTGGTTACACAAAATTAAAAAGATTTGTAGAGCAAAAGAAACTATCAGCATAACAGACAGACGGTGCACAGAACTTGAGAAAATATGAGACAAGGAATTAATATTTAGAATATATAAATTGAGAAAAATCAAACATCCCACACACTCTCATTTAATAAATGGGCCAACAAACTGGACATTACTCAAAATAAGAAATGCAAATTGCCAGTAAATATTCTAAAGTATTTTTTAAATTTTTCTATTCCCCAAGGAAAAAATTCATTAAATCTACTTTGAGATTCTGCCTCAATCTGGTCAGAATAGCTACCACCAAGGAAACAAGTGACTGGGGCTGGAGAGCTGGCTCAGTGGTTTAGAGCACTGGCTGCCCTCCCAAAGCACCGGGTTCAAGTCCCAGCACCCACATGGCAGCCCACAAATGCCTGCAACTCCAGTCCCAGGGGATCCAATGCCCTGTTCTGACCTCTGGAGGCACTGCACATGTGTGGTGCACAGACAAAACACCACACACATAAAATAAAGAAAAAAGAAAACTTGTGATAATGAATAACGGTGGGAGTGTAGGAGAACATGAACCCTTATCCACTGGCACAATTATATACTAACATATGCACTGTGTAAATCAATGCGGGGGGTTCTCAAAGAAACTAAAAATAGAAGTGCCATAGGGCAAAGCTGTATCATTCCTGGGCATATACCCAAAAAACTCTATATTCTATTACAGAGATACTTGCTCATGCATGTTTAAATAAATCTTTATTTATTGTGTAGTGTTCTGTCTGCATGTATATCTGCACACCAGAAGAGGGCACCAGATCTCATTATAGATGGTTGTGAACCGCCATGTGGTTGCTGGAAATTGAACTCAGGTCCTCTGGAAGAGCAGTCAATGCTCTTAACCTCTGAGCCATCGCTCCAGCCATGCTCACTCATCCACGTTTATCTCTGATCTTTTTTCACAATAACAAGGAAATGGAATCAGCTTAGATCTTCACCAACAGATGACTGGCTAATGAAAATGTGGGATATACACAACCAAATTTTATTCAGCTATAAACTGCCAGGAAATGGATGGAACTGAGAAACGCTGTATTAGGTAAAGTAGCCCAGGCTCAGGCAAATACAGTATGTTCTCTGTGGATCCTAGCCCCTAACTATTAAATACGTGTGCTTAGGTGGGAGCAAAGGTCCGACGACCAGAAAGAGGCCTATGAGACTGAATAAGAGGCTTTAATGGAGGGGATGGGGGAGACAACAGAACAAAGTGGAAGGGGTGAAAGGGTATAGTGGGGAAGTGGGGATAATCAACCAAAATGAAGTATATATGAAAACGTTATTTAAAACATTATACTTAGTAATCTAATTTTTTAAAATTACATATGTATTGCTCTACTACTTGTCTGTTCTTTCTCTACTTCTCCCCTGTGTATATGCACATCTCTTGTTTTGTTCCAATTGAATTCTTCCCATTGAATTCTTCCCAACTCCAATACTCATTCATCTCTCCTCCCCACGCCATTCAACACCTTATCACTTGTTCCCACTTAGAGTGCTCTCTCAGCTAATTTACTCCAACCCCAGCACACCCTCCTGCTGCCAGGTGCCTCGCTGTACTGCAGTAAAAAACTCAGAGGCAGCTCCAATCCTGATCCCTAGCTCAGAGAGGACCTGAACTTAGACCCCCCCTTTCAAGAGGGAATTGATGGCCAACTTAGGCGCTGGACCCCCGCACAGGCAAAGAGGTAGCCTTGGGAAAGTGAGAAGAAGGAGGAGAGGTTAGGGCTTCAGTGAAATCGATACAAAAATGTCAGGGAGTCAGCAGTAGACGCGGGGGACCACAGAGAGCTCAGGGGAGAGCAGTGTGGGTGTTGTCATGGAACCAAGAAAAGAGACTCCTCCAAGGACGGAGAAGTCATTGCGGTGGAGAGCTGTGGGGAGAGAGATGATGTGGGGCTGTGGTTCAGGGACCTGGAAATCACACGAGTGATTATGATGAGAAGCGGGAGGGAACAGGAGGCAACCAGTGAAGACGACTGTGCACAAGGAGTGGGCACAGCAAGCAGATGGAGGGAGGTTTCGTACAGACAGAGGCATGCTGGAGGTGGGGCAGGGAGGGGGAGTATCCAGTTTTACCACATTCTCCAGTTAAGAAGATATGAAAAACTATAGATGGCTGAGTTTATCCAAGATAAAGATTTCTAAATACCTATAAAGGAAAATCTAATGGGCAGGAGACTTCAGACCATGAGTCCTGCTGGGAATTTAAGTTAGATATGCTCAAGAAATGGGGCACAATATTTATCTTGTCTTTCTCCTCCTAACAAGACACATATGTTATGCTCCTCATGCCCCTCTGTAATTCTAGCTCTAGGAGAACTGATGCCCTCTGCTAGACTCTGCAGGCACCTGCATGCATGCATGCATATTCCCTCCAACATATAATATAAAAATAAATCTTTTTAAAAATAGCTAACACTGTGCGACAAGTTGAAAACACAAACAAACAAGGATTGCAGTTGTTATGAGCATGTCTTTCCTATTTTGTTAAGAATAGATTTGCAGTCAGGCAGTGGTGGCACATGCCTTTAATCCCAGCACTCGGGAGACAGAGGCAGGCGGATCTCTGTGAGTTCAAGACCAGCCTAGTCTACAGAGTGAGTTCCAGGACAGCCAGGGCTACACAGAGAAACCTTGTCTCAAAAACAACAACAACAACAACAAAAAAACCAAAAACAAAAATAGATTTGTGCAGGGGCCAGAGAGATGACTCAGCAGTTAAGAATAAATTCTTCCTGAGGCCCAGAGTTTAGTTCCAGCACCTGCACCGGGTGGCTCACAGTCACCTGTAACTCCAGCTATGGGAGGAGATCTGATACCTCTGGCTCCTGAGGGCACTTGCACTCATGTGGGAACACACACTCACACACACAGTTAAAAATAATAAGATTGTTGGGTTGGAGAGATGGCCCAGAGGTTAAGAGCAATGGCTGCTCTTCCTGAGGTCCTGAGTTCAATTCCCAGCAACCACATCGTGGTTCACAACCATCTGTAATGAGATCTGGCACCCTCTTCTGGCCTGCAGGGATACATGCAGACAGAACACTATGCATTATAAATAAAGAAAAATCTTTAAAAAAAAATAAAATTGTTAAAGAACATGTTTGTGCATATATGTACATACATTAAGCAGACATTTGTATTTTTCCTCTCTTATTCCCTTACCATGTAACACAACATTAATTGAAAAATCAGCCCGGCGGTGGTGGCGCACGCCTTTAATCCCAGCACTCGGGAGGCAGAGGCAGGCAGATCTCTGTGAGTTTGAAGACAGCCTGGTCTACAGAGCAAGTGCCCAGGACAGCCAGGGCACCTCAAAGAGAACGCTGTCTGAAAAAAAAAGTAAACAAACAAACAAAAAAAAACCAAAAAAAGAAATATCAGTAATTAAGTGTTGTAAACCTGTACCATCATTTTTGCCTTAAGGACTTCTAAAAGGCTAAGTATTCCTCAAGAGCCTTTTCCATCTACTTGAGGGAGGGCAAAGAATTAGCATATTATTGGCTATGTGTAGGATTAGTTAGGTCAGGTGGAATTATGGTTTTATTATTGTATTGATTTAGATAAATTAACCATGACAGGAGAAAATGTGGTTGTGGTCAAGCTGACAAGGAGTCGGCTGGTGATAGTTAATTTTGATGGTAAATATGACAAGCTCTGGAGCTGAGAGGCAAACCTCAAGGTGAGTCTGTGAGGATGTTTCATATATATGGGAGAAGATCTTGAGTAGGTGGCACTTTCTGATGCAAAAATGCTTGAGGAGGGGCTGGAGAGATGGCTCAGTAGTTAAGAGCACTGACCGCCCTTCCAGAGGACTGGGGTTCAATTCCCAGCACCCACATGGAGGCTCACAACTGTCTGTAACTCTAGTTCTAGGGAAACGGACACCTTCACACAGACGTCCATGCAGGCAAAAACGCCAATGCATATAAAATAAAAATAAATATTAAAAATGTTTGAGGAAAAGGGTGTTGCTTGCCTGCTGCCTTTTGTCTCTTGCACATGAGCGCATCCATCTTTAATAACATTAACTTCTACTTCTTTGGCCTTCCACTGTGGACTGAAGACCAGAAATTTTCTATGAGACTTCCAGACCTTTGAGCACCAGACTGGGACTGTTGAGGCATCCAGTTTCATAGATGTGCAACTGCTCTGTTCTCCTCAGTGTGCAGATGGCCACCGTTGATCTACCCAGGCTTTGTCGATTGCAAACCACTCTAATAAATCCTATTTGTGTGTGTGTGTGTGTGTGTGTGTGTGTGTGTGTGTGTGTGTGTACACACATATTTCTGGTTTTGTTCTCCTACAGGACTCTACCTGATCAGGCATGACAAGGGTGAAGAAGGATTTTGGAAGGAGAAAGGACTTCGTGGAGAGAAAGCAGCACTTGAATCAACAGCGTTGGAGGTGGTGCCCTTACAGATGACACAGAAATGTAAAGTGTGACTCTGCAATGGGAGCCAGTGCAACATGGAGCAAGGAGCGCTGGGAATGAGGGGAGATGCTGAGGAAGGAGCCCTTCCTAGGAAGTGTAGCTATTATGGGCGAGGCCAGCGTGGTGCCTAATGAAAAAGAACAGTCAGGCTTTGGTGCAGCTCAGTGGCAGAGAGCTTGCTTCATCCCAGTACCACAAACAAAAACAAAATGCTAAAGTTGGACAATGGATACATTGATATATATCTTGAGAGGGGAGGGTAAGATATGAAAGAACAGGGTTCGAGGAATTGAAGATGTACTACTCACATCTCTCTTCTGCCCCTCAGTGTCCCTGTAGGGGGACACAGGGGAGCCATAGCTCATCACTGAAGGGCAAATGGCAGTCCAGGGAGGTACACACACTGGCCCAAGGACAACAAGGATGGGCCAGGCAGGGGCCAGACTTTTGCATGCTGCAGTGAGACCTCAAATCCGCCAGCTGAAAGCGAATGGACCAGGGGTGTCTATGCTCTGTGCTGCCCTCCCTGGGAGCTCCTGTGTAGGCCAGATTTGCATAAATAAGGGGAAGAGACCTCAGACCATGAATCCTGGTCATAATGTGACCTAAAGCAGGCTTGGGGCCGGGAAGAGAGAGAAAGAGAAAGGCCTCAGAGCTTGGAGTGGATGCTGGGGCTGAGGAGAGGCGAGCTCCCCAGACCCTCCCTCACTTCTCTACTCTGCTTTCCTAACTAACCCACATTCCATGAGCAACTTTCCTCACCCCTTCGGAACACATCTACCTTGATACTCCAAGACCACCTACTGCCACACTCACCATGGCCAAATGACCCCAAAACCAGTTCGGTTTAGGGGGCTGAGGGAAGCAACGAAGGCGGCAGCAGTTGTCATAGAAGATATAGATCCAGGCCAGAATTCGGGCCAGAATCCAGGAGGCTCCGCTCAGCAACAGAAGATGCCATGGGGAGGCAGCCACGGGCCCCAGTCCCAGCCAGGACAGGCTCAGCTGTAGCATCCTGCAGGGCAGATGGGCAGAGGGTGAGGTTCTGAGGCCCCTCGAGAGGGATGGGGACGTCCAGGTTTACTGGATAGGGTTATAGCCATATAGACCGGGTGACTTAGGGACAGAGCCGGAAGAAGTGAAAGGACCACATAATGAGAAAGTAGAGGAACAACGGGAGAGGAAGGGACAGAAGACAGTAACTGTTTGCATTCTAGAACGGCTCAGCCTGAAGCATAGGCCCTGGGTGCAATTACCAGGAAAGCAGAAGTCTCCAAGGCCAACAGACATTTGCACCCCTCCCAGCCCTGGGCGGAGTTCTCCCTGTTCAGAGCGAGAACCCCCTTTGCCGCCTCCCAGCCTGGCACCTTCTCTCAGGAGCAGCGAGTCCTCCAAGACCTCCTGTCTTTTCGGGAACGTCTTTGTCCCTGGCTTCTGACCTACCGGAAGCTGTGTGGAGAATTGGACTGGGCTGAGCTAGCCAATCCCTCGCAGGCCCAGCTGCAACCTCCGTGCCTTGGCAGGTGGCCTAGAGGAGTGGGGGCGGGCCCAGCCTTAAACAGACTACAACAGGCTGAGTCACAGATTCAGGCAACCCCCGGATCCTTGGGATTCAACACCTTCTGTCTGAACCAGGGACAGAGGTGTCTTGAGACTCCAAGTTTACAACTGCACCTGCCCTCCCAAGGCCAAGAGCTGGCAGATAAAAACATGAGCCTGAGAGTTCAGGCGCCAGGGTGCCAGGTTCAGGCCAGTCCCACTCCAGAGCATCTCCCTAACTCCTTTGCACAGAGGCTGGGGGACAGAGTTTCTCAGTGCAGAACTGGGAGGCTCTGAAATGTCCCCGCCCACTCGCTGAACAGCTTGGCAGAGATCAATTCTTCCTTCCTGCACCGCAGGTCCTGGGTTGACAGAAGACTCCCAGAGCAGGAACAAATAATGCGTCTCTGCTGGAACTAAAGGGGTCACAGTCTGTAGATTAAGCTCATTTGGTGGCTGAGGTGTCCGAGGTTTGAGGGAAAAGCGTGGGGGTAGAGGTCAGGCTAAGAGGAGCCATGAGCAGAGGAGGTAAGGCAGTGGAGGAAGAGCTGGGCATGGTGTCAGATGCTTATTTAATATTGGGGGTCAGACAACTTTTGTAGCCACGAGGAAGATCACAGTTTCAAGACCAAGATACATGGGAGAACTTGCCTAAAAAAAAAAAAAAAAAAAAAAAAAAAAAGGTTGCGGGGGGGGGGGGGGGGGGGGTCCACACAAGAACCCTGAGGGCATATTGAGGGCATGATTGGATTGGGAATGTGCCAAATTCTTCTTGAATCTTCTACTTCCTCCTGCTGCCTTCCTTCGCTCCTCCTCTCCCTCCCTCCCTCCCTCCCTCCCTCCCTCCCTTCCTTCCTTTAGACTGGATGATAATAACTTACAAAAAACTTACCCTGACAAACATTAATCATGCTGAGTTCGAGAAGGAACTCTGAAAGAAGGGTCCCTTCACACATTCGTTCACTGTAGTGGCTGGAAGCTGCGGTGTGTCACACAGTAGACTCTTTGCCCAAACAGCTTTACTTGCAAATTGTTCATTTCAATGAGTCATTGGTCTCTTTCAAGACCTCTGAATTCTGCAACACCATCAATACTGGACCCTGGCCTAGACTCCTCTCCCAGACATCCCGCTGTTGTGCTGAACCACAGAAATCCTTCGGCTATCATGGAGAGGCGGGAAAGACGGAGAAGCAGAATGATCCAAGCACAGTGGAACTGTAGATTCGACTGCTGTGACAGGAGTGAAGGAAGACTGTGGTTGCTGGAGGAGCAGGTCGTGCCCAGGGGGTCGGTGAGATGTTTGTTTGTTTGTTATTTACTTTCTTTTGGGAGGTAAATTACAAGAATATGGAAGGACTGGGAAATGAGTGGGATTGTGTTGGTTAAGCAGCGGCCATGCCAACGGAGGAGAGTGCTGGATGTATCAGTGATGAAAGATTCACGAGCCATGGTTACCTTTCTAGAGCTTTATTGGGAGAGAAAGGGAGAGAGAGAGAGAGAGAGAGAGAGAGAGAGAGAGAGAGAGAGAGAGAGAACGTGGAGGGGGGAGAATATGGAAGGAGAGAGTGTGGAAAGAGAGAGAGGGCACAGAGGGCATGCCTGCTTTTTAGGCTGGGATGCTGTCGCAGGCTGGTGATGTAATTAAGGACATAATCCTTACATCCCAGACTTTCGTTTATCATAAAAAAAAGCAGGTATATGAGAATAGGGGTGTCGTTTCTCTCAAAGACTGCTTCCGGCTGAACGGTGGACGTTGGTTGGCTCTTGGGGAAATGGGGAAGGGGAGTCTTTCGAGGTAGACAGGCGTTGTGGGATACTGTCTGTCATCCGTTGTTCTGGAGACATGTATCCCTCTTGGCTGTGGCTGGGAACCTTTTGTCTGACAAGATGCTGGTGAAAAAAGCTTAGAGAGAAAAGAATCATTATTATTTTATGTTGACATTTATCTGAGGTAGAACCGGCCTGTCCAGATGGATTTCGAAACATGTTAAGCTTTATCAGAGACAGATTATTTTAAAGCACCTGTTTTCTTTACTAGTTTGGCATCCAGGAGATAGGTGATCAATTGTTAAAAGCATCTCACAGTAATAGATGTTTACATTAAAGTCTTTTTTGTAGCGCCCAGACGCTTTTGGATCTGGGGGGTGTAAATACCTTTTAGCTGTTACAGTTTCTTATTTGATGATCTCTGGACTCCAGTTCTGTGGTGGTCCTGTACCATTAGCTGAGCAGTGAGTTAGAACAGGGAACTGGGAAGAGAAAAGCTTGTGGTGCATGAGAATTTATTTTTTGGAATTAGGGACAAGGCAAAGATCAGGGCCCTGTCTGTGTGCATGTGAGAAACACAGGCAGTGGATCTGGAGTGAGACAATGAGCTCTTATCTTAGCTGAAAATCTTTTTTCATTAAGTAACTCTGAAAGTGGAATTAAATCTGGTGAGGTGGGTAAGGCTGTCCTCTGTACCCGACAATAGAGAAAGGAGAGGTAACATCCCAAAACTCCCAGGACTGAGTCAGTGGCTCTGGTGTCCAGAAGGAAAGAAACGGGTCATGTCCCTGCTGTGTTCTGGGTTCCCTGCCATGTCTGTAGCCAAGCCTAAGTCTGCTGGAGGTCTTAGCTTGATGTACCCATGCGTCTTGGCGCCTGGGGGCAGTCAGCTGACTGGTTGTCTTTCTAGGCAGCACTTTTAACAAGGTTGTTGATGGCTTGGCAGGGCATTCACTAGCCTGTGGCCTTTTTCCTCACTTAAAACAGGGACCCAACAGCTTTTGGAAGTCAGCGAGTGCCAGCACTTGGCAATTTTGTTTTCAGGCTTTTATTTCTTCCCTGGCACACCTTAAATGCCACAGATGACTCTTTTGCCTGTGGGGTCAGGAGCCTTGCTCTCCAGATGCTTAAGTTTTAGTCAGGGAGGTCTGAGGAACAAGAGACGGATTTTACTCCATGTCCTGAATTTTTTTTTCCCCTGATGATTGATGGCTTAAGGACAGCTTTTGAAAGATCTGCCAGGAGGCAGACTATAAACCAATCCTTTTGGAAGATTTGTCTGAGGCTATAAATCAGCTATAAGCTGATTTTTGGCTTAAGAGCCATCCTGATTATTGTAAACTTATATGTATGGATGTTAGCCACTTCCAGACCCGTCTGTGCTTCTCAAGGCTTTTGAGAATGAGTAGGTGGAGTTAAGGCAAATTGGGGCGAAAGTCAGTAGAAGCCACTCAAGCCCACCTATTTGAGTCCGCCCACTGCCGGCGGAAGTCAGACAGAAAAGATTGCACGTGGCAGAGGCAGAAATAGGGAGGAAGAAAGGTTTAGAGCTTTAGCTTTAGCTTGGGGATAAAGCAACTCTTTTATTTGCCCGTTCGCTGGCAGAAGTTCCCATGATGCTGTTATGTGTCCCTTACCAGTACCTGCCCCTTTCCGCCAATGTAAGTGGTAAATGTATCTGCCCCTTTGTTCCCGAGAGAAAAATAAAAAATTAAAATAACAAACCGAGATCAGACTCCAATCTCAGGCATCCCCAAGGAGTGAAGAGAGATCTATGAATCAGCTCAAATTATTGGTTCTCTTCATCAAGGGATGGTAAGGGCTGCAGCTGCGCTGCAGTTGGCCCACTGTTGGGCCCTAGACAGCATTGACCCCCTTGTCAGGAGCGGAAAATGTGTCTGCCATTGTCAGTGCAGCCCGAGGACAACCCCTGGGGTGTCCGTTGCAAAGAATATAGCTCAGACTACAGTGGCTAGAATGGCGGACTCCCTCACTGTGGTGAAGAATCATGGCGGTAGCAGTAGTGGTAGCTGTGTGGGGGTCCAGCGGAGGTGAGGGACATGCTCCCGGTCTCGCGGTCTATCAGCAAGCGGCAGCAGTCACAGCAGGTCCTCGGTGGTCTATCCAAATCTGAACAGCACCAAATGTTGGCTAAGCGGTGGCGCTCGTGGCTGTTGATGGGGGAGAGTGCTGGATGTATCGGTGACAGAAGAGTCACGAGCCATGGTTACCTTTCTGGAGCTTTATTGGGAGAGAAAGGGAGAGAGAGAGAGAGAGAGAGAGAGAGAGAGAGAGAGAGAGAGAGAGAGAGAGAGACCACATGGAGGGGGGAGAATACGGAAGGAGAGAGTGGGAAAGAGAGAGAGGGTACAGAGGGCATGCCTGCTTTTTAGGCTGGGACACTGTCGAAGGCTGGTGATGTAATTAAGGACATAATCCTTACAGATTGGGGTACATGATGTGAAATTCCCAAAAAATCAATAAAAAATTCTGTTAAAATAAAAAAAAAAAGAAGGGTCTTTTGGGAAATGTAACCTTGTAAAAATCAGCCCCCTTCCTGCTATGGTGGCAAACCATGCTTCCTCTTCCAATGAAAGGTGATTGTGTGTTTTCTGTCTCAACTTGGTTGAATGACATTACCCAGTTATTTCATGAAAAAGACATCTAGGTATGGCTGTGGGAGGGTTTTGTAGTTTGTATTTAATTTTCTTAATTACATTTTTTTCTTTTGTGTGTGTGTGCACACTCGTGTGCCATGGCACACCTGTGAAGGTCGGAGGACAATTTATAGGAGTTAGTTCTCTCTTTCCACCACGTGGCTGCAGAGCATTTATTATGCACAGCACAAGGATGGGGGTTTAGCTGGTCTACGTCTGGAAGTTTCTATAGGGGGGCAGTTTCTGCATACACTGGTTTTAGCTAAAGTTTAATAGTTAGGCTTTGCCGTCCCTCTGAGCCTCATTGTTTCCATGGGTCTGAGGCCTCAGGGTCCTTGAGGAGACTGTGCTCTATCAACAACCACATGTGTTCAGGACTGCATTGGCCCCCTGCAGCCCTGCCCTCCAGGCCATTCTTTCCTTGAGTTCTTTTAACATCTTTTTTTTGTCACCATGAGAAAAGTAACTAATATAGTCAGCCTTCTGTAGTTACTGTAGTAAAGTGTGTGAAATGAACAATTTATAGGGATAAATGTTTATTTTGGCTCACCCTTTCAGAAGTTTTAGGCCACGGTGAACTGCTTTTATTGGTTTAGGGTCCAAAGCAGAACATAATGGTAGGGGACCATGACATAGCAAACTTCTCATGGTGGCTGAGACAAAGGAGAACAAGAGCTGAGCAGCAATACTCCCCTCAGGGGCATACCACTAAAACCTAAGTTCAACCGATTGGGCCCCACCTCTGACAGCTCCGCCCTCCATATAACACTTCCGGCTCATGACCAAGCCTGTGTGCAACACAGGAGCCTTTCAGAAATGTGCTGGCTAGTGTTTGCCAACACAAATAGAGTCACCTGGTAGAAGAGAGGCTGAACCACAAAGATGCCTTCATCACAGTAGGCAATGTCTGGGTGGCACCTTCTTGACTGTTGATTGATGTGGCAGGGCCCAGCCCCTTGTGGGACTGAGTAGAAAGGTAGCCTAGGGAGCAATCCAGTAAGTAGATTTTCTCCACTCTTCCCAGCCCTGTTCCTGCTTGAGCTTCTGCCTTGACGTCCTTAAACGTTAGGCTGTGATTGGGACATATAACGCAAATAAATCCTTCCTCCCCCTAAGCTGGTTTTGGGCAATGTTTTATCACAGCAGCTAAAAGTAAGTAGAACAGGTCACCAAATAAAAAAAGAAAAATTTGGGCTAGGGATACAGTTCAGTTGGTAGTGTTGGGTCTGGGTCTCGAAATAATGGGGTACAGACTGTTGTCTTAAAAAATGATAAGCGACACTGGTTACCAAGCAAAAAGGTCATGAGACGTGACAAAATCCAGTATCAGAGCTTTATTGGGGGGGGGAGGAGACAAAATAACCAGGCCTAGGGAAGAAGCACGTGCAGAGACAGAGAGAGAGGGAGATAGAGATAGTGGGGGTGGAGAGAACAGAGAAGAGAGAGGAGGAGTCTGTCTCCGGCTTTTTAAGGATTCCTGTGCACATGCGCAGGTAGGCTTACGGAGCTACCCACGCATGCGCTGATTGCATGACTGTGTGGCATGCATTTGCGCAATCACGCAGCACACAGATGACATAAGATGAAAGATCCCTTGCTTAGCTCCTGCATGTGTGGGCATGCAGCTGGAGTGGAAGCAGAATCCTAACACAGACCACCAAAGTATTAAACAAGAAGCAGACTTTATTCCAGAAACAAACAAACAAACAAAAAACAAAACCACTGCCGGGTACAAAAGCTTATCAGCCAGCTGAGTCCACAGCCAATGTTGGAATTCTGAGGCTGTGGCAGCTGGAGGGGTTAAAAATATAAATACTCTTATTTAAAGTAATTCAAAAATACTCTGCCAGGAATACATGAGTTCCACAGAGAGAGTTCCAGGACAGTCAGGGCTACACAGAGAAACCCTGTCTTGAAAAGCAAAATAAAACAAATTTCAATCCAAGTCCCAGCAGGACTCACTGTATGAATAGACACATTGTTTATGAAATTCATATGAACATACAAAGGACATAGAGAGACAAAACTATTCAATAAAAATATATCCACCTTATTTCCTCTTAATGAACCTGGAACTTTCTTTCTTTCATTTATATTTTACTTTTTTTTTTTTTTTGGCTTTTTATCCACTCGTGGATATGTTGAGGTGGTAACTACCTTTGTTTTATTGTTTTTGATTTTATTGTTTTCAGACCATAATCACCCACATCAGAACATGAGAGGAGCATTACACATCACCCAGAGGTCCTGAACTTGGAGCAAAATAGAGGGGCAGATGAACTTTGGGTGTTAGTCCCTTGGAATGTTTTTAGTGCAGCTCTTGTATGGGGGGTGAGGGTAAACAGTTGATATTTTGGTAGACAGTGGGGTAGACTATTTCAGTGAATCCTGTTTCAGCACACTCTCAGGATTTCCATAGTTTGGGGTAATAAGAATCCACAAGGCCTGTTCTAGGCCACTAAGAGCTACATAAGCAAGACCTTGTTTCAAAAGAAAGAAAAGAAAAATGTAGTGTTTGCTTCAGTGACAGAACCTCAAACCTGTTCCTTCTTCTGTTTAGATATGTACCGTGGTTCTTACAGGATAGTCTATGCTTGAGCTCAAGGAGGAAGTCCTGTGGTCCCCTAGGCTAGAGGAAGGCTCTTGGACTAGAAGACACCAACCTTGTCATCCAGGCCTCCCGTGGTTCGCAGCGCTCCCTGCTGGTGCTCGGTGAGGTTCGAGCAGGCAACAGCTCTGTTGATTCTGGGATCCTTTAGAGGTAGGTGAGTGAGTGAGTGGGGCAGCCCCAGCCAGGTTTTGGGTCACTTAGTGTCCCTCGCTCAGCGGCCCACCCGCAGCCACAGCCCGCTCTCTGCGCGCAGGATCAGCTTCGGATGCCGACGCGGCTCCTTGTCGTCCGGCAGGACGCGGAAGCGCAGCAGGGTGAGCGCCAGCGCCACCTTCATCTCGCTCATGGCGAAAGTCTGTCCTATGCAGTTCCTGCGGGAGGGCGGGGTGGGGACTCTGACTGCGCCGGGACCCAGACAGGCGTCCTCCGACACAACCTGACAGATCCCCAAAGCAGGCTTAGCTGGGACTCCATTTTGACATTTGCATACACTGAATCTAGCCCAAACTTCATCCCATAATGCTAAGCAGAGGGCAGAACTCACATCCGGCCACCCTTCACCTTCCAATCCCGACTCTCTAAACCTTTGCACATAATCTAAGTGGAGGGCGGGAAGGGGATCCGGAACCCCAACCATCCCAAACACCGCCTGTCCTCACCTGCAGCCTCAGACAATATCCTGACACCCCAAGCCGTCTGGCTTCATCTACATCAGAAGGAAATAAGAGCCAGAGGTGACCTCTTCTCCGGCTTTTCTGGGTCAAAGAGAAAGGGGTCATAGACCTGGGGAAGGGGCAAGACTAGATAGATGGATCAGGTTTCTCAGCACACCCAACCAGTCCCCAAGCCGGAAAAGACAGATGTGCAGATTGGAGTCAGGTTTCCCATGCTAGGGCCTCGCCTCCTCCCTAGTCCTGGCCTTGCCGGGTTTCCAAATCCCGTTGATTGGGGAGGCCGGTACACCTCAGGGTCTGTCCAGACTGAAGGGTTGTGATGAATCCTGAAGATGCTGATAAACAGATATTCTCTGTTGGGCAGGTGTTTCAGTCAGTCCAAGGTCAGTTCTACCATTAATGACCATTATCCTGTCTAGTACCCTTTTCTTACCGACACTGCAAGGCACCTTTGGGGATGACGGGAGCTATCCAGAAGAATATCCAGCGAGAGATCATTGTGACTGGGGGATGCGGCCACAGACAATTCTTGATGCACATGGTCAGGAAGGGCAGCTGGGCCAGGTCTTCCCTAAGGAACACACCACCTTAGTTATGCAGGAGCAAAACCAAAGCCCTACTCAACCTCACTACTGGTAAGGCTTACTACCTCACTCAGATCCTTGATCAAGGATTTGGAATTAATTCCAAATGGGCTACATGTCTTTAACCCCAGCACAGGAGAAGTAGAGGAAGGAGGAACTCTGTGATTCTGAAGCCTGCCTGATCCACATGTACAAGACTGCTTTTGTTTGCTTGTTTTTGAGACATGGTCTCACACAAACAAGGCTGCCTTCAACTCCTGACCCTCCTGCCTCCACTTCCCAAGTGTTTAGATTACAGACATGAACTATCAGACTGGTGCTGAATCAAAGATTCTATATTAGGGATTGGAAAGATGGCTCAGTGCTGCTCTTCCATAGGACCCAGGTTGGATTCCCAGCACCCGCATGGTGGCTTACAACAGTCTATATTTCCAATTCTAGAAGATTTGAAGTTTTCTTCTGGCTACTTCAGGTACCAAGCATAAAGTGAGAACCCATGGAAGTCTGGTAAATAATTTATTAAGGGATGAAATGGGAATTACATATTCATGAATACAGAATACAGAAGAGACAATGCCACTGTCTCCTCATCCAACAGGGAAGGATGGGGAAAGCTCCATATCAGCTCACTGAACCATGGCATCAGGAAACCTTCCATGTCCGAGAGAGAGAGAGAGAGAGAGAGAGAGAGAGAGAGAGAGAGAGAGAGAGAGAGAGAGAGAGAGAAAGCTCTCAACCTTCCTCCCCAGTTCTTATCTGGTCATGTACCCAGAGAAGACCATGCCCTAGGGCTAGTCACCCCAATACCATTAGCTGGACAGATAGAATTTCACACTTCCCCTTTTTTCTCTAATTAAGAAGGTTATAATCGGGCTGGAGAGATGGCTCAGAGGTTAAGAGCCCTGGCTGTTCTTCCAGAGGTCCTGAGTTCAATTCCCAGCAACCACATGGTGGCTCACAACCATCTGTAATGAGATCTGGTGCCCTCCTCTGGCCTGCAGGCCGAACACTCGCTGTATACATAATAAATAATAAATCTTTAAAAAAAAAGGTTATAATCCTAATATAAAATTATATACAATAAGAACAATAATCAAGTATTGTTCAGAGGAAAAAAGGTAGTAACATAAACAAAAGGGAACGACAATCAACAAGAATAACATGAAGCAAGGAAGATATTCTAGATGTCCAGACCATAGATGATTGGCAAATTATAGAGATTACTCCAATAGTTGTCCTATCCTGAAGAGTCTAAGTCTTGTACCTAATATGCCCCTACCTAAGATTTGAGAGGATTGTAACTGTAACTATCTAGTCTCCAACCTCATCAAAGACCTAAGAAGGCAAGTAATATTAACTGAGTAAGAAGGAAGTACAAGCAAACAACTTCTGAAAAATGCAAGAAATGACAGAAACAGCTGGCTGCCTGGACAGCCACCCAATGTTTCCTTGCATCCAACTTTGGCTATATGCCTAGAATATCTGGCAGACCATTTTCAGAAGCAGGAAAATTTGAAGGACTGTCCTACCCTGTCTTGGCAAGGTACAGCAGTCACTTTTCCTTGTGTCCTGCTTGTCCATAATTGGACAGTGTGCTTATTGTCAGCAGTTAAGGCAAGGGCAGTTTTTTGACCAATAGGCCAGTTTTGCCAAGAAGAAAACAAATTCCGTATGGAGTGTCCTCAGTGCCCATCATCCTCTTAGGAGTAGATTTGTGCTACCAGGAGCAGTCATGTCTCATGTCAATGGAATTCTAAGTTATTAAAACATTTAAATGCCATATTCTCTAGGTCTTTGAAGTGTTTGAAGATTACCTATCTTTGTGGAATATATCTCCATGCATCTAGAAAACCTAACTAACATGACTATAAATTTGACAAACATGGGTGACTATTAACCTGCAATTCTTATCAATCTATATAGCTTAAAGACTAAAGCTTCACATTATGAAAATAAACTATCTTTAAACAGATGTACAGTATAAGGACAATGACCTCAAGGCTCTGACAGTATACAAAATATCTTAATCAGAGGTAGAAATGTATAATGCAATAGGACAAAAATATCATTAATTTGCATCAATACGCAAAATATCCTAAACCGAAGTAGAGACATATTTACAGTCTGACAAAAATAACTTTACATTTGTATCAATATACAAAAATATTTTAAACAGAAGTAGAAACACACATATACTATAACAAAAATAATTTTGAATTTGTATCAATATATAAATTATCTTAAACAGGAAAAGAAAAATAATTTTACATTTGTATCAATATATAAGAATCAATACCAATGCAAATTATCTAAGACTGATAGATTTTTTTAGTTTATAAGTAGATATAATAAGCTACTTTATTATTCTATCATATCTATTCTTTTTATGGACAAAACACTCATACACATAAACATAAAAAAATCATACTTAAGTGAACAAAAATTACAAAATACTAGAAGATAATTTGGCCTGGTCTTTTAGAGAAAAAAAAGGGGAGGGGGGACCACAAGATCTCATGTAGCCCAAGCTGACCTCAAACTTGCTATTAGCCAAGGATGACTTTCAGTTTCTGATCCTCCTGCCTCTGTTTTCAGAGTGTTGAGATTACAGGACTGTGCTACCATGCCCAGTTGTATACTGTGCTGAGAATTGAATCCAAGGCTTTATGCATGCTAGGCAAACACTACCAACTGAGCTATATCCTCAACCTTCAGAAACATTTTAAAGAAAAGAGTACCTCTGAAAAGATATCCTTAAATGTTTTCTTACATTTCCATAGGAAAGCTTTTAAAAAAAGTATACCATGAGTCAAAAGCAATAGTGTTTATCACTCAAGATATAGAGGTAGGAGGATTATGAATTAAAGGTCAATTTAGATACACACAGAGTTTAAAGTCAGCCTTGGCCACATGAATCCTTGAATCAGAAAAGATCACACAGGAGACAACAAAAGCAGACCAGACATTTGTAAAGGGCTTACAAACTTACTTGAGTAAATAGGTGTTATCCATACTTCAGGGTGGAATGACTATTTTTATGAAAATGCAAATTTGCCAGACGTGGTGTCCCATGTCCTTAATCCCAGCACCTGGGAGACAGATCTTTGAGTTTGAAACCAGCTTGCTATTGAGTTCCAAGAGAGCCAGGGCTACACAGAGAAGCCTTGCCTTGAGTAAAAGGGAAAAACAAAAACGAAAAAGCACTACCATCACTACCACAAACAAAAGAAAGAAGTAAATTCTTTCTATACTAATAAATATAGTCAAAAAAACCTAATTCTACCTGGGGTATGTTTTAGAACCTGCTTATAGCTTTACTTAACATGTGTTAGCACACAGCCTTTGGAAGCCTGACATTCTGAGTGTGACCACTATGCCCCATGTGATGGAAGGAGAGAATCGACAGCTGTAAGATATCCTCTTGGGCTGGAGAGATGGCTCAGAGGTTAAGAGCACTGGCTGCTGCTGCTCTTCCAGAGTCCTGAGTTCAATTCCCAGCAACCACATGATGGCTCACAACCATCTGTAATGAGATCTAGTGCCTTCTTCTGGCGTGCAGGCATGCAAGCAGACAGAACACTGTATATATAAATCTTAAAAAAAAAAATGTTCTCTGACCTTCATATGCCTGTCCTAGTATCCATACACCACACCACAGCTCTGATCCTACCAAAATCAATAAAGTAAATGTATTTAAAAAGGAGTCTTTGTCATAGTTGAAAAAAGTATTTGCTCTGGAGAATTAGCTGATTAGAGGACTTGTCCAATGTGGTTCCCAGCATTCAACAAGGGAAAAACAAACAAACAAACAAACAAACAAACAAACAAACAAAAAACGCTCAATAAAGTTGGTCCCATGTCTTTTCCTTTTCTTTTCTTTTCCTTTCCTTTCTTTTCTCTTCTTCTTCTTCTTCTTCTTCTTCTTCTTCTTCTTCTTCTTCTTCTTCTTCTTCTTCTCCTCCTCCCCCCTCCCCCTCCTCTTCTTCTTCATTGTTGTTGGGTTCTTGCTTTTCTGGAACCAATTTGGTTTGTCTTAAAAAGGCTGCTGATATATACTTTTTAAGTACTAGGGACTGAACCCATGCCCTCGAGCAAGAACTCTACCACTAAGTTAAGCTCCTCTCATTAAATGTTTTTAAAGATTTACTTATTTAATGTGTATGTGTATTTACCTGCATGAGTTTATGTACAGCATGTACATACAGGGGCCAGCAGAGGCCAGAGGAGGAAACTGGATTCCCTGGAACTGGAGTTACAGGCAGTTATGAGGTACCATGAGGATTCTGGGAACCAAACACCAGTCCTCTGCAAGGGCAGTGAGTATTTTTACCCACTGGGCTTTCTCTCCAGCCCCTGATTTTTTTTCTTCTAAAAATTTATTTTTATTTATGTATATATGTGAGGAGGCTGTGTACATGCCCACTGAGGCCAGAAAATGGTATTGGATCCCCCAATGATGGATGGAGTTACAGACAGTTGTGAAACCTGAGTTCTGGGACCCAAACTCTCAGGTCCCCTAGAAGAACAGGAAGAATTCCTAAGCACAGAGCCAGCTCTCCAGCCCTGACTTTCTGATTTTTGATACATGGTCTCATGTAGGCATCAAACATCAGTTTATAGTTCTTCAGTTTTTACCTTGCAAGTGTTGGAATTACAGGCAGTTTGACCTCATATAGTTTATGGGATGCTACGTTTGGGTTTCATGGTTTCATGCATGCTAGTCAAGTATTCTACCAGTGAAACTATATCTCTGGTTGCCATGTCTTTTTTCATTCATTGATTGTGTTTCTGTGTCACACATCGAATGTGCAGAGGCCAGAGGATAACTTGCAGGAAATCAAATTCAGGTTACCTGGCTTGGCAGTAAGCATTATCCACTGAACCACTTTAATGGTACCTCCGGCCTCTTTTTTTTGTACAAAGTCTAGTAACCCTGTGGCCCAGTCCAGCCTGGAACTCACCACCCTTCTGTCTCTGCCTACTGGAATTACAATCTCATTTTGGCAATCCTTCTTAAATCTCTTGTGCTTGTGGGGTGTGGTGGCATATACCTTTAGTCTCAGCCATCAGGAGACAGTTGCACGTGATTTGTGAGTTTGAGGTCAACCTGGTCTACAGAGCATGTAAATAAGACCTTGTCTCAAAAAACAAAACAAAACACAAAACTCTTATGCTTGAATCTTGTGACTTCCTAGATCAGTGGTTTTCAACTTTCCTAATGCTGCCACCCTTTAATACAGTTCCTCAAGTTGTCGTGACCCCACAAACATAAAAAATAAAATTATTTTCACTGCTACTTTATAACTGTAATTTTGCTACTGCTATGAATCGTAATGTAAATATCTGTGTTTTCTTAGGTGACCCTGTGAAAGGTGAGGAATGCTGTCCTAGATTATCTTTTCTTATCTCTTGGGACAAATGTCTTTTATTGTTGATTTTCAGAAATTATTTGTATATTTCAGATGTGTGTGTTGATTGTAGACATTTCTCAGTCTCTCATCTGAATTCTCACTTGGTCCATGGTATATTATTGGCAGTAATTCTTCATTTTTATGTGTACCTATCCTCTCCTCCTTCCCCCTTCCTCCTCAGAATGTCAGGCTTCCAAAGGCTTTGGGCTAACACACACTTGGTTAAAGCTCAAACTTTTTTTTTTTTAATGTTTTATTGGTATTTTGAGACAAGGTTTCTTTCTGTAACCCTGACTGTCCTGGAACACACTTTGTAGACCAGGTTGTCCTTGAACTCAGAGATCCTCTTGCCTCTGCCTCCCGAGCGCTGGGGTTAAAGGCATGTGCCACCACTGCCCAGCAAAGCTCAAACTCTTAACGGTTTCAAAACATTGAAAACATGGCTTCCACCCCAGCTTCAGCCTCTCCGGAAGGCTCCCTGGTCACTACATTGGACATTCTGAAGGCGCCTGGCACGGTCACTCGCTGTGGCCCTCTAAGAAGGCCTAACTGCCCTGTGCGTGCTTCCCTCCTGGCACAGCAGAGCTGTTCCCGAAGAGCTGACTCTCTCACACACTGTGCAGTCAGGCAACCTGGCCTCCTTTCCTCTCTGCTTGAGTTTCGCCCCGTTTAGATTAACATAGGACAGAATAATGGTGGATGATCTCTTGAGCCCACCAGTTTGGTGCCAGCCTGGACAATAAAACAAGACTCCATCACAAACTAGTCAACTTCAAGATGGAAATAAGGATGTACCTGCATGGTGACATGCTCCTATAATCCCAGCACACAGGAGGGGTAGAGAAAATAAGCCTGAGGCTGGCCTAGGCTGCATAAAGGTATTCTTCCTCAGAAAGAATTTGTAATTTTGAGGCAGTGTCTCTCTATGCTGCCCAGGCTGCCTTTGCACTGAGTCTTTGCAGCTCTTTTCATTGGGAGGTGGGGCTGTCTCTCCACGTGGTGGACCTGAACTGAGAGGAGAACTTACTTGCTCTGGACTGAGGAGTGTTGTAAAAATGCTAATTCTGAAGCTAAGCGCAGAGAGATCCTAAGTGTCCTGCCTCTTCTCTCTTGGAGCCCTGTATTCCTTGCTAGAAAACGCAGACTGCCATCAAGGAAGGAAGGGGACAAATGAAAGGTCCAGCTGGCCCAGTAAGGACGCAAAGTTGCTTTTTTATCTGTTTTGTTTCTCCTCTTCTTTGATTTTCCTAGTGTTGGATGTACAGCTCAAGAACTTGTGCATGCTAAGCAATCCCTCTAGCACTGAGATACACCCAAGACCCTTATCTGAGAGAAGGTATTGTTATATAGCCCAGCCTGGCCTGAAACTCACCCACCTGAAACTTGGCACAGTCACCCAAGTTCTGAGTTTACAGGTGCCCAATTTAAAGCCAGTGACTTAAGATGGTGTGATAATTAGAAAGAGATATTATCCAACAGTTGACATTAATGTAGTGATTTGAATGAGATGTCTGGCATATCTCAGACATTTGAATGCTTGGTCCCCAGTTGGTGGTGCTGTTTGGGGGAGACTTAGGCGTGGCCTTGTTGGAGGTATGTCACAGGAGGAGGCTTTGAGAGTTTAAAAGCCATTTTGTGTTTGCTCTCTCAGCTTCCTACATGTGGTTCAAGATGTTAACCTTCAGTTTCTTCTCCAGCCTCATGTCTGGTGCCTGCTGTCATGTTTTTCTGCCTTAATGGACTCATAGCCCTCTGTAACTGTAAGCCAAATAACCCTTCCTTTCATGAGTTGCTTTGGTCATGGTTTTATTACAGCAATAAAAACACTTAACTATACAAACGCGGTGGTTTTCCAGGACTGCTGGGTGGCGGAGAAGAAAACGCTCTTTGCTGAGCTTCTTGGTATGCTGGAAGCATGGTTCCATGACATCATCCTGATGACCTTTACAGAAGAGGAAACTGAAGCATCAGAGGGGAACTCTCAACCCCAAAGGCACCCACCAGACCCACGTCTGAAGACTTCATCTGTCTGAAGCCACATCCCCTTTCTACATGGGGCTGGGGATTGGCTCAGTGCATAAAGCTCTTGCTGTACAAATTTAGGAATGAAGTCTGGATTCCCAACACCTACATAAATGCTAAGCTAGAATGGTAGTCTCCTCCTCCTCCTCCTCCACTTCCTCCTTCTTTGATAATCCCATGTAAGACAGAAACAGGATTTCCACACCAGGATAGCTAACAAGTCTAGCTGGATCTGTGAGCTCTGGGCTCACTTGAAATCCTACTTCACCATACAAGGTGGAGGGCAATGGAGGAAGAAGACACTTCACATCACATCCAGGCTTCCACAACCTGTATACACACACACACACACACACACACACACACACACACACACACACACACACACAGAGCAAGTAGAAAGGATTGTTAGGGAGATGCCTACATCCCCAATCTCTTGATTTTTTAGACAGGTTCTCACTATGTAACCATAGTTGTCCTCAAGCTCATGATCCTCTCTCTTGAGACTCATGAGTGCTGAAGATTCCAGGCCTGCACCACCACACCTGGCCTCCCCAACATTCTCTCCATTGCAGGGAGAATTTCTGTCTCAGTCCTCTTACTCTAGTGCCCTCCTCATGGTACTCATCCTCACTTGGGAGCCTGACCGTGGGAAACTGAGGAGGTAGCTCATGCTTCTTTCCCTCCTCGTCATGTCTCCCAGTCAAGCTAGACCAACTTCTGGTCTTAGCAGGTCTTGAAGACCTCAGCATCTTGGGAGTACATGATCCCTAGATCCTCCTCTTTCCTCCCTGGGACAGATCCACCTGTCAGAGAAGAGCCAGCAGATGGTGAAAGTCAGCAGGAAGGAAGAGGAAACAGAGAGGTGCAGTCACTTGCTTAAGCCACACAGAGAAGTAACTAAACATGACGACACAGGTGAAAGCAACATATTTCAGATGCTCTTTAAATATTTAGGAGTAAAAAAGACTTTTGTAGCCATGAGGAAGTGTGGTAATATAGTGTGTACCCTAATAAACTTGCCTGAGGATCAGAGGACATGGCTAGCTACTAGATTAGACATAGAGGCCAGACAGTGGTGGCACACACCCTTAATCACATCACTGGGGGAGGGGGCAGAGATCCATCTGGATCTTTGTGAGTTTAAGGCCACACTGGAAACAGAGCCAGGCAGTGGTGGCACACACCTTTAATCCCACTACTGGGAAGCACACATACCTTTAATTCCAGAAAATGACGGCAGGGGGGGAGAAAAGTATATAAGGAACTATATGAGGAAACAGGAACTAAGGCAGTTCAGCTGAGACCCTTCAGCTGAAGATTCAGAGGATTTCAGTCAGATGATTCGTGGAGTTGGTGAGGTAATACAAGGTGGCTGTGGCTTGCTCTGCTTCTCTGATCTTTCAGCTTTCACTCCAATATCTGGCTCTGTTTTTTTTTTTTTATTATAAGACCATCTAAGATTCAAACAACAAGCAAGATCATAGTTTCAAGACCAGCCTAGACTACATACAAAGCAAAACTTCATTAAACAACAACAACAACAAAAGTAAGCTCAGTGTAGCGACACACTCCTTTAATCTCAGCACTCAGGAAGCAGAGGAAGGTGGATCTCCGTGAGTTTGAGGTCAGCCTGGTCTATATAGTGAGTTCCTGGACAGACAATGCTACATAAAATGAGACCTTGTCTCAAAACAAACCCAAACCAACCAACCAACCAACCAAGAAAAACCCACTTGAGAGCATGTTGAGAGCAACACCAGCTTAGGCATGTGCTATGTTCCTAATTTGGGTTGCAAAGGACCTAGTGAACTGTTCGGGAAGGTAGAAGAACAAGAGAATTTTTTTTTAATGAGAGGATGAATAACATTGGGGACCAAGAATGCATGTGACTCACTGATTCTTTTTTTTTAAATATGTAATTTATTCTTATTTTCTGTACATTTGTGTTTTGCATGTATGTCTGTGTGAGGATGTCAGAAGCCCTGCAACTGGAATTACAGACAGGTGTGAGCTGCCATGTGGATGCTGGGAATTGAACCCTGGTCATCTGGAAGAACAGTCAGTGCTCTTTACTGCTGAGCCATCTCTCCAGTCCCTCACTGGTTCTTTTATCCTTCCTTTTCTCCCCCTCTTTTCCTCTTCTTTTCTCTCTCTTCTCTTAACTCCCCCTCCCCAAGCAATTACTTATATTGCTCTATTATTAAATAAAACTCAGGATTCAGACATTGGGGTAAAAACCTGATAGATCCCAAGAGTGACCGAGGAATGATCAGCTGATCTTGATTCTCCACACTTCCAGATGGAAAAGACCGAACATCTTTCTAAGCCCCTCCCTACTGCCCCTCAGATGACAAAACTTAGTTGGAATACCACCAACCATCCAGGCCATGGAGAGAATGGAAGTCCCTTAAGATGTGGGACCACAGTGTTTATAAGACATGGACATTTGTCCTCTATTTCCTGATAGTGTCAACTTGTTTCCTCTCCCATTGAGAGGTTGTGATAGTGGCAGATTATTTTGTCAATTTAGATGGACTAAAGCACCCAATGATTTAATCAGATGCATCTATATGTGGCTTTCACGTGCTTTGTTGTAGAGCTCATGCTTGGCATGCAAGAGGCCCTGGGTTCTTTCCCTAGTACTACAAAAAGTGATGATAGCCTTGGTTAATGAGAATGGGTCTCAGTCTTTAGTTGAAAGGCGGAGAGCAAAAACTGACTTTCTCAGTAAGGACAAAAGTCTGCTCTGTGCCTATAGACTCAGCATCTATCTGAGTTTGTGCCTGGAGCCAGAGGCTCTACAGATTTTGGACTTGTCTGTCAAATAACCACATGGATCAAGTTCTTAAAATAAACCTGCTAAGACAGAAAGAAGCCAGGCACAGACACGTGTGTAATACCCCCATCTGGGGGGCTGAGGCATAAGGAGTATAAGTTTAAAGTGTACCTGGGTTATATATCTCAAGATAAATGTGATACATATCTTCAGATTAATAGATTGAATGCATTTAAGCCAGAAATCAGTTGCTTGAACAACATACCCAGGAAAAATAGTTTATAAGATGGAGGAGCTTATTTTGGCTCGTGGTTTTAGGTCATAGTCAGCTGGTCCCATTGGTTTAGGTTTGTGGTAATGCAGAGGATCACGGTGGGAAGCCCAAAGAAAGAGGCAAGCTGCTCAGTTCACAGTGACTGAGAGGCAGAGAGATAAAAGTTAATGCTTGGGTACTTAGGAAAGGGCTAGAGTTCCAATACTTGCTTCAAGGGCACACCCTTACCTCCTAAGTTTCCATCACTTCCAAACCGCACCATCACCTGTGATATACAAGCTTTGGGGGGACATTTAACATCCAACCCCCAACTAAAAATCAAATCATTGCATTATCCAGCTATACCCTCCTACATAAACACAAGAGAATAAATGTCACCACATAACTGAGATTCCTGCACACACATGTTTATTGCAGCATCAAGTACAACAGCCAAATGATGGAATCAGCCTAGGTCAGTGGATGAATAAATGGATTTTTAAAAAGTAGTATTTATGCACAGTGAAGTATTATTCATCCACAAAGAATGTTGTTTGCAGAAAAATGTATGGAACTGGAGGTCAACAGATATTACATTTTGCTCTTACATTATGAGTTTAAATAGGAGACGATATGAAAACAGAAGGAAGTTTATTAAGGAAGAGGAAGATAATATCAGGTGGAGGGATTTCTTTAAAAGCCAATCAGCGTGAACATGACCAAAGTTATTTAGAAGAGGAATTTTAAAACTATCAGTGTTGGTTTGCTATATCATGACTCTTTGTGGTTTACTGTGATTGAAGAGCAAATGATCCAAGATGAGACTTATTCAAAAGGGATGTTGTGACAACAATTATATATGGAAAAACAGGAAGGGTCCACTGAGCACAAGAGGCAGTGAATGGGGCTGGAGAGTTTGTGGTTTAGAGTGCTTGATAAGTAAGCAATAATGACGACAGGAACTTGGATCCCAGCACCCAAGTTAGAGGTCCCCTGTACACGCCTGAAACCCTATCTTTGAGGGCGCCTCAGACAAGAGGATCACTGTGGCTAGCTGGCTTTCCAACTTAGCTAAGGAAACAGGAGCTGAAGGTAAACTGATGAGTGAAAAAACTCTGTCTGAAAGGAAAAGCGAGAGGTCATCTGACGCCCTCTTCTGGCCTCCATGAACACTCACGCACACATTCAGATCCATCCATTCAGAAACATAAGTTAAAAAAAAAAAAATTAACAAATCTTTCAGAAGCCCTGGACGTGAGTGTAGGGAGGGGGAACAGTCTCACTGCATAGCTCTGGCTGGCTTGGAACTCACTATGTAGACAAAGCTAGCGTGGAATTTTCAGAATTCCTCCGCTTATCAAATGCTGGCATTAAAAGCGTGCATTACCATGGCCGGCCTCGGATGTGTTGTTAAATGTGATAAACCCTCCAGTATGAACGAGGATTATTCCAGAGAAAAAGACTAAGCCAAGACGGGACTGTTTGCTGCAATCTGTGTTTACAGATCCATTTGGAGGGTAAATGCGGCTGGACTTGTTAACTCAGTTCTAAGGAGTTGGGTTTGGTATTATTCACCAATCAGGGCCACTGTTACTCCCCTGAGCTATCCAATGAGGAGCACGGATAGTGGAAGGTGGCGCCCTTGCCGCCATATTTGAGTTCCGGGTAGCTGAAGGGAGGAGAGTTGTACCGGGGCGTCCTGACTGCCGGCTCCCTATGGGGGACCCCTGGATGCATCAGAAGCAGGAAATGGTGCGTGTGCCCCGGGCTCCTGGAGTGGTGGGTGGCGGGTTTGTGACACTGCTGCGGCTTTGCTGCAATGTGGCGCCGGCTCCCCGACGTTCCCCTGGCGCAGTGCAGCGGAGTCTGAGGTGGAGTCTGGCTGGCACTGGCGCCCGCATCCGCAAGTGCACTTGAATTGTGTGCAGAGCAGGCAGCCGGCAGTCGGGAGTCTGGCGCCCAGTTCAGTCCTGTCCCTGTGAAGCGGCTTCGTTCCCGGTCCCTGGTCCTCCCGTGATGAGTCTGCGCCGCGAACCCGCGCCTCTGCAGACTTCGCGGCTCTGGCGAGTTGGTGAAGCTGCGGTGAAGGCACAGACACTGCTGTGGGTGGTGTGCGCTGTTTTGCACTTTTTCATTTCCTTGTTCCTTGCTTTAGTTTCACACTACGGTCACCCCTTTAAACTTCTTCTTTTTAAGTACCTCGTCCTGGGTTTGTCTTATGCAAATGCAGCTGGGTTTGTGTAGCTGTGATTGGCTCTGTGCAGGCAAAATTCCCTAACTTGGAGGAAGGAGAGAAATTTAAATTTACTTTCAAAATCTAATTTATTTGTACTGATCAGTTAAGCTGATCATTTCTGAGGCAGAATGTGAGGTTTTGGAAAGCCTTGCCAACCTTGATAGCGCTGAAAGAAGCCCAGGGAGGGGAGGGATTATGTAGTTCTTTTTTTTCTTTTTTATGCAGAGTTTCTGGCTGGTCTGGAACTAGCTTTGTAAACCGAGCAAGCCTGGAACTAAGATCCTCCACAGTGCTGGGATTATAGGCGATTCTCCCCCTACTGTGTATAATTTTGTTTCTGTTGTTTAGCCCGCTCTAGGCTGTTTCTCCAAATGTAGTGTGAGTGGGAGGTATTTCTTTAATCCCAGTGGAAGTGGAGACAGGCCTATCTCAGTGTTCATGGCTAGCCAGGGCTATAACCTAAACAAACAAAAACCAAACAAAACTCCACCAAGATTATAGTCCTTGGGGAAAATATTAGTATCATCAGTTCCTTCCTGTTGTCTTAAGGTAGTAATTTTTTTGCTGTTATTTTTTAAATTAATTTAAATAAAATTTTTAAAAATGTATGCGTATAAATATGTATGTCTGTGTGAGTGTATGCTGTATAAATGTTTGCTGCCTGTGTGGGGGACCTGCTGAGGCCAGAAGAGAGTATGGATCTCCTGGAACTGGAGTTACAGGCAGTTGCCAGTAGCTCTTGTGGACACTGGGAACTGAACTTGGGCCCCCTGGAAGGACAATATGTACTCATAACTGCTAAGCGATCTCTCCAACTCTGGGCAGTGTGATTTCTGACCATTGAGAAAATCTGGGTTGGCCAGTCAGAAAGAAAGACATGCTTATTTTCTATTTGCTATGGAAACTATTTTGAAAGTTGATTTTAGTGTTTAGAGTATTTTTGTTTTTCCAGTTAAGTTCTGATGTATCCTACACTATCCTGGAACTTCTGATCTTCCTGCCTTCGCCTCCCAAGTGCTGGGAGTGTATCAACAAGCCACGCGTTAGGCAGCACCTGGAACCCAGGGCTTTGTACACACTAGGCAAGCACTCTACCAACTGAGCCATATCTGCATCCTTGCAGTACGGTTTTAAAAGTTGGCCTTTTTCTTAGATTCTGACAGGGAAATCCTAAAATATGCGCAGACAGAGGCAGGTGTGTGAGTAATCACAGGATTACTAAAGGCCAAGCCACTCACTGACTGTCATTAACTGCCCCCTCTGCTTGAGTTGACATGTTAGTTTGAATGGTATAATATTCCCCCATGGCTTCATGTGTTTGTTCACTCAGTTTTCAGGAGGTGGTGCTGTTTATAGGCTCTGGATCCTTTAGGAAGCAGAGTGGAGAGGGAAGACTAGGGTCAAATGGCCAGGCCTTGACGTTTTATAGCATGGCCTGGGTTCCTGACCCCTCTCTGCTTCCTGACTGTAGATGTAATGAGGCCCATCACATGCTGCTGCTGTCATGCTTTTCCCTCGATGAAACCCATATCTCTTCTTTAACTGAAAGCCAAAAGAAACCTTTCTTTTAAAAAATTTAAAAAAAAAATTATTTACTGTGTGCCATAGTGCCCTTGTGGCGATCAGACAACTTGCAGGCGTCAGTTCTGTGCCTCTACCACATGGGACTCGGGGATCATATTCAGGTTATTGGCCTTGTTATAAAATGTAGTTACCCACTGAGCCATCTTGTCAGCACCTTCTTTAAGGTGCTTTCGCCAGCTATTTTGTCGCAGTGATGAGGAAAATAACAAGACTGGTACTAGAAAGTGTTCAGACGCCACGGTAAACTTGGCCATGTAGTTCTTAGGCTTTGGAGCTGGTTTATGGGAGGAATGTTTTGTTGGTTGTTCCCTCCCCCTCCCCCCCTCCCCCCTTCCCCACCAGCACTGTGTAAACAAATGCCTAGTTTCTGCAGATGGAGTACTGGCCAAAGAAATGATTCCAAGTGGAATAACTTAGTGAACTAGTTAGTTTCCAAGGGTTACTTGTATGGGTAAGGGCTTACCAACAAGAGCACGGGTAACTCAACAGCAGCAGAAACACCAACAGGCCCACCCTAGCCTCACGAAAGCTGTATTCCTGAAACTTCCTGAAGAACATTCAGAGATTTACTTGTTGAGTGTCTCAGCTCCCCAGTAATTGTTTCTGCTTATGGGGTGACCTTGGGGAGGAGTATTATGTATGGGTCTTGTAAGTTTTAGGAGCTTCTTCAAACCCATAAGCTTCCTTTTTCTCTGCAGGAGGGACTTTTAAAAATAGGAAATAGCTGCACAAAAAATGTTGAAGAATTTGCTGCTAGCCAGAGGAGCCCTAAAATGCTGCAAGAAGAGTTTAATGGGCCATCTGGTGGGAGTTTAGAATGCTAGAGTGCCAAGAAAAATGAGGACATTAAGAGGCCCAGCTCACAAGGAACAAGGACTCTATTAGAAAGTGGGCCAGAGGTCATTCATGTGGCTGTGGTTAAAAAAAAAATGTAGCCATGTTCCCGTGTTCTGATAAGTTGAGTGGGGGCTGAATTTAAAAGTATTAACCAGTTTGTGTGGTAGAAGAAATTTGAAGACAGGATAGCAGTATTCAGGCTGTCATGGTTGCTATTCTTAGTTATATAGTGGGAGCCAAGGTAATGCTGGCTTTGTAGAATGAGTTTGGTTCCTTTCTATTTTATGCAACAGTTTGAAGAGCATTGGTATTGGGTCTTCTTTAAAGCTTTTGTAGAAGTTGGCAGCAACTCTGTACGTTACTGGACTTTTCTTTGTCTCAGACATACTGTTATAACTGTCCAGTATAGTTGCTTGTGGGTGTGTTTAGATTGTTATTTTCTTGATTCTATTTAGTATGTCATCTGTGGCTAAGAAATTGTTCATTTCTTCTGTATTTTCCAGGTTTTTAAATATAGTTTTCAGAGTATTATCTGATGTTCCTCTGAATTTTCCTGGAATTTTTATAAGCTCCCCTATTTCATCTCTTTTTATTAATTTGTTCTCTTCCTCTCTTTTTGTTGATTTTGCTAGGTGCTTGCAAATCTTTTTTCTGTACCAGCTGTTTGATTTGTTATATTCTTTTGGTGTCCATTTCATGCTTTCTCACCTGATCTTTACTATTTCTATTGTGTACCTTTGGATTTGGCTTATTCTCTTTTTTCTAAGGCCATGTGTTTGCATTATTAGGCTATTTAAAATATCTATCTCTCTCTCTCTCTCTCTCTCTCTCTCTCTCTCTCTCTCTCTCTGTCTCTCTCTCTCTTTTAAGACAGGGTTTCTCTGTGTAGCCCTGACTGTCCTAGAACTTGCTCTGTAGATCAGGCTGTCCTTGAACTCACAGATGTAGATGTAACCAACTGTCTTATTAAATAAGAAACACAGAGCCGATTCAGAGAAGAAAGCCAAGAGGTCAGAGCTAAGAGCCTCACCCTTCCTGATTCAGCGATCCTCTTCAGCCAAGAGAGCTCTCCGAAAAGGGCCTACTTCCTGTGTGTATGTCTTTATATAGTCTAGTTGTTCTGCCTTCTCATTGGTTGTAAACCTAAACATGTGACTGCCTCACCACTGCCTGTATGTACCGCCCTCCAGGTCCTTAAAGGCGTGCGCCACCGCCGCCACGCACTTGCTATGGCTCTAATAGCTCTGACCCCCAGGCAACTTTATTTATCAACATACAATTAAAATCACATTTCAGTACAAGTAAAATACCACCACACACAGAGATCTGCCTGCCTCTGCCTCCCAAGTGCTAGAATTAAAGGCATGCATCACCACTGCCCAGCTATTTTTTTTAATATAAGCACTCATAACTATAACCTTCCCTTTTATATTGCATTGGGTGTATCCCAAAGTTCATGGCAAGTTTTACTTTTTTGTATTCATTTTATTCTAATTCTGATATTCTGATTTTCTTAGTGACTTACTGGATACTCAAGAGTGTATTGTTCATTTTCTACTTAATGATTTTTCTAAAGTTTACAATGATACTAATTTTTAGTTTTATTTATTTGATAAGACATAATACATTGTTTCAATTTTTTTGTATCCTTGAATATGGTCTACTTTAGAGTAGGTTCCATGGGCTCCTGAAAAGAATACAATCTGTATCTCTTAGATGAGAATTTTTTTTTAAAGATTTATTTTTACTATGTATACAGTGTTCTGCCTGCAAGCCAGAAGAGGGCGCCAGATCTCACTACAGATGGTTGTGAGCCACCATGTGGGTGCTGGGAATTGAACTTAGAACCTCTGGGAGAGCAGCCAGTGCTCTTAACCTCTGAGCCATCTCTCCAGCCCAGATGAGATGTTTTTATATCAGTTACATCCATTTAATATGTGGTATAGTGTAGCTGGAGTTTTCTCTAGCTCCCGCCAAGTCCTGGCAGTCCCGTAGTCCACTTATAAAATAAACACTTAGACTCTTATATTATTTAAACTGTTTGGCCTAATGAATCAGGCTTTTAGCTATCTAGTTTTTATATCTTAAATTAACCCATTTTTATAAATCTATACCTTGTCACATGGCTTGTGGCTTACCAGTATCTTACATGTTGTTACTCATGGCAGCGGCTGGCAGCATCTCTTGACTCAGCCTTTCTGTTTTTAGAATTTTTGTTTGTTTGTTTGTCTTCTCTATACTTTTTGTCTGGCTACTGGCCAATCAGTGTTTTATTTATCAATCAATTATTTACATCACTCCCCCCCTTTTTTTTAAAAAAAGGAAGGTTTTAAATTAACATAGTAAAATTATAGATAACAAAACAATTATCAAGCAAGAATTACAGTTACAATATTAAAGAAGATATCTTATATCTTATATTGGTGAGTCTAAGTTTTTATATCTAATTATCTTTTATCATAACTAAGGAAAATTATAACTATCTCTAGTCTTTAACTACATCAAAGACCTCAGAAGGATATAATATTACCTGAGAAATGGGAGAAGGATGTAAGCAACTTTCAGGGGTCTTGTAGGGTAGACAGAGACAGCTGGCAGCCTAGACAGTCACCTAATGTTTTTTTTGTAAAGTTGGGGCATCTGTCTTTAGCCCACAGGCCTGGAGTCTCTTAGTCATTTTTCTTTGTATCCTGTAGAATGTCTGTCAGTTTCCTCTGCGAAGCAGGAACCTGAAGGACCATTTCACCAAGCAAACTTCAGTGGTCACCTTCCTATGGGTCCTGTATGTCCAGTCGATACAGTTTTTTAAGCAGTCCAGGCAAGAACAGTTTCTTGCCCAAATGTCTATTTTTGTCAAGGTGAAGATAAACTCCATTTAGAGTGTCTGATGTCCATCCTCCTCTGTGAAGTAAATCGATGTTGTCAGGAGCAGACATGTCTCATTGTCCAGAAAGTCTAAATTTTTAAAACATTTTAAATGTCATATTTTGTAGGTCTTTGAAGTATTTGAAGATTACCTATCTAATTGAATTATATCTATGTATACCTAGAAAACTTAACTAACATGGCTGTAAGTTTGACTATCATAGAAGACTAATTGTTAATCTGTACTTTTTAATTATCCATTACAATCTAAATGAGTTACATAAACATAGTACCTCAAACAAGAATAGAAATATATATACAGTATAACCAAATTAACTTTAAATTTGTATCAATAAACTAAAATCTATACCAATGTAAAACATTTTAAACAAGTTGTTGCTCTTTAAAAGTAGGTTCATTAATCTACCCTTTCACCCTATCATATCTATATCAGTATAGTTTTACTGCTATGCATATTTGTACATTTTTAGTTTGGATGGTCTAAGGATGAGAGTGGGCTACTGAATTTTACTATTACTAAATGAAGACATAGCTGACCTACATCCATTAGTATTTGTTTTTGAAATTGGGAGCTTCAGTAATTGGTATATGTATGTTTACATTTTTATGTTTTAATATATCCTTGACTAAAGTATAGTGAACTTTTTATATCTTCTGATTTTGTTTTGATGTCTACTTTATCAGAGAACAAAATATATCATCTTGATTTACATTTCCATTCACTGGATAGATTGACTTCCATCTTTTTACTCCCTGACATTGGGTGTCTTTATCAATGAAGTATGTATGTTTCTTAGAGACATTAGACAGTTGGATCTACATTTTTTTTTCATTAAAAGTTTTTTAAAAAAAGGTTTATTTTATGTGCATGAATATTTTGTCTGTATATATGTATGTGCTCTACATGCTTGCCTGGCACCCACAGAGGTCAGAGTAGGGTTCAGATACCCTGGAATTGCAGTTAATGGGGGTGTTGTTAGCCACCATGTAGATGCTGGGAATGGAACCCAGGTCCTCTGGAAGAGCAGAAAGTGCTCTTAACTACTGAGTCATTTCTCCCATACCTCTCCCTCTACCCTCTTAAAAAAAAATCTATGTTGCCTGGGGGGTAGGAGGCGTAGGGAGTAGGGTGAGGAGAATGAGGGCTGGTATACACCCTTAATCCCAGCACTCAGGAGGCAGAGGCAGGCTGTTC
Organism: Peromyscus eremicus; assembly: GCF_949786415.1. Lineage (NCBI taxonomy): Eukaryota > Metazoa > Chordata > Mammalia > Rodentia > Cricetidae > Peromyscus > Peromyscus eremicus. Next base: position 3,413,465 of record NW_026734286.1, on the reverse strand, counting down.
TTTATCAAGGCAAGCCTGGTCTATAGAGTAAGATCTACACAACACAGTGAAACCCTGTCTTGAAAAACCAAAAAAAGAAAGAAAAATATGTGTATGGGTGTATGGCCTGAATGTATGTCTGTGTCCCACATGTATGCCTGGTACCCATGGACCCAGAGGAGGGCATAGAATCCCCTGGAACTGGAGTTAGCGACAGTTGTGAGCCACCGTGTGTATTAGATTAAGATTGATAGATGCAACATGAAAATAGAAGAAAGGGGGTTGGAGAGATGGCTCAGAGGTTAAGAGCATTGGCTGCTCTTCCAGAGGTCCTGAGTTCAATTCCCCACAATCACATGGTGGCTCACAACCATCTACAATGAGATCTGCTGCCCTCTTCTGGCCTGCAGGCAGAACACTTTATACATAATAAATAAATATATCTTTTAAAAAAAGAAAGAAAGTCATCTCCTGGAGCAGAATTGCTCCCCCCCCCCCCCAAAACAGAGTTTTTCTGTGTAGCCTTGGCTGTCCTGGAACTTGCTCTGTAGACCATGCTGACCTCGAACTCACAGAGATCCACCTGCCTCTGCCTCACAAGTGCTGGGATTAAAGGCATACACCACCACTGCCTGGCCAGAATTGCTCTTTTAATCAAAACAATTGAAAGGCCTCTATCTATGTGCAGGAGTGGAGACTGTGTTCATGTTGCACAGGGTGCTTGGAGGTGTTAAAAGGAGGGAAAAGGTTGAGATGGAAGGTTCCATCTACAGGTCAGTTCCTCGTAGTCTCAAAATGTCAGATAACCAGTGGAGTGAAGCTTCTTGGATTCTGACAAGTGAAGCCTTTCTTCCTAACGAGTCCCCTTCTTTGTTTGAAACCTACTGAATTTAATTGGGATTGTTTGAATTACCATGTGTGGATTTTATTTTGTTTTTTGAGACTGGCTCTTACTATGTAGCTATAGTTGGCCTGAAACGTGAGAGTCCTGTTTGCCTTTGCCTCCAATTTTTGGGATTAAAGACGTGTGCCACCACAGCCAGCTATAGGCTTGTTTTTACTGGAGTATGGACAACTATTGTAGCTAGAGTTTTCCTGCCTGGCCCACAGTCAGGACAAATCTCTCTCACCTGCCAGTCCCACAGCCACTCAGACCCAACCAAGTAAACACAGAGACTTATATTGCTTACAAACTGTATGGCCGTGGCAGGCTTCTTGCTAACTGTTCTTACAGCTTAAATTAATCCATTTCCATTAATCTATACCCTGCCACGTGGCTTGTGGCTTACCGGCATCTTCACATGCTGTTTGTCATTGTGGCAGCTGGCAGTGTCTCTCTGACTCAGCCTTCCACTTCCCAGCTTTATTCTCCTCCTTGTCCCGCCTACACTTTCTGCCTAGCCAATGACCAATCAGTGTTTTATTTATTGACTAATCAGCAACACATTTGCCATACAGAACATCCCACAGCACTGAACAAAACTGATTCCTTCCCTAGCGATCACTGACAACCAGTATCTCCTCAGAAAGGGCTGGGCCCTCAAGAACCCCTCCCCTGTTCATGATGGAATGTTGATGGGCACCATCTTGTTCAGGTAACCACGGTCTCTGAATTCTAAGTACACTGGCTACGTTGTATTCAAAAGACAGCATTTCACACCTCTCCTTGACTTCCCGTTTAGGCCTGAGCACTCACAGTCAGTGCCTCTCAGTGCTTTGACCAGTTGAGTAGTCTCTGCATTAACTGTTAGCTTCTGCAAATAAATACTTCCTCACCAAGTCTGAGAGCAGTGCGTGTCTGTGGATATGTTTATAAATAGTTAAAGAACAGTTTGACAGCATGTTGGTTTAGAAGAGCAGCAGTAGTTCCCCCTTAGGGCCTGTAACTTCTCTGCAATGGACATCTGACCAGGTTTAGAGTACCAAGCGTGTGTTCTTTCTTGTGGAGAATGCCTCAAATCCAGTGAGAAAGCAGTGGGTTACCCTGTGTCTTGGTTAGGGTTTCTATTGCTGTGATAAAACACCATTAACAAAAGCAATATGAGGAAGAAATGGTATATTTTTATTACCTTTCCATTCTGTCATTGAGGGAAGTCAGGGCAAGAACTTGGAGGCAGGAACTGAGGCAGAGGCCATGGAGGGATGTTCCTTACCTTGGCTTGGTCAGCCTGCTTTCTTATACCATTCAGGACTACCTGCCTAGGGATAGCACTACCCATAATGAGCTGGCCCTCGTACATCAAATCATCAGTCTAGCAAATGCAATACAGGTTTGCCAACAGCCAATATGGTAGAGGCATTTTTTTTTTTTCAATTGAATTTCTTTCTTCCCAGATGACTCTAGCTTTTGTCAAGTTGATATGAAACTAGCCAGCACACCTCAATAACCTTCATGCTGTTATTGCACTTGCGGTATGTGTTGACTAGAAGGTTGGTGTTATAGGTCACTGGGTTTGCAGCTGATAAGATCATTGATGACTTTTCTCCCTCAGTACTGAGGAAGCGTCCAGCTGTTTCAGGTTGATTTTTCCATGTCTTGATCTTTGACTCTCATCTGTCACACTGTTCCCTGCTACTTCTAGAGTAGTCATATCATACAATCAACCTAGCTGTATATCAGTGAATGAACTAATAAACCATGATCTATATGTTTATTAAATGATGTATGTAAATGTGTGATCTATATTTATGTCTGTGTGTTCACCTACATACATATAAACACTGTGGTCAATTGTATGGCTATAAAGAAGAAAGGTACCAGGGGTTGGGGGATGGCCCAATGGTTAAAAGAACTTACTATTCTAGAGGACCCAAGTTTGGTTCCCAGCATATATACCCTGTAGCTCATTAGTTCTAGCTTCAGGTTGGGAGGTGTCCTAATGCCATCTTCTGGCCTCTGCAAACACACACACACACACAAACACACACACACACACACACACACACACACACACACACACACACATACAGTGTACTAACCCATAAACACACACATAAATACATCTTAAAAGAAATACATCATGTCATTTTCAGTAAAATGTTTTAAAGTCCAGCACCATCATTGTAACTAAGCCAGAGTGAGGAAGGATAAGTGCTGTATATTGTACATTGCATGTAGAAAACACCTGAAAGTAGAAAAAAACCTTGAAAGTAGAATGGGAAAAGTAAAAGTGAGAAGGTGAGAATAAAAGGGGGCAGCCAGATGTATGGTGACTATTTGAAGAATAAAGCATGAAGTAAACTAATCATGTGACTGTGTATCCCCTGTGTTTTTCTACTATTCTTCCTGTAAATGTATGTGGATTATTTTAGGAGCCAGTGACCTTTGAGGATGTGGCTGTGAACTTCACCCTAGGAGAGTGGACTATGTTGGATTCCAGTCAGAAGAAGCTCTACAGAGATGTGATGAAGGAGACCTTTCTGAACCTGATCTCCATAGGTAACAACAGAGCTACTCAAATTCCTTTACTTTAACCATAACAGCTGTTTCCTGTTCATCTGTGTGATTTTTTTAAAAAGTGAAAGAACAATGTTGTCCATTGCCACATGCTTGGTCATATTATAACAAAAAAAATGTTATTTTGAATAAATCTGAATAATTTCTTTGGGTTTACTTTAGGGAAAACAGAAGAAGAAGATATTGAAGAGTACCAGAAGCCTAAGGGAAACCTGAGGTAAATTACCATCACAAAAAGATACACATTAATATCTGGTGGTGATAGGAAATCTGAGAACTTCTGTGATACAGTGAGCTTGAACACCTAGAATATTGAAAGATCCGTGAAGTTATGTGACATTTTCAGTGATTCATTATACAACTTTCCTTTATGCACAAAATTTCAGAATATTAATCAAGGTTTGAATATAAGGAGTGTATGAAGTTAAGTGAATTTGAGGTTTAGATTGAGACTCATCTTTAGTAAATCATGCGAACATTTATTCATTTATTTCAAATGTCATAATGAAAGCCATTTTGTATTATGAATGTTCAACTGCTATCTTGGCTTAGTGCCATATACGATTAATGTTTGTGGAACACCTGAAAGTACTATAGAACCTTATTTGATCATATGCTATCCTCAGGACCTCTACTTAAATGTTTAGCTCTTTTTTTTTTTTTTTTTTTTTTTTTTTTTTTTTTTTGAGACGGTTTCTCTGTGTAGCTTTGCGCCTTTCCTGGGTCTCGCTCTGTAGACCAGGCTGGCCTCGAACTCACAGAGATCTGCCTGCCTTTGCCTCCCAAGTGCTGGGATTAAAGGCGTGCGCCACCACCGCCCGACTATGTTTAGCTCTTAAATGTTCATAATGATTCTCTTATTTCTTTATTTTTATTCTTTTAAATATTTATTTATTTATTATGAATACAGTGTTCTGTCTGCATGTATGCCTGCAGGCTAGAAGAGGGCACCAGATCTCATTATGGATGGTTGTGAGCCACCATGTGGTTGCTGGGAATTGAACTCAGGACTTCTGGAAGAGTGCTGTTAACTGATGAGCCATCTCTCCAGCCCTGATTCTCTTTTTTGTTTTTCCATATGAAGTTAAGTATTGTTCTTTCCAAGTCTGCGAAGAGTTGTGTTGGGATTTTGATGGAGATAGCATTGAATCTGTAGATTGTTTTTGGTAAGATTGTCATTTTTAATATGTTAATCCTACCTATCCATGAGCATGAGAGATCTTTCCATTTTCTGATATCTTCAATTTCTTTCTTCAGAGACTTACAGTTCTTATCATACAGGTCTTTCACTTGTTTAGTCAGGGTTACCCTAAGGTATTTTATATTATTTGTGGTTATTGTAAAGGGTGATGTTTCTCTGATTTCTTTCTCAGCCCTTTGATTATTTGTATAGAGGAGGGCTACTGATTTTTTTGAGTTGATCTTGTATCCTACCACTTTACTGAAGGAGTTTATCAGCTGTAGGAGTTCCTTGGTGGAATTTTTGGGGTCACTTATGTATACTATCATGTCATCTGCAAGTAGTGAAAGTTTGACTTCTTCCTTTCCAATTTCTATCCCTTTGATCTCCTTTTGTTGTCTTATTGCTCTAACTGGAACTTCAAGTACTATATTGAATAAATATGGGGAGAGCAGACAGCCTTGTCTTGTTCCTGATTTTAGTGGAATCGCTTTGAGTTTCTCTCCATTTTATTTGATGGTGGATGTTGGCTTGCTGTAAATTGCCTTTATTATGTTTAGGTATGTTCCTTGTATTCCTGATCTCTCTAAGACCTTTATCATGAAGGGGTGTTGGATTTTGTCAAAGGCTTGTTCAGCATCTAATGAGATGATCATGTGCTTTTTTTCTTTCAGTTTGTTTATATGATGTATTACATTGACAGATTTTCGTATGTTGACCATCCTTGCATCTCTGGGATGAAGCCTACTTGGTCATGGTGGATAATTTTTTTGATGTGTTCTTGGATTCGGGTTGGCCAATATTTTGTTGAGTATTTTTGCATCAATGTTCATGAGGGAAATTGATCTGTAATTCTCTTTCTTTGTTGCATCATTGTGTGGTTTGGGTATCAGGGTAACTGTAGCCTCATAAAAAGAGTTTGGTAATGTTCCTTCTATTTCTATTGTGTGGAACAATTTGAAGAGTATTGGATTTAGTTCTTCTTTGAAAATCTGGCAGAATTCTGCACTGCAACCATCTGGTCCTGGGCTTTTTTTGGTTGGGAGATGACTGTTTCTATTTCCTTAGGTGCTATTGGTCTATTTAAATAGTTTATCTGGTCTTGATTTAACTTTGGTATGTGGTACCTATCCAAAAAATTGTTCATTTTTTTCAGATTTTCCAATTTTGTGGAGTACAGGTTTTTGAAGTATGACCTGATGATTCTCTAGATTTCCTTGTTGTCTGTTGTTATGTCTCCCTTTTCATTTCTAATTTTGTTAATTTGGATGCTCTTTCTCTGCCTTTTGGTTAATTTGGATAGAGGTTTGTCTATCTTGTTGATTCTTTTCAAAGAACCAACTCTCTGTTTCATTGATTCTTTATATTGTTCTCTTTGTTTCTATTTTATTGATTTCAGCCCTCAGTTTGATTATTTCCTGGCATCTATTCCTCCTGGGTGAGTTTGTTTCTTTTTGTTCTAGAGCTTTCAGGTGTGCTGTTAGGTCATTAGTGTGAGATTTCACCAACTTTTTTATGTGGGCATTTAGTGCTATGAATTTTCCTCTTAGCACTGCTTTCATAGTATCCCATAAGTTTGGGTATATTGTACTTTCATTTTCATTGAATTCTAGGAAATCTTTAATTTTTTTATTTCTTCCTTGACCCATTGGTGCTTCACTTGGGCATTATTCAGTTTCCATGAGATTGAAGGCTTTCTATAGTTTTTGTTGTTGTTGAAATCTAACTTTAAGGCATGGTAGTCCAATGTTTTTGTATCTGTTGAGGAGGTATTCCAATGTTTTTGTATCTGTTGAGATTTGCTTTGTGACCAAGCATGTGGCCAATTTTCAAGAAGGTTCCATGGGGTGCTAAGAAGATGGTATATTCTTTTGTGTTAGGGTGGAATGTTCTGTAAATATCTATTAAGTTCATTTGAGTCATAACATCTGTTAGGTCCTTTATTTCTCTGTTAAGTTTCAGTCTGGTATATCTGTTCATTGGTGAGAGTGGTGTGTTGAAATCTCCTACTACTAGTGTGTGTGGTTTGATGCGCCATTTAAGCTTTAGTAATGTTTCTTTTACAAATGTCAGTGCATTTGTATTTGGGGCATAAATGTTCAGAATTGAGACTTTATCTTGGTGGATTTTCCCTGTGATAAATATGTAATGTCCATCCTGATCTCTTTCGATTGATTTTAGTTTGAAGTCTATTTTATTAGATATTAGGATAGCTACACCAGCTTGCTTCTTAAGTCTATTTGATTGGAAAGCCTTTTCCCAGCCTTTTATTCTGAGGTAGTGTCTGTCTTTGAAGTTTAAGTGTGTTTCTTGTATGCAGCAGAAGGATGGATCCTGTTTCGTATCCATTCTGTCAGTCTGTGTCTTTTTATAGGTGAGTCAAAACCATTGATATTGATGGATATTAATGACCAGTGATTGTTAATTCCTATTATTTTTTGGTGGTAGTGTTGTGTTTCCCTTCTTTGGTATGTTGGTGTGGGATTATTTATTGCCTGAGTTTTCATAGGTTGGATTTTTCCTTCTAGAGCTTTCTGTAGGGCTGGATTTGTGGATAGGTATTGTAAATCTGGTTTTATCGTGGAATATTTTGTTTACTCCGTCTATGGTGATTGAGAGTTTTGCTGGGTATAACAGTCTGGGTTGGCATCTGTGGTCTCTTAGTGTCTGCATAATGTTTATCTAGGACCTTCTAGCTTTCATAGTCTCTATTGAGAAGTCTGGTGTTATTCTGATGGGTCTGCTTTTATATGTTACTTGGCCTTTTTTCTTTGTTCTGTATGTTTAGTGTTTTGATTATTATGTGGCGAGGGGACTTTGGGGGGGGGATCCAGCCTATTTGGTATTCTGTGAGCTTCTTGTATCTTCACAGGCATTTCCTTCTTTAGTTTGGGAAAGTTTTCTTCTATGATTTTGTTGAATACATTTTCTGTGCCTTTGAGTTGGTATTCTTCTCCTTCTTCTATCCCTATTATTCTTAGGTTTGGTCTTTTCATGGTGTCCCAAATTTCCTGGACGTTTTGTGTTACTACTTTTTTGGCTTTAGTGTTTTCTTTGACTGACGAATCTATTTTCTCTCTTGTGTCTTTACGTCAGAGATTCTCTGTTTCATCTCTGCATTCTGTTGGTTATGCTTGCATCTGTAGTTCCTGTTCCTTTAGTCAGATTTTCTATTCCAGCATTCCCTCAGTTTGTGTCTTCTTTATTGTCTAGATTTCAGTTTTCAAATCTTGAACTGTTTCCTTCATCTGTTTAATTGCTTTTTCTTGGCTTTCTTTGATTTCTTCCAATTTTTTGTATGTTTTTTCTTCCATTTTTTTAAAGGGAATTTTTCATTTCTTCTTTAAAGGAGTTGTTCATTTTCCCTTTAAGGGCCTGTATCATTTTCTTAAAGTCATTTTTATGATTGATTTGCTTCTTCTGTGTTTGTATGTTCAGGTCTTGCAGGTGTAGAATCACTAGGTTCTGATGGTGTCATTTAGGTCTTTATGTTGTTGCCTGAATTTTTGCATTGGCGTCTACTCATCTCTTCCTCCACTCGGTGCAGGGGGTGTCTGTGTCTGAGGGTGCCTGTCTTGTTCCAATTGATAGTCTTGGTCCACTGGGAGTTCTTGGTCGTATCAGTGCTGTTAGGCTCTGATTCTCTGGGAGCAGCTTAGTCCAATCAGTGTTAGTGGGTTCTGTCTCAGGGACAATTGGTGCAGGGTGCGCTTATGATTCTGGTGATCTGTTTTGGTGGCTGGACAGCTCCTTCTCTCGTGTTCTAGGGTCGCATTTTGCTCGCACACCAACTCCTCAGCTGATCTGTTTCCTCAGACAGCAGGCTTCTGAAACCTCTCCCGAATGGATTTCAGCTGAATAGGTTGATCAGTAGGGCAATCTCACCAACACCTCCAAGTTGTTGGGTTTCGCATGATTGGCAATTGGGCCCGTGGTCAGCCTTGGGCAGAATGCTTGGGTCTGGTCTGGTCGCGTCCCACGGCCATGGCTCCTTCCCTGAGTGCTGGGATTAAAGGCATGCGATCAGTTCGGCCGCTCCATGCTGCCGACAGTGTTCTCCAGCCCAGCCTGGACTTCTGTGGTCGTTGTTTTTCAAGACAGGGTTTCTCTGTGTAGCTTTGTTGCCTTTCCTGATTCTCGTTTTTAAGCATGTGTTTATTTGTATCTGTGTTCATTGGTGCATGCATGCACACAGTGGTGCGGTTGTGGAGGTCAGAGGATAACCCTCAGCAATGGGTTCTCTCCCTCTGTGCAGATCTCAGGGTTCAAACTCAGCTTCAGACTTGCCAGCAGAGGCCTTTATCTACTGAGCCATCTGACCTCCCAAAGTTTATACATTCTTAGGGAAATTAAGTCAATAGTCAATACTCTTTTTTTTGTTTGTTTGTTTTTTGAGACAGGGTTTCTCTGTGTAGCTTTGTGCCTGGCCTCAAACTCACAAAGATCCACCTGCCTCTGCCTCCCGAGTGCTGGGATTAAAGGCGTGTACCACCACTGCCCAGCTCAGTCAATACTCTTATTTCTTTTCTTGGGAAAGGCTCTTTTTAAGTGGTACAGTTGGGCCTCAAACAGGCTTTTCTCCTGCCACTACCTCTTAGTGTACTTACTGTTACTCTTTTTATTTTTTGCAGAACTCTGATGGTTGAGAGACTCTGTAAATATGATCGTGGTAATCAAAATAGAGAAACCCACCAACAGAGTCCAGAGCATATTGTGAATGAAAAAATGCCTCCTGTAATAACTGAGTGTGAAAGAGACATCATTGCTCATTTCCCCTCAGACACACACTTCAAAGGCAAAACTGGAGAGAAACCATACCAGTATCAGGAACATATGGAGAAGACTTTAAAATATAAGAGATGTTGGAAGGATTTCAGTTATTCTGAGTTGCTTCAGATACATAAAAGCCCTCCTCTGAGACAGATACCCTATGAAAACAAACAATCTAAGGAAGCCTGTGGGAGTTTTACTTCCGATCATGATTATGAGGGAACTTACACTGACGAGAAATCTTATGTTTGTAAACAGTGTGGGAAAGCATGGAGTGATTCCTGTAGCCTTCTCTGGCATGAAAAAAGTCACATTCAAGAGAAACGTCACACATGTAAGCAATGTGGAAAAGCATTTAGTCGTCCCTCACAGCTTCACAAACACGAAAGAATCCACACTGGTGAGAAACCTTATGTATGTACACATTGTGGAAAAGCCTTCATTGATCGCAGAACCTGTTGCAATCATGAAAGAACTCACACTGGAGTGAAACCCTATGTTTGTAAACAATGTGGGAAAGCATTTCTTCGTTCTTGCCAACTTCTCATCCACGAAAGAATTCATACTGGAGAGAGACCTTTTGTATGTAAGCATTGTGGAAAAGCTTTTACCTACTCCAGTGCTTGTTATTATCATGAAAGAATTCACACTGGAGAGAAACCCTGTGTTTGTAAGCAATGTGGGAAAGCATTTAAATGTTCTGCATACCTTCACATACATGAAAGATCTCACAGTGGAGAAAAACCCTATGTATGTAAGCACTGTGGAAAAGCCTTTGCTTATGCTACTGGATGTCACAAGCATGAAAGAATCCACACTGGAGAGAAACCATATATGTGTGTGCAGTGTGGGAAAGTATTCAGTTTCCCTAGATCCCTTCACATACATGAAAGATCTCACAGTGGAGAAAAACCCTATGTATGTAAGCAGTGTGGGAAGTCTTTCAGTCAGGGAACTTCTTTGAGAAGACATGAACGAATTCATACTGGAGAAAAACCTTATGTATGTAAGCAGTGTGGGAAAGCCTTCATCCAACGTGATGATTGTTATAGTCATGAACGAACTCACACTGGAGAGAAACCATACATGTGTGCTCAATGTGGGGAAACGTTCACTTTTTCCAAATCCCTTCAAATACATGAAAAAAATCACACTGGAGAAAAACCCTATATATGTAAGCAGTGTGGAAAAGCATTTACCTGTTCCACATACCTTCTTAGACATGAAAGAACTCACAATGAAAAGAAACTCTGAATAATATTTCTACCAGTGTAAATTGTGGGAATGTCTGACCTCAACTTTTATCTTGAGGTAAAGATAAAGCAGAAAGTGGAGAGATACTAGATTATGAGAACTGCAGAAGTACAATTTTGGTCCTTGTATGCAGGTTTCTGTAAGATGGAAACCTGTACACCAGGTGTGCTGGTGTGTGCCTTTCATTCCAGCAACAAGAAAGTAGAGGCTAGACAGTTACAGTATTAAATGAAGCCTGTGCTAGTTACTGGGTTTAAACACAGCGTGGGAGGTTTAAGAACCAATTCCAACTAAATGAAATTGTCTGTAAATATAAGGAAGTTGTGTTTTTACCAGTAAGATAAAATTTATGAAAATTTCTCATGTGGTTGAGTCCTATGAAAGAAATGTGAAGATATTGAAGATTAATTTGTGTTGAGTGTTTCTTAAAATAAACCACATGAAAGAGATACAATAAGTTCTAAGTATTTTTTAAAAACTGGATTATTTACATAAGTATGTTCTGTTTTGCTGAGTTATAACATCAGTTTGTCTCATAACACAGAGAACATATGTATACCAAAGTAACTCATCAAAAAAACTATTAAAATATTAGTCTAACTCATGATACTATACTGCCTGTGCCTTTCATAATTTTCCTTATTACATAAAATTAGTAATAAACATTTGGAAAAGGTAAGCCACAATAAATTCCTCATGTGAAAAGGTGGTTGTCATAATCCACCCTAGTGTCAGTAAACATCAGCTTTGAAAGAAATCGGTTGTGCTTAGACTTACCTAAGCCAGGCCCAGTGTGCAGTGTAGTGCCATTTGGGACGTTCAGTATCCTATCCTGGGATCCATTTTGTTTATCAATTGAACAAACATTCTGGCCTGGGACGAGCAAAGTATTAATTTTTGTATGTGAGTGTATTGCCTGTAGCATGTTTGTGCAGTGCCTGTGGAGTCCAGCGGAGCATGCTGGAACTGAAGTTGCAGATGTTTGTGAGCATATGGGTGCAGTGAATCTCAATCCCAGTCCTCTGGGAGAGTAGCCAGGGCTTTTAATTGCTGAGCCATCTCTCCAGCCCCAAGTTAAGTATTTTTAAATGTAATGTTGCTGCCTTTAAGGAGGAAGTGCCAGTAGTTGAAGCTATTAAAAGTGCTTGGAATAAAACAAGTCAATGTAATAACTTTGCAGGTGTATTATTTTTAATCATTGGTCTATTCTTAAACAAGACATCTTGACTTTTCATCATTATTTTACTTTTGAAAATATGATTGGCAAGTAACTTTGTCCTGATTTTGCTCGCCTGTGATCCCTGCTCTCCATAGAATGCCAAAGCAGGAGAATAGCTTGAGCCTACAATTGAAGTAAGACACTGTCTGAAAGAGCATCAACAGAAAATGTATAAAGAAACTATTTGCACTGAGGTGATGTAAGTCAAAGGTTGGTAATGCATTCATACAGACATATCTATAAATAAATTATATAAACATACTGGTTAGTCCATTATGTTTCATGTTGATGGAAATGCATAAGCCCATTCATGTCAATTATTTATAATCTATCTCTTAAATGGACATTAATGACAAGTATGTTTAAGTTTTCTCAGTATAAGGCTAGTAATGAATAGAAACAGCACCACTTTTCAATAAAGCTTATATGTTCCTCAGAAAACATGAATTATGTGGGTTTGTGAGATGGTTTTTCAAAGGGCCAGAGTTGAGATCCCAACTATATATCAGTCTACTCACAACTGCTTGTAACTCCAGCATATAGCACCCTCTTTTTACCTTTTTTTGGCATCTACATTTAATTGTACATACCTGGATATACATACATGTAATTAAAAACAAAATGTTATACATGTTACACGCATATTATAGATATTAGATGCATATATGTATTAGATGGTAGTTTTCAAGCATCCTTTACATGCCAGCACTGAGAATTAAGCAAAGGAAGTTGAAGGAATCTTTGCTCTGTCTATATTGTAACAAGAAGACTAATTGTTGCAGTGCTGATGTTGACAGTTTGGTGAGAAAATTGAGGGGTGATGAGTAAACATTGGGCAAGTATTTGTGAGTTGGAAATGAAGCTACTGTTGAAAGTCAGTTTCAGAACATTTCTCCAATGTAGTTGGCCTTGGCTTTGATACCCACTACTGTCAAATAAGAAAAAGATCAAAATAAAGGTTAATGAGATAGTGTATAGATGATTTACTCAGCAAACAAGCTTCATTTGCACTTCATTTGTCTCTAATCAAATGATTTCTCTTTCCACTTATTAAAGGATAAAAATATTCCAAGTAGGCAGTAACACGTGGTAGCATGAAATGTCTTATTTCTCAATTCTGGGGGTAGCTCTGAATTCTGTAGGCCTTTTGAAGCTTTATTATATGATGTATACTACATTTGGTAGAGTAATTACTAAAAACTGGATCTGAGGGGGCTGGAGAGATGGCTCAGCACTTATGACTCCTCTTCCAGACATCCCGAGTTCTATTCCCAACAACCACATGGTGATTCACAACTATCTGTAGTGGGATCCGATGCCCTCTTCTGGCATAAAGTCATACCTGCAGATAGAGCTCTCATACATAAAACAAACAAACAAACAAATAAATAAATCTTAAAGCAAAAGAACCAACTGGATCCAAGAAAGGTTTGACTACTACCATAGAAATCATTCTTTGAGATTGGTCTGAGGAGGAAGGAGCCTCAATGGCCATTTGCAGTCCATCCTTTGAGAATTCTGATCACTTAATTTGCCCATTTATATATTGGGTTGCAGGATTGATTTTATTTTTTGTTCTTTTTGTCTTTATATATTTTACATACTAATTCTGTCATTGCGTGGTTGGCTAGCAAAGATGTTTTCCTGTTCTATAGGCTGTTAGCTGTCTTTTCACACCATTCCATTTGCTATGTTGCAGCTTTTTTTTATTTCACTCACACCTGCTTATTTCCTGAGTGCTCTCCCACCCCAAATGTCCTTGCCTATACTTACCTTGAAATGTTTTCTTTGTTTTTTGTTTTTTCCCTCTAAAGCTTTTGGAATTTCAGATTTTATATTAAGATGTTCAATCCATTTAAAATTAATTATTTTATGCAGAGGGAGAAGTTCTAATTTTATTCATTCTGAATGTGGATATCCAGTTTGGTAGCAAGAGCTTTTGGAGTAGACTGTCTTTTCTCTGTTGTATGTTTGCAGCATCTTTGCCAAAGATGGGTGGGCCTAGCTGCACAGGTTTACATCTGGGTCCTCTCTTCCATGGAGTCACATGTTTCTATTGGCAATGTTTTTGTCACTGACTCAGTGGTAAAACAGGAAATCAGGTATGGAAATAACATGAACATTGTTCTTTTTCCTCAGAATTGCTCTGGTTAGCTGTGTTCTTTTATGTTTCCATATATACTAGAACTTTCTATTTTCTAATTTTTTAATTGTTTTCCGAGACAGAGTTTCTCTGTTGTAGCCATAGCTGTTCTGGAATTTGATTTGTAGACCAGGCTGGCCTTGAACTGACAGAGATCCACCTGCCTCTGCCTCACGAGTGCTGGGATTAAAGGCATGCACCACCACCACCCAGCTGGACTTTTGGTTTTCTATATAAAGAATGTTATTGAAATTTCATGCATATTGCATGGAACTTCAAAGTTTGCTTTTAGAATTGCAGCCGTCTTTACATTAATTATGCCAGTCCATAGCACAGGAGGTCTTTTTTTTTTTTGAAGTGTTTCTAATTTTTCTTTACTATTACACTTTTCAGAATAACTGCCTTTCACTTCCTTGTTTATTCTTATTCCAGGGATTTTTGATTGCTTTTCTGCATGTATCTATTTTGAATGCAATTATATTCCTGATTTTGTTTAGAGTAGGCTTGTTATTATTGACATCAGAAAGCCTCTGATTTTGTGTATGTGTGTGTTCATGTGTATGTGCTTGTATATATGTGTTGTGTAAGGGTGGCTGTGCATGTGGAAGCTAGCAGACAAATTTTAGGTGTTCCTTGCTTTCCTTGGTACACACACACACACACACACACACACACACACACACACACTTTCTTTTGAGACACTGCCTCTTAAATAGACCAGCTAGCCTTTAAACTTTGCTACATTCTTCTGGCTCTGTGTCATTTTCCATAGCTATGAAAGGATTATAGACTCTTGAATTACTACATCATGCTTTTATGTGCTTTATGAGTTCTGGGATTCTGACCTCAGGTCACCTGGCTTGCACATCAAGTGCTTTCACTGACTGAGCCATTTCCCCAGCCATGCTTTTGATTTTGTATTCTAGGATGTTGCTGAACTTTTTTTTAAATCATTTTTAACTTTTCTGGTGTAGTCTTTAGGGTCTCTTATCTGATATTGTGTGTAATTCAGTGTATATTGATGTTTCCTTATTGTATTCATTTTATTTTCTTCCCTTTTATTATTGGTCTACTCAAGATGTCTTGCACTATGTTGAAATAACAATGGAGAAAATGGACACCCTTGTCTTTATCTTGACTTTAATGAATATTCTTTGACTTTTTTCCTATTTACTATAATGTTTGCTAATTGTTTGTTCTATATTGTTTTTATTTTATGAGGGATGTTCTTTCTATTTCTATTTTCTTCATGACTTTAATCATGGGTGTTGGATTCAGTAAAACCTTTGTCTGAATGGGAAAAAGTAAAAACCTCTGCTTCTATTGGTATGATCTTATGATTTCTACATTTATATAAATTTATGTCCTCCCTGGTTCCATATTGCAGGAAAGCGGGCCGGCCATGACGCTGCTCCCTGGTTCAGAATATCATACCTGGGCTATCCCCCTACAGGCTACCTGCCTTTCCCTGGATATCCTCCTGCAGGTCAGGAGTCACCTTTCCCCGCTCCGGGTCAGTGTCCATATCCTAGTGGCTTTCCACCAATGAGAGGAGGTGCTTACCCTCCAGCACCGAGTGGCAGCTACCCAGGAGCTGGAGGCTACCCTACACCTGGAGGTTATCCCGCTGCTGGGGGCTATCCTGTTACCCCACATCCAGGGGGCGCTCCAGCCTATCCTGGAGGACAAGGCTTTGGGGCTCCACCTGGTGGAGCAGGCTTTTCTGGCTATCCACAGCCACCTGCACAGTCTTATGGTGGTGGACCAGCCCAGGTTCCAGTAATAGGTGGCTTTCCCAGAGGACAGATGCCCTCGCAGTACCCTGGAGGACAAGCTCCTTACTCTAGCCAGCCTGTTGCAATGACTCAGGGCACCCAAGGAACAATCCGACCAGCCTCCAACTTTGATGCTATGAGAGACGCAGAAATTCTCCGCAAGGCAATGAAGGGGTTTGGGACAGATGAGCAAGCAATTGTGGATGTTGTGTCCAGTCGTTCCAATGACCAGAGGCAACAAATTAAAGTAGCCTTTAAGACCATGTATGGCAAGGATTTAATTAAAGATCTCAAGTCAGAGTTGAGTGGAAATATGGAAGAGTTAATCCTTGCCCTGTTCATGCGGTCTACATACATGCCTGGGGTTTACAGAAAGCGATGCAGGGAGCAGGAACTCAAGAACGTGTATTAATAGAGATTTTGTGCACAAGAACAAATCAAGAAATCCGAGACATTGTTAGATGTTATCAATCAGAATTTGGACGAGACCTTGAGAAGGACATTAAGTCAGATACTTCAGGACATTTTGAACGTCTCCTCGTGTCCATGTGCCAGGGAAATCGTGATAAGAACCAGAGCGTAAACCACCAGATGGCTCAGGAAGATGCCCAGTGCCTCTATCAGGCTGGCGAGGGGGAGTTAGGGACAGATGAATCCCGCTTCAATATGATCCTGGCCACAAGAAGCTTCCCTCAGCTGAAAGCCACCATGGAGGCTTATTCCAGGATGGCTAATCGAGATTTGTTAAGCAGTGTGAGCCGAGAGTTTTCCGGATATATTGAAAGTGGTTTGAAGACTATCTTGCAGTGTGCCCTCAATCGTCCTGCCTTCTTCGCTGAGCGACTCTACTATTCCATGAAAGGCACTGGCACAGAGGACTCCACCCTGGTCAGGATTGTGGTCACTCGAAGTGAGATTGACTTGTTCAGATAAAGCAGATGTTCACCCAGATGTATCAGAAGACCCTAAGCACAATGATTGCCAGCGACACAAGCGGTGATTACAGAAAGCTGCTTCTGGCCATCGTCAGCCAGTGAGAGGGGGTTTGGGTGTTTGTCTTTAATGAATGACACTATTCAGGGCTTATCCTTGCAAGCAACGAGACCTGCATGGAGCAATGTCGACACCACCTAACCGGAGTAGCTTTTTACTAAGGACTGTGTGAGGGTACCGTGCTTGGTTTGCGCACGTTGTTACTGCCTTAATTCTAATGTTTTTTTTTTTCCTTTCTATATCCAACCAGTGTAAAGGCCATATCAGTGATGTAGTAATTTTGCACCATTTGTAAACCTTCTTCATCTGACTGCTTTTATTTTAATCAAGATTTCAAATTGAATAAAAATCACAGTAATCTCTAAAAATAAAATAAAATAAAATTTATGTGATATATGGCATTTTTTTTGTGTATTTTGCCTATAAATTCCTGGGATAAAGCCAACCTGATTGTGAATGATGGTTTTTATGTGTTGCTGAGTTATGTTTTCAAGTATCTTACAATTTTATAGGTGTGTTCTTTATGAAGATTTGCCTGCAACTGTGTGTGTGTTTTTTAATAGCATTACTGTGTGTGTATGTGTGTTCATTTATACAATGTGTGTCTGTGTGGACATTCATAACAAGGTATACATGTGGCCAGAATTTTCTCCTCCCTTTGTGTTGGTTCTAGATAGTGAACTCAGGCCATCAGGCTTGCATAGCAAGTGCCTTTAACTGCTTTAAGTGCCTTTAACTCCAAAACTGGAGCCAATGAGATATTCAGCAGTTAAATACTTCTGTTTGTTTTGTTTTGGTTTGGTTTTTCAAGACAGGGTTTCTCTGTGTAGCCTTGGCTGTCCTGGAACTCACCTTTTAGACCAGGTTGGCTTCAAACTCAGAAAATCACCTGCCTCTGCCTCCTGAGTGTTGGGATTAAAGGTATGTGACACCACCTCCTGACTGCTACTTTCTTTTTTTTTTTTTTTGGTTTTTCGAGACAGGGTTTCTCTGTGCAGCTTTGCGCCTTTTCCTGGAACTCACTTGGTAGCCCAGGCTGGCCTCGAACTCACAGAGATCCACCTGGCTCTGCCTCCCGAGTGCTGGGATTAAAGGCATGCGCCACCACCGCCCGGCGACTGCTACTTTCTATGAGAGGATGGAGAACATCTGACTTTTAGAGTTTCTGTTGAAATTTCTAGTATTAATGACTTTGTCTTTATATGTGACTTTGTTTTGTCATGGGACTTTTTCTTTTTCTTTCTTTTCTTTTTTTTTTTTTTGTTTTTGTTTTTTGGTTTTTCGAGACAGGGTTTCTCTGTGTATCTTTGCTACTTTCCTGGAACTCACTTGGTAGCCCAGGCTGGCCTTGAATGCACAGAGATCCGCCTGGCTCTGCCTCCCAAGTGCTGGGATTAAAGGTGTGTGCCACCACCACCCGGCTGGACTTTTTCTATTACTGGTATTTTTTAATTCTCTGTGCTAATGTTTTAAATATTATATGGTATATGTAGGTGCTCCCCAATCTTTTCAGTTTGTATCTTAAATATTTCCTGAGTCAGAAGAGTAATCTCTCCCTATATTTAGGTAATTTTCTGCTCTACGGCTTTATTGAGTATGTTACTTTCACCATTGTTTGATATTTTCCTGTCCTCATAAGTCCTTCATAAATGTAATCTCTTTTGGGTGGGGGGTTGATCTTACATGCTCTGTTCCTGCTTTTTGTTTGTTTTCTCTTTATCAGTGTCTGAGTATTCTCATTCATGTTTGTCTTCCAAAAGTTGATACTGTCTTCTACTTGATCCATAATATTTTTGTAGGTTTTAAAATTTTCTTTAATTAGGTTTGTTTCTCTTTTTTGAAAGATTTTTTTATTTATTTTATGTATATGAGTGCTCTGTCTGCATATAGAGCTGCATGCCAGAAGAGGGCATCAGATCCCATTATAGATGGTTGTGAGCCACCATGTGGTTGCTGGAAATTGAGTTCAGGACCTCTGGAAGAGCAGCCAGTGCTCTTAACCACTGAGCCATCTCTCCAGTCTCTAGGTTTGTTTATTTATTTATTTGTGCTTATATATGGGTGTGAGTGTGCCATTATGGATGTGTGACAGTCAGAGGAATCTGTTCTTTCCTTCTATCCTGTGGGTCCTAGAGTTCAGACTCAGGTCATCAGTCTTGGTGATAAGTGCCCTTACTCACTGAGCCTCATGCTAGCCCCTGTGGCTTTTTACAGAGTTTTTGACTTAATGAACTCTTCATTTGTAAGATTTCAATTTGATGTTCTTAGTTTTTCTATAGCTATTGCACCCCGCTTTCATATCTTGAAATGAATCCTCAGTTTTGTTGGGGTACATTTACTTGTATTCTTTTATTTTATTCAGGATTTTATTAGTATTGTTTTTTGGTTAGGTATTCTTATGATTGTCTTTTGGAGTACTTTGATTTCATTTGATTCACTCTCATTGGAATCCAGTTCCTCGAATTTGGCATTTTCCAAGATGGCATTCTACCATGATTCCTCATGTTTGTGCTTTGGGATTTCCATATCTCTGGTTATCTTGTTGGATTCCTGCTGTGGGATGTTCTGTATGGCAAATATATTAATAAATAAAACACTACTTGGCCAGTGGCCAGGCAGGAAGTATAGGCGGGACAAGGAGAGAGGAGAATTCTGGGAAGTGGAAGGCTGAGTGAGGGAGACACTGCCAGCCGCCGCCATGACAAGCAGCATGTGAAGATGCCGGTAAGCCGCGAGCCACGTGGCAAGGTATAGATTTATAGAAATGGATTAATTTAAGATATAAGAGCAGTTAGCAAGAAGCCTGCCACGGCCATACAGTTTGCAAGCAGTATAAGTCTCTGTGTTTACTTGGTTGGGTCTGAGCGGCTGTGGGACTGGTGGGTGACAAAGATTTGTCCTGACTGTGGGCAAGGCAGGAAAACTCTAGCTACAGATTCCCTCCTCCCCTCCCTAAAATAACTGCTGTCTTATTTCAATTGTAATATTTGCAGTTTGCAAAGGGAACTAGTTTATAGTAAGGGCTGGGATTTGTTCATCAGTATACTGGGTTGTAGGTTAGCAGCTAAATAGTCTATGCGCAGAGGCCTTGAGTTGTGATCCTCAGTACTACTCCAACTGTAGAAACAACCGTAATGGCTAGAAAGGACCACTATGCAAGGCATGTTAAAAAAAAAGTGTTACAGCCAGATGTAGTGGCACATGTCTTTAATCCAGCACTCGGGATGCAGAAGTAAGCAGGTCTCTGTGAGGTCAGTGTCAGCCTTGGTCTACATAGTGAGTTCCAGGCCATCCAAGGCTATATAATGATTCTATTTCAAACAACCATACACAAAAAGTGCTGCCTTTAAATTCTGTATATAGTGGAACAAGGATTATAGTTTATACTAAATATTAGTTCCTAAGTTTAAATGTAGAAGGGAAGTAGATCAACTGACAGAGTAGAGGCTGACAAAGTAGAAAAAAAAAGAGGAACTGGAGAGATTCGATTCCATATGAGGTAGGAATGAGAGGGAGAGTATATGGTTTGTGTGTAGGAAGAATAGGAGAAAGTATGTCACTGAATGGTTGCAGAAACATACCAAAACATCTTAAGCCTGTTGAAAATAGAAAAATTAAAGGAAGACTGTTAGGAGATTTATGCAAGAGTAAAGATTAAAAAATGAATTATAAGCCAGACATGATGGTGCACCTCTTTAATCTCAGCACTAGGAAGAAGAGGCAGGCAGATCTCTGAATTTAAGGCCAGCCCTGCCCACATAGTTCCAAGCTAGCCAAAGCTACATAGTGAGACTGTCTCAGAAAATCTAAACAAACACTGAAGTGCTGTGGGATGGAAATCCAGGGAGAAGGAGGGCAGAGTCAGGACAGCTGCCATCCAGCTGCCCAAGGAACAAGATGCCAACAGACCGGTAATGCTACAGCCATGTGGCAAAATATAGATTAATAGAAACGGGCTAATTTAAGATGTAATAGCTAGCTAGCAATAAGTCTGAGCCACAGACCAAATAGTTTGTAATTAATAATAAGCCTCTGTGTATTTATTTGGGACTGAGCAGCTGTGGAACACAGGAGAACTTTCAGCTGCATTTAAAAAAGTGCTGAGGGATGGTCTTTCTGTATGCTGTGAATATGTGTTACTAACATTTGTTAATAAAGAAGCTGCTCTGGTCAATGACAAGGCAGGTTATAGCCAGGTAGGAAATCCAAGCAGAGAGACAGGGAAAAGGAGGGTGGAATCAGGACAGATGCTATCCAGCTGCCCAAGGAACAAGATGCCAGCAGACTGGTAACACCATGGCCATGTAGCAAAATATAGATGAATAGAAATGGGTTAATTTAAGATATCAGAGCTAGCTAGCAATGAGCCTGAGCCTGAGCAATCAGCCAAGCAATTATAAGTAAGATTAAGTCTCTGAATGATTATTTGGGAAGTGGCTGACAGGGATTTGGAAACTGGCAGGTGGGACAGAGAGAAACTTATGCCTACACTGAAGTGTAATAAAAGTAAAATTAGTTAAAATATATATTTTATATATAAATCTTTCTTCCTAGTGCCATTTCATGTAGAAATCCATGATGCTGAAAAAAGTATGATTCAGTGCTCCAACTCAAACCTTTAGAATCAATGAGTGGGTATGCAGTGCCCAATGGAGATGAAACAATTTGCTCCTTAGATTGGTCTTCTAGCCCAGCTGTTCAGAGTTCAGCTTTGCATTTCTCAGTTCCCATAGTGTCCAGGTGTTTTATGACCCTTCAGGAGAACACCTCAGGCAATCAGCTTCAGGCACATTTGCCATACTTACACTTTTTCCTGAGCACACACTGATCCCAAATATGTTCATGAAACCCTTGGTTTCATCTCCAGGCCCATCTGTCACTCCTCATATTCCTGTTCCTAAGGTGCCATTGTCAGGAAGGTGGGAAAAGCAATTACCCAGTAATTCTAACTAACCACAAACAGAACTGCAGTGGTAAGTGCTATCTACCTACTTCAGTCTCAAAGGTCACACAGCAGCCTCCATCTTCCCAGCCTCTCTCTGCCACATGGCTGGTAGATCTACTAAGTGTTCCTGCAGCCCATCATTTTATTTTGAAAGGCAATTCTGAGATCGTTTCTATTCAGAACAGCCCAAATTGCCTTGTGTGTTCACTTGTTTCTTTGCAGACATCTAAATTATTGAGTTTATGTTCAGCTTGCCTTTCTTTGGAATAGAGGCTTATTCTGATTATTTTTTTTCCACTAAACTGCAATGGTGGGGCTTCTAATTCTCTGTCTTACATGGAAGTCTCTAGCATCTCTCCATAATACATTCTCAATGGGCCTTGATTGTGAGCTCACTCCTACATCTTCCTGCATGGCTGACGATTGCACTATCCACACTGGTGTGATGAAATTTGCATCACATATCTCATGGCATTATTAGACCATAATACATAATTAGGAATTGAAAGTGTGGAGCTTGAAATTCTGATGCTTCACTACATTGTCCTCAATATTCTACCCACAATGGTTGAAGTTTACACTTATGTTGGTCAGACTTTAAGGATTTTGTTTTGTTTTCATTTTATCACGAAAAGTAGCAGGTTTCCTTATGGTGTTTTAAAGTTATTGTGGCAGTTTCAGAGACTCTTAAGACCTTTGCCACATTTAGGGTTTTTTTTTGTGTGTGTGTGCAAGGTGGGAGGTAAGGGTCTAGACTCATATTTCTGTTTGTGAATATTATAAACAAAATTTCCTAGAAAGAAGCTGAACCTTCCATTGGACCTTTTGCAAGGCTGACCAACTGTGCAGAACTTCAGTAATTATAGAGAGTTTGGAATGTTCCAAGTCCAGCACTAAATCATCCTGAGTCATCTTTAGCCGCCATAATAATAATTTATGCTCCTACTCTAGCTGACATCTTTGTGATCATTAGATAAATCCCATGGGATGTGCAAATAGCACTGATTTCTAACCAACCAAGAAAGCTAAAAAATGTTGTTAGTTGATGTTTGAGGCCTATGGCACAGTTTCTTCCCTTTGCTTTAGCATTCCTACCTAATGTTCCTACCAATGTATTTCAAAAGTGTCTTAATTTATGACTTTCTTTCTTCTGTTTCTATAAAAACTTTATGAAACTCCTTTCACATTGGAACGTTGAATTTGGTTATGACCTAAATCTGTGCTAACAGGCCATGGTCACTCATATTGGGCTCCAGAATAAACTAACTCTTATCCCCTTTGAACTTGGAGTTGCATTTTTGCATGGACAATACCCAGCTTTCTCAGATGCCTTTTATTTGATGAGTAGTTTTTGAATCTTTGTCTAAACTCAGATGGCCGTGGTTTCATAGGACTCTGTCTGGGTCTTCTCTTCCATTGATCCTTATATCTGTGTTATGTCAGCACCATGCTGCTTTTACTACTGTGGCTTTCTAATATAACTTCAAAGCAGCTATGGTGATACTCCCTATATTAGCCTTTGTCTTCAGGGTGGCTTTTGTGCTTCCAAATGAATTTTAGGGTTTTGTTTTTTTCAATTTTGTAAAGAATCACATTGGAGTTGTGATGTGAATGGCACAGAATGTACTCCTTATGGCAAGACTTGCTCAATTATTTGAATATACACCTTTACCTGGTGAATTACATGTTATTGTCAGATGAGTTCACTGCCAAATCTGGCTGCAGAGTGTTTTTGGTTCTGATCAGGTAAGCTTCCTCTTGGAAAATCCTATAGATATTCAAGCATGCAGAGGGACAATATGAGTGAAGCAAGGAGCATAGTGTCATAAACTTTGCTAAACTGCTTCACATTTGAGCTAGTGGCATTTGGACCAATATTAATGACTGAGCAGATGATCTTCTGATATATTTTAGGAAAATGCAATTGTTGGACCAGTGATATTTACCTTTGTTAAATGATGATGATCAAGCAACATCAACACATGCTGATGTCTTCTTATTACTTTACTAAATAGTTCCATTCTAGCGTCATTATGGCTATGTCAGGATCTAATTATTAATGGAGAATGATGACCATAAAATTAAATCAATATTTGGAGAGCACAACATCATGTCAAAGAAGTGTCCTTTGCTCTGTGGCCCTTCCATTTGTACATGTATGTATATTGGCTCTTTTAGGAGTCACTGACCTTTGAAGATGTATTCATCAGCTATGGCATGACAGCTTTGTTGGATTCTCCCCCAAAAAGAGCTCTATGAAGATGTAATTTTGGGGAACTGAGTCTCTGTAGGTAAAAATTGGCACAATTCTTAGTCAGTCAGAGAAAAAAAATTTTCTTGCTCATCAGTGTTACATGGTTTAGAGTAAGAAAAAAAAATATTTGGATGACCACACTGTACATAATGATATTGTGTCAGTGACACAGCAAAAAGGTGTTCATATTTTAAGTGTTTAATAATTCATAATGAGTTTTGTCAGTCTACATTTTAGGAAAAACACAGGATGATCAAAATATTAAAGGTGACTATAAGAATCTCTGGAGAAGGCTGGAGAGATGGCTCAGCGGTTAAAAGTGCTGGCTGCTCTTCCAGAGGTCTTGAGTTCAATTCCCACATGGTGGCTCACAGCTATCTATAATGGGATCTGATGCCCCCTTCTGGCATACAGGTGTACATGCATGCATACACAGCACTCATACATAAAATAAATAAACCTAAAAAAAAAAATCTTTGGAGAAGTCCATGGTTTTAAATTTTATTTAAATGAGGAAATCTTGTTCATGGTAAACTGTAGATCAATACATTTTCAAAACAAGAAAATATACATATTGCTTAATATATAATTGGAAAATTCAAATGAGCAAATGTTGAAGACATGGAGTAACATGAAACCACAAAAAACTTAGGTCTAAGGGTTCTAATTTCTTAACTTCATGCCGAAAAAAATAAAATAAAAAATACCTTTAAGTGACTGGAAAAATGGTTCAGTGGTTAGCACTTGATGCTCTTGCCAAGGACCTAGGTTCAATTTCCAATACCCATATTATGGCTTACAACTGTCTGTAACTCAGTTCCTGGAAATCTAAGGCCCTCTTCTTGCCTTCATGAGTAACATACATACATGTAGACAAAACACTTATATATATAAAATAAAAGTAAATCTTTAAAAAACTCTTTATAGCAAATGAGCCTTGGGGTGTGGCTATAAGGACCAGTTCAATAAAAATGAATTTTGGTGTTAGGACTCATCTTCAAGATGTTTTGTTATTAATGTGCAAAAATTTCTAAATATACCAAGGTATTATTTCCTAGCATTTCTCATTTGCAGCATTACATGTGAAATGCCAGACAAATAGTATTAAATGTGTTTGAAAAATATCATAATTGATAATAGCTGGTGTGGAGCTCTGAGTGGAATTCCATCCATTCCGGTTTACATATCCCTATTTGATATAAAATTAACAGTTCTCATGAATCATTAATACATAAAATTGCACTAATGTACTTCTCACTTTTTACAGACCTCAAATAATAGAGTTTTTGTGAACACATTTAAGGTAGTCAATGTGGAGAGACCTAACAGGGACCAAAGCACACTGTGAACATGAAAAAATTTCCCTCTATGATACCTTGTATCTTAGTTTAGGTTTCTATTGCTGTGATAAAACACCATAACTAAAAGCAACTTGGGAAGGAAAGTGTTTATCTCATGGTTCATCATTGAAAGCTGACAGGGCAGGAACCGGGAGATAGGAACTGATATAGAGGCCATGAAGGAGTGCTAGTCCTCATGGTTTTTTCAGCCTAATTTTTTGTGTTATTCATTTGTTTTTGATACAGGATTTCTCTGTTGTCTTGGCTATCCTGCTGGAACTCAGTTAGCAGACCAGATTGGCCTCAAACTCATAGAGATCCTCCTGCCTCTGCCTACTGAGTGCTGGGATTAGAGGTGTGCACCACCACCACCCAGCACTCAACCTACTTTCTTATAGCACCTAGGTCCACCAGGCCATGGGTGGCACCACCCACACTGGACTAGATCCTCCCACATCAATCACTAATTAAGAAAACACCCTGAAGGCTTGTCTACAGCTTAATCTTATGGAGGCATTTTTTCAGTTGAGGCTCCCTTCTCTCAAATGATTCCAGCTTGTGTCAAGTTGACATAAAACTAGCCAGCACACTATGTATTCCTCATTTGTTTGTAGATAGCCTCATTGATCAGTTATCCATTTACTGCTCAGAGTTGACATCAAACACCAATGTGAGAATGAGTCATATTTAGAAAGTCCCTGTAAATATAAGGAGTGTGGAAACCCTTCAGTTCTTCCTAATGCTTTTAGAGCCATAACAAGGTCTCATTGGAGAGAAAGCTTATGAAAGTAAGTTATGCAATGAAGTTAATTGGTACCTCATATTTGATAAGTGTCATGGCATGGTTCACACTTAGAAACAATGTGGGAAAGCTTCCAGAAAATGCAGGTATGTTGAAATTCATGAAGAAAATACTCTGGAGAAACCATTTGTTTGTAACCACAATATGACAGCCTTTGCTCATTATGGTTCCCTTAAAAAGTCATGAAAGAGAGAGCCAGTCACCTTCCCTGTGGGCATACCTATCAACCACCCTACTTACTGCATCTA
This sequence comes from Peromyscus eremicus, assembly GCF_949786415.1. Classification (NCBI taxonomy): domain Eukaryota; kingdom Metazoa; phylum Chordata; class Mammalia; order Rodentia; family Cricetidae; genus Peromyscus; species Peromyscus eremicus. Next base: position 3,387,106 of record NW_026734286.1, on the reverse strand, counting down.
CCTGAGACCATGTGGAGTCCCAATTGCTGTCCAGTGGCCTGGACAGATAGCCATCCCAATTTCTGCTGGGCCCCAACCCTGACCCCTAGAGATGCTAGGGTCCGGTTTTCCTCTTATTTCTCTGCCTATCAGCCACCCTACCTATTGTGCCCACCTGGGAACCCCACCTGGAAGCCCAGAGTAGTTTTTGTTTGTTTGATTTTTGTTTTGTTTTTGTTTTTCGAGACAGGGTTTCTCTGTGTAGCTTTGTGCCTTTCCTGGATCTCTAGATCTGTAGACCAGGCTGATCTTGAACTCACAGAGATCTGCCTGGCTCTGCCTCCTGAGTGCTGAGATTAAAGGCCCAGAGTAGTTTTAAGACTGAGAAGCATCATTCAGCTGTCTACAACCTGACATGTTTGAGTGACAGCAAAGACCCAAACATCCACCCAACAATGGTGAGGCCAGGTATCCATACCTGGAAATACCATTAATAACTTCACACCAGATGTCTAGATCTCACCACAAAAACAAGACAATATGAACAACCAAGGCAAGACATCTCAAAAAACTAGTACTCCCCGCCCCATTGTACTATTCCCTGAGAAAAGCAACTTAGCTGATGCACAAGACAAGGACTTCAAAATAGCTATTATAAATATGTTCAAGGAGCTCAAGGAGGATAGAAATCAATGCCTGAAAACCAAAACAGTTGAATGAAATAATTAAAACAAAGACATGAAAATAGGATTTATTAAAGAGATATAACCTTTGACAAAAGCAAAATAAATAAAACTTGGAATGAAAAAACCCAGAAGTCAAACACAAAGCTAAGAGGAAAGTCTCATCAACAAATTGAATCAAGAAAAAGAGAAACCATCAGGTCTCAAAGACAAGGTAGAAGGAATGGATCTCTCAGTCAAATATTAGATCTTTAGAAGAAAGGAACATTCAGAGAATCTGGGACGCCATGGAAAGACCAAACCTGTGAATAAGAGGAATAGAAGGAAAGAAATCCATGACAAAGGCACAGAAAGTATTTTCTATAAAATTATAGAAGAAAACTTTCCTAATCTAAAGAAAAAGATGCCTTTCAAGGTGCAAGAAGCATATAGACTACCAAATAGAGAGGACCAGAGTAGAAACTCCCCACAACACAAGAATCAAAATGCTAAATGGCCGGGCGGTGGTGGCGCACGCCTTTAATCCCAGCACTCGGGAGGCAGAGCCAGGCGGATCTCTGTGAGTTCGAGGCCAGCCTGGGCTACCAAGTGAGTTCCAGGAAAAGGCGCAAAGCTACACAGAGAAACCCTGTCTCGAAAAACCAAAAAAACAAAAACAAAAACAAAAACAAAAACAAAAAAAAAAAAACGCTAAATGTACAAAACAAAGAAAAGCTACTAAAAACTGAGAAGAAAACCAAGTCAGTTTGAAGGCAAGCCCATCAGAATAACACCTGAGGTTTTTTTTTTTTTATTTAAAAGTTTTTTTTTCCATTTTATATACCAACCACAATTCCCTCTCCCTTCGCTCTTCCTGTTCCCCCTTACTTCCCCCCATGCCACCCCCATCTACTCCTCAGAGAGGGTAAGGCCTCCCATGGAGAGTAAACAAAGTCTGGCATATCAAGTTGAGGCAGGACCAAGCCCTTCTCCCCGCATCAAGGCTGAGCAAGGTATCCCTCCTTAGAGAATGGGCTCCAAAAAGCCAGTCCATGCACCAGGGATAAATCCTGGTCCCACTGCCAGGGGCCCCACCAACTGCCCAAGCCACACAACTGTCACCCATATTCAGAGGTCCTAGTTAGGTCCCATGCAGGTTCCCCAGCTGTCAGCCCAGAGTCCATGAGTTTTCACTAGCGTGGGTCAGCTGTCTTTGTGGGTTTCCCCATCATGATCTTGACCCGCCTTGTTCCTATAATCTCTTCTCCCTTTCTTCAACTGGCCTCCAGGAGCTCGGCCCAGTGCTTGGCTGTGGATCTCTGTATCAGCTTCTATCAGTTACTGGAATAAAGTCCTATGATGCCAATTAGGGAAGTCATTAATCTGATTACAGGGGAAGGCCAGTTCAGGCACTCTGTCTACTATTGCTTGGAGTCTTAGCTGGGGTCGTCCTTGTGGGTTACTGGGAATTTCCCTAGCACCAGTTTTCTCCCTAACCCCATAATGACTCCCTATATCAAGATATCTCCTTCCTTGCTCTTTCTCTCTGTCCCTCCCCAACTCGACCATCCTATTCCCTCATGTTCTCATGCCCCTCCCACAAGTTCCCAGTTTATCCAGGAGATCTTATCTATTTCCCCTTCCTAGGGCAATCTGTGCATGTCCCTCTTAGGGGCCTCCTTGTCACCTAGCTTCTCTGGGGTTGTGGTTTATAGCCTGGTTATCCTTTGTTTTACATCTAATAAACACTTATGAGTGAGTGCATACCGTATTTGTCTTTCTGGGGCTGGGTTACCTCACCAGGATGTTTTTTTCTGGTTCCATCCATTTGCCTGCAAATTTCACGATGTCATTGTTTTTTTACAGCTGAGTAATACTTCATTGTGTAAATGTACCTATTTTCTTTATCCATTCTTCCATTGAGGGGCATCTAGGTTGTTTCCAGGTTCTGGCTATTACGAATAATGCTTCTATGAACATAGTTGAGCAAGTGTCTTTGTAGTATGATTGTGCATCCTTAGGGTATATGCTGGGTCCTGAGGTAGATTGATTCCCAATTTTCTGAGAAGTCACCATACTGACTTCCAAAGTGGCTGTACAAGTTTGCACTCACACCAGCAGTGGAGGAGTGTTCCCCTTACTCCACATCCTCTCCAGCATAAGCTGTCCTCAGTGTTTTTGATCTTAGCCATTCTAACAGGTGTAAGATGGTATCTCAGAGTTGTTTTGATTTGTATTTCACTGATGGCTAAGGATGTTGAGCAATTCCTTAAATGTCTTTTGACCATTTGAGAGTCTTCCGTTGAGAATTCTTTGTTTAGATCTGTAGCCCATTTTTTTTAATTGAATCATTTGGTATTTCGATATCTAGTTTCTTGAGTTCTTTATGTATTTTGGAAATCAGCTCTCTGTCAGATGTGGAGTTGAACATCTGAGTTTTTAGTGGTGATTTTGGAAACAGAAGGGCCTGAATTGATATTTACAAGTTCTGAAAGACTGCAGATGTCAATCCAAATTACTATACCCAGCAAAACTATCAGTCATAATTAAAGGAGAAAGAAACAAGCAAAAACTTATTTAAAGGGAGCCTGAAAGAATGGCTCAGCAGTTAAGAGCACTGGCTGCTTTTCCAGAGGATATGGGTTTAATTTCCAGTAGTCACAGTTTACAGCCATCTATTACTCCAGTTCCAAGGGATCTGATGTACTCTTCTGGCCTCCAAGGGCAGCAGTCACACATGTGGTACACAGACATACATTCAGAAAAAAGACTTATAAAATTAAAAAAAATCAACAGATTTGGGGGATTTATGTCCACTAAGCCAGTTCTATAAAAGATGCTAGAAGAGAATTATATTTGAATTATATTTATTTCTTTCCCTCCCTTTTTTTTGGTTTTTTGAGACAGGGTTTCTCTGTGAAACAGTCCTGACTATCCTGGAACTCACTCTGTAGACCAGACTGGTCTCGAACTCACAGAGATCTGCCTGCCTCTGCCTCCTGGGTGCTGGGATTAAAGGCATGAGCCACTATCGCCTGGCTTGAATTATATTTCTTATACTTGAAGAGAAGATTAAACAAACTGAAGGGAACAAAAGGAAGAATCCTAGAACAGTTCACCAAAAGAGGTCTAAGAAAACAACACTACAACAATAAAATAATAAAATAACAGGAATTAATAAACACTGCTAAGTCATGATTTATAATAAATAATAATACATCTTTTTGCTGACTCGAAGAAATATACTTCAGTATCATGAATAGTCATTGCCTTAGAAGTATGGTGAGAGGTAATCTAAGTAAATGGAACTAAGAACAAAGCAGGCCTAGCTACTCTAATACCTGGCAAAATGACTTCAAATTAAAGTTTGTCAGAAGAGATGGGGAATGACACTTCATAAGCATTAAAGGAAAAATCCACCAAGAGAATATAATTCTAAACATTTACACACCAAACATAGGGGCACCGAGTTTCATAAAAGAAACAGCAGGTCTTAGATCGACCCTAACACAACAATAGTGGGTGATTTCAATACTCCTCTCTCACCAATAAACTAGTCACCCGACAAAAACTACACACAGAAATTCTGGAGTTAAATGATGTCACAAATCAAACAGATCTAACATCTTCCAGAACATTCCACTGAAACACTAAAGTGGCCGGGCGGTGGTGGCGCACGCCTTTAATCCCAGCACTCGGGAGGCAGAGGCAGGCGGATCTCTGTGAGTTCGAGGCCAGCCTGGTCTACCAAGTAAGTTCCAGGAAAGGCGCAAAGCTACACAGAGAAACCCTGTCTCGAAAAACCAAAAAAAAAAAAAAAAAAAAACACTAAAGTGACCTTAAATTGATAGACAATTATTTTACTACAAGACCCAGAAAAGGAAGGAGTGCTCATACTTGATTCAGCTGGTATTTGTACTTAATGAAATAGAAAGTAAAGAGTGAAGATGATCCTGTTGTTGGCAATGATGAGACCTGAGATAAAAGACTCATGATATTGGTTCAGAGACTGGTAAAGAACTCCATAGAGGGGCCAGAGAGATGGCTTAGTAGGTAAAGCAATGTGTTGCCAAGCCTGGTGACCTGAGTTCAATCCCAGGGACCCACAATGATCTGATATAAGAATAGACTTGCAAGATTTCCTCTGGCCTCCACCATGCTCAACTTAAAATCTTTTGTAAAATCATGAAATGGATTTTCTAGGCCATGCCACTTCGTAAAGTCTCCAGTTTGGCTGAATGATAATGATTTCCAAAATTGCAGTAATTTGGTTTCCAGAACCAAAGTAGCTTGTTTCTCTAGATTCTTGCATTCCCTGCTCTTATCAACCCCCTGGAAAAGCCAGCCACAGATGATGTTTATCTGTCACCTGACATTCTTTTAACTGTCTCACCAGTTACCCATGGCAATGGTTAACTGTGGTCCAGCATAGGAAATGCTTCAACCTAACTCCTCCTTCATGCCCTATCACTACAGCCTGTAAGCAGAAGGCAGGCTCTGATTCTTCCACCAGAGACTCCTCTGTTTTTCTCCTGAATAAAGGCCTATGCTACCATTGAGCTGCTTGTTCCCTTGCCTGCCGTTTCTTCTTGTCAACCTTAGAATTACCACTACACAAACTCCGTTTGAGAAAACAGGCTCCCCTCACCCCTGCCATAAATATCAATTTCAAATAGCTTCTTGGTTAGGGGTGGGACTTTGTACCTACATCCCCTTCTCAGTGCTGAGATTTTCGTCTGGTTGGAACCTGTGCAGATCTTGTGAGTGCTTTCCCAGTCTCTGTGAATTCATATGTGTAGCAGTACTGTTGTCTTTGGAAGACACTCTTTTTTTGGAGTCACCCACCACCTTTGGCTCTTACAATCTTTCCACCTCCTCTTCCAGATAGATCCCTTAGCCCTGGGCAGAGGTTTGACGAAGACATCTCATTTAGGAATTAATGCTCCAAAGTATCTCTGTACACTGTCCAGCTGCAGATCGCTTTGTTATTTACCATCTACTGCAGGAAGAAACTCCTCTGATGAGAGTTAAGTGATACTCTGCTCTGTGGGTACAACAATATAGCATTAGGAATCATTTTATTGCTATGTTTCCTTAATAGAATAATAGTAGGTTCTGCTCTTGTCCCTAGACCTATTTGGCTGTAGGTTCTTGGCTACTTTAGCATTGTCAGGTATGAGTTCCATCTCATGAAATAGGCCTTAAATCCAATAATAGTAATTAAAAGGGGCTTGGTTACTCCCATAACATTTGTGCCATGATTGTATATCTTGCAGACATATCTCTGTTGTAGGTCACAGGTTTGTAGCTGGGTAATGTTGGTGCAGAAACATGCAAAGTACCTTCCAGCATCATGAATGCTAGTCAGTAGGAATGAAGCTTCATGAGAAGCTCAACTTCTCTGTTTGACACAATTTGTGCCTTCAGCAATAGGACCTTATTACCAGTTTACAGAGAGTAACAAATAACCTTGGAAATAGTCTGTGATGTTTAGGGGAATCTCTGTAATCCCTTTGGCCAATGACACAACAAAAATGTAACCCATTCCTGGCACTGGAGGTGTTAGTTGGTGGCATAAGATATCTAGTTGGGACATTGCCTCCTCCATTTAATTCCTTTCACATAAGCATATATTTTAGAATGCTTCACAATAGTTGGTTTTCATATGGCTTTTCAAAAGGTCTTTAGTATTAGTCTTTCCTTTTTATATTCCCTCCTTCATGCTGCCCTCCCATTCACCTCCCTATTTAATCCTCCCATTCTGGTGTTTACTTTATGTCTTTATAACATTGTACTCTATTTTTTCTTTCCTGGAAGATCCCCGCCTCCCTCCTGGTACCTTACTAGCTACCTAGCTTCTGTAGCTATTTGGATTGAAATGTATCTAAAGCTTAAAAGCTAACATCCACATATAAGAGAAAACATTCATTATTTGTCTTTGGAGCCTGGATTTCCTCACTCAGGGTGACTCGAGCTCCACACATTTACTTGTGAATTTTATGATTTCATTTTTCTTATCAGCTGAATAGTATGCAATTGTATAAATATATCACATTTTCTTTATCCATCCATAAGTTGATGGACATCTAGACTATTTACAATTTCTGTCTATTATTAATAGAACAGCAATGAACAGGGATGAGCAAGTATCTCTGCAGTAAGATATAGTCTTGTGGGTATATGTCCAAGAATGAGCTAGTTGGGTGTTAGGGTAGATTGATTCTCAGCCTCCTGAAGAAACTCCATGCTAATTTACATGGTGGCTGTACCAGTTTGCACTCCCACCAGCAATGAAGAAGTTGTTCCCATTTCCCCACATCCTCACCAGCATGTGCTGTCATTTGTTTTATTGACCCTGGCCATTCTACCTAGGGTAAGATGAAATTCCAAAGTAGTTTTAATTTACATTTCTTTGATGATTAAGGATCATTTCATAAATGTTTTTCTTTAAGTGTTTTTCAGCCACTTGTGTTTCATCTTATGAGACCTCTCTGCCTAGCTATGTGTCCCATTTTTTAATTGTATTGTTTTCTTGATGTTCAGGTTGGTTTCTTTCTTTATATATTCTATTCTATATACTTACCCTCTGTCAGCCTTATAATTGGTAACTACCTTTTTCCAATTTTGTAGGCTGCTACAATTTAAACAGACCTGTAACCTATAGTGAAATAGAAGCAGTGATTAGAAATCTCCCAACCAAGAAAGGGTCAGGGCCAGATGGATTCACTGCAGAATTTTACTAGACTTTCAAAAGAAAACTAATAGTATTACTCCCCAAATTATTCTACAAAATAGAAACTGAAGCCATTATCAGCCTGATATCAAAACCACACAAATACCCAATTAAAAATTACAGATCAATATCTCTTATGAACACAAATGAACATTTTTTTCAATAAGGTTTTGCAAGCCAAATTCAAGTACACATCAAACACCATGATTGAGTTGGCTTCATTTCAGAGATGGTTATCATATGTAAACCAACAAACAAAAACCACCACATAAACAGACTGAAAGACAAAGACCACATAATTATCTCATTAGATGCGGAAAAGGACTTTGATAGAATCCAACAATCTTTAATGATAAAAATCTTGTATAGCCTAGGGGTAAAAGGGACATACTACAACATAATAAAAGCAATTTACAGCAATCCCACAGCCAACATCATCCTAAACATTTCCACTAAAATCAGGAATAAGACATGTTCATTCTTCATATTTATTCAAAAACAGTACTTGAAGTTTTATCTAGAACAGTGTATCTCAATCTGTAGGACATAACCGCTTTGGGGATCGAATGACCCTTTCATATAAGATATCCTGCATGTCAGATATTTACATTACAATTCCTAACAGTAGTAAAATTACAGTTATGAAGTAGCAACGGAAATAACTTTATGGTGGGGGTCACCACAGCATGAGGAGATGTGTAAAGGGTCACAGCATTAGGAGGGTTGAGAACCACTGATCTAGAGCAATGAAACAACTGAAGGAGATCAAGAGAACACAACTAGGAAAGGGAGAAGTCAAAGTGTCGTTATTTGTACATGGCAGGATTTTATATTTTGTTTTGTTTTGCGTTTTTTGAGACAGGGTTTCTCTGTGTAGCTTAGCTGTCCTGGAACACACTCTGTAGTCCACGCTGGTCTTGAACTCTTAGAGATCCACCTGCCTCTGCCTCCTGAGTGCGGGGATTAAAGGTGTGAACCACCACTGTACAGCTCAACATGATTTTATATTAAAAAATACAACCCCATTGATTATACCAGGAAACTTCTACAGCTGATAAGTACTTTCAGCAAAGTAGTGGAATACCAAATTAAACACAAAACTCAGTAGCCTTCTTATGTACAAATTACAGAGATGCTGAGAAAGAAATCAGAGAAACAGTAGCTTCTACAATAGCTTCAAAAATATCTTGAGATTACTATAACTAAGCAAGTGAAATATTTCTATAATAAAAAGCTTATGACTTTGAAGGAAGAAATTATAGAAAAGACAACAAGAAGAAAAGATCTCCCATGCTCATGGATCAGTAGGATTAATATTGTGAAAATGGTTATCCTACCAAAATCAACATACAGATTCAATGTGATCCTCATCAAAATTCTAACATAATTTCTTACAGAAATGAAAAAAAAACGCTTAACTTTATATGAAAACAGGAAAAACTCAGGACAGATAAAACAATGCTGCATAGTAAAGAACTGTTGAAGGTATCACCATACCAGATTTCAAGTTGTACTACAGAGGTAGAGTAATAAAAACAGCGTGGTATTGGCATAAATATAGGCACGTTGATCAATGGAATAGAGCTGAAGACCGAGATACAAATTTCACACGCTATAGACACCTATTTTTGACAAAGAAGCCGGATATACTTTTACACCCTTACAGGCACCTAATTTTTGACCAAGAAGCTTGAGAAAAAAACCAGCATCTTCAACAAATGGTGCAGTCAAACTGGGTCTTCATTTTCTATTTCTCCTGCCCAGCCTGTATCATACTGTATTTCATGGTCATTAAAGACAAATTTACATGAGATGGCCCAACTAAATTGGTAATCCAATTGGAGGGACAGAGGTTGCTACTAAAGGTATTATTTGCAAAATGTACATGTATTTGTCAAATATTATGGTCTTAAGACAGAGTCTTAACATGGTGTTCAGATTGATTTTGAACTCATCAAATGTCCATGACAGCCTCTAAAGTTGGTGAGAGCACAAGTCCATGGAACCATACCACAGCTCCAAATGTACTCTTTAGGGAATACTTTCAAGCAGACCCCAAGGTATTATCCTCTGTACAAGGAAGCATAAAACCACCAGAATTAAAGGAGTCTATCACCCCCTTTTTATCCAAAGTTCTCCCTCCATATAGGGTATTCCTTGTGATGACATTTGACACAATAGTGCCCTTATATTGCTTTAGATCTTTATATGTATATAAAGTATGCATATGTGTCGAACAATATAGTTAATTGTGTGCATGTGAGTAATATGTGAATTTATCTCATCTGAGGCCAATATTAAGAGTCAATATAACACTACACCATGGTGTGTGCATCTGGAGGTCATGTAGTGGCCATGAACTACACAACTGTGGTCTGCCTCAAGCATAACTGCCACTATCTAGCAGGAAATACTTGAAGATGCTGTGCATGTTCCCAACCCCATTAATGTATGTTCTGCCTCAGGATGAAGAAGTTGAAAATACCATGAGGAACATCTTCCACCTCAAACGCTGAACCAAAGTTCCTGCTGTACCTGGTCTTGTCACAGCAGATACAGTGGATGTGCACATCACCTTGGTATTGATGTTTCTCATCATCTGTTCACTTCTGTGCTTTTTTCTTTCCCCAGTTAACTCCTTATTGCCTCCTGTGTTTCCATCCTGTTTCCTTTCCTTCTCTCTGTCTCCTTCCTTCCTATATAAAGGACCCCAGTGGAGATCAGATTTAAAGACACATTTTAGTAGAGCCCTAGAAAAAGGTTTTGTGAATTTGATAGTTTATTTTGGTTAAAGCCACAATTTGAGTGTGGAATATTCCTTCTGAATATTAAGGTATTGAAAGATCAATTTCATGGCAGAGGAAGTAATGGAAGACATGGGTTAGCTCCCAGAGTTCAATTGTTCAGTGTCTCTGACTCACTAGAGAATAACCCACTGTGGGGCTTCTGGTCAGAAATCAGTGTGATCTAGAAGCTAGGGAATAAATATGTTACACGTCTGAATGTAGAATTTGCTTGTGACCTTGGACCAAGAAACCTTTCTGTTTGAAGTTCAAAGGTTTACTTTTCATACCTGTTGAATCCATTGTAGAATACTTTTGCATATAATTCTATTTTCTCCAGATATTGTATAATTGCATTCCTTGTCGATATGTTTTAATTTTCTTGGCAGAAAATGGGTAGATTGAAACACAAGGTGTGAGAAAGCCTTATCTTTACCTCGGTCCGCCCCCCCCCCCCCCCCCCCCCCCCCCCGCAAGGTTAAGTCTTGCGTTTTCTCCTTGGGGCATTGCAAAGCTGTCCCTATTTCTTTGGTACTTGAAGGGCGGAGTAGGAAGGGCCCATTGAATACACAAGGCAGCGAGCGCATGCAGTAAAAAGCCTCCAGAATGTTTCCTTAAATGCCATGAAACTTCAGGTTGTGCCCGGTTTGTACCAGCGAAGAGCAGGCTAAAAGAGTCAGGAGTGACAGCTGTCTCTTTAGCTGCACTGGCAAGCAGAAAAACTGTTTTCTCTTTCGTTCGGTTCATAGGAGGCGGGGAGAATTTTATTCACCAATGAACGACGCTGTTATTCCTCTGCATGAACCGTCCAGTAAGATGCGCAGATAATCGAAGGGTTCCGCCCTTGCTGCCATTTTGGAGCCCGTATAGCTGCGGGGGAGGGTCGTGGCGCTTTCCCTCGCGACCGTCACTTCTGCCGATAGCAGGCTCCTTGGAGAGGACACTAGGATGCGCCACAAGCAGAGAATGGTGAGTGTTTCCTGCGCGCCTGGATTCGAGGGTGGCGGGTTTGTGACACTGTGGCGGCTTTGACCAGCCTCCAGCCCTGTCCCTGCCCTGTGAAGCGGCTTCATCCCGGTCCTCTCAGGGTGACTCCGAGCCTCGAACTTGAGCCTCTGCAAAAATTGCAGCGTTGGCGGGTTGGTGATGCTGAATCCAAACTGCTGTGAGCGGTCGTGGATGGTGAGCGCTGCTGTGTGCCCCTGCACTTCCGTTTACCCTGCTTTAGTTTTCCTCCGTGATCACCGTGTAATTTTCTTTTCTTTCTTTCTTTTCATTTTTTGTTTGGACTGCCAAGTGAACCCTAGGCTTTACGCGTGTTAGGCAAAGGTTGCTCGCTGTGTGGAGGGCATTTTTTCTCCTCTGCATCTCCTCTATCTCTCTTTTGATCGCTCCCTCTCTTTTTAATAATAATGCAGGTCAGAATTGTTTTTCTTGATTATAAGGCAAAAAGCGGGATTTTGAAAAGCTTTTCTAGCCTTGTTGATTGTGGGGGGAAAATGCCTGGGGGAAGGGGAGTTCATGTAACCATAAGTTTGTTTTGCTCTGGTGAGTTTCTCCGAACAGAAAGAGTTTGGAGTGAGAGTTTCGTCGGTCAGAACTGAACTGGAATACAGTTCTTGGGAGAAAATTAATCTTCAACTCTTTCCTTTCGCCTTCAACTATTTGTTCTCCGTAGACAGTAATTTCTGACCGTTGAGAAAGTCTGGGATGGTCAGCCTGAGACAAAGACGTTTGAGCTTAAGTGTGCAATATGTTGAAAAAATACGTTATTAAGTGTGTGTGATACTTCTTGTTGCCACCTGGGCCATGGCGTGCTTGCAGAGGTCGGAGGTCAATCCTGTGTTGTTGTTTTTCTCCTTTTCACTTTTATGTGACTTCTGGAGATAAAACTCAAGTCATTAGGCTTATTTTGCATTTTTTTCTTTTAAATCAATTGAGGCATTTGAGACCCGTTCCTTCCATTCTTTTTCTCTTCTCTTCTCTTCTCCCCTCCCCTCCCCTCCCCTCCCCTCCCCTCCCCTCCCCTCCCCCTCCCCCTCCCCTCCTCTCTCTCAAAAGAGAGGCAAGATACCATGCATCTAGTTTGTCTTAAAGTATATAGCTGAAGGTGACCTTGAACTTATGCTATTCCTGCCTCTCCCTCTGAAGTGTGATTACAGGCTTGAGCCACAAAGCTCAGTTTTGTGGCTCAGGTTTTAGTGCTGGGGATGAAGTTCAGGTTTTCAGCAGTGGCTGTCAAGCACGTAACAACTGAGCCGCCTCCTCAGCCCTAGTGCATTGCTTTTAAACATTTGCAGCAGGGAAGCGGATATACCTAATGACACAATTGTAAATACGCATGTGGAGTGTACATATGTATGCATATATGCCAGTTAAAAAGCAGCGACAGAGTATTAACATACAATACCCATTTCTTCTACAGGAGAAAGGAATAGATACATGTAAATATATGAAAAAAATGAATGGATGGATGGATAGGTAGATAGATAGATGGAGGGAAGAAGGGAGGGATAGGGATAATTGTAAGATTTTTTCCAGAAGGGAAGAATTGAAATATACCAAAGACTGATTTACAGAAGCAAAAACAAAATCATTGGGCAAACTCACTAAATACTGAAGTTCTGTAACTAGCACCTAGATGCCTCTAATGGAATCATCTCAATTAAAGGGTGTAGATAGCCCTTCTCTTCAGATTGTGTTGCCTGCAGCACACAAAAACCTCTTTCCTGGACTGGCTGACTCTACTCCGCATATGCAGCTTTCTTCAGTGGGCATCTCCTGGCTGTGGCCCCTCTCTCCATCACCCTGAGATCTCTGTTGCCACTTGGGCTCCATCTTTACTGTGTCACGCTTGTCCGTGGTGGCTCTCTGGATCCATGGTGCAAGATTCCTCAGTTTTGCATCTTTCATGCCCCACCTAAATGACACTTTCAGTTTCACTTTCTTCTTCCATCCCGGGCTGGTACCTGGCCCGCCTGGACCACAATAGTATCAGCTTCCATGTGGCGGCCCTATGGAAACAGCCTCTTCAGCAGTGACACCCCCCCACCCCACCCCTCCAACCCCCCCCATCCCACCCCCCCCCCACCCCCCCCCCACCCCCGGCTGCATTCTCAGTTCAGGGGTTTTCTTTCACACGAATTTGCATCTTTACACTTTGGAACCTCTCATGGGTAGGCTCTTGTCTTCATGTTCCTATTGTTGATCTAGTAGTTGTGATCTTGCCTTCAGTGTGCCCTTCCTAATGTTTGTCATGTCTGGGGACAGGTGTCTGCAGGTTCCTGGCCTCTTATTTAAATTATTGAAAAGAAAAATGCTTCCATAGATTGGCAAAAGTAGTCAAGTAACTTTATTCAAAGCAAGTCCACATGCCATATAGTTCACAAACACACAGTGAAGAGTGATAGTGAATTGCATGAATGAGATGCATGGGTGGTTCTTGGTTTTGATGATAGACCTGCATTGGGTAAGCTCAATGTGCATGTCCTCTCTTAAGATGTATCTTCTTCTAATTGTATATATGTCCATTTATCCATAGGCATAAATGGTAAATAGGTGATTCTCCTAAAAGTTCACTTGGAAGATATGGTTTGCTTTATTGCACATGTACTGAAAACTAGCTCAGGCTGCATCAGTCCATAGGTCCTGGATGTGTTCTAAGATAAATTTAAATAGAAACAGGGCTTTACTAAGGGGTTCCTGAGAGAAGTAACTAATTCCCATTGTTCTAAGCATGTATATGTGCAGCTTAATGGGTTCTTAGGTTGCAAATAGGTTGCTAGCTGCATTGTTTGGATAGTATACTAGTTAGGTTTTTTTTTATTTTGTTTTTTTTTTGTTTTTCTTTAGTCAGCTTGACACAAGCTAGGGGTGTTTTTTTGTTTTTTTGTTTTTTTGTTTTTTGAGACATGGTCTCATTATGTAGCTCTGGCTGTTCTGGATCTCACTATGTAGACCAGGCTGGCCTCAGACTCACAGAGATCCACTTGCCTCTGCCTCCTGAGTGCTGGGATTAAAGGCGTGTGCCACTACACCAGGCTCCTCAGTACTTCTTTTCTGAGGAGATCATGGATGTTTTCTAAAAGATATATATCTTAGATTCTAGAGAACTAGTGAGAATATCTGGCTAAGGAAACAAGAGCTTTCCTCAGTTTTTATAATTAGTGCCACTCGTCTATTTAATCATCAGTCTAAATGACTGAAGGTCATAGACACAAAGCATTGTGTAATTGGCCACATTTTATAAATAGATTCAAATATTTGTGATACAGCAGAAATATAGGAATGTTTCTTTTTAACAAAATTCTTCCTATTGTTCTGGCAGTGGTTAACCAGCAAGTGAGACTTTTATCTGAGTGGAAAAGCATAAATCATATAAACTGAGCATTTGGGTAAAATTCGATCATGAAGTCTTGGCTCATTCAGTAAAAGGAGAAAACATAAAATCCTTGTTCTTTGAGCCCATTTTTGGGAAATTGTTACTAAGTACAGACAAGTATTTAAGAAAACCTTATTGTTGTAAACTGAATCAAGTATCAGTTTTTACCTAGAAATGCTCATCAGGTGGGAAGGGGGCAGCAAAGTATTGTTGTAGGTCTCAGTCTGATGACATTTGTAGCTTTTGGGTTGATGAACCATAAGGGCAGGATGGTAAGGGATTCTCCTTGGAGACATGGACCACTCAAGAATGTGTCATTCACAGTATCAAGTACAAGTTTGCAGTTCCCTTCTTTTTGGGCTTCCCCTGATTCCTTGGTAAATGGAGAAGTCTTGGTAGCAGACCATGATGGCCTGAACATAGGGAATCTCACACCATTTTCCTTGTCTTCTACAGAAAAGATCTAGGTGAAAAATAGTATTGTAGTTGAGGCTGCCGTTTTGGGATCACATCTGTGGGCTTCAGTGTGTCCTGGGTCTAGGTAGTATTACAATGATATATGACACCTTTGGTCGGGGTCAAAATTTTGCCAGTGATTACTAATATACCTGAGGCTTTGGGCAGGTAGAGCAGATTTGGCACTACAGACAAGTAGTTTCCCATGGCAACTTGTAACAGGAAGGAGGAAATGGAGACTCCTCTACAGTTTCCTCTGAAATGGGTGAATTCCCCTCAAAGAGGGAAGATCAGAATGTAGATTCTGGGACCTCCCATTGTAGAATCTGTGCTTTGGATGCTGAGCATCTTTAGATGTTGTGCCTGTAATAGATACTGTATCTCTTTTGTATTATTTGCATATCTCTTTGTGAGTTCCTCCATAATCTGTCCTTTTGTGACTGTAGTACTACTCATGTAGACAGTGGCTTTTGGCTAAGGTCCTGTTGGAGCACATAACCCTACAACAGACATCTTGAGAAAGGCACTGTTTCGTGTATTGAGTTACTGCCTGATTGAGAGTGGTGGAAAGGTTGTAGCTGTGGTTAGGCATGTAGGCTTTTAATCATTATAAGTATAGGATTGGTGCTAGGGAGAGATGACTCATTGGTTAAGATGGCTCAGTGGTTAAGAGGTTGTTTTGGAGAGGACCCAAGTTCTATTCCTAGCACCTACAATTGTCTGTAACTCCAGCTCCAGGGGATCAGATGACTCCCTGGTCTCTGGACACTGCATTCATGAGCACATATTCACACACAGACACAGACATGCATAAACATACAATTATAAGTAAAGTAAAACCTTAAAAACTAGGGTCTTGGCAGGCCATCTACTTACCTAGTAAGTCAGTGAAATGCTATCCTCCAAGAATACTTGTTTCCTCAGGGTTTCAATAGGAAATTAGAGTGAAAATCCATAAGATGTTTATTTTTTTCACTAATTGAGTGGTAGAGTTAGGCTGTCTTACTATACAGAAAAGACAGGGTATCTGAACCTCTGGCTAGTGGCAGATGTCTTAATGGCTCTTGATTCTTAGACCCTGCACACTGAGAAGGACAACAGACCTTTAAAGGTAGAAGGAGCAGCTAAGGGAAGGTAGAGTATCAAAGAATCCCCACTCAGGGGCTTGCTTCCTGGAGGTTGGGGCTTAGGAGAGCAGTCTTGCCTTGTGCCTTAGGGTTTCTGTTGCTGTGATGAAACGCCATGGCTAAAAGCAACTTGGGGAGGAAAGGGTAAATTTGGCTTACGTATCTTGAATCACAGGCCAAGGCAGGAATTCAAACTAAGTGAGAACTCGGAGGCAGGAGCTGATGCCCAGGCCATGGAGGGGTGCTGCTTACTGGCTTGCTCTCATGGTTTGCTCAGCTTGTTTCCTTATAGCATACAGGACCACCAGCCCAGGGAGAGCACCCCCCATCTTATGGAGACAATTTCTCAATTGAGGTTCCCTCTTCTCAGACGACTCCAGCTTATGTCAAGTTGACATAAAACTAGCTAGCATAGCTTGGGCATGGTGGCCTGCTTTCTTTTGATCTCAGGGCCATTTTTCCTCTTCATCTCTCCAAAACTTGATTTGGTCAGCTCTAGAATCCTTTGTAATTGTCACAGGTAATCTGCCCATGAAGATTTTTGGGGAGTGTGTGTGTGTGTGTGTGTGTGTGTGTGTGTGTGTGTGAGAGAGAGAGAGAGAGAGAGAGAGAGAGAGAGAGAGAGAGAGAGAGAGAGAGAGAGAGAGAGCGAGCGAGCGCCCGGATTGCCTCCAGCTTGAGCATCAGAACTATTCAAGCTGTGGCATGTCAGACACATGTGAGAATAGAAAAAGAGAAAATGAAAAAAATGAAGGAAAAAACTATTAAATTAAAAGTAGCAGCAGAATTTGGCTTTGGTCCAGAGAGTAGAAACACTATTAGGAGGCAGGAGAATTTATCTTGTTCTAAGGTTTCTTGATCAAGTCATTGAATTCATTTGGCTTGTTCTGAGTCTCGTCCAGTCCTTGGATAAGGAGGCAGCTGCCGATCCCCCTTCCTCCTTGTTTTGTGTCCTTTCTTTCCCTCTCAGTCATTTTCTTTGCCTCTGTGAGACCACAGCACAAGAGTATGAATGTTCTCACTGTCTGAGTGTCAGGAATAGATACTTTATAATCTAGAGCGATGTGAAAAAGCAAGGCGAGAAAGAGGATTTTATTTATTTTTTTGAGACAGTGTCTCCCTATGTAGCTTTGGCTGTCCTGGAACTCACCATGCACTATGTCGACCAGGCTGGCCTCCACCTCACAGAAATTGCCTGCCTTTGACTCCCCAGTGCTGGAACTAAAACCCTGTGCCACCACCCCCGGCCTGAGGAAAACTCTTAAAATTCAATCTGCTGTAGGAATAGGTCAGCTCCAAAGAGCAGAAAATAATTTCAGAGAATCCAGAGGACCCATGTTTTAATTTTGGGAAAGCAAAATGTAGCAGAATCACTTCAAATGAGCAAATACACAATCAAAGGAAACAATGGAAAGAAGAGAGAGAGAGGGAAAAAAAGACCATTTTCTATAAATTCCAAGTGACTGTGGACTTAGGTACTGCAGATCTGCAGAGCAGAAACTATCCTAAGGAGAAGAACGGGAATGTTTGTTTTTTTTATGTTTGGACAGAGAAAGCTGTTGCTCTCCTTCAATCCCTCTTTCTGTCTTTTCTGTGCCAGGTGAAGCAACTGGCAGAGAACATCTGTCCTCAGCCACTCAGTTCTTTAGGACAGGGAGACCTCAGCTTGGTGACTTTGTCCTTTTGGTTATGAGTTTAGTCTTTGATGGTTGATTGACCTCTTCAGCCCTTGAAGACCCTTTTTGACCAAATTGATTACATTGATTCGTCATTGTAGCCATAGATAACAGTATGAAAAAATTGTTAGAAAGTAGTGAGGGTAAATTTTAGTAGTAAGAGAGGAGGATTTTGTTTTCTTTCCCTGTCAGATTTGCCAAATATGTTACTGGAAGATGGAGGCCTGAACATGGTGTTCCCAAGTTCTATTTTATTTTAGTTTATGTGTCTACCAGCCTGTGTATGTGTATTAAATCCATGAAGAAGCCAGCAGAGGTCAGAAGAGCGTATTGGAATCCCCTGGAAACAGAGTTATAGGTGTTTGTGAGCTGCCATGTGGATGCTGAGAATTGAACCTGGATCACTGGAAGAACAGACAGTACCCTTAACTGCTGAACCATGTCTCCAATCCCCATTTCTAGTTCTTTGCCTGTGTTTAAACCAGTGGTTCTCACCTTTCCTAATGCTGTGACCCTTCAATACATTTCTTCATGTGTGGTGAACCCCAACCATAGCATTTTTTTCGTTGCTACTTCATGACTGTAATTTTGCTAGTTATGAATTATAATGTAAATATCTGTGTTTTCCAGTGGTTTTCGGTGACCCCTGTGAAAGGGTTGCTTGAGCCCAAAGGGGTCGTGACCTACAGGTTGAGATCCACTGGTTTAAACTATTGAAATAATGATTCTCATAGATTTGCAAAAATTGCCAGGTCTAGTAAAGCAATAGTACAGATCAGAAATGAACTCTGAGGAATGATAAGTCACATGAGTGGGGATACTCAAGGGCCCAAATTATTGTTTGACGTCTCCTTTTAGTATGCGGTTGAATAGAAGTTAAATTGCTAAGGTGTATATCATGTGCGGATGGTTGTTTCTGATAGCCGTCTATTTTGTAAGCTTTTGCTCACTGCAATTTTTCCTTCCTCTAATGTACTTAATTTTAATCCTATGCTAGCCCAATTTTGATAAGCATAAAATAATATATAGACAAGTATCTCAAGAGATTCATTTTGAGACATAATATGCCTTTTTGTGCATGCACCCAAAATTAGTTCAGGGCAGATCAGTTCATTGCCCATAGGTTTCTAAAGCAGTGCACAATCTATTTGAATAGAAACATGGTAATAAAGGGAGTGTTTTCATTGTATAAAGCAGGTGTACATGTATCCTCCTGGTGAATGTAGAGTTTCTAGGTGCATCTGCTTGATAGGTGCATTGTTCGCCAAGGGGTGTTTGCATAGCCCAAGTCAGTGGCGTCCCATTTTGCTAATACAGTCACTGCTAATAGCGTGCCTCACGGTTGTCCCACTGCTCAGTGCTGATCTCTTTAACAGTCGTGGCTGCTTTGTCATCTGTACTCTCCTTGTCCAAAATTTTAAGCTTGTTTACACTTTTTTTTCTGTATCAAATTACTTCATTTTCTTTAAATTCAACTTCTTTCAGGTCATCAGGCTCTGGGCAGAATGAAGCCAAATTTTGGGTAAAACACAAATAGCCTCTATCATTGTTTCCCTTTGAAACCTCATGAGGCAGGCCTTGACAGTCCCCATTTCTTTTAGCATTCTCGTGTTTCAAGCTTCTGTCAAAATGGCCAGTTCATCTCTGCTTTCAGCGTACTTACACGTGTTCCCAACATCTTTCATGACTCTAGATCCTGTCAAGATGGCAGTTAATTTTTGACTGTCTTTCATGTGATTTATTTCAGGAGTCAGTGACCTTTGATGATGTGGCTGTGAACTTCACCCTAGGAGAATGGGCTTTATTGGATTCTAGTCAAAAGAAGCTCTACAGAGATGTGATGACAGAAACCTTTATGAACCTGATCTCCATAGGTAAAAAATATACTATGATTTCTTCACTTATTCAATTAGAGAACAGCTGTTTCTTGCTCATCTGTATGGATACATGAATTGAAATATTGGAAGGGAGCTTCATGGTAAATGTAGCATTCCTCATCATTGCACAGTAACAATGTAGAATTGAGTAAGTTTTTGTATGATATTGAATTAAGTCAAAATGATTTCTTTGGGTTTGCTTTTTAGGTAAAACAAAGGAAAAAGAAAATATTGAAGACAACTACCAAAATCTCAGGAAAAATGTGAGGTAATACACACTCCAAGAGAGAGGAATTTGTTATCAAATATTTGCCAGTGATAGGAAATCTGAGAAACAAGCAAATGATCCAGTACATCTTGGTGCAATTGATTTAATCTCAAATATTCTCTACAAGTGCATTGACTTGGAACATTCAGAATTAGAGGATGCCAACTCTGTAGTGTATGAATATTGCCAAAATGTGCAACATTAACCTATGTAAGACTTGTTTTCATGTTTCGTTGTCCCCAAATTGTCCTTCATACCGAAAATTATTTAGTGTATTTTATCAAGTTACCTTTCAGCTTTGGGTATAAGGTATGTGAAGTAAAATGAGTTTCAGATTTAGATTGAAACCTATCATCAATAAATCACATAAAGAATGTTCAGCTATTTCAAAACCCATAATGTTTGATGCACACCATTTTTTCATTGAAAATATTCAACTTTGTTAACTGTGGTACACACGGTATTTATGAAATACCTAAAAGCAGGAGTATTTAAGAGCTTTATATGTTTGTGCTATCTTCAGGACCTTGGCCGAATGTTCAGTCCATTTATAATTACAAATTCTTTTTTTTTTTTTTTTTAGTTTTTCGAGACAGGGTTTCTCTGTGTAGCTTTGCGCCTTTCCTGGAACTCACTCTGTAAACCAGGCTGGCCTCGAACTCACAAAGATCCGCCTGCCTCTGCCTCCCGAGTGCTGGGATTAAAGGCGTGCGCCACCACCGCCCGGCTTAGTTACAAATTCTTATGGAAGCAAAATGAGCAGTGTCAGTCTTCTTCTCCAGGCTCTTTGTGTATGGCCCAGATGGACTTAACACTTGCTGTCCTCCTTCTGCAGTCTCCAGAATACTATAGTAACAGTGGTACAACACCTAGCCTCCAGCACTTCTCTTGGTGAGTTGTAAGTGTAGTTATGCTTTTCTCATCTTTTACAGAACTCAGGTGGTTGAGAGAAACTGTGACTATGGAGATGGTGGTCAGTGTGGAGAAACCCAGCACCAGATTCCAGAGCATATTGTTCAAAGAGACATGCTTCCTGAAGTAACAATATATAAAAATGGTGTGCTTGCAAGAGACATCATTGTTCATTCATCCTCACATGTACACCCCAGCTATGAAATGACAGAGAAACCCTATGGGTCTCAGGAACAAGTGGAGAAAACTTTTACACATGAGAAATGTTGGAAAGATTTGACTTATTCTGAGTCCTTTCAGGTAAATCAAAGTCTTCCTAGAGAGACAGCCTATCAAAATAAGCAATCTAATGAAGTCTGTAGGAGTCTCAATTCTGATCAGTGTTGTGAGAGAATTCACACTGGAGATAAACTCCATGAATGGAAGCAAGTTGAGAAAGCCTTCTGGAGGTACAGTTATGGTCAAATATATGAAAAAATCACCATTGGAGAGAAATCGTTTATGTGTAAACAGTATGACAAAGCCTTGGTTAATTCCAGTCACCTTATTAAACATGAAATAATTCATCCTGAAGAGAAGTGTTATACATGTAAGCAATGTGGGAAAGCATTCAGATATTCCTCATCCCTCCAGAACCATGAAAGAATTCATAGTGGGGAGAGGCCATATGTATGTAAGCAATGTGGAAAAGCCTTCATTCGTTCCTATGACCTTCTCATCCATGAAAGAATTCACAGTGGAGAAAAACCTTATACTTGTGAGCATTGTGGAAAATCTTTCACTCATTATAGTGGCTGGTACAGTCATGAAAGGATTCACACTAGAGAGAAACCCTATGTTTGCACACAGTGTGGGAAAGCGTTTTCATGTTCTACATCATTTCGGAGGCATGAAAGAATTCACACTGGCGAGAAACCATATATATGTAAGCATTGTGGAAAAGCCTTTACCCATTCAAGTGCTCGTTACATTCATGAGAGAATTCACACCGGAGAGAAACCCTATGTTTGCAAGCACTGTGGGAAGGCATTTCTTCGTGCCAGTCATCTTAACAACCATGAAAGAATTCACACTGGGGAGAAACCCTATGTTTGTAAGCATTGTGGGAAAGCCTTCATCCAACGTGATGCTTGTTATAATCATGAAAGAATTCACACTGGAGAGAAACCATATGTATGTAAGGAATGTGGGAAAGCATTTAGGATTTCCACATCCCTTCGTGACCATGAAAGAATTCATACTGGAGAAAAACCTTATGTATGTAATTATTGTGGGAAAGCATTTAGGGTTTCCACTTGCCTTCACAAACATGAAAGAGCTCACGTGGAAAAGAAACCCAGTGGGTAGGACTTAAAACCATATACATCATGTGGAATTGTCTTTGGTCAACTTGCTGTTATTGTGGGGTATGAAAAAAAAAATGGTGTGGAGGGCCAGTGAGATGGCTCAGGGGTAAAAGCACTTGCCACCAAGCTTGGTAAACTGAGTTGGGTTCTCAGAACCCATGTGAAGAGAGAGAACTGAGTCCCCAAATTTTTCCTCTGACTTGCACACATGCCATCATTTGCATACACAATCTCCCACACATGTATAAATAAAGGGGATATTTTAAAATACCTTTTTTTTTTTTTTTGAGACAGGATTTCTCTCTAGCCCTGGCTATCCTGTAACTTGCTATATAGACCAGGCTGGCCTCAGACTCGGAGATACACCTGCCTCTTCCTCCTGAGTACTGGAATTAAAGGTGTGCACCACCACAGCCCAGCTTTAAAATACATTTTCACGATTTTTTTAAATTTTTAATTATGTGTAGGTGTGTGGGTATGTGC
Organism: Peromyscus eremicus; assembly: GCF_949786415.1. Classification (NCBI taxonomy): domain Eukaryota; kingdom Metazoa; phylum Chordata; class Mammalia; order Rodentia; family Cricetidae; genus Peromyscus; species Peromyscus eremicus. The sequence continues at coordinate 3,364,423 of NW_026734286.1, read as the reverse complement.
ATGTGAAGGTTAGTGTGTACAGAGGCCAGAGGTGTCAGATTCCCTTGGAGCTGGAGTGACAGGTGGTTGTGGGCTACCCAGTGTGAGTGCTGGAAATCCCATAAGTATAATATTTTTATAAAAGGCTGGAAAGAGCTGGAATAGGAGGCCTGACCGTGTAAATTCAGACACGTCCAAAATGTGACATTAGATGAAAACCATTTCTGCCAAATGTGCTAAGGCACATTTTTTTTAAATACTATGTTTTACATAGATTATAATTTATGAAGATTACATTTTTGTAGGTATATGTACTTGTGTGCACACACGCTAGAGTGCACATGTGGAAGTGGACAGCCTTTAGGAGTCTCTTCTGCTGTTCCCACTATGTAGGTCCTAAGAAGGAACTCAGGTCGTCTGAGTTCAAAACAAGAACCTTAACCTGTGAACAGTCTTGCTGGCCCTGGTGCATGCCTTTTACTCACTAGGGAAGTAGAGGCTAGAGAGTTACAACATCGAATACAGTTAGGAACCCTTTCCAACTGAATGAAAAATTCAACACTAAAAGTATAAGCTGTATGTTGTCTCAAATAAAGTGAAAGGGAATTTTCTTCTGTATGTTGTAAAAGTAAGAAATTTGAACACTCTGAGCAATTGTATTCTTTTGAAAGTGTGATTTTGTGGAATTTGTGGAAAATATTGACATGATTTTGCCTGTCATCTATCTTTGGAAAAACTGAGGCTGTCAAAATACTGTCTTGAAGAACAACAATAGCAACAGTATAAACTATATGTATTGATGTCTTTTAGTTTGATAAATCAAGTTTTGTATTGAAATAAGATCTTTGCGTGAAAAAGGACTTTTAAACATGGATGTTTTTCTCTTTTATATTGGATCTGTAGTGGACATGTTGTTTGGGGGTGACCCCAAAGCGTCTTGGATTTTTTTCTAAGAAATGGTCATGAAAATGATTGTTTTAAAGACTACTATGAAGTTGAAGCCTTCTTTCTGTGGTCTGATACAATCAGTGGTAGGCATGTAACCCAACCTTAGCCTCATTGTACTCTGTGTTCTGGAACTTTGGACCAAAAAGTCATGCAGATGCACACATCTGGCATTTGCTATTCCCACTGCTGTGCCCAGACAGAGTGATGAAATGGGTGTCATAGTTGAGGTGCCTTGCATAAATCTTCCATCGTCAGGTCAATTCTCCAGCCTCCTGAAGATTCTGTGAGTCCCTAAAATCCTTCCAATAAAGCTTTTTGTTAAATTAAATTTTAAAAAAAAGAAAGAAAGAAGTAAGGTCTTGTTTTGTAGACCAGGCTGGCTTCTGCCTCACTGAGATTGCCTCTGCTTTCCAAGAGATGATATTAAAGGTGTGTGCCACCAAGTCACCATCAATTTTATTTTAATGGGCATTTTCTGAAAATCAAGTGAGGTGATACCTTTTTCCATTTCATGTGAATCTGTGTTTGATTCATGAAGTTGAAGTACCTTTGTGAGAGTCCAGGAGACTTAATTTATATGTAGTTTTTGAATAATGTAGTTCATTTGAAATTAAAAATAGGCTGCTTGTTAATTGTTAGTGTTTCCAATTGTCATTACATGGGAGGTTATGTTTTTCTTATTATTCATTGGCAGTTTCCTTAACATTTATATGTACACTTGGATTTTCTAATAGTAAAGTTTCTTACATAGATTTTGTAGTTTTTACTTTAAAATATATATTTTCTTCAAGTAAGATTTTTTTTGGTGGGGGGGAATGGCTTTGTGAGTAAAGGCATTTCCCATAAAGCCTGAGGATCTGGGTTGGATTCTTAGAACCCACAAAACAACATGTGATACTCATTTGTTTGGATAAATTCTCATTGGTCCTACATATGTAGCTCAAAGTTTACACCACATTTGAACAGGATAATCAGGAATCTGTAGAAAGGCCCAAGATAAGGAGTATGGGAAATACTTAATTTTTTTCCTAATGCTCTCTAAACTTTTACTTTATTAAAATACAATTACATCACTACTCCTTCAATATTCCCCCCAACTCCCACCCAAATTCCCTGTTATTTCACTGCTGTTAACAGGTACATATAAATGGATAAATAAATGAATACAATCTGCCGAGTCCCTTCAGTGTTGCCTGCATGTATTTGTGTCTAGGTATAGGATAAACAGTTACGGGCTTCATCTCTGGGGAGACTAGTTCGCTTCTTTCAGTAGTTGTTGATTGTAGCTCTTCATCTAGATGTGGGGTCCCTTGAGAGTTCTTCCATCTGCATTGGAAAGTCAATTGTTGGGATTGTTTGGGTCTTTTTTTTTAGACAACCATGTTGTTTCATGAGTGTGACTTCCCTGACATACCTAGAGGGCTCAATTTCACAGCTGACTTCCTGATCTTCTGGCTCTTAAAGTCTTTCCCCTTTTCAGCTAAGTTCCCGGAGCCTTAGGTGCAGGAGTTGTGTGGTGCATGTACCAATTGGACTGGACATCCCATGGTTACTTTGACTAGTTATGCTTTCTGTAATAGATTCCTGGTGCTGCAATAACAAGCTTCTTTGATGAGGCATCAGATCTACTTATTTTCGGGCATAACAATGAGCTTTGGAGTACTGTTAAGAATTACACTGATTTAGAAAAGTGTTTTTAGTAGGTTTTCCTATAGCCATGAGTAGCTGGTTTAGGTTTACAGTAATAGCAGGATTTCCCTCCTGTTGAATGGGCCTAAAATCCAAATGGATAGCTGTTAACACCCAAGATAAAGGTGCAACTATTTCATTGTGGATATGTTACCAGTCCAGTCATTGTTGGTATTCATAGCTTTATAGTGGGTAGGTCTACCTAATGCTGCTCTTCCTTGGCAGCTTGGAGTATCTTCTGATACTCAGAACCACAAGGATGAGGCTTCTGGGTCAGTTCCAGCTGTATTACTCCAAATTCTATGTCCAAAATGTGTCATGTCTTCAGCAATAGGGGCTTACCTTTAGTTCTGGGAAAACAACAAAAGGCAACAATAGCCTATATTGTTTGGGGAATCTCTTGCACTTCCCTAAGCAACTTGAAAGGGCTGTTTTTTTTGTTTTTGTTTTTTTTCAATGTGTGGTACCAAGGCTTTTGTTAGATACTCTGGCTCTTGGGAGAAACAATATTGCTTCAAGTCATGTAACCTTTTTAAGGTGTGTGTGTGTGTGTGTATTACAGATATATGTATTATAGATAATTTTAGGTACGTATAAAAATGATTCCCTGTGTTCTTTGTGAGCATTCTTAGTTAATTATCCCTCCCTGCTACCTCTCCTCCATTGCCCTTCCTTTTCCCTCACCAGTTAGAATCCCCTGTTTTCTCATTTCTCCCTTCATACTACCTGTGTCCTGCTACTCCCCACTCTGGAGCTCTTACTCCTGCCCCTGAATCACTTTTTATTTTCCTGGTGTCTGTTGTTAGTTGATATTCATGTCTGAATATTCAGAACTAGAACCACAAAGACAACATGTGATGTTAATCTTTCTGGGTCTGGGTTACTTCATTTATTACAGTATGTTCTAGTTTCACCCATTTACCTGTAAACTTCATGATGTCGTGTCTCCTTACATTTGATTAGATTTCCATTACATGTTCCAGTTTTCATTATTCATTCATCAATTGATGGGAATTTAGATTGTTTCCATTTCTTAGCTATTGTGAACAGAGCAGCAATGAATATGGCTAAGCAATATCTATGGAGTAGGACAGTGAGTCCTGTTGGCCAAAGAGTGGTATAGCTGAGCCATATGGTAGATTTTTTTTTTTTAACTCAGAATTCTCCACACAGATTTCTGGAGTGGCTTGATTGATTTGCAATTCCACCAAGAATTAATGAGGGTTCTCCTTTCCATGCATCCTCTCCAGCATTTGTTGTTTGTTTTGTTGATCTTAGCCATGCTGATTGAGATAAAATGAAATCTAGTCATTTTGGTTTGCATTTCCTTAAGGGATAATGGACAGCCTGTTCTTGTTCCTGATTTTAATGGTATTGTTTCAAGTTTTTCTCCATTTAAGATGATGTTGGCTGTAGTTTCCCCATATATAGCCTTTATTATGTTTACTATACTTTGCAGAAGGTAGAGAAATCAAACTGGAAGTGAGCTGGAATCTCTTGTGACTAGCTTTCATAGTGCCTTCCAAATATTCATGTCTGCACCCTACATTAGTGCTGCTCTCAGCCTTGGTCAGAGAAGCTACTGTTTGCATTGGGCAGTGGGTATTGCAGAGACTCATAACTGGTCCATGTGTTGAAAATAAATGTCTTAAGATGGTTCATCCCTAAACGAAAGATCTCTATCACTACCTTCAAGGCTTAGGGCAAACTGTGGAAGAAGCAGCAGAAAGAATGTAAGGGTAGGAGGATGTGGAAGTGTGTTGGAAATGGTTGATTGTTGTACTCATGAACCGATAGCAGCTTCTGCGTAAGACTGGGCCTATCAACATTCCCTCACAGGTTCAGGGGAGGATCCACCCTCTGGGAGCAGATATAGGTAGTTAATGGCTGCTGGAGGAAGGTAAGGCATGTTCCTCAATGATGTATCCACTAATATATTGCCCATGATCAAACAACTCTCATTAATTTTCATGCAAACAACCCTAACTAGATGCAATGGGACACACACACACACACACACACACACACACACACACACACACATACACACAAACACAAACACGTCATTAAAATAGGATGGGGAACTTACTGGGAAGTTCAGTTGGAGGAGGAAAGGGAGAATTGAAGACAATGGGGATATGTGATCAAAATACATTATAAATATATACATGAATATGTACACATATGAGGGGCTGGAAACATGGACCAGTGGAAAGAGCACTAGTGATTTAGAGTATTCACGGCTGGGGCCATTAAATATATACATGAATGTGTATACATATGAGGGGCTGGAGACATGGACCAGTGGAAAGAGCACTAGTGGTTTAGAGTATTGAGGGCTGGAGAGGTGGCTCAGTAGCTCTTCGTGACTAGGCTCAATTTCCAGCACCCACACGGTAGCTCACAATCATCTGTAACTCCCATTCTGGGGGATCAGATGCCATCTTCTAGCCTCTTGGGGCACTAGTCATGCAAGTGGTATACAGACATAAATGCAGGCGAAACACCCATACACATTAAAAAAAAAGGGCGGGGGCTATTGTGATGGCTATTCTTGGGTGTCGACTACATCTGGAATTAACTAAAACTCAAAAATAGCTGGGCATACCTAAGGGATTTTTGTTTTGTTTGATTAAATCATTTGTGGGAAGACCCATCTCTAGTCTTGGCCATATCTTTTGCTGGAAGCCTATGTAAAAGACATAGAATAAGGAAGCTTCTCTCTGCCTGCTTGCTGTCACCCTTGCCAGCAAGTCTATTCCTTCCATGGCATTAGAGCCACTTCTTTGGGATTCTGGCACATATATTCCTGAGGGATTGCAGTGTAATAAGTGAGATATGCCAGTATTCAATCTGGCAAGTTCAGAGCCCACCCTAGATCTTGTCCCTCTATTTCTTTTCCACCTTTCCATGTTGTCTTGGTTAATCTTGACTATGATCCAGGTTGTATCAAAAGTTACCTTTAATGTTGTCAGACTCAGTTTGCATGGTGGCTCTGAGAAGCAATTCACATTGGGATCAGGGAAGTGAGATCGAGAAACCCTGACCTAAATGTGAGCAGCATTTTTTTATTTTTATTTTTATTTTTTTTGCCAGTAGTGTTTGGTTCTATCCTAGGTCTTTAGGTTACTCAGCTTCTGGTTCCTGTCCATCATATACTGAATTTTTTTAAAACTCTGGGTAAACAACATTTAGAAAAGAGCACCTATAGTATTCTTATAATTTAAAATGGAATTATATAAATGCCTAATTAAAAGGAAAATTTAAGGCCCCGAGAAAGGACTCAGTTGTCAAGAATCCAGCAGCAGATTGGGCAGCTCACCAACACCTGTAAATCCTACTCTCTTGAATTTGACATTCTCTTCTGACCTCTAGAACCTGCACGTAAGTGGTATACATACAGATGTACACACACACCTATAACTAAAATAACTCTTAAAGGAAGAAAACCTAGTTTTTCCACAACAAAAGTAGTTATACGTAAAGACATACAAATTTTTATTATAGTGTCTATTAAAAATGTCATTGTGGGGAGTTGGTGGCACACGCCTTTAATCCCAGCACTCGGGAGGCAGAAGCAGGTGGATCTTTGTGAGTTCGAGGCCAGCCTGGTCTACAGAGCGAGATCCAGAAAAGGCACAAAGCTACACAGAGAAACGCTGTCTTGAAAAAAAAACAAAACAAACCAAAAAAAAAAAAAACTCATTGAACAACAACAACAAAAAAATGTCATTGTGTGTGTGTGTATGCACATTTGTGTACACCAAATAAGGCAGAGTGACAGAGAACATTAGAATACAAGACCCGACTTTCTTCTATGGGAAAAATAACTACATGTGAGAAAGAGGTGTGTAACAGTTGTGAGACCATTGTTGAAGGGCTTAAAATATAAGATGTTGCTGATCATATTGCTCATGATTGAAATCCCAGCATTTGCAATACTGAGGTTGGAGGATTGCTGTTAGTTTGCCATCCTGGGTTATTATCTTAGTCATAGTTCTATTGCTGTGAAGAGATATCATGACCAAGACAACTCTTAGAAGGCATTTAACTGGAGGCATGCTTACAGTTTCAGAATTTCATCATAGCAGAAAGTGTGGCAACATGGTGCTGGAGAAGTAATTGAGAGGTACATTCTGATCCACAGGTGGAGAGAGAGAGAGAGAGAGAGACAGACAGACAGACAGACAGACAGACAGACTGGGCCTAGCATGGGGTTTTGAAACCTCAAAGGGAACCCCCAGTGACATACTTTATCCAACAAAGCCAAAACAACTTGACCACAAACACCTGCATCGAACAGTAGAAAATCACTGAAGAGTTAGGCTTTTGAACAGAGGAAAGAAAAGTTATGTAGCACTGTATAGCTTAACTACCTTAGGTATCAAAATTGATAATAATGCATTTTTGGAAACATGACATCTATCTTGTAAAATCATGCTGTTATTTACCTTCTAAAGTCATGAATAAGTATATTCAGACTAATGTAGATTAAAGTAGTAGTAGATACACAAAGCTAAGAAAACAGGTTCTATTCCTTTAAACAATTTATTTTATAATCCACTGAGTCCAAGTAGTGCAGCCCTTAATTGCAACATGCACTGGGTCATACACTATAATATGGTGAGCTTACCAGTCAGTAGCTACAATGCTAAAGAAAAGTGACTCTCCCTCCCCTAGAAGCCATCAACTAAAACTAGGACCTTACAAGGGGTGGGGACTCAAAAAGCACTCCTCAGTCCATTTTTAGGAAATTTTCACTGGCATGATCTCATGACGATCTTCTCAGGGTAATCACTGTAGTTGTTCATTCATGTATGCAACATCCATGTCATGCACAGAGCATAGCACTCCTCTTCATCCTCCAGCTCTTACATTCTCATTTCAGCCATCTTTTGCAATGTTTCCTGAGCATTGAGGGCAAAGGTTTGTTATAAATGTCCTCTCTCTGAGTATTCACAGTTGCTTATTTTCATAATTTAGATAGGTTATGTCTCTCTATTAACTACCACTGATACAATAGGAAGCTCCTCTGACCCAGGTTGGGAGCAATAGAAATGTATAAATGGAAGCACAATTATTTAGAAATCAGTGTGTCAACATGAACTTAGAAAAACATCAGTAAGTTCTCACTGAGGACCTATGACTTCCCTTGCCATGAGTTTTGAGCATGACTTTGCTCTTGTGGAGCAGGTCTGAAATCCCATTGACAGCTGTAATCTCCATAAACATTCTTTCCAGTAAGAATATATCTTGTCTGTTTGAGTACGTCAGAATATTCAAACATTCGGAGGGATGGCAGTTTATTTAATCCTGTATTATACCCAATTTTTTTTGCATAGCGTTGGACATTCTTTACATTTAGGCTGATTATTTCTACTGCAGTAGAAGTTCTGAGATCGAAGCACTGGATCAAGTTTGCTAACAGACATTTCTAACTGTACTGAATTAGCAGAGATGATGTTTACTCTTGTGGTTTTCAATTTGAAAGCATTTGTTAAGAATAATTGTCTTGGCAGGTGGTGGTGGTGGCAGCAGCGGCGGCGGTGCACGCCTTTCATCCCAGCACTTGGGAGGCAGAGGCAGGCAGATCTCTGAGTTTGAGGCCACTTTGGTCTACAGAGTGAGTTCCAGGACAATCAGGGCTACACAGAGAATTTCTTTCTCAAAAAATAAAATAATTGTCTTGACTATCAACAATGAGTTCATGTTCTTAAGGAAAGATAAATAGGAAATGTGTGTGGGCAATGATATAGAGTGATTACTTGAAATAAAGCATGAAGTGAAGTCATCAAGTGATAGTGCATTTCCAGTGTTTTTCACCATTCTTCTGGTAAATGTGTGTGTGTTCATTTGTTTTCTGTTACTGTGATAAACTACCCCAAAGAAAGCAACTTAAGGTAGAAAGAGTTCATGGTTAGTATTAATCATGACCGAGAAACCAAGAAAGCAGAAGCATGAAGTACCTAGTCACACTGCATTCACCATCCAGAACAGAGTGACAAATGCTTTCCTGCAGCTCAGCTTATTTCTACTTGTATAGTCTAGGATCCTAGCTGGAGGTGGTGCCACCCTCTTTGTGTAGGTCTTTCTACCTCAATCCAGATGATCAATCAAGTTTTCCCAGGATCTTCTCTCCTAGTACAGATCCTGTCTTTGTGGCAATTCACACTAACCATCACAGCTCCTCCCCTTGTCACCCTGACACCCAAGTTCAGCCCCCTTATTACCCTGACACCCAAGTTCAGCACTTTTAAGTATAGTCTCCTACCCTTTGTCCCTATAGGCTGTGGTGGCATTCTTTGTTAATGCCAGCACTCCAGTGGCAGAGGCAGGAAGAGAGTTGACTAGCTTTGTCTAGAGAGCCAGTTCCATGCTAGCAAGGGCTACCCAAAGAAACCCTGTCTTGAAAAACAAAAATGAACAAGCAAAAGCAGGAAACAAATCCAAAAAGAAAATATAATAACACTATCCTTGCACTCTGGTCCTTGTACTCTAGAATAAATCTGTTCCAACTTGACATTTCGCATGCTTTGGGATTTGGGGTGCATTCACTCCCTTTCTGTCATGCTCAGTATCATCCATTTTTCTGTCACCCCTAAAATTGTGCCCTAAGTTGGCTTTGCACATTCCAAATTCATACCAAAAAACAAAACAAACAAACAAACAAAAAACCACCACAGAACTTCAGAGTGGAAGCAGACCGCAGGTACATTCAAGCACAGGACCAGGTATAGGATCTGATAGGAAACTGCAAAGATTAGGGAAGAGGCAAAAGCCCAGGAATTTCTCCCATTTCACATTTCAATGCATCCAATTTGTGCCAATTTAACTAAAACATACCAATAAGAGACTACAATTACTCAATGGATAAATAAAATAGACATACATTCCAGGAGCATGCCACTAAAGATTTAGTTATGAAAAGCAATCATTGGGTCTCCATTCACTGAACTAAATACTCAAAAGAATTTCACACTGGTGAAAAACTGTAAAAAATATGGTAAAGAATTCATTTATTGGGAATAATGTCATCAAGCATGAAATAATTCATAGAGGATAGATAACTTGTCCATGTGAGTAATGTATGCCCAAACTTCTGTTTCATATCCCTTTACAAACCCATATACTTTCACAGTGAAAAGAAGTGCAGTGGGTAGAACTTATACAAGTACAGTGTAGCACTGCATTTGATCAACTTGACTTTATTGTGAGGCATGAACAAAGAATATGATTGGACCACGGTATGGCTCTGATAGTAATGGTTCTTGCTAGAAAGCCTAATGTTTTCAGTTTGATTCCTGTGTCTCACATGGTGGAAATAGAGACCCAGTTCCCAAAAACTGTTGTATGGCAATCCAAAAGCTGTTGTATGACAAACACACACACACACACACACACACACACACACACACACACACACACCAGCAAGTGAGTATACATGGGGAGATACAAAAGAGTAAATAAATAAATGCCATGTTCAAAGGAGTGGAGACATAAACTAACAAATACCTTTTTATGTTTAAATAAACAGATTGTGACTCCTGCAAAAGTGTTGTTTTAACTACACTATTTGCTGTATGTAGGATGAAAACCAATTGCAGTAATGCCCAATGCTTACCTTTTCCCCCTATGGCTAAAACAGTAGCTTTTAATACCACTGTAGTAGTCTGAATGAGAATGGTCCCTATTGTAGGGAAAAGGGACTGGCTAAAGAAACCACTCTGACCCTGGAGCCCAGAACTAGGGAAAGATGGCTTAGATAAAGCCAGTGAAAGAAACACAGCTTGGTCAAATCAGAGCCATCTCTGCCTGTAGCCCACAAAACTGGCCAGTCCCTGGGCAGAAAAAAAAACTAACCAATCACTGGTTGACTCTACCTCCAAGACATCCTATATAAACTGCCCCGCATGATCAGTTGTGATCTGTTCTCTCCACCTTGGCAGAGGCAGCTACTCTCCTGGACTCCTCCTTCCTCAAAAGAGTTTTGGGTCTGAAGATCTTCATTCAAGGGTGTAGAGAAAAATCCTTGCTGAGATGTCCCTCAGTGGACAGAGCAAGAGGGAGCTGAAAAAGAAACACTTTTCTCTGGAGCCAGAGGAGATTGCTACATTTCTGTAGGGGTTTCCCCTTTTGCAGAGTGAAGCAAAAGAAGCAACATCTTAGGCTGGAGAAGCAGAGCTCTTCTAGGAAGCCCCTTAAGAGGGGGCTGAGCAAAGCCCAGCTGTAGTGGCTCTCCAGGAGAGGAGCAAGATTGCTATATCCTGTGGGGAGACCATTCCCCATCACCATGGGTATAGCCTAATTCTCCCAAACAGTCAAGATACCCTTCCCTGCAGAGCTCCTGGCAGCTCCAGGCCTAACTTCCCTGACCAGTCAGGGTACCCTTCCCTGATGATGCAATTTCAGGGCTGACTCTCCCAAGCAGTCAGAAAAACTTCCCTTCCAGGGCTGAGCTGTCTCTTTTCAGCTCCAGCTGTCAGAGCTATCCTAAGCAGCTCCAGGGGTCTGGGACACCTCCAGGGCAGAGCTGTCCTGAGCAACTCAAGTTGTCTGGGATACCTCGCCTTCCATGGCTGAGCTGTCTCTTTTGCAGCTCCAGCCATCAGAGCTGTCCCAAGCAGCTCCAGGTGTCCAGGATACCTCACCTTCCAGGGTTGAGCTGTCTCTTTGCAGCTCCAGCCATCAGAGCTGTCCTAATCAGCTCCAGGTGTTGTCTGACGCCTTTTTCCAGAGTTGCAGAACTCACAGTTTGCTGCCAAAACCTGGGACCAAACCCACAGAGTTGCAACAAATTTACTTACACCTATAGACTCATATGTTTGGATACTTTGTTCATTATTAGTGGAACTGTTTGAAAATGATTACAAGGTAAGATTTTGCTGGAGAATATCTGTCACTAGAAGTAACTTTTGAGGTTTTAAAAGGCAAGTAAAACTCCCAGTGTGTTCTTCTGCCTTCTGTTGTGCATTATGATGTGATCTGTCAGCTGTTCCTGCTACCATGCCTTTGTTTCACTATCACGGACTCTAACCCCCTCTAACCGCTAGCCAATTAAATAGTTCCTTTTAAAAGTTACATTAGTATTGGTGATTTTTCACAGTAAGAGAAAGAAACTAACACAACCACTTGGGACTTTTAAGAAGAAGCAAATCCAGTCAAATGAAATTTGCATTGTAAAACTATGAGAAAGCTATGTATTGTTTCAAAAGAGATAAAAACTTTTGAAAATTTTTATGTAGTTGAATCTTATAACAGAAATAAATACTTTATGGAAGCTTGTGCAGAATATTTTAGAAATAAATTTCCTGAAAGACAGAGAGTAAAATTTTGAACACCTTTATTATTAATCCATTCCTACACAAGTTTTATTTTGCATTATTGTGTTTAGTTTTGAAGGCAAGATACAATTTCTCTGGTCACTCCAAGTTATTATTTCACATTGGGATATTTTGAGCTAGAAAGCATAGATGAGAGAGGAGAAGCAATATATGTCTTTCAGAGTCTGGGGTACCACACTTATTTTCTAGTTCCACCCATCTACTTGGAAATTTTATGGTTTTGTTTTTTAGCTGAATAGTATTCCATTGGGTGTTGGGAGGGGATAGAGTGACTGTTTTAGGATACAGGTGATATGGAATGGAATGGAATAACTGGGAAGGAGGGAAACTTTAATTGTGGATGGGATGAGGGAGGTCAATACAGGAGAGAGAGGAGGAACTAATACATAAGATTTTTGATAAAGCCTCAAGGAATCATTATTTTGTGTTTACCTAAAGTTATATAAAATGCACAGAAGTATTCATATAAAATTATGTATGACACTCCATTATATATAATATAATTATATATAACATAACCATATTATATATAATATATACATAATACACAGAATATAATATATACAGTAAAAATTTATGAGTAATACATCATATATAATATAGAATATGATTATATATATTATATATATAAAATGAAGTTATGCCACTTGGGTTTACAGTGCTTACCCCAAGAGCCCTACAGTAAAAACACCACCAGTACCAGGCATGAGATATTTATTCTGGGTAGATTAATAATTAACTAAACAATCTAGTCTATTGCTATTTCCCTTGGTCTTCTATCAGAGGTTGAAGGTAAGTCTGTATTATTGGAACCATTGCACACTTTGGACAAGGACTTGAGAGATTTGAACTGAATCTAGCAAGAAAGTCTTCATTCAGTTAGGGCCAGTTAATTCATCTACAACAGAATTCCTACACCTAAGGCTCAAGGAGGCTCTCAGAAGGAGTGGAAAGATTATAAGATCCAGATGACCAGGAAGTCTAGGGTGAGACTCTTAGAAGTGATAGAGAAGCTATAACTTGTAGTTAGAGTTTTCTTGCCTGGCCCACGGTCAGGGCAAATCTCTCACCTGCCAGTCCCACAGCCTCAGACCCAACCAAGTAAACACAGAGACTTATATTGCTTACAAACTGTATGGCCGTGGCAGGCTTCCTTGCTAACTGTTCTTACAGCTTAAATTAATGCATGTCTATTAATCTATACCTTGCCACATGGCTCATGGCTTACCGGCATCTTCACATGCTGTTTGTCATCATGGCAGCTGGCAGTGTCTCTCTGACTCAGCCTTCCACTTCCCAGCTTTATTCTCCTCCTTGTCCCGCCTACACTTTCTGCCTAGCCAATGGCCAATCAGTGTTTTATTTATTGACTAATCAGCAACACATTTGCCATACAGAACATCCCACAGCACTTCCCCCCCCCTTTTTTTTTCAAAAAGGAAGTTTTTAACCTTAACAAAGTAAAATTACATATAATTTGGGAATTTGGGCGTAGCTTCTCTTACTACTTCCTGCTGGAGGGGGCGCTGTATCTTATGGGGACACAAAGAAAATTTTAGGATTATGGAATAGTCCATGAGGCTGTATTGTCTGAGCCAGTTGCCTTCAAACCATTCTGGATGTTGGATCATCTGGGTCATGGTGTCATCGGAGACCTTTCAGGGGGTCTTGGCTGGTCAAACCTGATGTATCTTAATCTGGAACAAATCCATAGCATTTGGCTTTCTGTGGGAACAAAAGCAGAGACTCTTTTCCAAAGCAACATATTCTTATATCCAAATTTTGAAGTCAAGATATCTTTAAAATATATATATTGGTTTAACTCAACAGATTTTACAATCAAATGTTTTTCTGCAGTTAAAAATCTCAAAGACAACACAATCCAGATTCTCTGTGTAATATTCATCTTTACGTAGCTTATTTTTTATATTAATTTTACTGTCTCTTTAAAGACTTTATTTTTAAAAACTATTTATTTCTTTATATAACTGTATATATCACCTTTTTTGTCTCTTTCAAGCCTACGTATATTTTACACACATTGTAAACTATTACATCTGAATCTGTCTTATTGTGAATCTATTGCTTTAAACTGCAGCAGCTGTGGCTGCTGGCTCCGCCCACCTCAGCTCTTCAACATGGCCATGGTACTTTACCTCCAGCTCTGGGAGCTATCGTGGGTCTATGCTTTTATCCAAGCAGTGTGTAGTCCAGAAACCTTTTTTTTTTTGTACCTGCAAAGGCTAAATCCACCATGCAGCTTAATGTGCCACTTGCAGAGGCCTCATTCCTGCCATACTGCAGGTCAAGCACACACGATAGGAACCCACCAGTAGCTCAAACCGGCAGCTGCCATTCATTTGAGAGAGACAATTAGGAATCGTTTTTAGCTCCGTTTTAGAATCTTTTTTCTCAGTTTTTAGGTGGAAACTCTTGCCACCATGTTGGACGCCATTTGTAGCTAGAGTTTTCTTGCCTGGCCCACGGTCAGGGCAAATCTCTCTCACCTGCCAGTCCCACAGCCTCAGACCCAATCAAGTAAACACAGAGACTTATATTGGTTACAAACTGTATGGCCGTGGCAGGCTTCTTGCTAACTGTTCTTACAGCTTAAATTAATGCATGTCTATTAATCTATACCTTGCCACATGGCTCATGGCTTACCGGCATCTTCACATGCTGTTTGTCATCATGGCGGCTGGCAGTGTCTCTCTGACTCAGCCTTCCACTTCCCAGCTTTATTCTCCTCCTTGTCCCGCCTACACTTCCTGCCTAGCCAATGGCCAATCAGTGTTTTATTTATTGACTAATCAGCAACACATTTGCCATACAGAACATCCCACAGCAATAACTCAACAATATTCTGTTTAAACAAGCACAATGAAAATATCAATAGTCAAAGGAGAGGGAAATCTCATGGCATGCCACCCCTAAACAAAGAGCAATAGGCCACTAATGAGAGAGGGTGAAGTAGTATCTTCCAGTTAAGAGCCCTGTAATTGGCCATCCAATACAGAGTGGTCAAACCTAACATCACACTCCTCCAAACAAAATGGTGTCTGGAGGTTGTAATCACATTTTTATGAATTTATAAGTAAATATGTGGTGATATTTTGTTTGCACTCTTAACAAATAAAGTTTGCCTGAAGATCAGAGGGCAAAGACAACCACTAGATTAACCATAGAGACCAGTCAGTGGTGGTATGCACCTTTAATCCCAGCACTTGTGATCTCATGCATTTGCTCCCAGTATTTGGGAAACACACACATCATTAATCCCAGCACTAGGAAGGTTGAGACAGGAAGTGATATGGCTGGGCAGAGAAAGGCATATAAGGCAGGAGGAGACAAAAACTCAGCCCTTTTGGCTGAGGACTCAGGGGCATTCATTCTGAGGATTCATGGAGACTGAGGAGTTGGCAAGATGAGAAGTGGCTGAGGCTTGTTTCCTCTGATCTGTCAGCATTTACCCCAATATCTGGCTCTGGGTTTTTATTATAAGAACAATTAGTATTCATGCAACATACATATGCAACAGTCATAAAGACAAATAAACTATCAATTTCAGAAGGGTTGAGGCAGGGGACACAGGATGGTTTGGAGGGATTAAAAGAAGGGGTGTGATAAAATTTATTAGAATTTTAAAAGAGGAATTAGAAAAATTTCTCAGCAGTTGGGAGTGCTTACTGTTCTTAAAGAGTACCCAGATTCAGTTCCTGGCACCCACACAGTAGCTCACAATTGTCTGTGACTCCAGCTCCAGGGCATTCAATGCAACTTCCTATCTCTGCTGGTTCTTGTGAGCACATGGCACATACCTACCCACACATAAAATTAAATAAAGAAAAAAATTTAAAGAGAAAGATTTGCTTAATGTTTGCAAGACTTAGCTTACCTGGATTCCTGTTGCTTGGAAATCTGAAAAAAAATCACAGTCACTCCAACAATAGCAAGTATATAAAGAAAATGATTTTCATTCTGAGAGATGGCTTCATGATGAAGAATGTTGGCTACTATTTGGAGAACTCTACTTTGTTTCTCAGTACTTGTGTCAGGTGACTTGCAATCACCTGTCACTTTAGTTCCAGAGAATCTGACAGCCTCTTCTATCCCTCCAAAAGTATGCATGCAATTGCATGCACTCACAAACACATAAATAAAAACTACAAATTTAAAAAATAATTGTGTTTAAATGGATAAGTTTGGGTTTTTTCTAACTAGGCTCAAGATTTAGTTAAAAAATTATTAAGAAAAGGGGGAGTTAATATTCCTCAGCCTATTTAATTTAAAAAGTATTTTCTTGTTACTTGAGTGGATTAATGTTATGTTTTGTATAGTTCTACTAAGAAATTGCTTTTGGATGTTTGCTAAAGTTTTTAAAGTATTAATGGTTATATTGAGAGTATTGCTTTTGAATATTGTGGTGATATTGTGTTCCCCAAAATATTGTGCACCCTAATAAACTTATCTGGGGTCAGGGAACATAACAGCCACTAGATGGACATAGAGGCCAGAAAATGGTGGCACACACACCTTGAATCCTAACATTCTGAAGGCAGAGATCCATCTGGATCTCTGTGAGTTCAATGTCACACTGGAAATACCCAGGCATGATAACCCATGCCTTTAATTCCAGGAAGTGATGGCAGGAAGCAGAAAGGTATATAAGGCATGAAAACCAGGAACTAGGGTCAGTTAAGCTTTTAGGCTTTTGAGAAACAGTTCATCCATTTGGATGAGGACTCAGAAGCTTCCAGTCTGAGGAAACAGGATCAGCTGAAGAATTGGCAAGGTGAGGTGGCTGTGGCTTTTTCTGCTTCCCTGATCTTCCATCATTCATCTCAATACCCAGCTCCAGGTTTGTTTTTATTAATAAGACCTTTTAAGATTCATGCTACTTCTGGTGCCCAAAGTGTGTGTGGGGATATGAAATCTTGAAAAAGCTACTTGCCTGTGGCCCTGTGGGCCCCAACTCAGACCTGTGCTACACATTGCCAATTGTGGAGGTACGCGCTGGTAGGATTTGCTGAAGGAGGCAGAAGTAGGTTGTCTATGTATGGTTTAGCGCCAGGTTCCACACAAACGTGTGTTCAACGTGACAGGCGAGAGGGCGGCCCCCTTTCCGGCCCACGTGGCAAGAACTCATTAAAAATTGTTGGTGGTTATGCCCTGGCTTGGCCCCAACTCAGCCCCAGCTCAGCCCAGGCTCAGCCCTGGTTCAGCCACAGTTTACAGGCCCCAGGTCTGGCCAGAGCTACCAGTCCAGCTGCACATGGTGAGAGCTGCACTCGGCCATAGCTGCAACAGCTACACACAGCTGCAGTTGGAGCTGCTTGCAGCCAAATTACCAACTCATGTGGTTGGAGCTTAAGGAAGCCAGAGCTCAGGCTCAAATCAGCTCAAGTGGGAGCACGTGGCTGGATTTGAGCTTTTAGCCAGAACACATAGCTATGCTTTCTTTCTTTCTTTCTTTCTTTCTTTCTTTCTTTCTTTCTTTCTTTCTTTCTTTCTTTCTTTCTCTCTTTGGATTCCTATCTCGGACACTAGGTAGTTGTTTTGAAATTCCCTCAGATTTCTATTGTTCTATGCAGACTTGGTAAGTCAATTAAGATATCAGGTATTTTAAAGGGAAAAACTACTTAAAAGAGAATTTTTTTCCACATTTAAAAAAAATGGGTATTATCTATACAATAGAAAAAAATTGGTTTTTGTTTGACAAAACTTTAGGCAGTATGAAAGTGGAACAATTATATGAGAAGATTAATGTTAATGAGAAGTACATTACACAAATTATGCATATTATTACTTTACTTATACTTATTTCACAATTTAAAAAGATAGTCAATTTAAATACCAGGATAAAAGCTTTAGAAAAACCTGTTAAAATGAATTATAGAGAAATTCAGACTCAGACAGAAGAATTTAAGGGTGAAATTATTTCAGGATTGGATTATAATGTTACAGAAAAAAAGCCTGTTTTCAAACAATCAAACTTAATTTATCTGGTAACCATACAGCAGCTACCTAGTAAAGAAAATGTACAAAATAATTGGACTCCAATTGAAATGTTAGATTTAAGAAGGTTTAAAAAAGCAATAGTATCTTATGGCATGCATTCCACATTTGTGAAGCAAATGTCAAATTCCTGGTCAACTTGTAATAGGATTATTCCTCAGGACTGTAAAAAGCTGGCAAATGATGTCCTGGAACCCAGAGCACAGTTGCAGTGGCACATGTATTACCACAATGAGGCTAAATCTATAGAAAGTCAGTGGTGGGCTAGAGATATGGAAATCACCCATGATCAGCTTCTTGGAGAAGGTCAATATGCCTTCTGAAATACAAAAACAATGTTTATATGATAACCAAACCCTAATTCTATGTCAAATGGTGGCCATGAATGCATGGGACAGAATTGAGGAAGCCAGAAAGAAAACTGAGTCATTCACAAAAGCTATACAGCGCCCAAAAGAATTCTTCATGGATTTCTTACAAAGACTGCCTTCAGCAGTAAATAGAATGGTCCCAAATTCAGAAGCTACCCAGATAATAATCAAATCTTTGGCTTTTGAGAATGTGAATGCAGCATGCAAGAGAATAATCAGGCCATTAAAGGCAAGATCTGCACCCTTAGAGGATTGGATTAGAGACATGATTAATGTTGAGTCTCATGGTCATGATATGTGGATAGGAGAAGCAATTTCAAGAGGTTTGAGGAATGTCAGATATTTTGGATGTGGAAAGCAAGGTCATTTGAAAAGGGACTGTAAACAAGGCATTCCTAGAAACAATATTTCTTCAAGGAACAGTGGCAACAGAATGCCCCTTTCTTCTGGAGTATGCAGAAGGTGTGGTAAGGGTAAACATTGGACCAACGAATGTAGATCAATGAGGGACAAACAAGGTAATGCTTTGCCTCAGTCGGGAAATGCCCAGAGGGGCCTCAGACAGGCCCCCACAGCAAATCCAGTTCAGACCTTTCCTGCTGTCATAGAGAAAACCCCTACTCAGAGCAGTTAAATAACCAAATGCCTATTGGAATAAACCAGTCTGCTTAGGGTGATGGAACAGCTGAGACAGAAAGAACAGAAAATTCAGGAGAAACCATAAAGAAATTTTTTTTGGCAAACTCCTATAAATGAACAAAGACCAAAATTAACAATAAAAATAAATGATGTTCTGTTGTCTGGTCTAGTAGATACAGGTACTGATGTGACCATAATTGCACCAGAATTTTGGCATCCAACTTAGCCTCTTCCAGAGGTAAGCGTTCAACTGTTAGGAATTGGAGCATTATCTCAAGTGAAACAGAGTGCAAGATGGATTGAATGTATAGCTCTAGAAGGACAGAGAGGAAAATTAAAACCATATGTGGCTAACATAACTATGAACTTATGGGGTTGAGATCTGTTACAACAATGGAATACTCAGATTAACATCCCTCCAACCTCAGAAACAAAGCATAAACTAGCACATGTTTCTGAGAAAAATATTAGAAGGCATTATTCTAATGAGTGGTCACCAGCCATCCAGATTGTACAAGAACAGGGCACAACAACTGATGATCTTCCAAAGACATCAACAGCTCTACCTTTAAAATGGTTAACAGACAAGTCTGTATGAGTTCATCAATGGCCTTTAACAACAGAGAAACTCCAGGCGTTAGAAGAGCTGGTAGAAGAGCAGTTAAATGCTCAGCATATTGAAGAATCAATCAGCCCTTGGAATTCTCCTGTATTTGTTATTAAAAAGAAATCTGGTAAATGGAGAATGGTAACAGACCTTAGAGCAATTAACAAAGTAATTCAGCCAATGGGCTTTCTACAATCTGGAATTCCTTTGCCTACTCTGTTACCTAAAGGATGGCCTCTTATAGTTATCAATTTAAAAGACTTTCTTTTCAATAGCCTTACCAGAAGAAGACAGAAAGATTTGCCTTCATGGTGCCTAATTATAATAATTCTCAACCAGTTAAGAGATATCAATGGAGGGTCCTCCCACAGGGAATGTTGAATAGCCCAACACTGTGCCAATATTTTGTACAACAGCCAT
This sequence comes from Peromyscus eremicus, assembly GCF_949786415.1. Lineage (NCBI taxonomy): Eukaryota > Metazoa > Chordata > Mammalia > Rodentia > Cricetidae > Peromyscus > Peromyscus eremicus. The sequence continues at coordinate 3,344,414 of NW_026734286.1, read as the reverse complement.
TGGAAGTGATATGTAAAAAATTTCCTAAATCTATAATTTATCATTATATGGATGATATTTTACTCACTGATTCAAATGTAGATACTTTAGAAAGAATGTTTGAAGAAGTAAAGAAAATTTTGCCTTGTTAGGGATTACAAATTGCTCCTGAAAAGATACAAAGAGGAGATTCTATTAATTATTTAGGTTATAAAATAGGTCTGCAAAAAAATTAGACCCCAAAAGGTGCAAATTAGGAGAGATCAATTACAGACTCTTAATGACTTTCAAAGATTATTTGAGGTAAAAAATGATGAACTGAATAATTTGTTCAAAACCTTAGAAGGTGACAAGGACTTAAACAGTCCAAGAGAATTATCACCTGAAGCTGAGAAATAATTGGCCTTGGTAGAAAAGAAAGTACAGGAAGGACACGTGGATCATATCGATCCAAAACTGGATTTCATTTTGGTTATTTTACCCTCTAGGCATTCTCCTACAGAATATATATTTGTAGGAATTATAATTGTGTATTGCTGTGGGATGGTCTGTGTGTCAAATCTGTTGTTCTGATTGGTCAATAAATAAAACACTGATTGGCCAGTGGCCAGGCAGGAAGTATAGGCGGGACTAGCAGAGAGGAGAATTGAGAAAACAGGAAGGTGGGAGGAGACACTGCCAGCCACCACCATGACAAACCACATGTGAAGACGCTGGTAAGCCAGGAGCCACGTGGCAAGATATAGATTTAAGGAAATGGATTAAGTTAAGCTATAAGAACAGTTAGCAAGAATCCTGCCACAGCCATACAGTTTGCAAGCAATGTAAGTCTCTGTGTTTACTTGTTGGGTCTGAGCGGCTGAGGGACTGGCGGGTGACAGAGATTTGTCCTGACTGTGGACAAGGCAGGAAAACTCTAGCTACAGTGTATAGTAATATTTATGCTAGAATTATTATGTTTACCTATTGATATTGATGCACCATGGTTTGGTAAAGTTAATGAAGTATTTAAGTTTGATGTGAATATATCAGAAGTTTATCCTATGCTTTGTTAGCAAGAAATTCAAATGGTTTTATTAAGAAATTGCTTTAAATGTATTTTTTCTAAAGTTTTTAAAGTGTTGATGGTTCTATTAAGAGTTTGCTTTTAGATGTAATTTTGAGAGAATTGTAATTATGTATAGTAATATTTATGTTAGAATTATGTTAACCTGTTTATGTTTGGTAAAGTTAAGGGAGTCTTTAAGTTTGATGCAGTTGCATCTACAGTTTATTGATTTGTTTGATGTGGTTGTATCAAGAGTTTATTTGACTTAAAAAAAGGGGGTTGGTGTAGCTAAGACTGTTGTAGTCATCTTAGACCAATTCCAAAAAGGATATTCCATCTTTATCATCCTCTACTCCTACACCAGGAGGTGTGACAGCTATGGAGATTGCTGTGAGCTATTAGTGGGGAGCCCTCCCCCCTTTTTTGGTGTTTTTGAGACACGATTTCTCTGTGTAGTTTTGGTGCCTGTCCTTGATCTTGCTCTGTAGACCAGGCTGGCCTTGAACTCACAGAGATCCACCTGGCTCTGCCTCCCGAGTGCTGGGATTAAAGGCGTGTGCCACCACCTCCTGGCAAGGGGAGCCCTTTAAAATTTTAAGAAGGGGGACCTGTTGAAGCCCACTGAGGTTTCCTGGTAGCTTTACCCAGCAGGGCTACATAAGAGGATGATTGGGCCATGGGCCTGTGTACCAGGTCTTTGTAAGGGTCCATACTTGGTTGTATCTAGCAAGGGAGAGGAATTTTGCCCCTACCCTTGGCATTGTTATAAAAAGCCCTTTTGAATAAAGTTCTGGGCTTGTGGGGTTTGATCTGGGCCCTCTTGAGGCTATTCTATGTTTCTACTATCTCTGTCTTTCCTCTATATTTCTATCTACATATTTCTCACTTATCTCTTCTCAAGAGTACTCTGGGAGAAAAAGTAGGAGCTGCTCTCTCTCAATATCCTGAGGATTTAGTTGCACTTCTCTCCATACTCTGGCTCTTAGAATCCATCCACCCTTCTTCTGAGATGTTCCCTGATGCTGACTATTTTGAACCAAAATTGCTGACCCATTTCAAATCAAATGCTTCACCTTTCCATCTAAGAGCACTTGTTGATTTTCTAGAGGACTCAAGTTCACTTTCAATGTTGTCTGAGCAATGTATACATTGTCCTCAGCCATAGCATTTTACTATCAAGTTTTGATGGTCAACCATGAGTAATGGTAATATCCTGTATTTTGAGGGAGATCTTGGTGATTTCTGGCTTTTAAAAAAAATCAACAAAATCAGATGCCTGTACGTGTGTGAACTTACGTCTGGGTCTTCAATTCAATTCCATTGACAAATGAGTCTATTTTAATGTCAATACCGTGCTCTTTTTTATTGGTGTAGCTCTGTATTACAACTTGAAATTTGGGATGGTGATACCTCCCTCAGTTCATTATTCAAGGTTTTTTTTTTTTTTAGCTATTTAATGTTTTCTTGTGTTTTGATATGAAAGCAAAAATTATCCTTTCAAGTTCTATGAAGAACTGTATTGGGATGTTAGTGGGGATTGCACTGAATCTGCAGAATGCTTTCATAGGATGGTCATTTTTACTATATTAATCATACCAATCCATGAGCATGGGAGATATTTCCATTCTCTGATATCTTGAGATTTTTATTATACAAGTCTTCCATTTGCTTGATTAGAGTTTCCACATGATATTTTGTTGTGTGCACAGAGGTCTTTGTTCTCACAGATAAGCACTAGGGAAGGCAGGAATGTTAAACACATAGGATTGTCTCTTAAAGGAAGAAATGTCTAACCTATTTCCTGCCCAGAAGTCTGGAAATGGAGGTGGTTAATAGCCTGGTGACCTTTGAGCTATATGTATGTCAGGCCATACCTGACATCTCAGATTTTATGTTTAGCTAAGTCATACTCTCTAGATCATTATCTTGAGCACTGTTTCTCAGTCAATAGAACACGTCTTTATAGGAGATGTCACACATACTTTACAAATGGTAGTGGAGTATTTAATAGCCTGGTGACCTCTGCACTATCTATATGGCCAGGCCACTCTTGTCTCCCCCAGACTCTTATGTTTAGCTCAGCCATACTCCCAAGACCTTTATCTTAAGCATTGTTTCTCAGTAAATAGAATACCTCTTTATGAAAGAGGTTGCATGTACTTTGAAAACAGTTTTAATGTGATTATATCTTAAACTTTAATGTACACATGGGATTAATTTAATTATCATCAGGAGATTTTTTTTCAAAGATTGTGCTGCACTTACATATACCTAAAATAAACTGCCTGGTGTCAGACTCTAGAAATTTGAACCAGGAGTAGCTACTGGGTCATGTTGAACCAGATTTCCTTCTTGTGTCACACACATTGACACTCTGTTGGCCCTTCTATTTGCAGAGACTCCCACATATTGTGAAAGGTGTTGTTTCCTGATTTCTTTCTCAGTTCATTTGTAATTTGTATCCTGCTATTTTGCTGAAAGTGTTTATCATGCGGTAGGAATTTCACAGTGGAATTTTTTAGGGTTACTTATTTAAACAATAATATCATTTGCAAACAAAAATACTTTGACTTCTTCCCTTCCCAGTTGTATTATTTTAATCTCCATTATTTGTTTTTATTTGAGCTAAGACTCAAAGTACTATTTTGAATAGGTGTGGAGAGTGTAAACAGCTTTGTCTTGTTCAGAATGTTAGTGGAAATACATTAAGTTTCTCTTCATTTAGGTTGATGTTGGCTGTGGGCTTGCTGTAAATTGCCTTTATTATGTTGAGGTATGTCTCTTATATCCCTAGTCTCTCCTGGACTTTTATAATGAAGGGGTGTTGAATTTAGTCTTAGGTCTTTTCTTCATCTACTGAGAGGATCATATAATTTTTGTGTTTCAGTCTGTTTATATGGTTAATTACATATATCAATTTACAGTTGTTAAACCATCTCTGCATATTTGGGATAAAGCTGTCTTGATCATAGTAGCTGGTCTTTTTAATGTGTTCTTGAATTTGGTTTGCAAGTATTTTACTAAGAATTTATGCATCTATCTTCATAAGGGAAATTGATTTGTAATTCACTTTCTTTGTTGACTCTTTATGTGATTTGTATATCAGGGTAAGTGTGTTGTCTTAAAAACAATTACTCAGTGTTCCTTCTCTTTCTATTTTGTGGCTTAATTTGAGGAATATGGGTGTTAAATTCTATTTGAAAGTCTGGAAAAATTCTCCACTAAAAACCTTCTGGCCTGCTGGGTGGTGGTGGCACACACCTTTAATCCCAGCACTTGGGAGGCAGTGCCAGGTGGGTCTCTGAATTTGAGGCCAGTCTGGTCTACAGAGCGAGATCCAGGACAGGCACCAAAAGTACACAGAGAAACCCTGTCCGAAAAACCAAAGTTAATTAATTAATAAAAAAAAAAACCCTTCTGGCCCTGGACTTTTTTGGGAGTTGGGGGAAAGAGGTTTAATTGTTGCTTCTATTTCACTAGAAATTTTAGTTTAAACTGGTGATATGATCTTTGATTTTACTTTGTTAGGTAGTATATATCAAGAAAATGATTCATTTCTTTCAGATTTTTTAATTCAGTGTAAGATAGATTTTTAAAGAATGTTTTCATGATTCTCTGGATTTCCTTGGTGTCTTTTGCTATGTCCCCATTTATATATCTAATTTTATTAATTTGGGCTTTCTACACCCTTCAATTAATTTAGCTAAGTGTTTGTCAATGTTACTGATTTTCTTTTTTTAAAAAACAGATTTATTTATTTATTATGTATACAGTACATAATAAATGCCTGGATGTATGCCTGCACACCAGAAGAGGGCACCAGACCTCATTATAGATGGTTGTGAGCCACTATGTGTTTGCTGGGAATTGAACTCAGGACCTCTGGAAGAGCAGTCTATGCTTTTAATGTCTGAGCCATCTCTCCAGTTTATTACTGATTTTCTTAAAGAATCAACTCTGGCCGGGCAGTGGTGGCGCACAACTTTAATCCCAGCACTCGGGAGGCTGAGCCAGGTGGATCTCTGTGAGTTTGAGGCCAGCCTGGGCTACCAAGTGAGTTCCAGGAAAGGCGCAAAGCTACACAGAGAAACCCTGTCTCAAAAAACAAACAAACAAAAAAAAAAAACAAAAACAAAAAACAAACAAAAAAAAGAATCAACTCTGTTTCATTGATTCTTTGCATTGTGGTTATTTCTGTTGTTTCTATTTTATAGACTTCAGCCTAAACTTGATTATTTCTTGCTGTTTGCTGTTTTTGTCTATTATTTCTTCTTTTTGTTCTAGAGCTTTCAGGTGAATAATAGGGAGGTGAAACCCTCAGTCTCTTAAGGACATTATCCTACTTCAGTTCATTCATTTAAAATCAGCAACGTGTTGTGACTTTCAGTGTGCTTTTTAATGCTCAATTTTGTAAATTCAAATTCAAATCTGATGAGAAAGTAGATCTGTGACTGGTGCTTTCATGAATGGCATAATGTTATTCAGGGAAGGGTTGCCAAGTAACCTATACTAGACTTCTTCAGATGGTAGCCCTCACTGGTTGTCCTTTTCCTATTACTCATTTGCCTGTCAACTATATATAATGTGGCACAAAAGCCCCATTAGATATTGATGCCACAATTTTGGATAATAAAGCCTCAAGCATATAAAAGAATAAATTTCCATCTTTTTGTGATAGAGTTTCACTGTGTGTAGTGCTAGCTGTCTTGGAATTCACTCTGTAGACTAGGCTGGTCTCTAATTCACACAGATCTTCCTACCTCTGCCTCTCAAGAGTTAGGAGTAAAGGTGTAAGCCACCACTGCCTGGCATATTGATTGTTTTTCCTCTATTCTTTATGTTACTCTGCTTGTAGTATTCTATTATAGCAACAGAAAATAGATTAAGTCACCAAGGATGATCTCCAGAGGATTTTACCTGAGGTAAATTACTTCACAACTTCATACTTTAAACTGGTATGTAAATAAATACATATTTTAATTTTTTTCAGTTTGTAAACTTCTTCCACACTAATGGCAGATAATATCATCATTCAGGAACTTAAAAACCTTTATGTTTCTGCTATAGGTGGAATCTTAGAAGAGATATATGACCTACCTAGGATATATATATTCTTAGTTAGAGTTGCTATTAGCTTGGCAATGCATATCATATCCTTAAAAAATGGTTTGAGTACAGTGCCAAGAAATGAGAAATTTACTGAAGTGATGCAGACTTTGCAAAGCAATAATGAGAAATAAGCCCAAAGGATTCATTCAATTAAAAATGATAATGATAAATTGGCAGATAAAATTCATTCCGTGGAATATGGAAATGAAAAATTGGCTGATAGAACCACGTTTTTGGAAGAGAATTTGCATGTTCTAAGATAATCTCTAAAGATGACAAAGTAGCATTGATAGATAAAATGAATGCTTTAGAATCATATGTGAATGATGAAAAGAAGAAACTGATTGATCTAATGAAATTGCTGGAATCATTTACTGTACAGGAGGTTCAGACCCTACAAAAAGTGGTGTCAAATTGATTTCAAGTCTTAGAAGTTGTTAAAACTGATAAAAAAGGAGTGTTAAGGCACAGACAAAAGAGGTTAGAGGGCAATTAACCTTTCCAGTACCTTACAGAGTTAGAGATGGCTTGCCTAAGGTTGGACCTCACCTGCTATGATTTATCCTGTTACTGTCTGTGAAAAGCCAGCAAATGTTGTTTATTCCAAAGGATATAAAGATTGTAAATGGGAGCCTATACATCTAAAAGACATTAAAGAAGCAATAGCTACCTATATATAGTATGCCTTCACCATATGTGAGACACATTCTAAATATGTGGTCCTCAAGTAATAGAATAATTCCAAACAACTGGAATCAATTAATCTCAGCAGTATTAGAATATAGTCATCAGTAACAATGGAAAAGCTGGTGGAGATAAGCTAAGGCTCTGGAACAGTAAGATAAGATTAGATGTTTTGAGATTTCTCAAGATCAGATTCTTGGTGAGGGCTGTTTTCCTGATGTAAATAAACAAGCTAATGTTGATGAGCATATCTTGTCCATACACCGTATGACAGCCTTAAATGTTTGCAATAAGATTTGGGAACCAGGAAAAACAATTGAACCATATCATAAACTAAGGGCACACAAGGCTCAAAACAACCCTTTACTAACTTTTTGCAAAGATTGACTAGAGTTATAAATAGCAATATTAGATCAAGAATTTAGATGAGTACTAATTTGTGAACATGCTAATTTAGAATGCAAAAGATAATTGTCCTTTTAAAGGTCAGGTCAGCATCCATAGAATAATGGATCCAACACACCCAATATTGAGTCTCTTAACTATAGTGATGAGGCTTGGATAGGATAGGTGATTTCCAAAGGCATAAAGAGACATCAAAGTGTCAAGTGTTTTAATTGTGATAAACCAGACCGTATAAGAAGAGTACACAGGGTGCTCCTAGAAACAATGTTTCTTCTAGGAATGACCCAGACAGAAGGCTCTAACCTTCTGAATTATGCAGAAGATGAGGCAAAGACGGATATTGGACCAATGAATGCAGATCAGTGAGAGACAAACAAGGCAACACTTTACCACTGGGAAATCCCTTGGGGGGCCTCTCACAGATCCCCAGGTCAAATGTGGTCCAGTCATTCCCAGTCACTGTAGAGGAAACTCCTCCCCAGAACAATTAGATGATCCAATGCCCAACATGAAAATCAATACTGCTCTGGATAATAGAATAACTTTGAAAGATGAATAAAAAATTCCAAGAAAAACCATAAAACTAATATTTTGAGAAACTTCCATAAATGAACAAAGACTAAAGCTAAGGGTATGAATGAATAACATTATAATCAAAGGCTTGCTGGACATAGGAGCAGATGTGACTATAATTACACCAGAATCATGGCATCTGAATTGGCCTCTTCAGAAGGTAGATGTTCAGTTATTAGGAATTGGAACCCTATCTTAGGCACAACAAATCATGAGATGGGTTGAATGCATAGGGCTAGAAGGACAGAAAGGAAGGCTGAGGCCATATATGGCTAATATAGCAGTGAATCTACAGGGTCATGATTTGTTACACCAATTGAATACTCAGATTAATATTTCTCCATTCTTAGAAACAGACCATAAACCAATCCATATTTCTGGGAAGAATAACATAAGACACTATAAAAAGCAGTCACTGACCATTCAGGCTGTACAAAAACAGGGTATAACAGTTGTTGAGCTCTCAGAGCCCTTAAAATGGCTAAGTGACAAACCTGTCTGGGATGGGTGGCCTATGACATCAGAGAAACTACAGACCTTAGAACAGGTGGTTCAGGAGCAGCTAAATGCTCAACATATTGAAGAATCAACCAGCTCTTGGAATTCTGTATTATTAAAAAGAAATCTGGGAAATGGAGAATGTTGATAGATCTGAGATCCATGTACAAAGTAATTCAGCCAATGTGCTCTCTAAGCCTGGGATGCCTTTGCCTTCTCTATTACCTAAAGAATGGCCTATTATAGTTATTGATTTTAAAGACTTTTTTTTAAAAAAAAAAAAAACCATGCCTCTACAAGAAAAGGATAGGAAATAAATGGCCTTCACTGTACCTACTTATAATAATTCTCATCCAGTTAAGAGACATCAATGGAAGGTTCTCCCACAAGGAATATTAAATAGCCCCAAACTGTGCCAATATTTTGTGCAAAAACCATTGGAAATAATTCAAGTACAGTTTCCACAATCTATAATTTACCATTATATGGATGGTATCTTATTAGCTGATTCAAATGTAGATACTTTGGAAAAATGTTTGAAGAAGTAAAGAAATCTTTGCCTCACTGGAGACTACAAATTGCTCCTGAAAAAATATAAAGAGGAGTTTCTATTAATTATTTAGGATATAAAATAGGTCTAAAAAATTAGACCCCAAAAGGTACAAGTCAAGAAAGATAGGTTACAGACTCTTAATGACTTTCAAAGATTGCTAGGAGACATTTTCAATTTATGACTCACAATTGTGGTAAGTCCTCATGAACTGATAAGTTGTCACATATTCTAGAAGGGGACAAGGACTTAAATGGTCCTCTTAAATGGTCAGCTGAAGCTGAGAAGGAATTGGCTCTAGTGGAAGAGAAAAATATGAGAGGCACATGTGGATCATGTGACTCCAGAGCTTAACTGCATTCTGGTTATATTACTCTCTAGGCAATCCCCTGCAGGGATGTTGATGCAGATGGAAGATATTATATTGGAATGGATATTTCTACCACATAAACAGCAAGAAATTAAAGACATATGTGGGAAAGATTTCTGATTTGATTTTAAAAGGAAAATTAAGACTTCATCAAATGACAGCAATGGACCCAGCAGAAATTATAGTACCTTTAACTAATGAGGAAATTTCATCTTTAGGAAAGATAATGAATATTGGCAAAGAGCCTGCAGTAATTTTTTTGAGAGATTAACAACAGTTATTCTAAAAGTGAGAGAATCAAATTCATAAAAAGAACCACTTGAGTCCTTTCTCACATTATATGGAGAACACCAATCTCTGGAGTCTCTATGTTCTTTATGGATGCAAATAAATCAGGAAAGGCAGAATATAAAGCAGGAGATTTAAGTAAAGTTGTTCAAAGCACTTACAATTCTGTACAAAAGTCATAATTGTATGGCATTCTTATGGTACTAATGGACTTTCCAGAACTTCTCAATATAGTTACTGACTCTCAATATGCAGAAAGAGTTGTTTTACAATCTGAAACTGCTGAATTTATTCTTCATAAAAACAGATTTAACTTTGCTACTTATATAATTACAGGAAATAATCAGAAATAGGGATCATCCTACATATATAACACACACCAGATCCCATATGGGTAGGTCTGCCAGGTCCTCTAGCACAAGGTAATGAGGAAATTGATTGATTATTAATAGGAAGTATGCTGGAGGCCTCAGAATTTTCTAAAAAAAAATCATGTCCATGACAAAAGTTTAAAAAGAGATTTTTCTATCACTTGGCAACAAGCCAAGGAAATAGTGAAAAAATGTCTTAATTGTTCCTTCTACAACTAAACTCCATTACCTGCAGGAAGTAATCTTAAAGGTATTCAGAGAAATGAAATTTGACAGATGGATGTGTTTCATTTTGTAGAATTTGGAAAATTAAAATATGTACACCATACAATAATGATACATTTTCAGGATTCCAATGGGCAACTGCTTTGAGTTCTGAAAAGGCTGATTTTGTAATTACACAGCTATTAGAAGTCATGGCCACAATGGGCATACCTGTACACACACACACACACACACACACACACACACACACACACACTCTAACGTCAAAGGGAGAAACTGAGTAGAAAAAGAGCCTATAGAATGAGAAAAGTCTTCGCAAACTAGAATTGACTGAGGATTAATAAGTAGAATATGTAAAGAATTTTAAAAAAATTGAAGAAGCCAAAGAATCCATATTAGTCTGAACTTGTTTCTGTGACTGAAGCTGTTGCAGTAACTGCTGCTGCTGCAGAATCCACCAGACACTAGAAGGCCGAAACCAGGTGAACAGACCTCTACTAGGAAATCTACAAAAGATGTGCTGGTAAGTAGTTTATCCAGTATTTCCCCAGGAACTGCTGCTGGGATCAACGCCATCACCCGAAAAGGAAACTAAAACTTTGAACTAAGTTCAAATTCTAAACAGTGCTTCAGGCACCGCAGACTCCATCAACTGTGTTTTATTTTGTCTCTACTATCCCCAGTTCCTTTAATGGACTTGAGTATGGCAGCAAGAACTCAAAAAGAAATAGAACTGGGAATATGTAGAGGGTATTTGCCATAATAAATCTGGTCCCATTGAAGGCATACAGTAATGGTTCAACAAGCATAAATCAATAAATGTATTTCATTATATAAATGGACCCAAGGATGTAAATCACATGATTAGAGTGTACAAAAGGCCTTTGGCAAAATCCTAAATCCTTTTATGATGAAGTCTCTGGGGACACTAGAAAGGGATGCAACATATCTCAACAGGTATAAATGAAAAATCTGTAGCTACCGGTGAAAACCACAATGCATTTCAAGTAAGATCATGAACAAGACAAAGGAATCACCTGTCACTATTCCTATTCAGTATAATGATCGAAGTACTAAAGTAATAAAAGACAGAAATAAAAGGGATAAATAGGAATGGGAGAGGTCTAAGTATCCCTATTTGGAGATGCTATATTATATATATGAAAGAACCATTCCTTCATACACTCAGGAGTCCCAAAAAAGTAAACTGAAAAGCCATACTATTTATGCAGAGGACCTGGTGCAGACTCATGTAGGTCCTGTGATTGCTGCTTCAGTTTCTGTGAGTTTATGTGAGCCCTGCTTAGTTGATTCAGAGGGCCTTGTTCTCCTGTTTTCCTCCATCCCCTCTGGCTCTTACATTCTTTCTGCCTCCTGTTCTACAAGGTTCCCTGAGCACTGAGCGAAGGGATTTGATGGGACATCCCATTTAGACTCTTTTCATGTAATGTCTGGCTGTGGGTCTCTGTTATTTGTTCCCGTCTGCTGCAGAAAGAAGTATCTCTGATAATGACCAAGGAATTGATCTGTGAGTATAGCATAATATCATTGCTATTAATAAGGTTGCTTTTTTCTTTTTAGACTAGTAGTATTTGGTTTTCTCCTAGGTCTCTGGGATATCTAATCTCTGGCTCTTGGTCACCCAGTTTCAGTTCTGTGTCAATGGATTCTGTCTTGAGGAGTGGGGCTTATGTCAAAGCAGACACTGGTTGATTATTCCCACAAGTTTTGTGCAATCATTGCCCTAGCATACTTTGCAGGCAGGATAGACTGTAGATCACAGGGTTTGTGGCTGGATTGGTGTTTATGTTTCT